>NC_085139.1:12227783-12838283 GCF_024139115.2 Armigeres subalbatus | reverse complement strand
ATGCGATCGTGAGAAATTGGATCACGAAGAGTATGTTTTGAGGGCATTTCGAAGGTTTTGGCAGAAGTATGGTAAATGACATCAGCTATCGGAAGAATGTGATATCACCGACCATGGGGAATTAAAACCTATCAAACCGATACAATAACACAATCGTGATTTGCTACTTTGAAATCTCATGATTTATTTTTTTACCGGGATCTCAACAATTTGTTCAAATTTTACCGAGATTTGCACATCCGAGTCCCAGTAAACATGTTTTTTGACGAGGTTTCTGTCAAAACTGCTGAAAATCAGCAAATAATTTGCCGAAAATCAGCTAACAAACGTCTTTTTTTGCCGGGATATCAGTTTATATTTTGCTCGCCATACGACTGAGCGGGGTTTTGCCGAGCTGCAGAAATGAAAACTAGAAATACTATAGAATAAAAGATCGGCGAAGACGCCATGTTGTTTCCAATCGAACTGTCAAAAGCGGCTCAAATTCGACTTGTTTACATATTGCATCCATAAGAATCAAGCAAAAAGTTCAAGTGATGCCTGTATTATTTTCACAATATCATGCATTTTCACACGTTGCCATTT
Source organism: Armigeres subalbatus (assembly GCF_024139115.2). Classification (NCBI taxonomy): domain Eukaryota; kingdom Metazoa; phylum Arthropoda; class Insecta; order Diptera; family Culicidae; genus Armigeres; species Armigeres subalbatus. The sequence continues at coordinate 12,837,698 of NC_085139.1, read as the reverse complement.
CGACAGATTTTTACTCTCCCGGTCTCTATGGTTATAGATTTGCTAATGAAAACTAAGTGTGCAAGACAAACAATAGTCCAAAAAATGTATAACACAATGATAATGATTTTTGATTTTTATTGATTTCGTCAACTGTCGTAGACTAATACATTTGAGATTAAATAGTGCAGATAAAATATGTAATATGTAAGACTGAGGCCGGAGTGGCCTATGCAGTACACAGAAGTCTTCTCCATTCAGCTAGGTCCATGGCTGCACGTCGCCAACCACGCAGTCTGCGGAGGGTCCGCAAATCGTCCTCCACCTGCCGCTGCCGCTGTGCACCTCGCCTTCTTTTTCCCGTCGGATCGTTGTCGAGAACAATTTTCACCACGTTACTGTCCGACATTCTGGCTACGTGCCCAGCCCACCGCAGTCTTCTGATTTTTGTGGTGTGAACGATGGATGGGTCTCCCAACAGCTGATGCAACTCGTGGTTCATTCGCCTCCTCCACATACCGTCTGCCGTCTGCACCCCACTGCAGCACTTCCTTTTGAAAAGTCCCATTGCGTGTTGGTCCTCCACGAGCATCGTCCTGGTTTCGTGTCCGTAGAAAACTACCGGTCTAACAAGCGTTTTGTGTTCAAAGAACGTACGATTTCCTGCCATGATGCGTCTCTGGATTTCTCTGCTGGTATCGTTATCGGCGGTCACCAGTTAGCCCAAGTACACGAATTCTTCAACCACCTCGATTTCGTCCCCACCGATCCAAACTGGTTAACTTTGCTCTCCAGTCTGATGTAGGCTTCCTCCATCTTATCAGAGTTACGTGCTATAATATCTATGTCGTTGGCGAAACCAAATACCCGAACGGACTTCGTGAAAATCTTACAACTCGTGTCAATCTCTGCCCTTCGTATTACTCTCTCCAAAGCGATGTTGAATAGCAGGCACGAATAACCATCACCTTGCTGTAAAACTCTGCGCGTTTCGAAGGGACTCATGAATGCCCATGAAATTCGAACTAGGCACATCACCCGATCCATCGTCGCTTTGATCAACCGTGTCAGTTTATCCGCAAATCCGTGTTCGTGTATTAGTTGCCATGTGGATAGAAACGATAACACGGATCCCGATCATATGTATCATATGCGGCTTTGAAGTCGATGCATAGACTATGTGTGGGCACGTTGTATTTACGGCATTTCTGCAATACCTGACGTGCGGTGAACACCTGGTCTCGTTTGGGAGAGTACCTTGTAGTACGCCGCGTTCAGCAATGTGATTGCACGGTAGTTAGACAATCCAGCTTATCGCCCTTTTCGTAGATGGAATACACAGCTTTCATCCACTCCAGCGGCAAAACCTCCTCCTTTCAAATCTTGGTATTCACTTAGTGCAGCGCTCCAGCCAGTACCAATCTCATCCTGGATTTCATGGAGATCTGGAGCTGGAAAACGTATGTCTTGCGCGCGTGTTCCCATTAGACCTGTGCGCCGATTGGAAATTTACCGGCGACGGCGTGATAGATCATTTTCAGTCAGCGGCGGCGGCGTGGGTCGGCGTGATCTGATTTCAAACGTCAAAAATTCTCCAGAGTTTCTTCGTGTTCGTTGGGTAGTTCATAAAAAAATTCCTCCATTCCTCCAGGAATTCTTCCGAAAGTTCCTCCAGGAATTCCTCCGGAAGTTCCTCCAAGAATTCCTCCGAAAGTTCCTCCAGGAATTCGTTCGGAAGTTCCTTCACGAATTCATTCGGAAGCTTTTCAAGAATTCCTTCGGAAGTTCCTTCAGGAATTCCTTCAGGAATTCCTCCTGAAGTTCCTCCGGAAGTTCCCCCAGGAATCCCTCGGGAAGCTCCTCCAGGAACTCCTCCGGAAGTTCCTCCAGGAACTCCTCCGGAAGTTCCTACAGGAGTTCCTCCGGAAGTTCCTCCCGGAATTCCTCCGGAAGTTCCTCCCGGAATTCCTCCGGAAGTTCCTCCAGGAATTCCTCCGGAAGTTCCTCCAGGAATTCCTCCGGAAGTTCCTCCAGGAATTCCTCTGGAAGTTCCTCCAGGAATTCCTCCGGAAGTTCCTCCAGGAATTCCTCCGGAAGTTCCTCCAGGAATTCCTCCGGAAGTTCCTCCAGGAATTCCTCCGGAAGTTCCTCCAGGAATTCCTCCGGAAGTTCCTCCAGGAATTCCTCCGGAAGTTCCTCCAGGAATTCCTCCGGAAGTTCCTCCAGGAATTCCTCCGGAAGTTCCTCCAGGAATTCCTCCGGAAGTTCCTCCAGGAATTCCTCCGGAAGTTCCTCCAGGAATTCCTCCGGAAGTTCCTCCAGGAATTCCTCCGGAAGTTCCTCCAGGAATTCCTCCGGATGTTCCTCCAGGAATTCCTCCGGAAGCTCCTCCAGGAATTCCTCCGGAAGTTCCTCCAGGAATTCCTCCGGAAGTTCCTCCAGGAATTCCTCCGGAAGTTCCGCCAGGAATTCCTCCGGAAGTTCCTCCAGGAATTCCTCCGGAAGTTCATCCAGGAATTCCTCCGGAAGTTTCTCCAGGAATTCCTCCGGAAGTTCCTCCAGGAATTCCTCCGGAAGTTCCTCCAGGAATTCCTCAGGAAGTTCCTCCAGGAATTCCTCCGGAAGTTCCTCCAGGAATTCCTCCGGAAGTTCCTCCAGGAATTCCTCCGGAAGTTCCTCCAGGAATTCCTCCGGAAGGTCCTCCAGGAATTCCTCCGGAAGTTCCTCCAGGAATTCCTCCGAAGTTTATTCCAGGAATTCCTCCGGAAGTTCCTCTAGGAATTCTTTCGAAAGTTCCTCCAGGAATTCTTTCGGAAGTTCCTCCAGGAATTCCTCCGGAAGTTCCTCCAGGAATTCCTCCGGAAGTTCCTCCAGGAATTCCTCCGGAAGTTCCTCCAGGAATTCCTCCGGAAGTTCCTCCAGGAATTCCTCCGGAAGTTCCTCCAGGAATTCCTCCGGAAGTTCCTCCAGGAATTCCTCCGGAAGTTCCGCCAGGAATTCCTCCGGAAGTTCCTCCAGGAATTTCTCCGGAAGTTCATCCAGGAATTCCTCCGGAAGTTCCTCCAGGAATTCCTCCTGAAGTTCCTCCAGGAATTCCTCCGGAAGTTTCTCCAGCAATTCTTCCGGAAGTTCCTCCAGGAATTCTTCCGGAAGTTCCTCCAGGAATTCCTCCGGAAGTTCCTCCAGGAATTCCTCCGGAAGTTCCTCTAGGAATTCCTCCGGAAGTTCCTCCAGGGATTCCTCCGTTAGTTCCTCCAGGAATTCCTCCGGAGTTGCAAAGAAGAAAGAAATTGAACTACCGTCAAGAGTGTTTCTTGACAATGATGTTGCCTTGAATGCCGAGGACAAATGCAATGTCTTCGCCGAACACTTTTCGACACTTTTCGTCATCTCAAGCTGACATCGCAAGAGCAGCGAGAGATGTATCTAAGAATGTCATTAGCATGGATGTTTTTATCGTTGAAACTGATATGGTTGTCTCGACGATAAATAGGATAAAATCGTCCTTTTCATACCATCAGCGGTTCTGAAAAACTACATCAGTTCGTATCAACATGGCTTCTTTCCGGGTCGATCCGTAGAAACGAATCGAGTCTGCTTTACATAATATTTTGTATGGATAATATGCGCAAAAAGCTCCAAGTCGATGCCGTGTCTACTGATCTACAAGCAGCATTTGATAAAGTGAATCACGACATACTGCTTGCAAAACTTGAAAAAATGGGATGCTCTACAACATTCTGCAACAAGCTTCGATCATAATATCTAGTGCAACGTCAAGTGACCGTCACCATTGGAGATCACTCATTCCATTGTTTTTCGAACGGCTCTGGAGTCCCCCAAGGAAGCACGCTGGGTCCGTTGTTGTTTTCGCTCTTCGTGAATGACGCAACTTTTATCCTGCAGCGTGGAGGCCTGCTGTTGATGTTTGCAGACGATCTCAAAATATACCTCGTTAATAAAAATCTGGCGGACTGCCAAGAATTAGAGAAGCTCTTGGATTTATTCAAATGTTGGTGTGAGCGTAATATGATGTAATATGTAATATGTCCTGGCTGTTTCAAAGTGCTACGTAATAAGCTTTCATCGCACTGCCGAAACCGTGGTTTTCGGTTATAGTATCGCAGATACAACTTTACAACGTGTGAATCATGTTAAAGATCGCCAGCATGGTTTTACTTTTAAAACCTCTAATGAATTCCATTATGCTTCAAAGCCTTATACTGCTCATTGGTACGCTCTCAACTCGAATTTGCTTCTGCTGGTTGGAATCCATATCAAGCTGTTTGGACTGCTCGGTTTGAAGCTGTGCAACGCAAGTTCGTACGATATGCCCTGCGCCATCTCACATGGACGGACCCGCTGAATTTACCACCGTATGCTGATAGCTGTAGTCTGCTGGGGCTGGATACTCTTGATAAGCGGAGAAATGTGGCGCAAGCCGTTTTCATCGCCAAACTTCTGTTATCCGAGTACGATGTGCCAGATTTGTTTTTGTATTTGTATTTGTTTTTATTCATCGGACTGTGTTGTCTACATGAAATTCTTAAATCTAATGGTGGTCAAACAATGAAAACATTAAAGACGGCCCAGCAAGCGGCAGCGAAATCTGGCTGTAGAGATGTTGAAATCAAATTCATCGGACACATCGTTGAAGCAGCATAGTTAGTAGCTTGTGGCTCCTCGTGTAGCAGCGCTAGTGGCGGCTATAGGTAAACTTTTCATCCAAAACAACTCCTAGGTCTTAAACATGATCAACCCGTTGAAGTTGAGAACCAGCAATACTGTTGTCAAATTGGATGAAATTAGTCGTTCGTCGGAAACTTATGACACAGCACTTCGGAATGCTCATAACCATCATATTTCGAGTACACCAGTCATGGAAGAATTCGAGAAGGTTCTGTAGCTCATAGCAGTCAGTGAGGTCTCGGACAACTAAATACATTTTAAGGTCATCGGCAAACAACAGCAGTATACCTCCACGTTGCAGTATAATGGTCACATCGTTTATGAAAAGCGAAAGGAAACTCCAGAAAGGTTCGAGAAACAGTCGGACGAATTGTTTCCAATACTGGCCGACATTTGGCGTCCAACCAGATATGGTCTGAGTCAGGTGCATAAAGCAAAAGAACAGCCCATTTTTTCTAGTTTTGCAAGCAGCAAGTCATGACTAACTTTGTCGAAGGCAGAGTTTAGATCGGTGTAAACGGCATCTATTGGAATTTTTTACACATGTTCTTCATGCAGAACGAAGTAAAACTGGTATGATTCACTAAATTAATGATTTCGTGTGTGTTACTTCTACGTGAAGTTAAACGATTTACAGCGACGAGACGGACGCAATGAGAAAACAGAACTGTGCAATAAAAATCCTATTCGACTAAATGCTGATGTCATATTAGAAATTTGGAGACAGTACTCGTCGATAGCAAATCCTTCCGCACGCGATGGCATATGAGCAAGTCAAACTACCTTCCTTTTGCCAGTGGAGATATATCAGCTTCCACACTGATATTCTTCCCTCCCCCTTCATACGGGAGCTTGGCAGAAGTAAGGTCGTGCGATATGTGCCATCACAAATATTGCCCTCCGCTCGCTTTCAAATCGACTTCTATAAAAACATTCTTCATGCCTGCCGTATCCTAACGGAACTATCAATTCTATACTTTCGCCTCTAATGCTATCATGAACATGTACGTCCAAGTTTGGAAAGATGATATTAGCATTTCCATATCATTGGTATGATTCGTTTTCACAGAACTACCGGGAAAGAAACCATGCTGATAGGGGCTGATGTAATGTTTGCAGGAAGCGAACATTCTATCGTTCATCAGCGACTCGAACACTTTTGACTCCACTCCGAGTGATGTAATGCCACGGTAGTTTCTCACATCACGTTTGTCGCCTTTCTTGAAAACTGGGAACATAGTAGAGCATTTCCACTGTTGGCAAAAATTCCATTGTATGCACCCTCACGATCCCTTCGACCTCGAGATTTGCTCTTCGAAGAAAGGCATAACACCAATTATGCTGCCAATAGCTGCTTAGTCGCTATGATCCGCCATTTCAACGAGGTGTCGGACCAATTCGACGTCAACATCAGTTCATCCGCTTTTTGTCAACGGCTAAACAGACATTTTATCAACTGACTTTTAGTTTTAAGCTTTCATGTAGACGAAACAGTCAGATGGAATAAGTAAAATAAATAAATAAATAATTAAATAAATAAATAAATAAATAAATAAATAAAAAAAAATTAAAAAAAAGGTCATCCCTGAATTCCTTCAAAAGTTCAATCAAAATTCCTCTAGGAATTCTTCATGAAGTTTCCTATAAAATTTCTTCAGAATTTCTTCGGAAGTTCCTCAGGGAGTCGTCCGGAAGTCTCTCTGATAAATCCTTCAGAGATTTCTGCAAGATTTTATTCGGGAGTTTCTAAAGCAGGCCTGCCCAACGTTTTCAAGCCACGGGCCAATTTCTAGAATTCACACTTGCTGGCGGGCCAGAAAATATTCGGTACATTCCTTCTGATTATTATCAAAATTATCAGCGTTTTTTTTTCATTTTCTTAAAAAGCTAAACAAGATTTTATTGCGTTCAAACAATCTTTTTTGTTTTCGTCGTTGTATTAGGAACCCATTTGACACATTTCTGGTTAATTATTCACATCGGTAAACGGTGTTGAAAAAATTGGGTTTACTACCATATTGAACAGATTTGCATTAACTGTTTTCAACAGGATGAGAGAAATGTACCAAATTTTGCCAATCCACTTTGCCAAAGTGCTTTATGTTCGTCATTGAGATATTTGACGATATCTGCTAGACAAGACAAGTCACTCATCTATTCAGGATCATTCAGCTCGAGCAGTGGTTTTCTTTTATTTTGTAAAAATAGTGCCATTTTCTTTTTGATCAGAAATCTCTCTAGCATGATAGGGCAAATGATGTATTTTGGACATCTGAAAATATTTTCGACTTTTGGCTATGTTTTGCGTGTTTTTCCACTAAGCTTCTTTCAAATAAATAGGAATCATGTGTCTGATTAGTCTCTTTCATAATTACATTTTAACCATATTGATGTAACAAAAATTGAAGAAAATATAGCCAAAAGCTTGGCCAAAAGTCCAAAATATATTCAGATGTCCAAAATACCATTGTTACCCTACCAAGGATTAGTCAATGAATAATACAGCAAGTATCCGTATTCGTCATTTCCGTCAATATCATCCATGATTGGTGTTGGTTGAGATCCCTAACGTTGATAAAGTTGATTGTCTTAATAACAAGCGTCAACAATACTTGAGGAATTTTGATCGTTTTCACACATCGATTCTTTTGGTGAATATGCATTATGGCACGGACATATCGCCATACCTTTGTGATTGCTTCTTCAAGCTTAGAATTGTCTGTCATTGCTTGCTGGTGCTCCATCAATCGTAAGGTCCCTTAGATTTTCGAAGCAGAAAAAAAGTTGCTTCACAGGTCTTATCAGCCCTCAGGTTTTCCCGTTTAGCTGTTCTCTGTATAGGGAAAGCTGTCAATTTCTCTGCCATTCGAAGATGACCATCAATTCCTCTTATGAAGACAGTCACCTTTGCCACGTTTTTTACCTTTGTTAGGGAGGCTTGCAACCCTGGGCTGGCTCACCTCTATGCCACGTTTTTCACGTCAGTATTTTCATCGTTTGCGAGAGAGTAGAATTTGAAGCAGGCATTTTTCACCGTTTTGATTCATATTCCGAACACTCCCTTTGACCATTTACATTTGGGCTTTAATCGTTCAATTTTCTCCACAGAAATTCGAATTCGTTTGTAATCTTGATCCTCAGTATGGAAAACCGATAAAAGTTTTAGTTTTAGGGTGCTAAGACGCCAGTGTTCGGAATATGAGCTCCTCGAGCCGGATAGAAAAGCTGGTGGGCCGAATCTGAGTTTATTTTCCTTACGCGCCGAGGGCCACAAAAAGGGCAGCAGGGACTATGTCCAAGGGCTTGACGACCCTCCCCATGGCCACTGCGAGTTAGGGGCCTGCCTAGGATGTGGTGGGGTTTGACAGTGGGCTCTGTTAAATCTCTACAAAAAAACTGCATGTGTCTATAATCAGGCCCTATCAAACCCAGTAAACACATGAACGTGTATGGTGTCGTGTAGGATGCTGAAATGCAGGCGATAGAAGTACTTTTCCACACAACATGTATGTATATCGTCTCCAATTTAGCATCTTGTATTGCACCATGTCCGATTTTATGTAGACTGGGAAGCGACCGTGTGCCGCTCAAAGCGCACAAGCCTAACACGAGTGCCAACCGGCACATCAGGATTAATACCAGTGAGATCCTGATTACGGTATACTGGTCAAGACAAGTGACACACACACGCGCGCGAAAGTAATGCAAAATAAACGACATTTAAAATGAACGTAAATTTACATTCTTACTCAACGTCAAATAGAGATAAAATAAGGGTTGCTGAATAACATTAGCTTTCCGATTACTATCAATTATTTTCAATTTCAATCCCGTTTCTTTTTTACTTTTCTTAAATTAATGAAATGATAACGCGGGCGCCTAATCCGAAATTCAAATGAACAATCGCTCACTCGCGAAGAATGAACAATTGAACAAATTAAGGAAATGCTAATACTGTTGTGTAGAAGTTTCATAGGTCACATCACTTTCCATGGTGAATCTCGATTTATGTTACTGATTACCCCACCCAACTAACACTACTTCCTTCCCGTGGTAAATGTGGAGATGCAGAGGTATTCTCGGTCTCTAGTAGCAACAATTGCCACACACTCACATTCCCTCCCTTTCCCAACTGACTGTAAGGACTTGGCCGGCGCCGTTATTGATCAACATTTGCGAGCTGCTGAAACGTGCACTTCGAGAATAGTTGGTAAATCCCAACCACTATTCACTTGGATCGTAGTGCAATTTGCACCAGTTCTGATCAATCACGGAGTAGCAACCATTGATATGTACAGTCAGTCTAAGCTAAGCTAAGCTAAGCTAAGCTTACGTGCCGAGGGCCACAAAAAATGGAGCTGAGGGCCGCATCCGGCCCGCGGGCCGTACTTTGGGCAGCCCTGTCCTAAAGCAATTCTCCAATTTCCCTGCAAAATTCCTGTGGAGTCCAGAAATTCCAAAGGAGCTATTACAAAATTTCATCCGTGACTTCCTACAGAAACGTACCGCCAGCTTTTCCCTAGGAATTCATCCTCCTTGGAGCTCCTCCAGAAATTCCTCCAAGAACTCTTTATAAATTACTTTGAGAATTCTCCAGAAATTTGCGCTGAACTTCTTTCGAATCTCACATAGAATTTCTAAACCATATCTAACCACCGCAAGGAATTCTTCCGGAAATATCTCCAGGAGTTTTACTAAGAATACTTATGTAAATTCAGTTGCAAATTCCTCCAGAAAATTCTTATAATCCATAATTTCCTAAAGAAATTCTTCCAGGTATTCCCAAGAACATTCCTCCCAAAAGCCCCCTGAAAATCGTTTTGAAATTCTTCAGTAATTTCTTCAGAAAATCTCCTGGTCATTTCTGAACAAATTCCTGTAGAAATAAAATGCACACGATATACTGCAAAAAAGATCTTCCAGATGTTGCTTCGGTATATTCCTCCAGACGGAATTCACGATGGAGCTATAGTGGGAATTTTCGAAGGAGCTCTTAAGGTCAGTCCTGAAAGAATCCAAGTTTCAAAGTGCTCGCGTTTTCGGGGGCACACCACTCGATACGGAGGCGGCGGACAACTGTCATTTTTGTTGATTCAGCTTTGCTGCTAAAATGACAGTTGTGCGTTGCTTCCGTATCCAGTGGTGTGCCCCCGAAAACGCGAGTACTTTGAAACTTGGATTCTGTCAGGAGTGACCTTAAAAGGTACCATGAAACAAGTTTTGAAGAAATTCGTAAAAAAGTTCCTGATAAAAATTTGCGAAGAAATTTTGGTTGAAATCCTTATAGAAATTATAATATGAATTCATGTGGGAATTTTCCTGGAGGAATTCTAAAGAAAATCTGACAGAGCTGTTGTAACCGTCGGTTCCATTATTAACTTGTGGCTCCTCCACAATTCCAAAATACTCCAATCACCCAATCAAAAGCCTCAATCAAAATAAAAATCCCATCCGAATGAGATAGTTGGCACTCACGCAGTGACTTGGTGTGTGAGCTGAGCCTGTCTCACTCTCACGGCGATCTGTCATGCTAGAGTGACAGCTCATATTCGTGCGGTGTGAACCGGCCTTGGTCAGCCAATGATGGTTCTAGCCTACAGGTGGAGCGTTAATAGCGCAAATACAGGCTGCGGAAATGCAAAAAGCATAAATTTATTTAGAATAGATTTTGGGTTTTCTATAAATAGGAAATAAATCCCAGAATCGCTCTCTTTTAGCTGGTGAATCTAGAACGGTCTAGAAGTGCGCGCGTGTGTGGCTTTTTATCAAATAGAGGTTAGAAAGTGAATGCTCATATGGTGGAATTGTTTCAACTTTCTGTTTTTGTTTCTTTAATAAGGTGTTAGTCGATTAGTTAAAACGGCCAAACGTAGTACGTCGAATTAAATTGTGTTTGTAAAAGTTATCATTGTAATAAATATGTACAGTGTTAGTAAGCGTTAAAATTGTCTTTAAACTATGTATGTTACAGTCCGATTGTTAAAAGTTAGTTGTACGAACACGAACATCAACATAAAAAGTGAAAGCTATAAGAAAAAGGTAAAAGTTAATTGTATTATAGTGAAAATTGTGAAACAATTGTTAGTGACGTCACAGGGGTCTTATGTGTGGTTAGGTCCAAGGCAAGGGCCTTTTTCTTTTATTTTGGGCTTTTTCCCAGCAAACGGCCGAAGAAAGCGACGATGAGCCACCTCGAGCGATGCACAAAAGTCAATGCCAGCCATAAGACGCCATTGTCGATTGCATCCCGCGGTTCGAACGCCTCTGAACCCCCTCCCCCGGCGACAAGCTCCCCTGCAGCCATCCGCCATTGCGAAAGCTGCATATTCGCCTTTGGATTCCGCACCACCTCGTCCGGTTGCTGCCTGTAATCGCCAATTGCTGCAATCCGCGTTGGAGTCTGGCGCAGATACCCAACACCAGTTCGGCATTCGCTGTCGAATCGAACCTGCATCAATCGGAACCAGAGGTTCCCTACTACAAGACTACCAACCACACACCAAAAACCGCAAGTATAAACCCCCTGAAAATGACGTCAATAAATAGGCCTTAGTTTGTAAACAGTTCCACAGTGGTAGCTTATTTAAAGAGCATAGCCCTGAGGTAAAGCTTTTCCACCACTTTGTTCTTTTCCGCTTTGTCGAGCTCAAACGGAGCTATCAGGCCTCGCCTTTCTGGTATTCTCCTCCAACGCAAAACCATTATTATGCTTTCCGTATCAAACAGCCGACCTGTTAGCGAAACATTGGTGGGTAAGTATACCAAAAAAAAAGTCCTACACAATAAGTCTGTCCTCAGCTGGAGATTTGAGAGACAAGTCAGTTCCAAACGACCCCGAGATCCCCAATCCCTGAGCAGGCAAGTTACACTGTTGAAGAAATTTCTGGAGAAATTCGCAAAGGAATTCGTTTGAATCACTGTTGAAGTTTTTGGATGAATGCTTGAAATAATTTCGGGTGGATTCCCGATGAGTTTCCAGAAGATATTCTCGAAGGAATTACTATGATTAGGGGAAGTGCACCGGTTTTGGCCAACTTAGTGCCTAATTTGGCCAACCCTGAAAAATACATATTTTTCCAAAATGACCGATCAGTTGAAAGCATCGTTGAAGCGTGAGGGATATATCTCTTGTTGGAACTAATAAAACCCTTGCGAATTGCTTTGTTTTTAGAGTTATTAGCAAAATTGGCCAAATTAGGAACATGGCCAAAACCGGTACAGTTCCCCTATTTCTAAAGAAATCCTAAAATAAATGCAAGAACCTGAAGTATTTCCAAATGGAGCTCAAAATGGAGCTGGAGCTGGAAATAAAAAAAAATGTTTTTCCAAATTATATTAATTGAAATTTTAAATGAAATTCTGAAATAATTTCAGACCAAAACTACCAATAAAACCGATAAGACATCTGTCAAAAACAATTCAATGTCTGTCAAAAGTAATCTTGTGTAAGCAGCGTTATTCGGAAATTATTCAACTATGTATCACTTTTAAATTTTATTTTAGTTTAATTCGGGAAATGATATCCTGAGGAAAAATATTTATATATATGTTTACCTGAGCATAATTGTATAGCAAAATCCTCTCAATGCTAGTTACAGTGATGGGTAGGTCGCCATCCAATAATTTCTGCATACTTGGAAGTAAATAAATGTAATATGAACTTGACTGAAAATATACATCCGATAGGATGAACTTACCAGTAAAAATGATCTTTTAACAAAATGTACGAAACTCATTACCCATCGGCGTGGTTAAAAATAATTCAGCGTCGTAGAAAATTTTCATGCGGCGGCGCGCCGAGCCGATTCATTTTTGACGGCGGCGGCGTGAGAAAATCATCGGTTACAGTGGTGTGACGCGGCGGTGCACAAGTCTAGCTCACAGGTTCGTCACCATACCTTCCTCGTTTCCTGCCACATCGCCATTCAGGGGCCCCACACACGCTCCGACGTGTTGTACAACTTTGACTCCGCCCCCAGGAGATTTGATTCGGTCGGAGCCAAGTCGGACCGTCCGTGGACAAGTTGTACGACTGTCGGATGAACGGTTTCAAAGTTGCAAAGTTGGTCGGATGAAATCAAAACAGTTTGATTTTGCTCAGACTTGTGGTTGGCGGAATCAAATGTTGTACAAACAAGTTGCATTATGTGTGGTGTTGTTGTACAACACTGTTGCATTCAATTCTTCTGGTGGAGTATCCAGGAGCAGAAAGTGATTTTTGCGATAATACGGAAAATAAGATAGTTTGCGATAATAATAATAATAATATTATAATAGAATAATAATAAGATAATATTAGACCTGTGTGCCGTCGCGCCACGCCGCCAATATTTTTTTTGCGCCGCTGCCGTATGAAAATTTACCATGCCACTACGCCCCTTGTTATACAGCGTATGCTCGGCCAAACATTTTTTTTTTCTAAAACCGCCTGATTATTCAATTATTCAAAAAATGTCCCATATTTACATTCGGGAATTTATGGAAATGCTCCTATAATGCCAAGAGATATTCCTTCAAGAATTTCAGATTTAGAGATTTTATGAAAAATTCCATATGAACTTCCTTTCAAAAATACCTCCACTTATTAGATGTCACTTGGAATTTGGAAACTTTTTTAGAAATTCCTTATATAATGCCTCCATCGCGAAATCCTCCGGTTGTACAACAATTCAACCGAAATCCCTTTAAGAATTTATATAACGCTTTCAGTGATTTCAGTGGAATTCCATAGGAAAGTTTGCAGAAATTTCTTTGGAAATTCCTTCAAAAATTTATCTGAAAGTTTCTTCAGGCACTCATGCGAGGAATTCCTTCGTGAATATCTTCAAGATATTCTCCAATAGCTGTACTAGGTTTTTTTTAGCATTCCTTCAGATATTGCACAAAAATTCCGAAATTTTGAATGAAATTGTAATTTCTGAAGGTATTTATCGGATAAAACCTGAAGAACTTTTCTAGTGAACTCTTGGAGAAATTTTGGAGGAACTATCTGGAGATTTTTTTTGGGTTTTTTGACAGGAAATTCTGGGAATAAGTAAGTAATGTTTGTTGGGTTGGAGAAGTAATTTAAAAAGAAATTTAGGGAATTTTCAGGAGAACTACAGAGAGAACTTTTGAAGAACTTCTCATAGAAATTGATTGCGGAATTACTGATAGAGCTTCCGAGGGACCATATCTAAGAAATCCGGGAAAATTTTCGGAAGAATTCAAGCTTGAACTTTGAAAGCAACTTGTAGTGGAATTCATTGACAAATTCCCAGAAAAAATTCTAAAAAAAAATGGAAGTGTTTCATATGGAAAATCCACAGAATGAAAGTGAAAAAACTTTCCAAAAAATCCACAGAACGAATGCGAAAAAACTTTCCAAAAAATACACAGAATGAAAGTGAAGAACTTTCTAGAGGAATACATGGAGGAACTTCTATTTAGAGGAACTTCCGGAGTAATCCCTTGGAAATTTCCGGAGGAATTCCTGTAGGAGCTTCAGGAAGAATTCCTGTGAGAACTTCCGGGGAAATTCTTTTAGGAACTTCCGGAGGAAATCCTTGGATAACTTCTGGAGGAACTTCCAGAGAAATTTCTGGAGGAACTTCCGGAAGATTTTTTGGCAGAATTTCCGGAGTTTCTCCATAAGGAATTTCCGGAGAAATTTTTTTAAGAATTTCTGGAGGAAACTCTAGGATAACTTCCGGAAGAATTCCGGGAGGAACTTCTGAATTCCAGGAGGATCTTCGGAATTCCGGGAGGAGCTTCCGGAGAAACACATAAGGGAACTTCCGGAGGATTTCCTGGGGGAATTTCCGAATGAACTCCGAGAGGAATTCCTGGAAGAACTCCGTGAGGAATTTCCGGAAGAACTTCGGGAGGAATTTCCGAAAGATCTCCGGCAGGAATATCCAGCGGAACTCCAGGAGGAAATTCTGGCGGAATTCCTGGAGGAACTTCCGGAGAAATTCCGGGAGAATCATCCGGAGGAATTCTAGGAGGAACTTCCAGAGGAATTCCGTGAGGAACTTCCAGAGGAATTCCGAGAGGAACTTCCAGAAAAATTCCGGGAGGAACATCCGGAAGAATTCCAGGAAAAGTTTTGGAAAAATTCTGGAGAAATTCAGGGAGAAACTTCCGGAGAAATTCCCGGAGGAACATCCGGAAGAAATCCAGGAGGAACTTCCGGAGGAACATCCGGAAGAAATCCAGGAGGAACTTCCGAGAGGAATTTCTGGAGGGATTTCGAGAGGAACTTCCAGAGGAATTCATGGAGGAACTTCCGGAGGTATTCATGGAAGAACTTCCGGGGCAATTTCGAGAGGAACTTCCGGAGGAATTCTGAGAGGAAGTTCCGGAGGAATTCATGGAGGAACTTCCGGAGGATTTCCTGGAGGAATTTCCGAATGAACTCCGGGAGGAATTCCTGGAAGAACTCCGTGAGGAATTTCCAGAAGAACTTCGGAAGGATTTTCCGGAAGATCTCCGGTAGGAACATCCAGAGGAATTCCAGGAGGGAATTCTGGAGGAATTCCGGAGAAAATCCGGGAGAAACATCCGGAGGAATTCTAGGAGGAACTTCCAGAGGGATTCCGGGAGGAACTTCCAGAGGAATTCCGAGAGGAACTTCCAGAGGAATTCATGGAGGAACTTCCTGATGATTGCCTGGAGGAATTTCCGAATGAACTCCGGGAGGAATTCCTGGAAGAACTCCGTGAGGAATTTCCGGAAGAACTTCGGGAGGAATTTCCGAAAGATCTCCGGTAGGAATATCCAGCGGAACTCCAGGAGGAAATTCTGGCGGAATTCCTGGAGGAACTTCCGGAGAAATTCCGGGAGAAACATCCGGAGGAATTCTAGGAGGAACTTCCAGAGGAATTCCGTGAGGAACTTCCAGAGGAATTCCGAGAGGAACTTCCAGAAAAATTCCGGGAGGAACATCCGGAAGAATTCCAGGAAAAGTTTTGGAAAAATTCTGGAGAAATTCAGGGAGAAACTTCCGGAGAAATTCCCGGAGGAACTTCCGGAAGAAATCCAGGAGGAACTTCCGGAGGAACATCCGGAAGAAATCCAGGAGAAACTTCCGAGAGGAATTTCTGGAGAAATTTCGAGAGGAACTTCCAGAGGAATTCATGGAGGAACTTCCGGAGGAAATCATGGAAGAACTTCCGGAGCAATTTCGAGAGGAACTTCCGGAGGAATTCTTAGAGGAAGTTCCGGAGGAATTCATGGAGGAACTTCCGGAGGATTTCCTGGAGGAATTTCCGAATGAACTCCGGGAGGAATTCCTGGAAGAACACCGTGAGAAATTTCCAGAAGAACTTCGGAAGGATTTTCCGGAAGATCTCCGGTAGGAACATCCAGAGGAATTCCAGGAGGGAATTCTGGAGGAATTCCGGAGAAAATCCGGGAGAAACATCCGGAGGAATTCTAGGAGGAACTTCCAGAGGAATTCCGGGAGGAACTTCCAGAGGAATTCCGAGAGGAACTTCCAGAGAAATTCCGGGAGGAACTTCCGGAGAAATTCCGGGAGGAACATCCGGAAGAAATCCAGGAGGAACTTCCGGAGAAATCCCGGGGGAATGTCGAGAGGAACTTCCGGACGAATTCTGAGAGGAACTTCCAGAGGAATTCATGGAGTATCTTCCGGAGGATTTCCTGGAGAAATTTCCGAATGAACTCCGGGGGGAATTCCTGGAAGAACTCCGAGAGGAATTTCCGGAAGAACTTCGGGAGGAACTTCCGGAAGATCTCCGGTAGGAACATCCAGAGGAATTCCAGGAGGAAATTCTGGCGGAATTCCTGGAGGAACTTCCGGAGAAATTCCGGGAGAAACATCCGGAGGAATTCTAGGAGGAACTTCCAGAGGAATTCCGGGAGGAACTTCCAGAGAAATTCCGGGAGGAACTTCCTGACAAATTTCGGGAGGAACATCCGGAAGAATTCCAGGAGGAACTTTCGGAGAAATTTCGGGAGGAACTTCCGGAGAAATTCCGGGAGGATCATCCGGAAGAAATTCAGGAGGAACTTCCGGAGAAATCCCGGGGATTACTTCTGGAGGAGTTCCGAGAGGAACTTCTGGAGAAATGTCGAGAGGAACTTCCGGAGGAATTCCAAGAGGAACTTCCAGAGAAATTCATGGAGGAACTTTCGGAGGAATTTATGGAGGAACTTTCGAAACAATTTCGAGGGGAACTTCCGGAGGAATTCTGAGAGGAAGTTCCGGAGGAATTCATGGAGGAACTTCCGGAAGAATTCCGAGAAGAACTCTGGAGGAATTCTGAAAGGAACTCATGGAGGAATTCCGAGAGGAACTTCAGGAGGAATTCCGAGAGGAATTCCAAGAGGATCTTCCGGAGGACTTGCGGAAAGAACTTCCGGAAGTACTTCCGGAGGAATTCCGGGAGGAACGTCTGGAGGAATTCCGAGAGGAACTTCGAAGAATTTCCGAGAGGAATATCCGGAGGAATTCCAAGATGAACTTCCAGAGAAATTCCAGAAGGAACTTCCGGAGGTATTCCGAGAAGAACTTCCTCAAGAATTCCGGAAGGAACTTCCAGGGGATTTCCGGGGGAATTGCGGGAAGAACTTCCGGAGGAATTATGGGAGGCACTTCCGGAGGAACTCCGGGAGGAACCTCCGGAGGAATTCCAGGAGGAACTTTCGGAGGAATACCAGCAGGAACTTCCGGAGGAATCTCGGGAGGATCTTCCGGAGGAATTCTGGGAGGAACTTCTGGAGGAATTCCGAGAGGAGCTTCCGGAGGAATTTCGAGAGGAATTTCCGGAATAATTCCGAGAGTAACTTCCGAAGAATTTCCGAGAGGAACACCCGGAGGAATTCCAGGAGGAACTTCCAGAGGAATTCCAGGAGGTACTTCCGGAGGAATTCCGAGAGGAACTTCCTCAGGAATTCCGGAAGGAACTTCCGGGGGATTTCCGGAAGGAACTTCCAGGGGATTTCCAGAAGGAACTTCCAGGGGATTTCCGGGGGAATTGCGGGAAGAACTTCCGGAGGAATTCCGGGAGGTACTTCCGGAGGAACTCCGGGAGGAACCTCCGGAAGAATTCCAGGAGGAACTTCCGGAGGAATTCCGGCAGGAGCTTCCTGATGAACTTCCGTAAGAATTCCTGGAGGAACTTCCGGAGGAATCCAAAAAAAACTTCCGGTGAAGGCATTCCTGGAAGGAATTCCTGGAGGAACTTCAGGAGGAATACCTGGAGGAACTTTCGGAGGTATTAATGTAGGAACTTCCGGAGAAAGTCCTGGTGGAAAAATCCAATTCTATTTTCCGGAGGAACTTCCGGTGCAATTACGGGAGGAACTTTCAGAGGAATTCCGGGAGAAGCTTTCTGAGGAATTTAGGGAGGAACTTCCGAATTCTCCCGAAAGTTCCTCCTTGAATTCCTCCGGAAGCTCCTCCCGGAACTTCTGGAACTGGGAGGAACTTATAGAGAAATTTAGGAAGGAGCTTCCGGAGGAATTCCGGAAAAAACTTTCGGAAGGAACTTCTGGAGGATTTCCAGAATGAACTTCCGGAGGAACTCCGGGAGAAACTTCCGATTCCTCTTCGAAACTTCCAATCATAATCAAATTCAATTCCAACTCTAAGCAAAATTCAATCGCATTTAAATCCATCATCACCAAAATCCCAATACCATGCCATTCACGTTCCAATAAAATTAAATTCAATCCACAACCAATCTAATTTTTAACTCATTCCAATTCAAATCCAATCTAATTGCACTCCAATCCTATTTCATTCCAATTCAATTCATCCAATTAAGTATTCGTGAAAAAGCACCAAACACATCAGCATATACAGAAAGAAAATAACGAAATGTTACGTTTGTGGGAGTTTTGGTTGTACCAACTGTTCGTCAGACGGTTGTACAAACTGAATTGGTCGCACAAACTTGGGGGCGGAGTCAAAGTTGTACAACAAGTCGGAGCGTGTGTGGGGCCCCTTATGCTGCCGCAGCCTTTGGATCACCTCACGCTCGTCCGTAAGAAGATTTCCGTTCATGTCCTGATGACACATGTCAGGTTGCGGCACGAGGCCCTTACGTGAACGGTTCAACTTCTTATAGAACTTGCGTGTGTTACTAGCGCGGTATAGTTGCTCAGTCTCTTCACGGTCTCGATCTTCCTGCTGACGCTTTTTTCTCCGGAAAATCGAGTTAGTGGAGATATGTATAAAATGCGCCGGTTGGGTAAAACGCGCCACCACCTTTTCTTGGTAATATAACCATAATTTTGCCTCAAAATCGTAAGCAGATGAAGCCAAAAAAACATTTGAATGTCGTCAAAGGAAAAAACTCAGTCAAAAACTCTGTATTAAAAATTAAGAAAATAAAATATTATTTTGACTCATTGCAACGTAATTTCAGCGTTTACGTCGTCAATGCTTTTTCTTTAGACACAAAAAATAGTTTCCTCTTATTACCATCAGTCTGAGACATTAACTAACTAACTTAAAGGATAGAGTTCACACAATTCTTGTGCAGAAGAGTTTGAAAATTTTGGTGATAAAAATTGGAATATTTTGATTATCATTTTTGGGTGGCGCATATTGACCAGCATCGTTCGATTGAAATTCGATTGAAATTCTCAATTTTGGAATAAAATTTTGTTGTTGCAATATTAGTGGCTTTACATGGAAATTTTTGTACCATATAATGACTGATATGTTGGATTATTGATAAACACTTCGAAAATACATGTTTTCGGAGGAAATCACCATTAAATTAAGAGATTAGCTTAGGGGGTGTATATTGACCGCATCTCCCTTATGTCTGTTACGCGCCCGTACGTATCGTGCCTCGTTCGCTCTCGTGCGGTGCTGCAGCAATCTCGGCGCTGCAGCAATGGGCTAGTCTATCGTCTTGTAGCCGCCCAATGTTTAGCCGCGGTGGACGACTCCGACGTGTGTTGTACACCGCCGAGAGTTTTGAGCGCAGCCATACTGCAACGAGGTAGTGGTCGGACTCAATATTCGCTAAGCGGTAAGTGCGGACGAGGTCGGGGAAGAATTTACCGTCGATTAGAACGTGGTTGATTTCGTTTTCCGTTTCTTGGTTAGGTGAATTCCATGTGGCCTTGTGAATATGTTTGCGGGGGAAGAAAGTGCTCCGGACTACCATTCCGCGGGAGTCTGCGAAGTTTATGCAGATTGTCCGGTCCGATCTCCGATTCGAACATTCATGTCGCCGATGAGGATTTTGACGTCCCGCAGTGGTCTCCAGCTGTGCATTGAACGCTTCTTTCTCGTCGTCGGGTCGCTCATCGTGTGGGCAGGGCACGTTGATTATGCTAAAGTTGAAGAAAAGGCCTTTTATCCTCAGCTTGCACATCCTTGCGCTAATTGGCTGCCACCCAGCCACTCGTTGGTGCATCTTGCTCAGCACTATAGAGGCTCTATAATAGAGCTGGTTGGTATTGCGACAGCTTTGGTAGAAGGTAGTCATTCGCCCATT
Organism: Armigeres subalbatus; assembly: GCF_024139115.2. NCBI lineage: Eukaryota > Metazoa > Arthropoda > Insecta > Diptera > Culicidae > Armigeres > Armigeres subalbatus. The sequence continues at coordinate 12,817,569 of NC_085139.1, read as the reverse complement.
CTGCCCAGTCCAGCAAAATTTCCTGCAGTTGTCGGACGTCTTCGTTGTGGGGATGTAATTTATCGTTGATCATCTTGTCGCAACCTGCAAAACCTAGCGACAATCGTGATCCTTTATTCGTTGCCTAGGTCGTTGCCGACTATATCGATCCGCATTATATCTTATTTCGTTCATAATTTGTGGTTTTATAGGCGACTTAGTGGGCCTGCGCGAAACTCCTGTCTTGTTGGACGGCCATCGTGACAGGTCTGTTTAGTGTCCCACTAAACACTTGAGCTTGTGCGCTTTGAGCGGCACACGGTCGCTTTGACGGAGCCTACTTGCGGACTCATGCAGCTTTTTGTAGAAGTTCAACAGAGCCCTCTGTAAAACATCACCACATCCTAGGCTGGAACCACAACTCTCAGATGGCCTGGGGAGGGATCGAAGCCCTTGAACAAAGTGCCTGCTGCCCTGGCTTGTTAGTGATACAAAGCAAAGCTTACGGCTTTGCAAACGTTTCGAGTTACCATTTTCTTCATAACTTTTGAAACCAATGACAATTCAATACCTATCAAATAGACTTTACCTTCCGTCGTATGCAAGTTGCATGACTTGGGTTACTGGTAACCAATACAATTGTCTTCCTGCTCATGCCTATATTTATCGAAATATTAGGCCGTTTTCAAAAGTAATGAGTGGATTGTCTAAAATGTTTCTTAACAACGGCTGCTTTCCTGTAAAGAAATTCGTCATAGACTATACGCTTTAACAAAATATAAAATCACTTATAATAAACCACACATTACAAACTCTTATCAGAAGATTAATCAACTCTTATCCACTAGTAGGGGTAACACTAAAGCGAAAAACCTGCCGCAATGTCAACCACATCTGACACTCAATTCGCCCTAATTTACATCCTATTGTATTCTTCCGGTACACTTGCTGTAACTCTCATGACCCCTCGCCACACATGCTCTTCCCACATCTTATGGACACCCATCAAAGTGCCCTCAATAGAAACAAAATCTATTAACCAACATCCCTTGCCTACCATAACAGTCCAAAAAACGCAACTTTTATTCCATTCACTACCGAAAGTGAAACTTACCCAAAAAAAACCGCACCAAATTCACAAATCATCTGCTTTGATCTCATTCCATTTCCACTTTGTGTAACAACACCACCCTTACAAGGTTTTGCGCTCGTTCATATTCATTCATCGTCTGGTAGGTACCTCTAGCGTCCCCGCGCCTAGCCCGAAACCTAAATTAGGCACCCCTTCCCTTTCGCATAGAAACGCTTTCAAAACCAATTCCATCCATCCAATATCCTCCCGTGCGGCGCATCCCCGGCGTCATTTTCTTAAAACGCCGTTGCGCGCTTCACTTTTCTCCATCTCCTCACCAGCAAGTCAGTTACTATGTACCGTGCGGCACCGAAGTTTGAACCACGCCGATATCCGTGCATTATCGTGACCTGAAGTTGAATTCTAAGACGGATTGCGGTACACTACGGTACGGTCTATTTGAATAAAATATAAATCAAATTCACTTTCGACGAGTGGTCGAAGTGCCTCTGCTCGCGTGATCGATGCGCTCATCTTCGATTGATGATCGATTCCCATCCATCCAAATACCTACAACTCCGCACTGAAGGACCGGTTGTTGCGATCGATTGGCACGACGACGCGGCAACCGTTCCGCAGCCTACTGCTCTTACACATGGTTCAGAAGCGAAGACCACGCACAGTTGGGCGATTAACAAGTTAGCTTACCTAAATTACTGCTGCACAGTTCAACTGTCGATCGTTCACGGTTTCAGCCAGCAAAATTAGCAACAGACCTAACCGTGACATCAGGAGGGTGGTGAAATATAAAATGTATGCAAAGTGTTGCATCGACGCGACGGCAATGGGATGATGTCGAGTTTGGGCGAGGGCGAGGCCGGTCGAGGGGTGGCTATCCGATCCCAAAATCAATTCAACCGCAACAAGCAGGGGTGGAAAGCGCACCGATTTGGCGGTGTTGCGTCGTGGCGGCCCCCTGTGCGATTTATTGGTATTTAGATTTCGTTTTTCGATGCATACATTTTGTCGATTTTCACTGATGGATGGCTTGATGGGCGGATGGCTGATTGATTGGCTCTCGGCGAAGATGAGCTTCGACGGCATGTTACGAATTAGTTTCCGATTAGTTTCGCTTTTTTCACTTTCTGGCTGGATTTGGGGTGTGGTGAAATATACATTTCTATACTGTAACGCGCTTAGGGCCTATTGTGGCGCTCGATGTTTTTGTAATTCGTCTTGACATGGCTTCTGTTGAATTGCTAATACGATCGATTGGATAGGTTTGACGCGCTTGTGCCTGTTTATGTAATCTATGTTAAGACGAATAATCGAACTGAATGATTATGATGCTTCGATTAACCCTGGACTGTTTTCTTCATCGAGAATTGACAATTCAATAACCTACTTGGAGATTGATGGTTGTGATTGGGGCTTCGGCAAAACTTTCTCTTCAATATGACATACAATTAGCGGTCGTATTTAGTATATTGAATCCTGTATCGGGAAAACATGTTTAATGCTAACAGCGCCAGTAGCATTCTAGTACTTATGCTTCTACTGGTTCAATACTAGACTAGACAGGATTAACGTGGGTTTTTTTTATTCTTACCTACCTGGATACCTGGTTAGCTACAGCGTTGATACACCTATGCCTGGCGTATTGTAGAGCTCCATAATCGCCGGTCTTGGGCGATGTTCCACCAGTTTCCCCGAACGTTCAGGGTCCCCGGGTCCGATTCCACCGCGTGCAGCCGGCGTGTTCGTGGCATTAATTTTGGCTATTCTTTCTTCCGACATTCGCACTAAGTGACCAGCCCACTGAAGTCTGCCGTATTTTATACGATTCACAATATGTTTCTTCTTTGTATACTTGATACAGCTCATGATTCATGCGTCTGCGCCACACACCATTTTCTAGTTTCCCTCCGAGTATTGTACGCAGCATTTTTCACGTGAAAACCCTGCAAGATTTCCGGTTTGCCTCTTTTAATGTCCATGCTTCATGTCCATAAAGGGCCACTGGTAGAATCAGAGTTTTGCAAAGAGCAAATTTCGTTTCCGTCTGCATGTTGCGGGACCTAAGCTGGTTACGTAATCCGTAAGAGGCCCTAATCGCAGCAGCAATACGTCTTTTCACTTCACGGGAAACGTCATTGTCACATGTCACAAGCGTTCCAAGGTAAAAAAAATTCTTCAACAACTTCAAACACATCCCCATCAAGCACTACCTCAGCACCAACACCACTAGGTCTTTCTCTATCTCTACCTGCCATCATGTACTTTGTCTTGGTAGAGTTAATGGTTAAGCCTATCCTCGCCGTCTCCCTCTTCAGTGGGACAAAAGCCTCCACTACTGCTCTGCGATCGATTCCAATGAGGTCGATGTCGTCCGCAAAGCCCAGGAGCATATGCGACCGTGTGATGATAGTGCCGTTCCTCTGCACGCTAGATCTCCTAATAGCGCCCTCGAGTGCAATGTTGAACAATAAATTCGAAAGTGCATCACCCTGCTTCAATCCGTCTAAGGTCACAAACGAGGTTGACACCAGCCATCCAGCGTTGCACGTATCAGTCTATTCAGTTTCCCCGGAAAACCATGTTCGGACATTATCTGCCACAGCTCATTTCTTTTTACTGAATCGTACGCTGCTTTGAAATCAATGAACAGATGGTGAGTCTGCAAGTTGTACTCCCGGAATTTATCAAGGATCATCCGCAGGCTAAACATCTGATCCGTCGTTGATCGGCCCTCACAAAAACCTGCCTGGTATTCGCCGACGAAGGACTCCTCAAGCGGTCTCAGTCTGTTAAACAGGATACACGACAGGATTTTGTACGCCGAGTTCAGAAGGGTGATCCCTCTGTAATTGGCACACTCTAGCATATGAGGCTGGTAGGCAGTTCTTCATCCTCCCATATTTTCTGGATAATGTGGTGGATTGATTTATGCAGCTGCTCACTTCCGTGTTTGGGAAGTTTAGAGCCTTCTTTACCTTGTCCAGCGTTGGTGGTTCCACACCGTCGCCGAGTATGTCCATCCTGCTTCTTAATACACCTTCATTTCCACCGTTCAACATATCTTCGAAGTGCTCCTTCCACCTGGCTGCCGCCATAGTCTTGTCTGTCAGCAATTTCCCCTCACAGTCATTGCACATGGCGGGCACTGGCACAGTCTTATTCCGCGCGCCATTGACAGTTGCGTAAAACCTCCATACCGTTTCTATCCATGTTCTCCTGCGCTTCAGCTATCACACTCTCTTCGTGTTGCCTTTGTTTTCTGCGGTGGACTCGTTTCTCTTCTGCCCTTGCTACACTGTACCGCTCTCTGTTTGAACGGGTACGAGCCACTAGCATTCGACTACTAGCAAAATTTTTCTCGTCCGTCACTCGCTGGCACTCCTCATCAAACGAACCATTTCGTTGGCGTCGCTGTGCAGTGCCTAACACTTCCTGCGCTGTTGTAATTTGTAATTGGTAATTGGTAATTTATTAGTAATAACGTAAACCTGGTAGTTATAAACTATTGTAGTAACGACTTTATCGGTTGAAGGGTGGTTACAGAATGGTTTATTGACAGCTTGGTATAACTGAACTACATTCCAAGGCCTACTCAATTAATATCGGTAATGAATGGCTACTCAATTAATATCGGTAATGAATGGCTTACTATAGACCAATATTCTACTACAACTCGGCCATCCTGAAAGAGACTTCGACCCGAAGTGCATTATTAGATATCAGTTGGCGTCCAAAGCCTCAAATTGCACGGATCGAAAACCGAACTGAACGGAACCCGATTTGTTTGTAAACCATCAATATCTGCAACTACAAATCTGTTATTTGGTAGAACCTTCTTAATTCTGTACGGACCTTTAAATTGTTTTTGAAGTTTACGAGCTACTCCAGATTCAGGCCTATTTGGAATGAACACCAAATCACCAACATTAAAAGTACTATTAATTTTACATTTCTTATCATACACTCTTTTGTTGTTTTCTTGAACTGTTTTAATCTTTTCTGCAGCATTTTGTCTCATTTCAGTTAAATCTCTTTCCGAATTTAATTTTGCTTCTAGATAACTCCTTATTTCATCATCAATGTTACATCGCTGATTTACTCCAAATAATAACATCGAGGGAGTTTCGCCAATACTTCTATTGACGCTGTTATTCATCAATAATTCAGCTTGCTTCAAAATTGTAGTTAAGCCTTTAAAGGGAAAATAATCAATCAGCTTTCCCAACAATGGTGTTATTGTTCTTTTTTTTTTCTTTTTTTTTTTTTTTTAACTAATTTTATTTGCTAATTATCTAATACATGCATTCATCTCTTAGACTAGGTGTTCCGTGTTTTCTTAACACTATCATCCTTATTTGCTATGTTATATTTCAATTGCCTCTGGCAGTTAGAATTTTTCCTCTGGTTGAATTGAACCATGTAGGAATTACAATGTTTTCAACTTAAACTAATCTTAACCTATTTTATACTAAGGGTACAAGGAGTTAATCGTTGCAATAGAAGATTGCAACGATTTTTTATCTGACATTGGAAATTATTTTGTTGGACATTTGTTGCAATGTCTCAATATTAGAAATTCTATGAAGTTCATTGGTACTATACCACTGAGGCAACTTCAGAATCATTTTCAGAATTTTATTTTGAATCCTCTGAAGTGCCTTCTTTCTGGTATTGCAGCAACTAGTCCATATTGGCACAGCATACAACATGGCAGGTCTGAAAATTTGTTTGTAAATCAAAAGTTTGTTCTTAAGGTGTTATTGTTCTATTGAAGCGTTCAATTTGGCCATTCAATTTTGGACATGCTGATGCAATTAATACATGTACGACGTTGGAATCATTCACAAAACCTTTGAAACTATTGGCTGTAAAACAAGTACCTCTATCGGAAACAATTCTAGTTGGGATTGAATAGCTGGAAAAATAGCTACGTAAATGTTTTAATACTTCACTCGTGTTAGTAGTTTTACAAGGAAATAGTTTTATAAATTTGGTGAATCCATCTACAATTCCAAAAATATACTTAAAATTTGAATTGGTTAAATTTAAAGGACCATAATGATCAATATGAATTGTCTCGAAAGGAGTATTACCTTTATCAATATTTTGTAATTCTCCATCATATTTATTTGATTTTTTAGTAAACATTACACATTTAAGACAACTTTTAACATAGCTAATTACCTTTTCTTTCATTTTAGGAAACCAATAACATCTCAGTATGATTTCACAAACTTTATCGCACCCAAAATGTCCTAAATCATCATGGCATGATTTTATAACACGATTAATCATATCATGAGGAACATAAAACAATAATCTATTTTTAAATTTACGGTAAACCATTCCATCACGCAACTCGTAAAATTTATGTTCTGTTACTTGAAGTTTATCCCGGATTTGATTAATATCAGAATCTCTTAATTGACATGCCAACAATACTCTTTCAAAATCATTATTATTATTTTCAATAAAATAAATTGGACTATAAATTCTTGACAATGCATCTACATACCTCATGTTATTAGAAGATCTGTGAACTGGTTCAAAGTCGAATTCTGAAAGAAAAATTTCCCATCTCGCGATTTTTGGATTTATGTCTTTCTTTTTTAAAGTTCCCGAAAGAGCATTACAATCAGTTACTAATTTGAAATGAATGCCGTGTAAGTAAACTTGGAATCTTTTGATACTGTTATATACTGCTAAAGTTTCTAATTCAAATGAATGAAGTTTTGCTTCTGATGGTGAAGTACGTTTACTAAAATACATCACAGGACGAAGTTGTTCATCAGATTGTTTTTGTAATAATACTCCTCCGAAACCATGACTACTAGCATCAGTGTGTAGTTCGGTTGGTGCTGTTGGATTATAAATTTTCAAAACAGGTTCACTAATCAATTTTGTTTTTAAAAGTTCAAAAGCTTTCATTTGTTCAACTCCAAAATCAAATGTTTTGTTCTTTTTATTGATTAAACTATATAAAGGGCTTGCAATTATAGAAAATTGGTGAATAAATCTTCTGAAATAACTAGCCAAGCCTATAAAACGTTGTACTTCAGTTTGGTTCTTTGGAACCGGAAAATGTTTTAAACATTCTGTGTGACGATCACTTGGACAAATTCCTTGATTTGATATTTTATAACCCAAAAACTCAGTTTCTGTTTTCATGAATGAACATTTGGTCAGTTGAAGTACAAGTAAATTCTTATTTAATATTTCGAACACCTGTTTCAAAATAATGATATGTTCTTCAATAGTATCTGTTGCAATTAAAATATCATCCAAATATATTACCAATTTACCAGTTTTAATCAATTTTCGGAAAACATGGTGAATGAATCTCATAAAAGCAGATGGTGCGTTACATAATCCAAAAAGGCACCCTTTTATATTCGTATTGTCCCATATGTGTAATGAATGCAGTATATTTGGTTGAATTTTCAGAAAGTCTTAATTGATGATAGCCACTTTTCAAATCTAAACTAGAAAAATATTGTTTCCCTCGCAACTGATCAAGAAGATCATCAATTAGTGGAATTGGGTATCTATCTTTGACGGTTTGTTTATTCAATTCCTATAATCAACACACATTCTAAATGATCCATCTCTCTTTTAACTAAAACAACTCTGCTGGCATAAGGAGAGTTACTTTCAACAATTATACCTTCCTTTAATAATTTTCAATAGTGCTTTCAATTTCCTTTTTCTGTTGAAAAGAAAATCGTCTTGCAGAAAAATGAAATGGTTTGTAACAATTTAGTTCAATATTCATTTGATGTATTACTTCCGGATCTGTTGATCTAGAAACATTTAAATAATGTGCAGCGAAAAGAGATTTAACCTGATTAACAACGTTAATATCTATTTTATTATCACCAATATCCAAATCATCAACAACATGAACACTAGTTGGTGAATTGTTAAGTTCTGTAAAATAAAGTTCATTAAGAAAATTCTTAGCTTCATCAATATTGTCAGATTTGTTTTTGTGGAAAAATGATTTTCGTTGAATTGTTATCAAGTCCCGCTCATGAATAATTTTCACATCATTTTCTCGAATAAAATCGCGTCCAATAATACAATCCGGGTACATGGTCTCGTCCGGGACTACCTTAGCCTGTAATTTAAAAATAACATTGTTTACCATCATTTCTGTATCAATTGTACCTAGGGGAACTGTTCCGATCTCCATCTCACTGTACATATATCCATCTCATCGCTAAACAAAGAATTACGGCACCAAATTCGTCGCTTCTTTTTGTCAACATGCGTGCTCACTGTTGAAAAAATCACAAAAATAATAAACAAACCAAATTGCTTTCCATTGCTTTGTTTTTGATGGGATGGAAATAGGAGATGAAGTGGCGAACCGTTCCCCTAATATTCTCAAAACTGATTCATTCAACCCTCTGAATTCCATATTGTCTGTAAATGACGTAACTTTAAATGAAGATGGAATCAGACTCGCTTTGATAATATCTACAGTTATCTACAGTTGACTGTTGAAAATTTTGAGGATGCTTCATAACATTCAAAGACTCGAACCGTTTCAAACAAGCAATTATCTCCATGACCGAATCAAATTTCTGCATAGACAACATCGCTTGAAGGGAAATATCTTGAATTCCATGGACCACATATTTGACAAGAGCTGATTCGCTGAGGTTGACTGTTCTCCCGATTGCCATTATTTCGTACACGTATTTTTCATAACTTTCGTCTAACCTTTTTAAACGCTTCATCAACCGAAAATGAACATCTGCTTCGTCAACGATATTTGGAAATCCTTTTCTTAATTCTGTTTTAAAATCTTCCCAACTAGCAATCTTAATACGTACAGCTTCATACCACAGACGTGGAACCTCTCCTAACCTGGTAACAGCGTAATGAAGAACGGAAGAATCTGGCCAAGCATAAATTTTCTTCAAATTTTCTAAAACATCCAGCCACAGATTTGACGTAGTTTCATCAGGGTTGAATAACGGAACCAACTTCTTAACATCGTCCGGGTGCATTGGAGTTTGATTATAATTATTCATTATTTGCGCAGCGGGTGAAATGAGCGACATGGGAACTTGTTGAACCTCGTCACCGGTATTTCGTATTGCTTGGGTGTCGGCAATTTGATTTGCTGAATCTGAAGGGCATACAGATTGACTCGAGCCATTCTCAACTTCTTCGTCGATTTCAGCAAGAACAGCTGGCTCTTGACGGATTCGAGTCGGACTTCTACGAAGGCGAGACATTTAAACCGATTATCGTTTCTACTTATAGGGACAAAAAAATAGGGTATCCCACTTCTGAAATTGTAGTAACGACTTTATCGGTTGAAGGGTGGTTACAGAATGGTTTATTGACAGCTTGGTATAACTGAACTACATTCCAAGGCCTACTCAATTAATATCGGTAATGAATGGCTTACTATAGACCAATATTCTACTACACTATTTTTCAGGTCAAGGAAGATACAGTTATTAATTTAACAGGTGGGATGAACTAACAGCTAAATACAAATAAATTATGTATCAGATAGTATATCTAGAACAATTCTACTATTGAATTTCGCCAAGAGCTTTTTTGTAGGATTCGATTGATGGCTTGTTTTTAAGTCCTTTCCAGCTTAATGTCCCGTAGATCAGTACGCTTCTTCTGCTGGCGGTTGTGTTTCTTGGTATTCGAAACGAGCTTATTCGTTGTGAGTGGCTTTTTTGTACGTGTTGCAGGATGTAGCCAGGGTGCGATTCATATAAAGCTCCTCGCATGAAGCAGTAGATGCGATACTGGAAATGTTGCCTAAGATCACGTCCCAAGATGGTTTGACGTACAGCAGCTGTAGAGTTTCTTCTTCGGATGTTGTACACGAATCGAACTCCTGCTTTGAAGCTTCGATGCAGTTGGTCTTTAAGCTGAACAGATAATCCAGGGAAATATACTGTGTCGCAATACGTAAGGTATGGTACAATGACCGCCTGCATCAGTTTCTTACGTGTGGGAATTGACAGAACAGGTGCAAAACGACGAAATGTAGTCACAGCTTCGTGGATATTTTCCCACAATCTGTTGACGTCGCCAGATCCGGTGGCATCTCCTATCCGCTCGTCCAGCTTCTGGTGGTACTGCTCAGCATCTCCTTCAACTGACAAGCGTTGGATATTGAAACGCATCGTTCTGTTGTTTCGTGAATTCGTGACGCTGGAAAGTCGCGCCCGAATTTTTGCAACTACAAGGTAGTGATCCGAGTCGTTGTTCGGACCTCTGAAAGACCTTACATCTATAACATCCGAGAAATGTCGTCTGTCGACCAGCAAGTGGTCTATCTGTGAGCAAGTGTCTCCACTCGGATGTTGCCAGGTGTGTATTCGGATATTCTTACGTGCGAAGTAGGTACTGCTGATTGCCATCCTTCTAGCAGCAGCAAAAGTTACAAGTCGCAGACCATTATCGTTGGTAGCGGAATGAAGGCTTTCCGTACCAATGACAGGGCGAAAGAAACTTTCTCTTCCAAACTGCGCATTTGGATCCCCGATGACAATCTTTACATCATGTGTTGGGCACTCTCCGCAGGCCTTATCAAGGCCCTCATAGAACTCATCCTTCGCGACATCAGGCTTATCGTTCATTGGGGCATAGATGCTGATCAGGCTATAATTGAAGAATTTGCCCTTCATTCTCAACACGCAAATGCGGTTGCTTATCGGTTTCCACCGGATAACACGCTCCATCTGCTTCCCGATTACCATGAAGTCAACTCCTCGTTCTGCTCTGTCACCGACGCTATAGTAGATGTGGTACTTGAATGAAGTGTTCGCGATAGGATCCACCGCCCGGAATTCACGTTCTCCAGTTCTGGGTCACCGTATTTCCTGGATTGCTGCCACACTCACGCCGACCTTCTGCAGCTCACGAGCCAGGAGCCCAACACGTGTGGGTTCATTCAAAGTTCTCACGTTACAAGATCCGAATTTCCAATCGTTGTTTTTTGCCAGGTCTGTTGCCGTTGAATCAATCCGTTTGCTCTATTTTTGCCTTTCTTGGTAACTGTAGAATCTTCGGTAGGCGTTGAAGGGGCTGCATGATGCAACATGGTGTGCAGAGTTTAGTTTAGAGTCCCTCGCTGGCACTCGGACGATGATCAGCCGCCTCTAACATGGGGAACAGACGCTGTTGTGAGCCGCTCCTAATCTGGGAGAACAGGGTTAGGGACAAAAGGTCGAAAGGACAAAAGGTCGAAAGACAAAAGGTCGAAGGGACAAATGGTCGAAAACGACAAAAAGTCGAAAGGGACAAAAGGTCGAAAGGACAAAACGTCGAATGAGTATGTATTATACACCGGTGTATTCTCAATGCGTGTGCCTGCTCCGTGGTTGCATGCACTATTTTGATTGTTCGAAGTGGCATTCAGAAACGTAGATAGAACATGTATTATTGATGAATTTTATTTAATTGTTAAAAATAGTGAAAAATAAAAGAGCATTTTTTGCCAACTGTGTAGGACAACTCTGTTTCGCGAAATACAAGGTATAATCATTTCTTTTTAACAATCTTGTTTATCTCTTTCAGAATTATCTAGATATTCATAATATTGTCTTATAGTAATTACTTCTTCTTTGAAAATTGCTCATTCTTCAACCAAAGTTGATTAGATGAGTGCGTTATTTCAGCTTGAAGTTAAATGAATTTCATAAAATCTTGTGGGATACACACAACTTGTTATCAACTTGTTCTTGATAGACATTTTGTCTCTTTTGAACTTTTATCCTTTTTCAACTTTTTGTCCCTTTCGACTTTTTGTCCTTTTCGACCTTTTGTCCCGTTCGACCTTCTGTGCCTTTTGACCTTTTGTTCTTTCGACTTTCTGTCCCTTTGACGTTTTGTCTTTTCGACCTTTGTGTTTTTGACGCTCGAACAGATTTGCACCTCCGGAGATGAGCAAATTCCCCCTTCCCTGTCATCATACTACCATAGTTACCACCGGGGTTGGTTACCCGATCTTCCCTAAGGTTGCTCGTATTGCCAGCGCTAATGGACCAATTGGCAAGGGTAGGGGCTAAGAGCAGTGACCCTCAGGTCCCACCTAGGGGCTTTCCGCAAGCAGAAAATACAATGCATAATAATTGACAAAGAAAGTTATAAATACATACTTCCTCGATAAACTTTGGCCAGATAGTCTACTGTATAACAGTATTCAAATCGCATTTAAAACAAAAAAATAATCGCAGCAAGCGTGACTCACTCTGAGAGCGATAGTTTTCGTATTACTGCTACACAGGACTTGGTCGGTTGGTATTAAGATTAGGAGACGATGTTAGCGAAGTTGGTGAGGATTGACCTTTTTGAGATTATGGTTGACGTGTAGAGGGCTTGCGACCAAGGTTAGGGTGCCCGGGTAGCCTGGTCACTGAACGGGGATGGGGACTTACAGCCCTGGAAATACCAGGGAGGCTCGCAAATCTTCGTGGGTGGCACTTATACCCAGATTGAGATTCCCGGAAGGTCCATGCTGGATCTAGATCTGGTGGTACCGATCTCTTTGAACAAGGAGAGGGTCCCCATGTTTTCCGGATGTGGCGGAAGCGTACGCGGCGGCTTTTAACCACCGCACACGATGGCGAAAGGCAGCCCCAGCGGGCGTGGAAGGAAGAAGTTCGGAAGCTATTCGGAGGAATTGGTTGAAAACTGAGGAGAGTATGTTGTAAGCTCACAATATGCTAAACAAGTCAGTTCAAGTCCGTACAGTAGTCTGCTGTCAATCAGCGCTTGGCCAATGCGATGTTGTTCGTCCTATGCAGTCTTGATAAGGTTTTAACATGGTTGATCCTTGATTTGCAGCCGACTTTGACCGCTTGGAAATGAGGATCAAAAGGTCAGCCCTTGGTCGATGGTGCCTGCGAGGACCTTGACGAGTTTCCAGTTTGTAATCTGGTGCACATTAATCTTGAGACTAGAGTCAGAGATGCCGTCCATTGCACACATGCCCGCGGTCGCTTTTTCCGGCCGACCGACGAAGCCCATCAATGAACTGCAATAACCAACAGGGTTACTGCTAGAACAGACCCCTGCGGGACTCCAGTCTCCTCTGGGAAGGCTCTGGAAGCGGAATTGCCAGCTGACGGGAGAGGAAGATGTGCACAAAAGCTAGGATGTTACCAGTGAAACCCCAGTCTACCAGCTACTTGAGCATTAGTGGGGTCCAAGTGCGGTTAAACGCCTTCGAAATATCCAGAGAAACTAGATCGACGTGTTTCCCTTGGTCAAATGCGCTTTGGATTACGTTTCCTAATCCGGGTAAGAATTAGCTCTATACCCCGGGCGTGTTGGCGGAAACCAAGTCTTCCGCTAGACTCGAGCTTTTCACGCAGCCTACGGTTAACCAACCTCTCGACAACCTTTGATGCATTGGAAATCAGAAAGATAGACCGATAATCAGCGGGGAGATACTGTTTTTAGGAATTGTAATAACATGGCTGAGGCAGGTGGCAAGTTAGGATCCAGGTATACTATTCCATATGGACCAGAAGACTTCCCCTTGCTTTCAAGAGCGAAGGAAAGCTCGGCGAACGAAAGAAAAGGGCTGGTTTATTGTGGAACCTAGCAAGTCCGGCGGGAAGCTCTTTAGCGTCAGAGCCCTAGTGGCTATGATCCTTTGAATATCGGCTGGGTAGCCGCTTACTGATGGGAGTGATGCAAAATATTTCCCGAGGACGTTGGCAACCTCCGGCGGATCGGAAATGGTACGGTCTTGCGAATCGATGTGGAATGGAGGACGATCTACGCTTGCCCCTTAGCGCATTGACTTTCCCCCTTAGTTCCTCCCAAGGAAAGTTCTCCCACTGCTTCCTTTTAGCGTTTTGGATGATCGTTCAGCACTCATCGTGTTTTTCTGTGAAGTTTTTCAATGCACTTACCTTTCTCTGGTGCCCAGGGGAAAGCACGCTCGGAGGGCGTTTCTTCTGGCTAAAACAGCATGACGCGTCTGGTCCGACCACCAACGAAGAGCTTTGCGTCCTGGCCGAGAACTTGTCTGGGAGATACACAGATCTGCGGCGTCGAGGACGATCTTTGAGAAGTCGGAAAGGACTCCCAGTCTGTGGCATCATAACGCCATCGCGGCCTCTTGAAAGTGGTAGGGGGCAGGGATGGAAAAAATCAAATTTTCAAAAAATCGAAGATGATCAAAACTTACCCGCGATCTTACTTTTAAATAATCAAGTGATAACGGCGGCGAACAACTTTCATTTTTGTTGATTCAGCTTTGCTGCGTCGTAGCATGCGTGAAAAAATAAAAATGACAGTTGTGCGTTGCTTCCGTATCGAGTGGTGTGCCCCCGAAAACGCGAGCACTTTGAAACTTGGATTCTGTCAGAAGTGACCTTAAAGATTAATGTTTGAATGAAAATTCTGTGTTTGAGTACACAATTTGAGAAGTTGTCGCTAGGCGACAACTCGTCTACTGTTTTCACGTGAAAAGTTTTTACATGAAAATTGCAATCATTATCGTCTGATAATGATTCTGCACAGGGCCGGATTTAGCCGGAAGGGGGCCCCGGGGCCGACAGCTTGGTTGGTTGGGTTGGTTTTGGTACATAATCAGCGGGGATAATTCCGGCCCTGATTCTGCACAACATTGGTAGGGGGAAAGGCGTTGGCAGTGACTTGAATTTGGAAATAGTTGCTCCCATAGAGGTCGGAAGCAACCTCCCAATTTAACATGGAAAGGGAGGGGCGGCTGATGGTGGTCACGTAGATGGCGGATAATATGTAAATATGTAATCTGGGGCGTGGGAGGCAAAATGTCTTTCAAATGACATTACATATGTCAAATGACACGCCTCAGATGTTATATTTAGACGCATTGCAAGAAAACTTTGGATTACAGGAAAATTCGAGCGCGCCTGCAAGTAAATTTCCCATCAAAATCATCATAGTCACCTATGCTGTCACGTGTTACTACTTGCGTTTCCCATTCTGTCATTTAGAAGTGTTGTTTGGATATTTCTTCAACCAAACTAAGATATGAATTCCTCTAACAAATGTAATAGTGCCAAAAAGCACTGCACAGGTTTCAGTATTGATAGAGACAGTGATTCAGGTGATGTTATTCCGGAAGAAATGATTGATGTCGATGAGATCGACAATAGCAATCGAAAGAGAGTAAGAACATAATATTTTGTTTGCAAAGTACTATATCGGACTGAATCCTCTTTTATCTTTAAGGCTAAACCTAATCCACACGCCGCGCCCAATAGCAGTGATGAAGAAGATGAAAATGAAGATTTTCATGAAGTTCTGATTCAGGAGAAAATATTCTGTTTTCAAGCCGCGGTTCACGAAAAAAACTTTAAGGGACAGAAATCGTTCGAAAAGCGAGGTGTTCTAAAAGTTGAAGATGACACTGTAGACGGCGTTCTCCAGCATATTTGGACATTCTGCAAAACATTTTTGGCGAAGGCTGTGATGTTTGAATCCTTAGAACAGGGTAGTTCTATTTCAAATACCAAAGCGATGTGGAGTGAGGTTGAGCCAGCTTTCGAAGATATGGATCAGTTCATGGTTTTTCAGGACAAATCTGGAAAACGAACAATTCTAGACCAACATTTGAAAAGGGCGTAACAGCCAAAATTTATTCCTTCTGATTCGTCTACATATACAGCTATATTTGGGGACAAAGAAGCAGAAGGAATAAATTTTGGCTGTTACGCCCTTTTCAAATGTTGGTCTAGAATTCTACCTTCTGATGTTTCGTCAAGCACTCTTCAAAGTTGGTTGGATAAGACAATAACAATAGTTGTCTACAGGTATTCCGACTCGGTCAGTTCTTCGAAGAAGTTTAACGCGGTTGAAAGCCAACTTCTGCGACCAGTTGAGCAAGATAGGGCGGGTGCAGAATCTCTTGTTTCGTTGGAACGCCTGAAAACTACCCTAAAATCCAAACATGCACATTGTTTGACAGCAGATGACATTAATTGGTCCTGTTGGGCTAACTACATTAGCTCAAAGCCAGCGATAGAGCGCGAAGACTTGACCAATCAGCTTCCTCCCAGGCACTTAATTGGATTGTTCAAAACAGCCCCAATCCATTCTGACACAATTCTCACCAAAACAAAACTTGACCTGCGCATTGCCGAGAACGAAAATAAAGCATATAAACACATGGTTAGTCAGCTCAGAGAAGATCGTGTGAACGTCCGGAAGATGGTTGATATTATGGGACATCGTATAGCGGATTTTGGTTGAATGTTCCTCCAGGATATATCCACATTTTCTCATTACAGCAGATGTATCAAAGTCTTTATATTTCTGGAGTGCTTCAGCAATAACAATAGTGAGATCTTTGGGACTGTTCTCCACATAAACCTTCTTGAGGTATTTTTTCAGGTATCCAAACATGTATTCGATGGGGTTAAAAAAAGGTGCATAAGCAGGAAGAAAGATCACATGTATTCCAAGTGCTCGAAGATATTGAACTATCGATTTATGGCAATGGATTCGTGCACCATCTAAGATCCAAACTGAGTGTTGTCCTGGGTACTTTTGTACTTTACCGGATGTAGCAAATGATCGGCAACACTCGAAAAATTTTGCTCTGTTGAAAGTACCTTCAGTCCAGAACGTGTCAATTATACCTGTCTGTCCCATGAAAGAGAGCATGGAAACTCTTGCACGTCGTCGATACTCACTTCTATATATTATCCTGTCTAATAATTTCGCATTTCCCTTATTCCGAAGCAACCCCCTGTTGTCGCATGAAATCCCATCAAGAAACGACAGACTGTGCAAATCCCAAGGAATAATGGCTAACTCTTGGACAAATCTTAAAACATCCGTTTCTCTAAGCTGGATAGCCCGCCGCTGCAACCCTTTATAGGTGAATCCTTCAGCATGTAATATCCGGCATATAGAGGCAGTACTAATGCTTACACCGAAAGTGTTTTCGAATAACTGCTTCGTTTCATCTAGTAGCAAAACTGGACTTCTCTTATACAGGTCAATTATCCAATGCCTTTGAATGTTATTAAACCGCAAGAAAACTTTAGCACGTTCCTTTCGACTGAAAACCCCATTCGCTTCGTACCGACCGATCCAATTAGTGATTGTAGTGTGAGACTTGGCATACAGTAAATAAAGTTGCGTTTTTGAAAGTCCTAAGAAATAATACGCGTATAGACAGTGGTATACGGTATTCACCGATGCATGTTGGTCTAGTACAGCATGACGTAGAATTTCAGCCATCGTTGTGCTGTTAACGAAATGTAATAATATTAAATTAACGTAATATTGTATTTTTCACGAATGATTAGATTCGCTCGACGAAATTCAAGAGTTGTCAATTTTGTATTTCGAGGCATTTTCGACAACCTTTTCATAGATTACCTTGATTGTCAAGCACGTGGTCGGTTGAGAACAATGGGACTGAATGTAAATATCGAAGCACCAGCTGGTTTTGTTGTGTAAACATGGTCAGCTGGAGAGCTGAGAACAATGAAAAAATATGTAAACATGAGGGGGCTTGCGGCAGCTGTCACGATCTTCAAGTGAAATGCGCACGGTAGCCAGCAGCGAAATCGAAAGCGAAATCTGATTAAGACCTATTAAGACGAAATTTTTATCAGAAGAGTCTAAATGGTGAAAAATTTTGGGGTGATAAAACAGGGTATGTGACAAAATTGGAAAAAAAAATTTTATTTTTTTTAATTCATTCCACAAATATGAATCATTTTATGCCTTGGAAAGGCCAAATGCGTGAACGGTACCCGTTATTTCATGTCGAAACTGCTTACAGAATATTTCCCAGGTACTCAGAAGTCGTTCGTAATAAACTACAGGCGGTGAAAGTTATTTCATGAAAATCAATGTTGTTTTTGGTATTATTTACGAAAATAAAAAGAATGACAAAATTTTTTGGGGTGACAAAATCGGGTCGAAAACGTGAAAAAATCGGGACGTGATAAAATCGGGTCGAAAACGTGATAAAATCGGGGGTAGACAAAATCGGGGAGTGACAAAATCGGGTCAACACTGAATAAATAAGTGCAAAACAGAACTTACTGTCACCAAGCTGAACCTCGAATATGAAACTCAATGCTTGCTATGCAACTTTTACTCTATGCGGAGATACCTGGCTGCGCGTTATTTCCGCGGATCGATCCAAATTTTTCTTTTTCTCCGTAATACCCTTAGTCAAAAATATAGCACTACGCAAGCGTTGTGAGTACATCTAAAATTATTAAGTATATTTGGCTTCTGAAGAAAGTTATGAACAATACACTCGATTCTTTTTTTACACGGGGGATGCGTGTAAAAAAAGTTTGCAGTTCAAAATTTGAAAATCCGTGTAAAAAAAGTTTTATGATTTCTCGACAAATCATGCAAAATGGAGCAACTTTGCAAAAAATTTTGTGTGGGATTTTTTTACACGGCCGTGTAAAAACATAGTCGGGTGTATAGTCAAATGACATGCAGATGACATTTTACAAGACTGCTCATAACATCTGTACTAATTTCTCGATGGTCTTGGTTGATCAACTTTCTGCTACTTGGTGGCTTTAGTCCCCCGTCGCCCGTTGGGGAAGAACAAAACGTCTCAATAACACCTGACAGGAATCGCTTGCAGGACTCCCGAACAAATAGTATGGGAAAATGAAATTCGGCTAAACTTTTTGGGAAAGATTCGAAAAGATCGAATTAAAATCTATTTTTTGTCTACTTTCCGGTGGTTAGTGTGGTGAATTGCGTATAGCTACGCTAAAGCGAGAAACTGATTGGTGCAATGGTAGAATGAGGACGCTGTCTTTGTTCTAGATCCTAGGGCCTGGGCTTGCGGAAGCCCTTGGATAACATAATGTAGGGTTTCTTACCCCATTCCCGGCCTAACATGCGCACGACTGCATTATTTAATTGATATTTATGACTAGGAGCAACTTTTCCTGAATTTTGTGGGCCGTGTAATATTGCGATGGGGTTCACCTCTGCTTAAAAAATAGTTATTCTTGCTAAACACCGCTTGAAAAAGCTTTTATTTGATTTAAATTAGCATGGTGCAGCACTCATTTCAGTCATAGGCGATTGCTTATCCGGCATACCCCAAGTCTCTTCGGCATACGCAATATTTTACTCAATTTCTCAACATCTTACTCTCATTCTCTCTCTCGGGACGGTAGAAAATGCGATATAAACAAAAATATGCACGTTCCACGATAACGTGATGCCAGATGGTATTATTCATAATAATTTTTATTTGGTTGAGAAGATATATGCACTCATCCAAATTCCTTCCAAATACTTGAGAAAATATTGTTTTTACTCTTTGAAATTGAGATAATTATAAATAACATAAAAGCGTCAACGTTTTAGACAGTTTTCCTATTAACGATGAAGGATTATCTTCATACTAAAATAAGACTCATGGCCTTTTGGCAGCACTGTACAGCTAGAAGTTCTTGGACCGAGGTGATTTTTTGTTCGGTTTGAGGATACATTTTTAAATGTATTCCAATATGTTTATATAAGATCTAGTGATACTATCAATTAGAAAAGATTGAAGTGCGTGAGTTTAGCATTATTGTGTGGTGATAAACAGCCTGAAGCAATGGTTGTATCGAGCACTGTGACGATTTTCAGGTAGGTGTTTATTTGATGATACCGTTTTGTAAAAGTGGAAAGAATCACTCCGGCTCAGTGGTGTTGCAACGAAGAGCAAAAGTTTGAAATCTACATTTTTATGTTTTATATTTCGATCGATAAGGAGTGAAATAAATGGTTGAAAATGTTGAGTATTGTGCGAGATAAATAGGAGACTTTTTTAAAATTATGGTTTTCTGTGCAGTGAGCCGGGAATGGGGTCCATAGGCCCAAGTAGTGATTTACCCTTTGTTGGATAACCATATTTACCTAAACATTAATTCAACGTTTCAAAATTACTCTGTATTGAAGTTTTGAACGCAATCTCAGGTTTTGTCCGGGATTTGAATGAGGGCCCGCCACTGTGCGTCGTTCTCAGCTCTATAATTAGGACAGGTCCGGTAAGGGTTGTAGGACAAAAGGTCGAAGGTCAAAAGGTCGAAGATCAAAAGGTCGAAAAAACAAAAGGTCGAAACAATAAATCTGAGTCAAAAGGTCGAAAGGACAAAAGGTCGAAGGGTCAAAAGGTCGAAGGGACAAAATGTCGAAACAAAAAATCTGAGCCAAAAGGTAGAAGGTCAAAAGATTGAAAGTCAAAAGGTCAAAGGTCAAAAGGTTGAAAGGACAAGAGGTCGAAGGGTCAAAAGGTCAAAAGGGAAAAAGGTCGAAACAAAAAATCTGAGTCAAAAGGTCGAAGGTGAAAAGCTCGAAAGGAAAAAAGGTCGAAAGGTCAAAAGGTCGAAAGGTCAAAAGGTCGAAACAAAAAATCTAAGCCAAAAGGTCGAAGTTCAAAAGGTCGAAAGGAAATAAAGGTCAAAAGATCGAAGGGTCAAAAGGTTGTAGGACAAAAGGTCGGAGGACAAAAGGTTGAAAATAAAAACGTCGAAGGGCAAAATTTCGAAAGTAAAAAGGTCGAAAGAACAAAAGATAGAAATTGCGGTTGTCGGACAAAAGGTCGAAAGCTAAAAAGTCGAAGATCAAAACTTGAAGGTCAAAAGGTCGAAGGTCGAAAAAATTAGGCAAAACGTCGACTGCACATTTATATTTTACCTGATAATATTTCATTGTTGAATTTTTCCTTTTTTTAGTCATATGCCGTTCTTCCGAGATTCGCATATTTATATTTATTTGTGTTTCACCTGATTATATTGTATTGTTGAATTTTTCCTTCTTTTAGTCATTTGTGTTTAACCTTATTTTCATTGTTGATTCTTTTCTATCTTTTATTCATAACCTTTTCTTTCGAGTTTTGCATTTTTATACCACGTATGAAATACCAAAAACACTTGAAAACATTTCATTCTAGAATTTTCATTTTGTTAAAACATAGGTACGCTTCAGAGGTGTATTGTCAAATCAATATTTTTATCAATGTATTGCTAGGCTTAATTGACTTTAGTTGTAATTTCTGAAAATAGTTCCTCACTCATTTTCATCAAAATGATAATTCAAAATATATCATTTTAGCTTGACATACATCTTCTAATGACAGCAATTTTATTTTAATTTGCTTAAAAGATAATACGTTTTTGTTCACAAAATTTGTTTTTAAGTAACTAAAAACGAATAAACGGTTTTTTTTACACGGTTTGGTCTTAGTCGTTTAATACCTTCAGCGTCAATGAAATGATGTTAACCCCACGAAAAAATTCACAAAAAAATCAAAGAAAATTCAGGTGGTATTTAAACAGCTGTGAAAGTTCGGGTTAACCGAGAAATTAATTAATTCCAACCGCGTAATAAAAACCTGGGTGTAATACATTTATTTTTATTATTAGAAACCGTTACGTTACGCTGTAAAGTTGGGAGGGTATGGAATTGCCAAAATTGGGCATTTTCAACCCGGCTCCCCCTATGTCTCTTTTTTGTAAGAAACATCTAAAAATTTTGCATGGATCGTCACACTTCGCTCAACCCCCTTCCCATCTAAACGTTACGTAGTTTATGGACGATCCCTTACGTGATTTGTAAACGTTTGTGTTTCATTTTGCAGTCAACTCGTAACCCTCTAACGCAAAAGATTGCTTTTGTCGGGAAACTTAAATATTAAAAAAAAAAATTGTTCAGATTTTGAAATTGATTTTTTGACCTGTTTTTCATTCAACCTTCTGTTATTTTTTGACCCTCTTTTCCTTCGACCTTTGGTCATTTAGACCTTTTGACCTTTCAATTTTTAGACTTTCGATCTTTTTTCCTTTCAATTTTTTGACTTTCGACCTTTTGACCTTCGACATTTTGTCCTATCGGCCTTTTATCCTTTCGACCTTTTGTCCTTTTGTCCTTTCGACCTTTCGTCCTTTCGATCTCTCGTCCTTTCTACCGTTTGTCCTTTCAACCTTTTGTCCTTTCAACCTTTTGCCCTTTCGACCTTCTGTCCTTTCGACCTTTTGTCCTTTCGACTTTCTGTGCTTTCGGCCTTTTGACCTTTCGTCCTCTCGGCATTTTGTCCTTTCGACCTTTTGTCCTTTCGAACTTTGTCCTTTCTACCTTTTATCCTTTCGACCTTTCATTCTTTCGGCCTTTTGTCCTTTCGACCTTCTTTCTTTCGACCTTTTGTCCTTTCGACCTTTTGTCATTTCGACCTTTTGTCATTTCGACCTTTTGTGCTTTCAACATTTTGCCTTTTCGACCTTTTATCCCTTCGACCTTTTGTACTTTCGACCTGTTGTCCTTTCGACCTTTTGTCCTTCCGACCTATTGTCCTTTCGACCTCTTGTCCTTCGACCTTTTGTCTTTTCGACCTTTTGTCCTTCGACATTTTGACCTTCGACCTTTTGACACAGATTCCCGGTAAGAGATGCCGTGCTGATTGCTGTTGCACTCACTACATAATTTTGGGAGGTTACACCTCCGGTTCTCGATGATCGGGTGGGTACCCGAGCAATTCCCATAGATGCAATTGGTGACCTTATAGCGGGCTTTAGGGTCTGGTCAAAAGAACAGCAGCAAAAGCACTGCATCGGAGAAGGGTAGTAGGTTCGAGTGGGGCACCTCAAGAAACCAAAGAAAATGAACTCCGGTCTTGAGGTCCCACGGATGGTGAGAACAAGAGAAGGAGTGTTAATCCTTTCGTCACCAGGCGCAGCATCATCAAATCTACATGCTCATCCCTAGGGTAAACACTGGGAGGGTACGTCCAGTGTGACTCCCGTTGATTTTCCTGGATGGTAAACGGTTACGGAGAGAGGGTCCTTCCCCAGGAGGGGGTCCCCCAGACCTCGCAGACATCCCAAAGCCCTATAAAATACCCCAAAAGCTGGATATGACAACCGCTCGAGCCTACTGTGGGAGTTAAAAATAGTAGTTTGGCAACTAGTTGCATTAAGATGATTTTTTCAGCACGAGTTGTACGTTTATCCAACGAAGCTTGCCGAGGTGTATAAATACTACGAGGGCTGAAAAAATCGAATTTTGCAACGAGTTGCACACGCTATTTTTTGCAATGACGAAAAATGGGCTTAAATATGATAAATCTGTTCCAAAACGGTACAATTTTATCAATCTTGCCAAAAAATCATGTTGCTGCAGAAAAAAAAACAGATTTCATGTTATCGGGCTTCGTTGTGTGCTTGACAGACCATAAGGCGACAAATAAACCTGCCTTAGGAGAATTTGATGTCATGTCCATCAAAATATTTAATTTATTACATGGCACAGAGAATACACTATTTGAACACTCACCCAAGCCAATTTAGCTAAATGTGGTCATGTAACTATTGTTCTAGTGCTGGTTTTCCATTATAGCAGCCAAATGAGTGCTTTAATGGATTTTATGCAACCCATTTGAGTTGCATAATGTTCATTAAAGCATCCATTGGTATGGAAAAGTAGGCCGTTTTATCACTCAAACGCCAATTGTAAACCATGTATTATGATCAGGAATTGCAAAAAAAAGTATTTTCAAAATGTTTTTACTTTCATTAACTAGCACATTTCTACGTTTTAGTTAGCTGATGGCTACATAGTATGCGGTGTATTTAGTATAGTCCTTTGTTACGTACACAAACTGCAGATCTTAAATATTTAGACCCAAAATGCAGAAGCCATCCAGCGTAATGACCCACACCGCCCCCCGAATTGTCCCGCTGATTGGTAAATTATGCTGCCGCTGCCAATTAAATTGCAAAAAATCACAGACCTCCAGAAACAGAAATCTTCGGAAATTATAGCGCAGAAAGGTGTCGTCGTCCACGAACCAACGCGAGACACCGAGAAGCAAAAAATTAAATCACCAAACCCAGCACAGACGAAAGTGGTTAATGCGCTAATTAAAATTCCTCCCCGCGTTGCCAAGCGACACGAACGGCGATGCGATGGGGCGAACCTGACTGCTTGGATTGGAATCGCGAGCTCTCCCACAAACATTTGCATAAATCAATAGAGATCGGACTCGCCGCGTGTATGCGGCGAGGCGTTCGCAACTTTCGCGCAAATTCTGCTGGGCGCGTTTTTCTACGGACCTGGAAATTCGCTCCCGAAGCAGAGTTATAATTTCAACACATTTATTGCTTGATGGGCCCATATTTTAATTCAATTTATTTGTCTCCCAAGCGCGTCCCCCATAGTGTCGTTTTCGACTTGAGCTGTTCAATCAAACAGCGACAAAGAGTCTGATTGTCTAGGCCCGTGGCTAGTCGATTGTGTTCATGTCTTTATACGTCTCTGGCCGCGTCTGCTGCTGCTGCGAGAAAGTCATTTGCTGCAGATCCGATCCGGACAGTCAGTGGTGGGTAATTATATGGGAGGAATTCTCCTCCGGGTCCGACGATGAACTCGACGATCACCGTTTCGCCATCGGTGCCTCGTTTAAATCAAATTACCGTCAAGATTTATCATTTTCGCTAAACACCACCGACTTCAACCGGTCATTAGCCGTTGGGAGGAATATCCCTACTCCTTCAGGTAGTTCGGTAGTCCTGACCGTGGTAGCAGATCGGCAGTAAGTCGAAGGGGCAATATGAATCGACCGTTCGCAGATGGCCGCCTGTCCGCTCGAGCCTACTGTGGGAAACCGCACCCGGATTCGACTTACAGACGTCGCCATCGTTGCAGTCGGTAGGCTGCGATTATGAGCCATTTTGAACAAGCCTCCAACACTCATAGTTGCAGCGCGATAATTGTTAATTATAGAGTTCGGATTAGAAATGTGCAGATTTCGCATAAAACAGGCATGAAGCAGATTGGAAAACGTGACCTGCCGCTCGTTTATGGGAGGCTGCCTCGGAAGTTTCCCGCGTAATTTTCGTTAAAGGTTAGGAACAGATGACCAACGCTTGCGCCCGATTTGGAGCTATAAATTAAACGATTCATTGCCGATACAATGTGGGTATGTCTTTCAACGACACAAAAAAGCGCCAAATTTAGCAACCAATCCAAAAGTTGTGCAAAACAAAGACCGCCATTGATTTGGGACAGTTTTTTTTTGACAACCTCTTGCAGCAAAACCCCGCCTGCAGGGTCTCTCAAAGTTTATTCAGTGGCATAAAATCACGCCGTTGGCAGTAAACCAATAATCATAAACTTGACCACGGATAATCCGGCCGGATCAGTTGCAAAGAACTGCTGCCGTAGGAGACAAAGGGTTCCTTCTAATCTTGCAGCTGTGAATCATAATCTGCCGGTTCGCGCGTTAAATGATGGTTCCGAAGTTTCTGCTTTAACTATTAAAGGTTAAATTTAAATGAACGGTTCAAATTTCGACCGGTTTGATGAATCGTTTTAGCGATGGCCTTCACTTCCGGCGCTTATCGGTTATTGCATCACATTCCACTTTGGATTGGATATCAGGTTACTTTTGCCTGGCTGAGCACGGGTCACCTGCCACTAGTACCTAGTACCTCAATGCGTTTCGATGGTTTACTTGTTCTAATTTTCCCGATGGAATACAAAAACAACAATTATCTTCTTATGGATTGCTTACATGATAATATATGGGATTAATTCACCTTTTCGCATGTTTCCACTTTCTCGCTTATTTACATGAGCATTTACTTGCATGATGGACATTATAGTCACCTGTTTTAAATATTTCTTATTATTTCTTATTATTAAAAATAGAAACAAGAATTGGAGTTTTCGTCATTTGTTTATTTATTTACTAGAAAACCCGAAGAACTCCGTTACGCTTAAATTGATTTATTCGCTGATTAGTTCTCGAGCCGATGAAGAAACTAGCGGACCCGGCGAACTTTGTCTCGTCGAAAATTGATCATTTTTCTGATACAGTTTGTTACGTACATAATTTATCTTGAAAACAAATTGGCTCTTCAGAATGGTTTTATTTTTTTTTAAGTTTTGTAATAACAAGTTTTCCTATTAGGCCCTCGGATTTGTTTGCCCAAAAATAATACTTTGAGGTGGCAACTAAATAAATTTCGGATAATTTTGAGAATATTCAATTCATTCAAATCCGGGGAGTTTTTTGATTTTTTTTTCATTTCAATATTATTTTTTATTATCCTTGACCTTCCGGAGACCAATAGGACCTAATGTTAATTAAATATTTATAACGGCCTTAGTTAAGTAAATAAACAAAAATTAACACATATCGATCTTTCCATTATCGATTGACATTGATATAGAAGAAGATAGATAAATAGATAGATAGATAGATAGATAGATAGATAGATAGATAGATAGATAGATAGATAGATAGATAGATAGATAGATAAATAGATAGATAGATATAGAAGAAGAAGATTGTAGTCCCATTTTTATGGGATTTTCCAAAAGGGGGAGGAGTCTTAAGAACTTTCCCCGGCTTAAAAAACCTCTGCATACAAATTTTCACGCAGATCGGTTCAGTAGTTTCGGATTCTATAAGGTTCAGACAGACAGAAATTCATTTTTATGTATATAGATTTTCAGACTAATGCCAGAGCGGCCTTTGCAGTAAATAAAAATCGTTTCCACTCAGCTCGCCCACTATACGGCTGCCTGTCGCCAACTACGCATTCTACAGAGGGTCCGCAAATCGTCTTCCACTTGAATGAATCACCTTTCCCACTGTGCACCTCGTCTTCTTGTGCCCGTAGGACCGTTGTCAAGAACCATTTTACCTGTCTTTCTGTCCAACATTCTGGCTACGTGCCCGGCCCACCGCGGTCGTCCTCTTTTCGCGATGTGAACGATGGATGGTTCCTCAACAGCGTAGTTCATTCGCCTCCTCCACGTACCATCAGCCATTTGCACCCCACCATAGATGGTATGCAGCACTTTCCTTCCGAAAACTTCTAGTGCGTGTTGGTCCGCCACGACCGAAGGCCACATTTCGCGTCCGTAGAGGACTACCGGTCTAATGAGCGTTTTGTAGATTGTCCGTTTGGTACGACGGCCAATTCTATTCGATCGGAGTGTTTTGCATCCAAAGTACGTACGATTTCCAGCCATGATGCGTCTCTGAATTTCACTGCTGTTTATCACGTTATCGGTGGCCAACAGTAAGCTGAAGTATACGAATTTTTCTACAGCCTCGATTTCGTCACTACCGATGCAAACTCGTGATGGATGACTCGCGCTGTATTCTCTTGAGCTTTTTTCTATCATGTACTTCGACTTCGAGGTGTTGACGACTAGTCCGATCTGCTTAGCTTCCCTCTTCAGTATGATGTAGGCTTCCTCCATCTTCTCAAAGTTACGTGCCATGATATCAATGTGGTCGGCAAAACAAATAGCTGAAAGGACTTCGTGGAAATCGTTCGACTCGTCAAGACGTCACCTTACCGCAACCCTCTACACGTTTCGAAGGGACTCGAGAATGCCCCCGAAAATCAAACTACGCACATCACCCGATCCATCCAAGGCGACGGCCTTGACCAACAGTATCAGCTTATTCGGAAATTCGTATTCGTGCATTAGCTGCCATAGCTGTTCTCGATCGGTTAAATCATATGCGACTTTGAAGTCGATGATCAAATTATGTGTGGGTACGTTGCATTCGCGGCATTTCTGCTATTTTTGGCGTACGTACATCATATACGGTTGCATCATATATTACTTTGTGGTGACTGGGTAAACTCGTCTTAGACGGTTGATGCGGCAGAACATCATCCTCCCAAATCTTGGTTATAACCCAGTACAGCGCTTTAGCCAGTATTTAAACAGTTTTCCTGGTAGTTGGTCAACCTCAGATGCTATATTGCTTTCAGCCGGCCAATCTTCTCCTAGATTTCCTGGAGATCAGGAACTGGCAAAGAAATGTCCTGCACGCGTGCTCCCAGATTCGTCACCATATCACCATCGTTGTCTGCCACATCGCCACTCAGGTGCTCTTCAGAGTTGCTTAATTCATATTTCTGTTGCAGTACTGTTCACGTTTTGCTTATCCATTCATATTTTCGACTTCATATTTCTTACTTCTCCCATCTCACCATACGCATTTTGATTCTCACTTCTTAATTCCCGGAGTTCACTTCTCACATTTATTGCGTCTCAATTTTTTCGTTTCTCTTCTTGATTCTTTTCACTTCTCGTTTCTCAATTCTCACCTCACACTATCCACTTTTCTCTTGTCGCATATAATTCCTTTTTTTCTCACCCTGGTGTCTCGTTTCCGAGTAGCACACATGTTACAAATTAGCTGCCGCAACTTATATGTGACTGAATTTGACCACATTCACATTAATTATCCATTATTCGCATCTCATTTCTCAGTTCCCTCGTATTGATTCTCACTTCATGCTTCTCACTCGTCACTTTCCTCTTGTCTCATCTACCTTATCAATTCTTTCTTCTTACTTACAATACTTTCTTCTTCCTCCTCACTTTTCAATCCTGCCATTCTACTTCTTGCTGCCCAGTTTTTAGTCTAACGTCCCATTTTTAACTTCTCACGTCTTATTTTTCATTTCTTTGGTTTCACTATTTGCT
This sequence comes from Armigeres subalbatus, assembly GCF_024139115.2. NCBI lineage: Eukaryota > Metazoa > Arthropoda > Insecta > Diptera > Culicidae > Armigeres > Armigeres subalbatus. The sequence continues at coordinate 12,789,014 of NC_085139.1, read as the reverse complement.
TTTCTCTTCTATTTTCTCACTTCTCGTGTCTCGCTTCTCACTTCCCAGCCAACACAAAGTCACATATAATATCGAATAAGTATACACGGTGGAGGCGATAAAGGCGCATGTCTTCATTCAACTGCATGCAAAGTATACGTATATGACCTCCACTTTGTACACTTATTCGCTATGATATACGATCTTGTGTTTGCCGGGGTCTCCCTTCTTGCTTCCATCTGTCACTTCTCATATATCATTTATCATTTCTTACCGTTCGCGTCTCGCTTCTCAGTTCTCATTTTCACCTTTCGCTTATCTCATTTAACTTTTCTTGTCCCCATTACCGTTTACATATTTTGAATCTTTCTTCTCATTTATCATTTCTCATGTTACTTCTCTCATTTTCCACTGCTACTCTAGTAAATATTAAAATTATTTGTGGCACACGTTTTTGTTTGACTTCGACAGTCAAGGATATCTGGTGGGCGCATTCAAGCCTGCTTGCAAAGAAATAATTAAAATGATAAAGAATATATTACAACTTTGCGTTTTGGGCGTACATTATTTTGTGAAGAAACGTTTTCCTCCAAAATTAATTCCCTAAATTTAGAATCTAACAATTTTGCATATGCCCAGTTCTTATACAGGTTTTGGTAGGTTCTTATACAGAAATGTTAGAATATCTAACAGTCGTTGGTTGGGTGTACTTGTCACTAAATTCAGTTAAGTGCTGAGAGCTAAAACCAGGCATTGTTTTCAAAATTCGGTAAAGTTTACTGAATGTAAAGTAGAATGTACCTTCTTTTAAGTATAAATTTACCTAAATTTAGGTTAATTTTACTTAACTTTTGTAAACATGAAATTACATCTCGTTGAAAAAAAAATCCTAAATAAGGTACTTTTTTCCAACCGTTCAGGATTACTGTAACATGTTCAGGCCATTTGGCCGAGTAGTTGAAAAAATATTCTTAAGATTGCGAAACTTGAAATATTTCTTACTCTTATTTCATATAAGAAACACCCAGATTATTGCACATAGCAGTGGTTGTGCTTTTGTAGTGCGTTGTTAAACAACCCAACTAATCAATCTGTCGGCAACTGACAGCATAGATCAGTTTGCCGATGAACGCCCAATACAACAAAGCTGTCAGATCATCGTACGTATGCTAAGCGGAAGTGGTTTGAGTTTGAAAAATCTACCTGCAGCCATTTTTCAATAGAACGTGCATCGAGCCGGATGGAAAAAAGTTTGTTCTCTACACCAGTAAAATCAATTATAAGTTTTAGTTCAAACATTTGATTTCGACACTGATAAATGTAAGTTAACTCTTATAATATTTGTTCAACTTTTAACATAGAATAAATTTCAGCTTTAAGCTGTATCGCAACGTATATTTGGCGATTTGCTAACAAGAATCAGTGCGTTTTGTTTTATCTCCCGGAACAAAACTTAAAGATTTATCATGCAAGCAAGAAAACGTGAAGGAGCAAAGCGTACTTCTGCTGAATCCAGCGCTGAGGAGCAAAACTGCATTGCATGCGACCGGCCGGATTCTTTCGATGATCTAGTGCAATGCGACGAATGCAACAGCTGGTGGCACATGAGGTGTGCATCAGTGACGCCATCAATTTCCGAGCGACAGTGGGCCTGTAATAATTGTCAAAAATTCCAATCCGCCGCCAGCGGCTCCCTCTCTACCTCAGCTAGTATTCGAGCAGCAAGGATTGATTTGAAGCTCAAACAGCTGGAAGAACGAAGAGCCATTGAGAAGCGTGAATTAGAAGCAGAAAAACAATTTCTTCAAGAGAAATATGAGCTGTTGCAATCAAAACTAATCGACGATGAGGAGGAAGATAATCATAGCAACCGTAGCAGAGTGAGCAGACGAACGAGCATGAATCATGTAAAGCAGTGGCTAGCCAATCCAGCGAATCTAGCAGAGGGCGCCGAAGGTCAAGACCAAGTAGCAGCTCCGCGGATTTTGCAACCTGTAGCTAGTGTCCGAAATGCAGCATCGCCGTCTACGTCGCTATCATTGAAAGTACAGAAAGTTCAAACTCATCCGGCGGATATAAACTGGGACCAGCGGCAACAAATTACTAGCGCGGTTTCAAACACAAATCCGACAGAGTTGGAGCGACCTGTCAATCGATTTGGACTATGGGAAAAGCGTAAAGATTTTGAAACCATCACACCAGAAAACCCTCACCTCCATCGAACGGATTCGGTACTGAGAAACGCAGCAGCTACTTCTTACCCCATGTCATCTGGTAAACAAGTTGCTCAACAAAGTCCGGAAGGCGTCATACCACGTCATCTACCATCTTTACGGATAGGTGGTGCAGTAAGTAGCGAAGCAGTTCCTTCCCCCCCAACACAACCAGGTAAGCCACACTCTAATCCTACCCAAGCCAATACATATCACCCGAGTTATAATCAGACGTTCCAAGACATGGTATCACAATTCGGGAATGTGGGTTTCAGGAACTTCCCTTCTGACCCAACAGTTAGGATGATCACCCAAGATCAGCCTACAATCGATAATTTTGTTCTCAGCTCGCAGTTAGCTGCCAGACAAGTTCTGCCGCGTGATTTACCACCGTTTAATGGTGACCCTGCTGATTGGCCTATATTCATAAGCAGCTATACAAATTCTACAGCTGCTTGTGGATTCAGCAATGTGGAAAATTTGTCCCGCCTTCAACGCTGCCTTAAAGGCAATGCATATGAGTCTGTAAAGAGTCGTTTACTACTCCCAGAGTCTGTCCCTCAAGTGCTCTAAACTCTCCAACTACTCTACGGTCGACCAGAACTATTAGTTCACGTTCTTCTAGACAAAGTTCGTGCGGTACCTGCTCCGAAATCTGAGCGATTGGACAGCCTTATCGACTTTGGTTTGGCGGTACAAAGCCTGTGTGACCATCTCGAGGCAGCAAGACAAGAAGCACACATGTCAAACCCAACCCTTTTAATGGAACTTGTTGACAAACTTCCTGCTCATGTGAAGCTTGAGTGGGCTGGATATATGCAACAGTATCCGGTAGTATGAAGACGTTCGGTGAGTCCATGTCTAGTGTAGTGGTGTCTGCGAGTAAAGTTACATTGTATACTGGGGCAGCGAAAAGTAGTGGTTCTTAGAAGTCAAAATCTAAACCGTCAAGAGGATCATTATTCGCTCATAGTACTGAGGAAATGCAAGGGCAGGATCAGCAACGAGTTTGTTATATTTGTAAAGAATCTGCTCATCGAGTCAGCGATTGCGAATTGTTTGTATCTCTATCCGTAGATGAACGTTGGAAAGCTGTTCAGGCCAATGGACTATGTCGAAGCTGCTTGAATGCACATGGAAGAAGGAGCTGTAGGAATGTATCAGTGTGTGGTATCAACGAATGTGAATATCGTCTCCATCGGCTGCTTCACGCTAATAAATATGCACCAACTTTGAGTACCCCGGTTCCTGCAGAGAATCACACCCACTTGCAAGTCAAACAACAAGTATTATTCCGGATCATTCCGGTCACCTTGTACGGTCCTCGCGAGACTATTGATACATACGCGTTTCTTGATGATGGGTCATCGCTGACGTTGATAGAAGACAGCCTTGCTGAACAACTTGGGGCAATAGGAACCAACGAACCGTTGTGTCTCAAGTGGACGGGTAATATGTCAAGGGTAGAGTCGGATTCGAGAATCGTACAGCTAGTCATATCTGGAATTAACGGAAAAAAGTTTCAAGTGAATGACGTTCAGACAGTGAGGGAGCTTGCTCTCCCTCAACAGGATCTTCGCTTTGAGGAACTTATCGAACGGTTTCAACATCTCCATGGAATTCCAGTTAAAAGCTACGAAAGGGCCATGCCTCGTTTGCTAGTGGGGGTTAACAATCTACATCTGTCTGTCCCATTGAAAACGAAAGAGGGAAAATTTGGAGAACCTGTGGCAGTACGTACGAGATTGGGATGGTGTGTTTTCGGAGGTAAAGGTGATTCGAAACTGCAACAATCGTTGAATTATCATTCATGTGAATGTGAGGAAATAAAAACGCTACATGAAACAGTGAAAAATTATTTTGCTATGGAAGAAATAGGAGTCAACCCTCCGATGACAATAGATTCACATGAGGAGACAAGGGCCAAGAAGATTTTGAACACAACGACTAAGCGCATTGGGAAGAAGTTTGAAGTAGGTCTTTTATGGAAGTACGATCATTCGGAGTTTCCAGAAACGTATGGGATGGCTTTACGTCGACTCGAATGTCTGGAAAGAAGAATGTCTAAAAATCAGCAGCTTAAGGCTCTATAAACCGTACTCAATTCGACAATGACGATGATATTACTCCAATACGCACTAATACTAATAAAGTTTTGAACAAAATTCAATATTTTGGGACTATTTGCCGACTTACCTCCATCATTCCATATTCATTACATTTTCATAATAATTTTTCACTTATCTGAATTAACAATTACTGAGGAATAGCTGGAAAAACTCTGAAAACTGCCTTTTTTCATGGGCCGGCATTCGTATTTTTATCGAACGCATACTAACTCCGAACGTTCGGAGCAAACACATACACACGCACTTGATTTTCCACTTGATCTTTTCCCACTGTTTCCTTGATTTAATCACTCCTAAAACATATTCACTAACTGAGTTTCACATTTTTCTTCAATATTGACTACCAATTAATTCACTTCGCGTCCAAAAACTGTCGAAAACTGCTTCCCAAAAATCGAAGTGAGAGACAAATTTGACGACCGTATTGTGAATGCAATAAAATGCGGAAGACTCAAATTCACTAGCGCAATAAGTGAAATGGTGAGTTCAAAATCTACGCGATGCAACTTCATTCAATCCGAACAATACAACGTATACGCCAGCCAACACGCAAACAAAGGTGTGCATACAAAAGAAAATAATCATCTCTTCTCCGTTGCCAGATTTGTTTATTGGAAAAAATCATTGCTGTTTGTCGGATTAAAGAAATATACCAGAAATAAATATTTAAACATGTTATGTAAGCTTCTGTTAAATTTCAAGTGGTGAATAAAAAATTTTAAACCGATTAATACCCATATATTTGATACACCGTGAACATGTGTTATGATATAGAATAAACATTTCGTCAAGTCTGGCAACATTATGCATCAGCTGACATATTTTTAACACCCCATTTCCACCCACCCCAGTTGTACACAAAATTTATCTGCATTTTCCCGTACCAATTGCCTCACTATTACAAACAAGCGATACAGTCATTATTTTCAAAACATTGTGATGGAGTCTTGAGCCTTAAAGAGAACCTGCATCAGCAAATAATGCAGTACCAATCTAAAGGTTATGCGCATCGTGCAAGTAAAGTGGAACTGGATAACATGGATCCGAGAAAAGTCTGGTTTTTACCATTGGGGGTAGTGGTTAACCCACGTAAGCCTGGCAAAACCCGCATTATCTGGGACGCGGCGGCTACTGTCGACGGTGTTTCGCTCAACTCGTTCCTCTCCAAAGGACTCGATCAGTTAACAGAGCTACCGGCGGTGTTTGCTCGATTTCGTCAGTTTTCAATTGCAGTGGTGGCTGATCTAAAAGAAATGTTCCACCAAATCTTGTTGCGGGACACTGATAAACCTTCCCACTGTTTTCTCTGGCGAGCAGATCCCTCCAGCCCGCCAGAAGTATATTTGATGGATGTGATTATTTTTGGATCATCCTGCGCACCAGCAATAGCACAATATGTCAAAAACAAAAATGCTGAAGAGTTTGCAGATCGTTACCCACGTGCGGCTATTGGCATTATAAAAAATCATTACGTTGATGATTTTTTGGATATTTAGCTTTGAATCCGAAGAAGAAGCTGCTCGAGTGTCAGATGAAGTGAGAATGATTCATGAGGAAGGCGGTTTTCAATTACGAAACTGGCTGTCTAACAGCAAATCCGTGTTGGACCAATTAGGAGAATTAGAGGTACATGATGGTGAGAAACTGCTCATAGTGGACAAGAACGATAAGTTCGAACGTGTACTTGGTATGCTGTGGGCAACAAGAGCGGATGCCTTGAGTTTCCCCGTAACGATGAAGGATGACATCCAAGCTATGCTGGAGGGTGGAGAACGGCCAACTAAGCGTAAAATGCTGAAGTGTCTAATGGCTTTTTTTGATCCGCTGGGAATACTGAGTGTGTTTTCGATTCACGGTAAAATTCTGCTGCAAGAGGCTTGGCGTTCGGGATTGCAATGGGATGACGAGGTGTGCGACGAATTATGTGAAAACTGGCATATGTGGACAGCTCTGTTTCCAATCGTAAGAAAGTTGACAATACCGCGATGTTATTTCCAAAATGCTGCGTACGATAATCTTGAGCTGCATATTTTCGTGGATGCCAGCGAGCAAGCTTATTCTGCTGTTGCATATTTCCGTGTGATTGGCGCTGATGGTACTGCGGTCTGTTCATTAGTTGCGGCAAAGGCAAAAGTTGCCCCACTAAAACCAATGTCAATCCCACGTATGGAATTGCAGGCCGCTGTGTTAGGTACACGTCTGATGCGCTTTGTTCTGGATAGCCATACCGTGATCGTAAAAAGAAGATTTCTTTGGAGTGATTCGTCAACTGTCTTAGCATGGATCCGGGCGGATCATCGTCGATATAAGCAGTATGTTGCTTACAGAATTGGTGAGTTATTAACAGCTACTAACATTGAAGATTGGCGTTGGATATCGAGTGGAATGAATCCCGCTGATGCCGCAACCAAATGGGGATCAGGACCAGAAGTGAGATTGAAGCCAAATAGCGAATGGTTCATTGGGCCTAAGTTCTTGAGCAGTCCAGAGAGTCAGTGGCCCCAACAACCTGGATTACACCACACCACAGAAGAATTGCGTTCATGCTATGTTCATCAAGGAATCAAGATTCCAGAGTCTTTGTTGAACTTCGAAAGATTTTCCAAATGGAAGCGAATTGTACGGACAATGGTGTATGTATACCGGTACGTTGACAACCTGAAAAGAAAGCGAAGTAACGAGATCTTAGAAAGCGGTCATTTGAAACAATCGGAGCTACAGCGAGGAGAAACGTATGTGATCCGCATGGTACAATGGATGTCTTATCCAGACGAAATGGTTGTACTTACTAATAACCAGATGCACCCTGAAATGAAACCACAACAACTGCAAAAAGAGAGTAAAATATATAATCTTTCCCCTTTTTTGGATCAATTTGGCGTCCTTCGTGTTGACGGAAGAATCGGAGCAGCACCTATTATTTCAGAATATGTTAAGTTTTCTGTTACCATACCTAGGAAGCATCGAGCACCCTACTTCTTGTTGAAGCGTTTCATTGCACCTTTCGACACGGAAATACCGAAACGGTGGTGAACGAGTTACGGCAGCAGTTCCATATATCTCAGTTGCGAACGGTTGCTAGGCATGTTGCTAGGAACTGTCAATGGTGCAAAATACAAAAGACGAAACCAGAGGTTCCTAGGATGGCACCACTCCCATTAGCACGTTTGTCATCTTTCACGAAACCGTTCACCTATGTGGGCCTCGATCAGTGCTGTCATGGTGGTTACTCCAAGTTACTCACTGAGTAACCAGCTCTCGGGACCAAAAAAAAATTTTTTTTTGCCCTCTTTTCACCGAAACGAAAAATAATTTTCTTCTGAAAAATTGTCCGCTCTCTAAGATCGCTTTTACTGCTCCTACCATTCTGAAATCGTTCCCCCTATATTCTCCATGTATCCTATTCGGGATTCCCGCTCCCCTAGAACGTATTATTCGAACATTTTGCACCCCCGTAGATTTTGAAATATGTCCTCTGCAGGATCTCCGCCCTCCTACACGAATCCCTCTAACTGATTTGCGCCTTCTTAGATTAAAAATAAAGTCCTCTACGGGATCTAGAACGTATTATTTGAACTTTTTTGCGCCCCCGTAGAATTTATTTAAATATCTCCGCCCTCCTATACGTATTCCTCTAACTTGTTTGCGCCCCCTTAGATTTCAAAATATGTCCTCTATGGGATTTCTGCTCTCTTAAAACGTATTTTTCGAACTGTTTGCGCCCCCGTACATTTTGAAATATTTCCTCTACAGGATCTCCGCCCTCCTATACTTATTTCTCTAACTTTTTTGCGGCCCTTAGAAATCAAAATATGTTCTCTACGGAATTTCCGCTCCCCTAGAACGTATCATTCAAACTTTTTTGCGCCCCCGTGGATTTAGCAATATGTACTCTGAAGGACCTCCGCCCTCCTATACGAATTTCTCTATTTTGTGCCCCTGTAGATTTTGAAATATGTCCTCTGTAGGATCTCCGCCCTCCTATATGTATTCCTCTAACTGATTTGCGCCTCCGTAGATTGAAAAAAAAGTCCTCTACGCGATTCCCATCCCCTAGAACGTATTATTTTTTTTGAGCCCAAGTAGATTTTGGAATTTTATACGTATTCCTCTAACTTTTTTGCGCCCCTGTAGATTGAAAACAAATCCTCTTCAGGGTTTCCGCCTTCATAGAAGGTATCATTCAAACTTTTTGCGCCCCCGTGGATTTAGAAATATGTCCTCTGCAGGATCTCCGCCCTCCTATACGTATTCCTCTAATTTATTTGCACCCCCTAAGATTTCAAAATATGTCCTCTACGGGATTTCCGCTCCCCTAGAACGTAATTTTCGAACTTTTCAAGCCCCCATAGAATAAGAAATATGTCCTCCGTACTCCTATACGTATTCCTCTAACTTTTTTGCGACCCCTAAGATTTCAAAATATGTCCTCCACGGGATTTCCGCTCCCCTATTCGAACTGTTTGCGCCCCCGTGGATTTAGAAATATGTCCTCTGCAGGATCTCCATCCTCCTATAAGTGTTCCTCTAACTTTTTTTGCGCCCTGGTAGAATTAAAAAAAAATTGTCCGCTTCGGGATTTCCACCCCCTAGAACGTATCATTCAAACTTTTTGCACCCCCGTGCATTTAGAAATATGTACTCTGAAGGATCTCCGCCCTCCTATATGTATTCCTCTTACTTTTTTGCGCCCTGTAGATTTTAAAAAAATTGTCAGCTTCGGGATATCCGCCCCCTAGAACGTATCATTCGAACTGTTTTGCGCCCCCGTAGATTTCAAAATATGTCCTCTACGGGATTTCCGCTCCCCTAAAACGTATTATTCGAACTGTTTGCGCCCCCATAGATTTAGAAATATCTCCTCTGAAGGATCTCCGCCCTCCTATACGTGTTCCTTTAACTTTTTTTGCGCCCTGTAGATTTAAAAAAAATTTTCCGCTTCGGGATTTCCGCCCCATAAAATGTATTATTCGAACATTATTGCGCCCTCATTAATTTAGAAATATGCCCTCTGCTGGATCTCCGCCCTCCTATATGTAATCCTCTTACTTTTTTGCGCCCTGTAGATTTTAAGAAAATTTTACGCTTCGGGATTTCCGCCCCCTAGAACGTATTATTCGAACTTTTTTGCGCCCCCGTGGATTTAGAAATATGTCCTCTGCTGGATCTCCGCCCTCCTATAAGTATTTCTCTAACTTTTTGCGCCCCATAGATTTCAAAACATGTCCTCTACGTGATTTCCGCTCCCCTAGAAGGTATTATTCAAACTTTTGCGCCCCGTGGATTTAGAAATATGTCCTCTGCAGGATCTCCACCCTCCTATAGGTGTTCCTCTAACTTTTTTGCGCCCTGGTAGAATTAAAAAATTGTCCGCTTTTGGATTTCCGCCCCGAGAACGTATTATTTAAACTTTTGCGCCCCGTAGAATTAGAAATATGACGTCTGCATGATCTCTGCCCTCCTGTATGTATTCCTCTTACTTTTTGCGCCCTGTAGATTTAAAAAAATGGTCAGCTTCGGGATATCCGCCCCCTAGAACGTATTATTCGAATTTTTTTGCACCCCCGTAGATTTCAAAATATGTCCTCTACGAGATTTCCGCTCCACTAAAACGTATTATTCGAACTGTTTGCGCCCCCGTAGATTTAGAAATATGTCCTCTGAAGGATCTCCGCCCTCCTATACGTGTTCCTTTAACTTTTTTTGCGCCCTGTAGATTAAAAAAAAATTGTCCGCTTCGGGATTTCCGCTCCATAAAATGTATTATTCGAACATTATTGCGCCCTCATTAATTTAGAAATATGCCCTCTGCTGGATCTCCGCCCTCCTATATGTAATCCTCTTACTTTTTTGCGCCCTGTAGATTTTAAGAAAATTTTCCGCTTCGGGATTTCCGCCCCCTAGAACGTATTATTCGAACTTTTTTGCGCCCCCGTGGATTTAGAAATATGTCCTCTGCAGGATCTCCACCCTCCTATACGTATTCCTCTAATTTATTTGCGCCCCCTAAGATTTCAAAATATGTTCGCTACGGGATTTCCGCTCCCCTAGAACGTAATTTTCGAACTTTTCAAGCCCCCATAGATTTAGAAATATGTCCTCCGCCCTCCTATACGCCTTCCTTCCTCTAACTTGTTTTTGCGCAACTAATGATTTAAAAAAAAATCCGCTTCCGATTTCCGTATTGCTCAAACTTTTTTGCGCCCCCGAGGATTTAGAAATGTATCCTCTGCTGAATCTCCGCCATCCTATACGTATTCCTCTAACTTTTTTGCGCCCCCTAAGATTTCAAAATATGTCCTCCACGGGATTTCCGCTCCCCTAAAATGTATTATTCGAACTGTTTGCGCCCCCGTAGATTTAGAAATATGTCCTCTGCACCCTCCTATAGGTGTTCCTCTAACTTTTTTTTTGTGCCCTGGTAGAATTAAAAAAAATTGTCCGCTTTGGGATCTCCGCCCCCGAGAACGTATTATTCAAACTTTTTTGCGCCCCCGTAGAATTAGAAATATGTCCTCTGCATGATCTCTGCCCTCCTGTATGTATTCCTCTTACTTTTTGCGCCCTGTAGATTTTAAAAAATTGGCAGCTTCGGGATATCCGCCCCTAGAACGTATCATTCGAACTTTTTGCGCCCCGTAGATTTCAAAATATGTCCTCTACGGGATTTCCGCTCCCCTTAAACGTATTATTCGAATTTTTGCGCCCCGTAGATTTAGAAATATGTCCTCTGAAGGATCTCCGCCCTCCTATACGTGTTCCTTTAACTTTTTTGCGCCCTGTAGATTTAAAAAAGTTGTCCGCTTCGGGATTTCCTCCCCATAAAATGTATTATTCGAACATTATTGCGCCCTCATTAATTTAGAAATATGCCCTCTGCTGGATCTCCGCCCTCCTATATGTATTCCTTTGCGTCCTGTAGATTTTGCGCCTTTTGCGTCTTTTTTGCGCCCTGTAGATTTTAAGAAAATTTTCCGTTTCGGGATTTTCGCCCCCTTGAACGTATTATTCGAACTTTTGCCCCCGTGGATATGAAAATATGTCCTCTGCAGGATCTCCGCCCTCCTATACGAATTTCTTCAACTTTTTTGCGCCCCCATAGATTTCAAAATATGTCCTCTACGGGATTTCCGCTCCCCTAGAACGTATTATTCAAACTTTTTTGCGCCCCCCTGGATTTAGAAATATGTCCTCTGTAGGATCTCCGCCCTCCTATATGAATTCCTCTAACTTTTTTGCGCCCCTGTAGATTAAAAAAAATGGTTCTCTGGAGGATTTCCGCTCCCCTAAAACATATTATTCTAATGATTAATTATTTTATTATTTTAGAGCGTCTTAGGGGAAATGCTACAAGGTTAAAAGACTATAATAGTCTTTTAATATTATTCTAACTTTTTTGCGCCCCCTTGGATTTAGAAATATGTCCTCTATAAGATCTCCGCTCTCCTATACGAATTCCTCTATTTTGCGCCCCCATAGATTTGGAAAAATGTCCTCTGCAGGATCTCCACCTTCCTATACGTTAGATGTGTTCACCATTTTCAAAAGTATTTCAGATTCAAAGTGCCACCGCTCTATTTCAATAAGTATCTTTAATGGAGTCTCCTGATCAATTTTCAGCCAAACCCATGGAGATTTATGGCCCGTTTACATATGAGCTAATTCACAATGCACTATCCGACAATACTAGCGCGAAATTAGCATAATGTAAAAAGGAATTGCCATTTGCTAATAGTGTTTACATTATGCTAAAATCGCGCTAGTATTGTCGATAGTGCATAGTGATAGTGATAGTGCATTGTCCGCTAGAACTAGCTCATATGTAAACGGGCCATTAGAGGTGCATCAAACGAAATTTGTGATTTTTCAGATTTTTTCGTAAAAATATCATCTGAACGCATCAATTTAACTCCACCTAATAAAAGGATTAGTCGGTGATAGCTTCTTTAGACTATTATCTACCACTTTGTCATTGATACTAAGATGGTGAGAGGGCTTATTCTATGACTTTTTATTAGATTTAGCTGAAAAAAATGCCTTAAACCAGAAAAATAAATTTAGCAATCCTACACGCATTCCTCTAACTTTTTTGCTCCCCTTAGTTTTAAAAATATGTCCTCTACGGAATTTCCGCTCCCCTAGAACGTATTATTCAAACTTTCTTTTGCGCCCCCGTGGATTTAGAAATATTTCCTCTATAGGATCTCCGCCCTCCTATACGAATTCCTCTATTTTGCGCCTCCGTAGATGTTCAAACCAATAGGGAACCATGCGCTCCCCTAGAACGTATTATTCAAACTTTTTTGCGTCCTCTTTGATTTAGAAATATGTCCTTTGCTGGATCTCCGCCCTCCTATACGAATTCCTCCATTTTGCGTAGATTTTGAAATATGTCCTCTGCAGGATTCCTCTAAATTTTTGGCGCCCCTGTAGATTGTAAAAAAAATGTCCGCTCCGGGATTTCCGCCCCCTGGAACGTATTATTCGAACTTTTTTGCGCCCCCGTGGATTTAGAAATATGTACTCTGCAGGATCTCCGCCCTCCTATACGTATTCCTCTAACTTTCTTGCGCTATCTTAGATTTCAAAATATGTCCTCTACGGGATTTCCGCTCCCCTAGAACGTATTACTCAAACGTTTTTGCGCCCCCGTGGATTTAGAAATATGTCCTCTGTAGGATCTCCGCCCTCCTATATGTATTCCTCTATTTAACTTGCGCCTCCTTAGATTTAAATTATGTCCTCTATGGGATTACCCTTTGCAGGATCTCCTATACGTATGTTCTGGGCTGCAAGAATCAGAGAAAAATGCATCCGGAAGATTTTGTTTACAAATTACAGGGGAAACATCCGGAAAGCAGCGGGAATGCTTCCGGACGCGTTCGTTTCATGATGGTACGCTTCGAATCAACAATCCCCAGCATTCAGAGGCTGTTCCAATACGGGAACCAAGCGAAATGTTTGTTCCGGGATCCGAGAATCAGCGAAAAATTCATCCGGAAGATTTTGTTTACAAATCACAGAGGGAAACATCCGGAAAGCAGCGGGAATGCTTCCGGACGCGTTCGTTTCATAATGGTACGCTTCGAATCAACAATCCCCAGCATTCAGAGGCTGTTCCAATGCGGGAACCATGCGATCTGTATGTTCCGGGCTGCGAGATTCAGCGAAAAATGCATCCGGAAGATTTTGTTTACAAATTACGGGGGAAACATCCGGAAAGCAGCGGGAATGCTTCCGGACGCGTTCGTTTCATGATGGTACGCTTCGAATCAACAATCCCCAGCATTCATAGGCCATTCCAATGCGGGAACCATGCGATCTGTGTGTTCCGGCCTGCGAGATTCTGCGAAAAATGCATCCGGAAGATTTTGTTTACAAATTACGGGGGAAGCATCCGGAAAGCAGCGGGAATGCTTCCGGACGCGTTCGTTTCATAATGGTACGCTTCGAATCAACAATCCCCAGCATTCAGAGGCTGTTCCAATACGGGAACCATGCGATCTGTATGTTCCGGGCTGCGAGATTCAGCGAAAAATGCATCCGGAAGATTTTGTTTACAAATTACGGGGGAAGCATCCGGAAAGCAGCGGGAATGCTTCCGGACGCGTTCGTTTCATAATGGTACGCTTCGAATCAACAATCCCCAGCATTCAGAGGCTGTTCCAATACGGGAACCATGCGATCTGTGTGTTCCGGGCTGTGAGATTCAGCGAAAAATGCATCCGGAAGATTTTGTTTACAAATTACGGGGGAAGCATCCGGAAAGCAGCGAGAATGCTTCCGGACGCGTTCGTTTCATAATGGTACGCTTCGAATCAACAATCCCCAGCATTCAGAGGCTGTTCTAATACGGGAATCAAGCGAAATGTTTGTTCCGGGATGCGAGAATCAGCGAAAAATGCATCCGGAAGATTTTGTTTACAAATTACGGGGGAAACATCCGGAAAGCAGCGGGAATGCTTCCGGACGCGTTCGTTTCATGATGGTACGCTTCGAATCAACAATCCCCAGCATTCATAGGCCATTCCAATGCGGGAACCATGCGATCTGTGTGTTCCGGGCTGCGAGATTCAGCGAAAAATGCATCCGGAAGATTTTGTTTACAAATTACGGGGGAAGCATCCGGAAAGCAGCGGGAATGCTTCCGGACGCGTTCGTTTCATAATGGTACGCTTCGAATCAACAATCCCCAGCATTCAGAGGCTGTTCCAATACGGGAACCATGCGATCTGTGTGTTCCGGGCTGTGAGATTCAGCGAAAAATGCATCCGGAAGATTTTGTTTACAAATTACGGGGGAAGCATCCGGAAAGCAGCGGGAATGCTTCCGGACGCGTTCGTTTCATAATGGTACGCTTCGAATCAACAATCCCCAGCATTCAGAGGCTGTTCCAATGTGGGAATCAAGCGAAATGTTTGTTCCGGGATGCGAGAATCAGCGAAAAATGCATTCGGAAGATTTAGTTTAGAAATTACAGGGGAAACATGAGGAAAGTAGCAGGAATGCTTAATTATGTTTAATTATTTTTGGATTGAGCGCTCGTCGGATTCCATGAGGGCAGTCGCAGTATCATTTTGAGTTCAATTCGGTTGCTTGATATGAGTTCAATATGGTAGCACTTATGTGATGATAGTGGATTGAGCGCTCGTCTGAGTCCATGAGGGGGGGCGCAGTAGCATTCTGAGCTCAATTTGATTGTTTTATGGCCCGTTTACATATGAGCTAGTTCTAGCGGACAATGCACTATCCGACAATACTAGCACGAAATTAGCATAATGTAAACGCTTATTAGCGAGAACAATTCCTGTTTACATTGAGCTAATATCGCGCTAGTATTGTCGGATAGTGCATTGTCCGCTAGAACTAGCTCATATGTAAACGGGCCATAAAACAATCAAATTGAGCTCAGAATGCTACTGCGCCCCCCCTCATGGACTCAGACGAGCGATGATAAACGTCAGATTGCCTTATTGAACTCATATCGACACTGCGCCCGTCCGCAGACGAGCGCTCATTCTACTATCTCGTTAATGGCCCGTTTACATATGAGCTAGTTCTAGCGGACAATGCACTATCCGACAATACTAGCACGAAATTAGCATAATGTAAACGCTTATTAGCGAGGACAATTCCTGTTTACATTGTGCTAATATCGCGCTAGTAGTGTCGGACAGTGCATTGTCCGCTAGAACTAGCGCATATGTAAACGGCCATAATGAGCGTTTACATATGAGCTAATTCTAGAGGACATCACTATCCGACAATACTAGCACGAAATTAGCATAATGTAAACGCTTATTAGCTAGGACAATTCCTGTTTGCATGATGCTAATATCGCGCTAGTATTGTCGGACAGTGCATTGTCCGCTAGAACTAGCTCATATGTAAACGGGCCATTAACGAGATAGTAGAATGAGCGCTCGTCTGCGGACGGGCGCAGTGTCGATACGAGTTCAATAAGGCAATCTGACGTTTATCATCTTTCTCTTGCACGCGCACAGACGGGATAGGGTTTGTTTTCATACGGAAACGCTTCCGAAGCGTTTCCGTATGAAAACAAATCCTATCCCACCTGTGCGCGTGCAAGAGAAAGATGATAAACGTCAGATAGCCTTATATGGTTGAACTCATGTGATGATAGTGAATTGAGCGCTCGTCTGAGTCCATGAGGGTAGGCGCAGTAGCATTCTGAGTTCAATCCTTGGTGTCGGTCGCAGTGTCGATATCCGATCAATTTGGTTGCACTTATGTGATGATAGTGGATTGAGCGCTCGTCTGAGTCAATGAGGGTGGGCGCAGTATCGATATGAGTTCAATTTGGTTGCACTCATGTGTTGATAGTGGATTAAGCGCACGTCTGAGTCAATGAGGGCGGGCGCAGTGTCGATTTGAGTTCAATTTGGTTGCACTTATGTGATGATAGTGGATTGAGCGCTCGTCTGAGTCAATGAGGGCGGGCGCAGTATCGATATGAGTTCAATTTGGTTGCACTTATGTGATGATAGTGGTTTGAGCGCTCGTCTGAGTCCATGAGGGTGGGCGCAGTAGCATTTTGAATTCAATTAGGTTTCTCTAATGAGGTTATAGTATGAGCGCTCGTTTTAATCCTTGGGGGCGGTCGCAGTGTCGATATGAGTTCAATTTGGTTGCACTTATGTGATGATAGTGGATTGAGCGCTCGTCTGAGTCAATGAGGGCGGGCGCAGTATCGATATGAGTTCAATTTGGTTGCACTTATGTGATGATAGTGGATTGAGCGCTCGTCTGAGTCAATGAGGGCGGGCGCAGTGTCGATATGAGTTCAATTTGGTTGCACTTATGTGATGATAGTGGTTTGAGCGCTCGTCTGAGTCCATGAGGGTGGGCGCAGTAGCATTCTGAATTCAATTAGGTTTCTCCAATGAGGTTATAGAATGAGCGCTCGTTTTAATCCTTGGGGGCGGTCGCAGTGTCGATATGAGTTCAATTTGGTTGCACTTATGTGATGATAGTGGATTGAGCGCTCGTCTGAGTCAATGAGGGCGGGCGCAGTATCGATATGAGTTCAATTTGGTTGCACTTATGTGATGATAGTGGATTGAGCGCTCGTCTGAATCAATGAGGGCGGGCACAGTGTCGAAATGACTTCAATTTGGTTGCACTTATGTGATGATAGTGGATTAAGCGCTCGTCTGAGTCCATGAGGGCGGGCGCAGTGTCGAAATTACTTCAATTTGGTTGCACTTATGTGATGATAGTGGATTGAGCGCTCGTCTGAGTCAATGAGGGTGAGCGCAGTGTCGATATGACTTCAATTTGGTTGCACTTATGTGTTGATAGTGGATTGAGCGCTAGTCTGAGTCAATGAGGTGGGCGCAGTATCGATATGAGTTCAATTTGGTTGCACTTATGTTATGTTAGTGGATTGAGCGCTCGTCTGAGTCAATGAGGGCGGGCGCAGTGTCGATATGAGTTCAATTTGGTTGCACTTATGTAATGATAGTGGATTGAGCGCTCGTCTGAGTCAATGAGGGCGGGCGCTGTGTCGATATGAGTTCAATTTGGTTGCACTTATGTGATGATAGTGGATTGAGCGCTCGTCTGAGTCAATGAGGGTGGGCGCAGTATCGATATGAGTTCAATTTGGTTGCACTTATGTGATGATAGTGGATTTAGCGCACGTTTGGGTCAATGAGGGCGGGCGCAGTGTCGATTTGAGTTCGATTTGGTTGCACTTATGTGATGATAGCGGATTGAGCGCTCGTCTGAGTCAATGAGGGTGGGCGCAGTATCAATATGAGTTCTATTTGGTTGTACTTATGTGTTGATAGTGGATTGAGTGCTCGTCTGAGTCAATGGGGGCGGGCGCAGTATCGATATGAGTTCAATTTGGTTGCACTTATGTGATGATAGTGGTTTGAGCGCTCGTCTGAGTCCATGAGGGTGGGCGCAGTAGCATTCTGAATTCAATTAGGTTTCTCTAATGAGGTTATAGTATGAGCGCTCGTTTTAATCCTTGGGGCGGTCGCAGTGTCGATATGAGTTCAATTTGGTTGCACTTATGTGATGATAGTGGATTGAGCGCTCGTCTGAGTCAATGAGGGCGGGCGCAGTATCGATATGAGTTCAATTTGGTTGCACTTATGTGATGATAGTGGATTGAGCGCTCGTCTGAGTCAATGAGGGCGGGCGCAGTATCGATATGAGTTCAATTTGGTTGCACTTATGTTATGTTAGTGGATTGAGCGCTCGTCTGAGTCAATGAGGGCGGGCGCTGTGTCGATATGAGTTCAATTTGGTTGCACTTATGTGATGATAGTGGATTGAGCGCTCGTCTGAGTCAATGAGGGCGGGCGCAGTATCGATATGAGTTCAATTTGGTTGCACTTATGTGATGATAGTGGATTGAGCGCTCGTCTGAGTCAATGAGGGCGGTCGCAGTGTCGATATGAGTTCAATTTGGTTGCACTTATGTGATGATAGTGGTTTGAGCGCTCGTCTGAGTCCATGAGGGTGGGCGCAGTAGCATTCTGAATTCAATTAGGTTTCTCCAATGAGGTTATAGAATGAGCGCTCGTTTTAATCCTTGGGGGCGGTCGCAGTGTCGATATGAGTTCAATTTGGTTGCACTTATGTGATGATAGTGGATTGAGCGCTCGTCTGAGTCAATGAGGGCGGGCGCAGTATCGATATGAGTTCAATTTGGTTGCACTTATGTGATGATAGTGGATTGAGCGCTCGTCTGAGTCAATGAGGGCGGGCGCAGTATCGATATGAGTTCAATTTGGTTGCACTTATGTTATGTTAGTGGATTGAGCGCTCGTCTGAGTCAATGAGGGCGGGCGCTGTGTCGATATGAGTTCAATTTGGTTGCACTTATGTGATGATAGTCGATTGAGCGCTCGTCTGAGTCAATGGGGGTGGGCGCAGTATCGATATGAGTTCAATTTAGTTGCACTTATGTGACGATAGTGGATTGAGCGCTCGTCTGAATCAATGAGGGCGGGCACAGTGTCGAAATGACTTCAATTTGGTTGCACTTATGTGATGATAGTGGATTAAGCGCTCGTCTGAGTCCATGAGGGCGGGCGCAGTGTCGAATTTACTTCAATTTGGTTGCACTTATGTGATGATAGTGGATTGAGCGCTCGTCTGAGTCAATGAGGGTGGGCGCAGTATCGATATGAGTTCAATTTGGTTGCACTTATGTGTTGATAGCGGATTGAGCGTTCGTCTGAGTCAATGAGGACGGGCGCAGTATCGATATGAGTTCAATTTGGTTGCACTTATGTTATGTTAGTGGATTGAGCGCTCGTCTGAGTCAATGAGGGCGGGCGCAGTGTCGATATGAGTTCAATTTGGTTGCACTTATGTAATGATAGTGGATTGAGCGCTCGTCTGAGTCAATGAGGGTGGGCGCTGTGTTGATATGAGTTCAATTTGGTTGTACTTATGTGATGATAGTGGATTGAGCGCTCGTCTGAGTCAATGAGGGTGGGCGCAGTATCGGTATGAGTTCAATTTGGTTGCACTCATGTGTTGATAGTGGATTTAGCGCACGTCTGAGTCAATGAGGGCGGGCGCAGTGTCGATTTGAGTTCAATTTGGTTGCACTTATGTGATGATAGTGGATTGAGCGCTCGTCTGAGTCAATGAGGGGGGGCGCAGTATCGATATGAGTTCAATTTGGTTGCTTTTATGTGTTGATAGTAGATTGAGTGCTCGTCCGAGTCAATGGGGGCGGGCGCAGTATCGATATGAGTTCAATTTGGTTGCACTTATGTGATGATAGTGGTTTGAGCGCCCGTCTGAGTCCATGAGGGTGGGCGCAGTAGCATTCTGAAATTCAGTCAGGTTTCTCTAATGAGGTTATAGTATGATCGCTCGTTTTAATCCTTGGGGCGGTCACAGTGTCGATATGAGTTCAATTTCGTTGCACTTATGTGATGATAGTGGATTGAGCGCTCGTCTGAGTCAATGGGGGCGGGCGCAGTATCGATATGAGTTCAATTTGGTTGCACTTATGTGATGATAGTGGATTGAGCGCTCGTCTGAGTCAATGAGGGTGGGCGCAGTATCGATATGAGTTCAATTTGGTTGCACTTATGTGATGATAGTGGATTGAGCGCTCGTCTGAGTCAATGAGAGTGGGCGCAGTATCGATATGAGTTCAATTTGGTTGCACTTATGTTATGTTAGTGGATTGAGCGCTCGTCTGAGTCAATGAGGGTGGGCGCAGTGTCGATATGAGTTCAATTTGGTTGCACTTATGTGATGATAGTGGTTTGAGCGCTCGTCTGAGTCCATGAGGGTGGGCGCAGTAGCATTCTGAATTCAATTAGGTTTCTCCAATGAGGTTATAGAATGAGCGCTCGTTTTAATCCTTGGGGGCGGTCGCAGTGCCGATATGAGTTCAATTTGGTTGCACTTTTGTTATGTTAGTGGATTGAGCGCTCGTCTGAGTCAATGAGGGCGGGCGCAGTGTCGATATGAGTTCAATTTGGTTGCACTTATGTGATGATAGTGGATTGAGTGCTCGTCTGAGTCAATGAGGGCGGGCGCAGCATCGATATGAGTTCAATTTGGTTGCACTTATGTGATGATAGTGGATTGAGCGCTCGTCTGAGTCAATGAGGGCGGGCGCAGTATCGATATGAGTTCAATTTGGTTGCACTTATGTGATGATAGTGGATTGAGCGCTCGTCTGAGTCAATGAGCGCGGGCGCAGTATCGATATGAGTTCAATTTGGTTGCACTTATGTGATGATAGTGGATTGAGCGCTCGTCTAAATCAATGAGGGCGGGCGCAGTGTCGAAATGACTTCAATTTGGTTGCATTTATGTGATGATAGTGGATTGAGCGCTCGTCTGAGTCAATGAGGGCGGGCGCAGTGTCGATATGAGTTCGATTTGGTTGCATTTATGTGATGATAGTGGATTGAGCGCTCGTCTGAGTCAATGAGGGCGGGCGCAGTGTCGATATGAGCTCAATTTGGTTGCACTTGTGTGATGATAGTGGATTGAGCGCTCGTCTGAGTCAATGAGGGCGGGCGCAGTGTCGATATGAGCTCAATTTGGTTGCACTTATGTGATGATAGTGGTTTGAGCGCTCGTCTGAGTCCATGAGGGTGGGCGCAGTAGCATTCTGAATTCAATTAGGTTTCTCCAATGAGGTTATAGAATGAGCGCTTGTTTTAATCGTTGGGGGCGGTCGCAGTGTCGATATGAGTTTAATTTGGTTGCACTTGTGTGATGATAGTACATTGAGCGCACGTCTGAGTCAATGAGGGCGGTCGCAGTACCGATATGAGAACAATTTGGTTGCACTTTTGTGTCGATAGTGGATTGAGCGCACGTCTGAGTCAATGAGGGCGGGCGCAGTGTCGATATGAGTTCAATTTGGTTGCACTTATGTGATGATAGTGGATTGAGTGCTCGCCTGAGTCAATGAGGGTGGGCGTAGTGTCGATATGACTTCAATTTGGTTCCACTTATGTGATGATAGTGGATTGAGTGCTCGTCTGAGTCAATGAGGGTGGGCGCAGTGTCGATATGACTTCAATTTGGTTGCACTTTTGTGTCGATAGTGGATTGAGCTCTCGTCTGAGTGAATGATAGCGGGCGAAGTATCGATATGAGTTCAATTAGGTGGCACTTATGTGATGATAGTGGATTGAGTGCTCGTCTGAGTCAATGAGGGTTTGCGCAGTGTCGATATGAGTTCAATTAGGGTGCACTTATGTGATGATAGTGGATTGAGTGCTCGCCTGAGTCAATGAGGGTGAGCGTAATGTCGATATGAGTTCAAATTGGTTGCACTTATGTGATGATAGTGGATTGAGCGCTCGTCTGAGTCAATGATAGCGGGCGAAGTATCGATATGAGTTCAATTTGGTTGCACTTATGTGATGATAGTGGATTGAGCGCTCGTCTGAGTCAATGAGGGCGTTTAGTGTTGACATGAGTTCAATTTGGTTGCACTTATGTGATGATAGTGGATTGAGCGCTCGTCTGAGTCAATGAGTGCGGGCGCAGTATCGATATGAGTTCAATTTGGTTGCACTTATGTGATGATAGTGGATTGAGCGCTCGTCTGAGTCAATGGGGGCGGGCGCAGTATCGATATGAGTTCAATTTGGTTGCACTTATGTGATGATAGTGGATTGAGCTCTGAATCAATGGGGGCGGGCGCAGTATCGATATGACTTCAATTTGGTTGCACTTATGTGATGATAGTGGATTGAGCGCTCGTCTGAGTCAATGAGGGTGGGCGCTCTGTCGATATGAGTTCAATTTGGTTGCACTTATGTGATGATAGTGGATTGAGCGATTGTTTGAGTCAATGTGGATGGGCGCTGTGTCAATATGAGTTCAATTTGGTTGCACTCATGGGATGATAGTGGATTGAGCGCTCGTCTGAGTCCATGAGGGCGGGCACAGTAGCATTTTGAAATCAATTTGTTTTCTCTAAGGAGATAGTAAAATGAGCACTCGTTTGAATCCTTGGGGCGGTCGCAGTGTCGATATGAGTTCAATTTGATTGCACTCATGTGATGATAGTGCATTGAGCGCACGTCCGAGTCAATGAGGGCGGGCGCAGTGTCGATATAAGTTCAATTTGGTTGCACTCATGTGATGATAGTGGATTGAGCGTTCGTCTGAGTCCATGAGGGCGGGCACAGTAGCATTTTGAGTTCAATTAGGTTTCTTCAAGGAGATCGTAGAATGAGCGCTCGTTTGAATCCTTGGGGCGGTCGCAGTGTCGATATGAAAACAATTTGGTTAAACTGAGGGCGGGCGCAGTGTCGATATGAGATCAATTTGGTTGCACTTATGTGATGATAGTGGATTGAGCGCTCGTCTGAGTCAATGAGGACGGGCGCAGTGTCGATATGAGTTCAATTTGGTTGCACTTATGTGATGATAGTGGATTGAGAGCTCGTTTGAGTCCATGAGGGTGGGCACAGTAGCATTTTGAGTACAATTAGGTTTCTCTAAGGAGATAGTAAAATGAGCGCTCGTTTGAATCCTTGGGGGCGGTCGCAGTGTCGATATGAGATCAATTTGGTTGCACTAATGTGATGATAGTGGATTGAGCGCTCGTCTGAGTCCATGAGGGTGGGCGCTGTGTCGATATGAGTTCAATTTGGTTGCACTTATGTGATGATAGTGGATTGAGCGGTCGACTGAGTCCATGAGAGTGGGCACAGTAGTATTTTGAGTTCAATTTGGTTTCTCTAAGGAGATAGCAGATTGAACGCTCGTTTGAATCCTTGGGGCGGTCGCAGTGTCGATATAAGATCAATTTGGGTGTACTGCTCGTCTGAGTCCATGAGGGCGGGCACAGTAGCATTTTGAGTTCAATATGGTTTCTCTAAGAAGATAGTAGAATGAGTGCTCATTTGAATCCTTGGGGGCGTTCGCAGTGTCGATATGTGATCAATTTGTTTACACTTATGTGATAATAGTGGATTGAGCGCTCGTCTGAGTCAATGAGGGCGAGTGCAGTGTCGATATGAGTTCAATTTGGTTGCACTTATGTGATGATAGTGGATTGAGCGCTCGACTGAGTCCATAAAGGGGGGCACAGTAGTATTTTGAGTTCCTTTTTATTTTCTCTAAGGAGATAGCAGATTGAGCGCTCGTTTGAATCCTTGGGGCGGTCGCAGTGTCGATATGTGATCAATTTGTTTACACTTATGTGATAATAGTGGATTGAGCGCTCGTCTGAGTCAATGAGGGCGAGCGCAGTGTCGATATGAGTTCAATTTGGTTGCACTTATGTGATTATAGTGGATTGAGCGCTCGTCTGAGTCCATGAGAGCGGGCACAGTAGTATTTTGAGTTCAATTTGGTTTCTCTAAGGAGATAGCAGATTGAGCGCTCGTTTGAATCCTTGGGGCGGTCGCAGTGTCGATATGAGATCAATTTGGTTGTACTGCTCGTCTGAGTCCATGAGGGCGGGCACAGTAGCATTTTGAGTTCAATTAGGTTTCTCTAAGAAGCTAGTAGAATGAGCGCTCGTTTGAATCCTTGGGGGCGGTCACAGTGTCGATATGTGTTCATTTTCTTTTTTTTCAGACGAGCGCTCACGTCTGAGTCAATGAGGGCGAGCGCAGTGTCGATATGAGTTCAATTTGGTTGCACTTATGTGGTTATAGTGGATTGAGCGCTCGTCTGAGTCCATAAAGGCGGGCACAGTAGTATTTTGAGTTCCTTTTTATTTTCTCCAAGGAGATAGCAGATTGAGCGCTCGTTTGAATCGTTGGGGCGGTCGCAGTGTCGGTATGAGATCAATTTGGTTGTACTGCTCGTCTGAGTCCATGAGGGCGGGCACAGAAGCATTTTGAGTTCATTTAGGTTTCTCTAAGAAGATAGTAGAATGAGCGCTCGTTTGAATCCTTGGGGGCGGTCACAGTGTCGATATGAGATCAATTTGGTTGCACTCATGTGATGATAGTGAATTGAGCGCTCGTCTGAGTCCATGAGGACGGGCACAGTAGCATTTTGAGTTCAATTAGGTTTCTCTAAGGCGATAGTAGAATGAGCGCTCGTTTGAATCCTTGGGGGCAGTCGCAGTACCGATAAGAGAACAATTTGGTTAAACTTATGTGTCGATAGTGGATTGAGCGCACGTCTGAGTCAATGAGAGCGGGCGCAGTGTCGATATGAGTTCAATTTGGTTGCACTTATGTTATGTTAGTGGATTGAGCGCTCGTCTGAGTCAATGAGGGCGGGCGCTGTGTCGATATGAGTTCAATTTGGTTGCACTTATGTGATGATAGTGGATTGAGCGCTCGTCTGAGTCAATGAGGGCGGGCGCAGTATCGATATGAGTTCAATTTGGTTGCACTTATGTGATGATAGTGGATTGAGCGCTCGTCTGAGTCAATGAGGGCGGTCGCAGTGTCGATATGAGTTCAATTTGGTTGCACTTATGTGATGATAGTGGTTTGAGCGCTCGTCTGAGTCCATGAGGGTGGGCGCAGTAGCATTCTGAATTCAATTAGGTTTCTCCAATGAGGTTATAGAATGAGCGCTCGTTTTAATCCTTGGGGGCGGTCGCAGTGTCGATATGAGTTCAATTTGGTTGCACTTATGTGATGATAGTGGATTGAGCGCTCGTCTGAGTCAATGAGGGCGGGCGCAGTATCGATATGAGTTCAATTTGGTTGCACTTATGTGATGATAGTGGATTGAGCGCTCGTCTGAGTCAATGAGGGCGGGCGCAGTATCGATATGAGTTCAATTTGGTTGCACTTATGTTATGTTAGTGGATTGAGCGCTCGTCTGAGTCAATGAGGGCGGGCGCAGTGTCGATATGAGTTCAATTTGGTTGCACTTATGTGATGATAGTGGATTGAGCGCTCGTCTGAGTCAATGAAGGCAGGCGCAGTGTCGATATGAGTTCAATTTGGTTGCACTTATGTGATGACAGTGGATTGAGCGCTCGTCTGAATCAATGAGGACGGGCACAGTGTCGAAATGACTTCAATTTGGTTGCACTTATGTGATGATAGTGGATTAAGCGCTCGTCTGAGTCCATGAGGGTGGGCGCAGTGTCGAAATTATTTCAATTTGGTTGCACTTATGTGATGATAGTGGATTGAGCGCTCGTCTGAGTCAATGAGGGTGGGCGCAGTATCGATATGAGTTCAATTTGGTTGCACTTATGTGTTGATAGTGGATTGAGCGCTCGTCTGAGTCAATGAGGGTGGGCGCAGTATCGATATGAGTTCAATTTGGTTGCACTTATGTTATGTTAGTGGATTGAGCGCTCGTCTGAGTCAATGAGGGCGGGCGCAGTGTCGATATGAGTTCAATTTGGTTGCACTTATGTAATGATAGTGGATTGAGCGCTCGTCTGAGTCAATGAGGGTGGGCGCTGTGTTGATATGAGTTCAATTTGGTTGTACTTATGTGATGATAGTGGATTGAGCGCTCGTCTGAGTCAATGAGGGTGGGCGCAGTATCGGTATGAGTTCAATTTGGTTGCACTCATGTGTTGATAGTGGATTTAGCGCACGTCTGAGTCAATGAGGGCGGGCGCAGTGTCGATTTGAGTTCAATTTGGTTGCACTTATGTGATGATAGTGGATTGAGCGCTCGTCTGAGTCAATGGGGGTGGGCGCAGTATCGATATGAGTTCAATTTGGTTGCACTTATGGGTTGATAGTGGATTGAGTGCTCGTCTGAGTCAATGGGGGCGGGCGCAGTATCGATATGAGTTCAATTTGGTTGCACTTATGTGATGATAGTGGTTTGAGCGCTCGTCTGAGTCCATGAGGGTGGGCGCAGTAGCATTCTGAAATTCAGTCAGGTTTCTCTAATGAGGTTATAGTATGATCGCTCGTTTTAATCCTTGGGGGCGGTCACAGTGTCGATATGAGTTCAATTTCGTTGCACTTATGTGATGATAGTGGATTGAGCGCTCGTCTGAGTCAATGGGGGCGGGCGCAGTATCGATATGAGTTCAATTTGGTTGCACTTATGTGATGATAGTGGATTGAGCGCTCGTCTGAGTCAATGAGGGTGGGCGCAGTATCGATATGAGTTCAATTTGGTTGCACTTATGTGATGATAGTGGATTGAGCGCTCGTCTGAGTCAATGAGAGTGGGCGCAGTATCGATATGAGTTCAATTTGGTTGCACTTATGTTATGTTAGTGGATTGAGCGCTCGTCTGAGTCAATGAGGGTGGGCGCAGTGTCGATATGAGTTCAATTTGGTTGCACTTATGTGATGATAGTGGTTTGAGCGCTCGTCTGAGTCCATGAGGGTGGGCGCAGTAGCATTCTGAATTCAATTAGGTTTCTCCAATGAGGTTATAGAATGAGCGCTCGTTTTAATCCTTGGGGGCGGTCGCAGTGCCGATATGAGTTCAATTTGGTTGCACTTTTGTTATGTTAGTGGATTGAGCGCTCGTCTGAGTCAATGAGGGCGGGCGCAGTGTCGATATGAGTTCAATTTGGTTGCACTTATGTGATGATAGTGGATTGAGTGCTCGTCTGAGTCAATGAGGGCGGGCGCAGCATCGATATGAGTTCAATTTGGTTGCACTTATGTGATGATAGTGGATTGAGCGCTCGTCTGAGTCAATGAGGGCGGGCGCAGTATCGATATGAGTTCAATTTGGTTGCACTTATGTGATGATAGTGGATTGAGCGCTCGTCTGAGTCAATGAGCGCGGGCGCAGTATCGATATGAGTTCAATTTGGTTGCACTTATGTGATGATAGTGGATTGAGCGCTCGTCTAAATCAATGAGGGCGGGCGCAGTGTCGAAATGACTTCAATTTGGTTGCATTTATGTGATGATAGTGGATTGAGCGCTCGTCTGAGTCAATGAGGGCGGGCGCAGTGTCGATATGAGTTCGATTTGGTTGCATTTATGTGATGATAGTGGATTGAGCGCTCGTCTGAGTCAATGAGGGCGGGCGCAGTGTCGATATGAGTTCAATTTGGTTGCACTTGTGTGATGATAGTGGATTGAGCGCTCGTCTGAGTCAATGAGGGCGGGCGCAGTGTCGATATGAGCTCAATTTGGTTGCACTTATGTGATGATAGTGGTTTGAGCGCTCGTCTGAGTCCATGAGGGTGGGCGCAGTAGCATTCTGAATTCAATTAGGTTTCTCCAATGAGGTTATAGAATGAGCGCTCGTTTTAATGGTTGGGGCGGTCGCAGTGTCGATATGAGTTTAATTTGGTTGCACTTGTGTGATGATAGTACATTGAGCGCACGTCTGAGTCAATGAGGACGGTCGCAGTACCGATAAGAGAACAATTTGGTTTAACTTATGTGTCGTTAGTGGCTTGAGCGCACGTCTGAGTCAATGAGGGCTTGCGCAGTGTCGATATGAGTTCAATTTGGTTGCACTTATGTGATGATAGTGGATTGAGTGCTCGTCTGAGTCAATGTGGAAGTTCAGTGTCGATATGACTTCAATTTGGTTCCACTTATGTGATGATAGTGGATTGAGTGCTCGTCTGAGTCAATGAGGGTGGGCGCAGTGTCGATATGACTTCAATTTGGTTCCACTTATGTGATGATAGTGGATTTAGTGCTCGTCTGAGTCAATGAGGGTGGGCGAAGTATCGATATGAGTTCAATTTGGTTGCACTTATGTGATGATAGTGGATTGAGTGCTCGTCTGAGTCAATGAGGGTTTGCGCAGTGTCGATATGAGTTCAATTTGGGTGCACTTATGTGATGATAGTGGATTGAGTGCTCGCCTGAGTCAATGAGGGTGGGCGTAGTGTCGATATGAGTTCAAATTGGTTGCACTTATGTGATGATAGTGGATTGAGCTCTCGTCTGAGTGAATGATAGCGGGCGAAGTATCGATATGAGTTCAATTTGGTTGCACTTATGTGATGATAGTGGATTGAGCGCTCGTCTGAGTCAATGAGGGCGTTTAGTGTTGACATGAGTTCAATTTGGTTGCACTTATGTGATGATAGTGGATTGAGCGCTCGTCTGAGTCAATGAGTGCGGGCGCAGTATCGATATGAGTTCAATTTGGTTGCACTTATGTGATGATAGTGGATTGAGCGCTCGTCTGAGTCAATGGGGGCGGGCGCAGTATCGATATGAGTTCAATTTGGTTGCACTTATGTGATGATAGTGGATTGAGCTCTGAATCAATGGGGGCGGGCGCAGTATCGATATGACTTCAATTTGGTTGCACTTATGTGATGATAGTGGATTGAGCGCTCGTCTGAGTCAATGAGGGTGGGCGCTCTGTCGATATGAGTTCAATTTGGTTGCACTTATGTGATGATAGTGGATTGAGCGATTGTTTGAGTCAATGTGGATGGGCGCTGTGTCAATATGAGTTCAATTTGGTTGCACTCATGGGATGATAGTGGATTGAGCGCTCGTCTGAGTCCATGAGGGCGGGCACAGTAGCATTTTGAAATCAATTTGGTTTCTCCAAGGAGATAGTAAAATGAGCGCTCGTTTGAATCCTTGGGGCGGTCGCAGTGTCGATATAAGTTCAATTTGATTGCACTCATGTGATGATAGTGCCTTGAGCGCACGTCCGAGTCAATGAGGGCGGGCGCAGTGTCGATATGAGTTCAATTTGGTTTCACTTATGTGATGATAGTGGATTGAGCGTTCGTCTGAGTCCATGAGGGCGTGCACAGTAGCATTTTGAGTTCAATTAGGTTTCTTCAAGGAGATCGTAGAATGAGAGCTCGTTTGAATCTTTGGGGGCGGTCGCAGTGTCGATATGAAAACAATTTGGTTAAACTGAGGGCGGGCGCAGTGTCGATATGAGATCAATTTGGTTGCACTTATGTGATGATAGTGGATTGAGCGCTCGTCTGAGTCAATGAGAGCGGGCGCAGTATCGATATGAGTTCAATTTCGTTGCACTTATGTGATGATAGTGGATTGAGAGCTCGTTTGAGTCAATGAGGGTGGGCACAGTAGTATTTTGAGTACAATTAGGTTTCTCTAAGGAGATAGTAGAATGAGTGCTCGTTTGAATCCTTGGGGCGGTCGCAGTGTCGATATGAGATCAATTTGGTTGCTCTTATGTGATGATAGTGGATTGAGCGCTCGTCTGAGTCCATGAGGGTGGGCGCTGTGTCGATATGAGTTCAATTTGGTTGCACTTATGTGATGATAGTGGATTGAGCGGTCGACTGAGTCCATGAGAGCGGGCACAGTAGTATTTTGAGTTCAATTTGGTTTCTCTAAGGAGATAGCAGATTGAACGCTCGTTTGAATCCTTGGGGCGGTCGCAGTGTCGATATAAGATCAATTTGGGTGTACTGCTCGTCTGAGTCCATGAGGGCGGGCACAGTAGCATTTTGAGTTCAATATGGTTTCTCTAAGAAGATAGTAGAATGAGTGCTCATTTGAATCCTTGGGGGCGGTCGCAGTGTCGATATGTGATCAATTTGTTTACACTTATGTGATAATAGTGGATTGAGCGCTCGTCTGAGTCAATGAGGGCGAGTGCAGTGTCGATATGAGTTCAATTTGGTTGCATTTATGTGATGATAGTGGATTGAGCGCTCGACTGAGTCCATAAAGGGGGGCACAGTAGTATTTTGAGTTCCTTTTTATTTTCTCTAAGGAGATAGCAGATTGAGCGCTCGTTTGAATCCTTGGGGCGGTCGCAGTGTCGATATGTGATCAATTTGTTTACACTTATGTGATAATAGTGGATTGAGCGCTCGTCTGAGTCAATGAGGGCGAGCGCAGTGTCGATATGAGTTCAATTTGGTTGCACTTATGTGATTATAGTGGATTGAGCGCTCGTCTGAGTCCATGAGAGCGGGCACAGTAGTATTTTGAGTTCAATTTGGTTTTTCTAAGGAGATAGCAGATTGAGCGCTCGTTTGAATCCTTGGGGCGGTCGCAGTGTCGATATGAGATCAATTTGGTTGTACTGCTCGTCTGAGTCCATGAGGGCGGGCACAGTAGCATTTTGAGTTCAATTCGGTTTCTCTAAGAAGATAGTAGAATGAGCGCTCGTTTGAATCCTTGGGGGCGGTCGCAGTGTCGATATGTGATCATTTTCTTTTTTTTCAGACGAGCGCTCACGTCTGAGTCAATGAGGGCGAGCGCAGTGTCGATATGAGTTCAATTTGGTTGCACTTATGTGGTTATAGTGGATTGAGCGCTCGTCTGAGTCCATAAAGGCGGGCACAGTAGTATTTTGAGTTCCTTTTTATTTTCTCCAAGGAGATAGCAGATTGAGCGCTCGTTTGAATCGTTGGGGCGGTCGCAGTGTCGGTATGAGATCAATTTGGTTGTACTGCTCGTCTGAGTCCATGAGGGCGGGCACAGAAGCATTTTGAGTTCATTTAGGTTTCTCTAAGGAGATAGTAGAATGAGCGCTCGTTTGAATCCTTGGGGGCGGTCACAGTGTCGATATGAGATCAATTTGGTTGCACTCATGTGATGATAGTGAATTGAGCGCTCGTCTGAGTCCATGAGGACGGGCACAGTAGCATTTTGAGTTCAATTAGGTTTCTCTAAGGCGATAGTAGAATGAGCGCTCGTTTGAATCCTTGGGGGCGGTCGCAGTACCGATAAGAGAACAATTTGGTTAAACTTATGTGTCGATAGTGGATTGAGCGCACGTCTGAGTCAATGAGAGCGGGCGCAGTGTCGATATGAGTTCAATTTGGGTGCACTTATGTGATGATAGTGAATTGAGTGCTCGTCCGAGTCAATGAGGGTGGGCGCAGTGTCGATATGAGTTCATTTTGGTTGCATTTATGTGATGATAGTGGATTGAGCGCTCGTCTGAGTCAATGAGGGCGTTCAGTGTCGACCTGAGTTCAATTTGGTTGCACTTATGTGATGATAGTGGATTGAGCGCTCGTCTGAGTCAATGAGGGTGGGCGCTGTGTCAATATGAGTTCAAATTGGTTGCACTTATGTGATGATATTGGATTGAGCGATTGTTTGAGTCAATGTGGGTGGGCGCTGTGTCGATATGATTCAAATTTGGTTGCACTTATGTGATGATAGTGGATTGAGCGCTCGTCTGAGTCAATGAGGGCGGGCGCAGTATCGATATGACTTCAATTTGGTTCCACTTATGTGATGATAGTGGATTGAGTGCTCGTCTGAGTCAATGAGGGTGGGCGCTGTGTCGATATGAGTTCAATTTGGGTGCCCTTATGTGATGATAGTGGATTGAGCGCTCGTCTGAGTCAATGAGGGTGGGCGCTCTGTCGATATGAGAACAATTTGGTTGCACTTATGTGATGATAGTGGTTTGAGCGATTGTTTGGGTCAATGTGGATGGGCGCTGTGTCGATATGACCTAAATTTGGTTGCACTTATGTGTTGATAGTGGATTGTGCGCTCGTCTGAGTCAATGAGGGCGGGCACAGTATCGATATGAGTTCAATTTGGTTGCTCTTATGTGATGATAGTGGATTGAGCGCTCGTCTGAGTCCATGAGGGCGGGCACAGTAGCATTTTGAATTTAATTTGGTTTCTCTAAGGAGATAGTAAAATGAGCGCTCGTTTGAATCCTTGGGGGCGGTCGCAGTGTCGATATGAGATCAATTTGGTTGCACTTATGTGATGATAGTGGATTGAGCGCTCGTCTGAGTCCATGAGAGCGGGCACAGTAGTATTTTGAGTTCAATTTGGTTTCTCTAAGGAGATAGCAGATTGAGCGCTCGTTTGAATCCTTGGGGCGGTCGCAGTGTCGATATAAGATCAATTTGGTTGTACTGCTCGTCTGAGTCCATGAGGGCGGGCACAGTAGCATTTCGAGTTCAATTCGGTTTCTCTTAGAAGATAGTAGAATGAGCGCTCATTTGAATCCTTGGGGGCGGTCGCAGTGTCGATATGTGATCAATTTGTTTACACTTATGTGATAATAGTGGATTGAGCGCTCGTCTGAGTCAATGAGGGCGAGTGCAGTGTCGATATGAGTTCAATTTGGTTGCATTTATGTGATGATAGTGGATTGAGCGCTCGTCTGAGTCCATAAAGGGGGGCACAGTAGTATTTTGAGTTCCTTTTTATTTTCTCTAAGGAGATAGCAGATTGAGCGCTCGTTTGAATCCTTGGGGCGGTCGCACTGTCGGTATGAGATCAATTTGGTTGTACTGCTCGTCTGAGTCCATGAGAGTGGGCACAGTAGCATTTTGAGTTCAATTCGGTTTCTCTTAGAAGATAGTAGAATGAGCGCTCATTTGAATCCTTGGGGGCGGTCGCAGTGTCGATATGTGTTCAATTTGGTTGCATTTATGTGATGATAGTGGATTGAGCGCTCGTCTGAGTCCATAAAGGGGGGCACAGTAGTATTTTGAGTTCCTTTTTATTTTCTCCAAGAAGATAGCAGATTGAGCGCTCGTTTGAATCCTTGGTCGCAGTGTCGGTATGAGATCAATTTGGTTGTACTGCTCGTCTGAGTCCATGAGGGCGGGCACAGAAGCATTTTGAGTTCAATTAGGTTTCTCTAAGACGATAGTAGAATGAGCGCTCGTTTGAATCCTTGGGGGCGGTCACAGTGTCGATATGAGATCAATTTGGTTGCACTCATGGGATGATAGTGGATTGAGCGCTCGTCTGAGTCCATGAGGGCGGGCACAGTAGCATTTTGAGTTCAATTAGGTTTCTCTAAGACGATAGTAGAATGAGCGCTTGTTTGAATCCTTGGGGATGGTCCCAGTGCCGATGTGAGATCAATTCAATTATTTTAATAAACCTAAAATTTATTTCTTATTACAGCAATCGTACACTACTTTTTAATAACATTTACTAACCGTCTCATAGTTTTAATCCACAATAAATAGAAGTAGATTGTTAGAAACCCGGATAAAGTTTAAAAAAAAGTGATATTGTAAAGACCTCAGCTATTAGCAGCAGGACTTTGCGATTTCGTAGAAACTTCTTATAGTTGGGAAAATCATATTTGGAAAGAATTTCTACCTCTAATTGAATATTAAAAGGTTTTCTGGACTTAAAGATACAAAAGTTGAAAGTTTAATCATACATCGTGGAACCAATGCTAACAGAATCCTGAATTGGCATCAAAACATTTTCACTTGGTTGAAAACTACCAAAAATATGTGAAGTGTGATAGTACGGTTTTTTTGTTAAAAAAAACACGTTGAGGTTTATAGGAGAAGGGGGTCAAAATCTACAAAAAATGTGGATTGCCCTAGTAATTAGTAGAGACATAAGCCATTCAACTAATTCCTTCATAAAAATAATTTATTTTTTATTAAAGAGTTATGAAAATTTTCAATGAAATTGTTATGCGGATACATTCAGTACAAGCAAGCATGTATATATTTTCTACATTTCTTCCGAAAAAAGGCACAATTTCCATCGTGGTATGCCAGACCCCCCTAAGATATTTCTCATTACCACATGGTTAAATTCATCTACCCAAAATGAAGTTCAAACAGGTCAAAATTAAGTTCAATTTCCTTAATTCTAGATCGTTGCTGGGGGAAGCCAAATTTCAGTCGAATGGGTCAGCCTGAGCTTTAGTATTTGATTTGAGTTTGCGTTTGATCATGTGTAGAAAAGTATCTGAATTCTAAGTTGTTTCCACCTAACGAAAGGTTTGAATAGGTTCAAAAAACCTAAGTTTGAGATAAACCCCTTCAACCCAATTTTTAATTCCCCGTTGAACTGCTATCGTTAGGTGGTTTACTTTTTCTGATTCTGATATCATCGGGTGGAATGAGACAACTAAAACAACTCAAAATTTAGGTTGTTTGATCGATCCGTGTATAATAACCATATTTCATCATATTGCTTTTGGAAATGTTAATTTAAAATGAACAAATCTACTAACAAGAAAACAAAACCTTTTTTGTTTCTTTATTTTTGTATCTTTATTAAGAAGACTTTCAGCCCTAGGCTGGCTCGACTCCAATAAATCTTTCTTAAATTCAATTACATGTAAAATGTGAACAGTACTGCCCATGATATCTAATTTAACTTACTTTCGCATTTACTACGGTAATTCAATCGTTGTAACATCGATAAGTTGCATGTCTCAAACCTCATTTAAGTTTTTACGGGTAAATTATTTAAGATTTGCGATATTTGTCTTCAAGTAATTCCAAATATCAACTATAAAATCATGGGCAGATTAAGTACCCAACATTTTATATTAAATATTCAAAAATAGCAAAGTTCATTTAATCATCGTACAATGTTCTGTGAAATTGTTCTGTAACATACCAACAATCGAGCGATCAGAACCAATTTCCAAATCGAATGTCGAATGTCGGAGGTGTATTTTCCTATAAATTTTGACTCAAATTTCGAATTCGAACTCGAATTCGGAATTCGACAACTTTTTGTTTCCTGGGCGAGTCTACTGGATACTTTGCGTGGGCGCGGCGTTCATAGTGACTTGAGCGCTTGCCAGAGCCCCATGATGGCAAACACAGCACGAGTTTGAGTCTGAATATGTTGCACTGAGACGATCATAGTGACTTGAGCGCTCGCCAGAGTCCCATGAGAGCGGACACAGCATGAATTTAAGTACAAAATTATTACTCTGAGACGTTCATAGTGAATTCAATACCTAATTTCCATAACGACTTATCTGCTTTTGTAAATAAAGATCCAAACGTCGATTTGACGAATCTGATGGCACTCCCACGCTAACCATCACCATCTACACGTAAGTGAAGGCTTCGGCTACCTGTTATGGTGTTGGTTTGTGTGGGAGTGCCATTAGATTCGTCAAATCGGCGTTTGAATCTTTATTTACAAAAGCAGATAAGTCGTTTTGAAAATTTGTTATTGAATTGAGTGCCCCCCAGAGTCCCATAAGGGCGGACACAGCATTGTTACTCTGATTCGTTCATAGTGACTTGAGCGCTTATCAGAGTCCCATGAGGGAGAACACAGCATAAGTTTGAGCCTAAATCTGTTGCACTGAGACGTTCATAGTGAATTGAGCGCTTGCCAGAGTCCCATAAGGGGGAAAACAACATGAATTTGAGTACAAGATTGTTACTCTGAGACGTTTATAGTGAATTGAGCGCTCGCCAGAGCCCCATGAAGGCGGATACATCATGAGTTTGAGTTCAAAACTGTTGCCTTGAGACGTTCATAGTGTCTTGAGCCCTCGCTAGAGTCCCATGAGGGGATGACTCAGATTCGATTTGATTACAATTTGGTTACTCGTAGGTGCTCATAGTTAAATGAGTGATCGTCTAAGTCCCATGTGGGTGGATATGAATTTGATTTGAGTACAATTCGGTTACTCTGAGGCTTTCATAGTGAATCGAGCGATCATCTGAGTCCCATGAAGGCGGACACAGATTCGATTTGAGTACAATTTGATTACTCTGAGCCTGAGGTGTTCATTGTGAAATGAGTGATCATCTGAGCCCCTTGAGTGGGCGAACATAGATTTGATTTACCCTGAGGCCTTCATAGTAAGTTGATAGATCCTTTGAGTTTTGTAGTGCGGACATAGAATCAATTTTAGTACAATATGTTTGATTCGAGGCATCCATAATGAGTCAGCGAACGTCTGAAACCCATGAAGTTAGACACAGATTCGATTTGAGTACATTATGGTTACTCTGAGACCTTCATTGGGATTTGGGCGGTCTTGTGAGTCATGTGAGGGCGGCCTTAGTAGCAATTGGAGTACAATTTAATTGCTCTAAGGCATTTATAGTGAATAGTTTGTTTTGGTCGATTGATGAACATTTAAAATTAAAATTAAAGCCGGTACACTTTTTTATTTTTTATTTTACCGTGACACACCACGATAACAAATTTGTCTTGGCCTAGACAACGGACAGCACTCTCATGTAACACTTTTGTTGATTAGTGATAAATTTTCCGATGCCGAAAAAAAAATCTTTTTACTAGGGTAGGAATCAAACCGACATTTCTTTAGCACATGCCACTAGACGATTGAAGTTACCCAGAAGCATTTTAAACGTCTAAAACACATGGGCGTAAAACTGTTAATGAAGTAAAGTTTAGGAGTGTGAAAACAAGCATTTTTATGGAATGTTTGTTCAATGAAGATACCTAAATTTGTGGAGACGAAACTTAAAAAAAAAGAAAAAAATGTCGGGTGCAGGCGAAGTTCAACGGACGTGGACGTAAAGACATTTGTTCAGTTTGTTGAGCTGAGTCGATTGGTATACAATACTATGGGTCTAAGAGCCTTTTATAAAAAGTTCGTTGTTGGAGTGAAATGATAGCCTGAATGAATTTATTCACATTTAGGCGTGGGGCGCAATTTTCAAATCAATAAAGTTTGATGGGCGGATTTTCCAAGGGGCGCAAAATTTTAAATGTATGAGTAACCAGCTCATGATTTGCCATGACAGCACTGGCCTCGATTATTTTGGACCTTTTTTGGTGAAAGTGGGCAGAAGTAACGTTAAGCGCTGGATCGCCCTTTTTACATGTCTTACCGTACACGTGCGGTGCATGTAGAAGTCGTTCATGATTTATCCTCTGAATCGTGTATCAAGTGCGTACGACGATTTATATGTCGTCGTGGAGTACCGTCTGAAATATATTCAGACAATGGTACTAACTTCCAAGGAGCATTATTACTAAGAGATTACTAAGAGAACAACGGGATCGCATCAATGGTGATTTGGCGGCTAGTTTCACTAGTACAGCTACGAAGTGGCTTTTCATTCCCCCAGGCACCCCACATATGGGCGGTGCCTGGGAGAGAATGGTTCGTGCGGTAAAACGGCAATGCAATCTGCGTATACCGATCCAAAGTTGGATGATGAAGGACTCCAAACAATGGTGGTTGAAGCGGAGTGGATCGTGAACAGCAGACCTTTAACATATCTTCCCATTGACTCTGAAGAAAGTGAATCGCTTACTCCTAACCATTTTTTATTGGGCAGTTCTACAGGGAGTCGACAACCAGGAATGGAACCGGATGATTTCGCTGGGGCTTTGAAAGGATCGTGGAATGAAATACAACGGAAACTGCAGGTGTTTTGGACACGTTGGTTGAGAGAGTATTTGCCAACTCTTACAAGACGAGAAAAATGGTTTGCAGACGTTAAGCCTATATCCGAGGGAGATTTAGTATTTATTTTGGATGGCTCAACTAGAGGTCACTGGGAGAGAGGACGAGTACTAGAAGTGATTGTGAGTGGAGATGGTCGAGTTAGGCAGGCACTAGTTCAAACTGCGAGGGGGTTACTGAGAAGGTCGGTATCAAAATTGGCTGTGTTGGATGTGGCTAAAGAGGGTAAAACTGGTGGCGATGACCAGTGTTACGGGGGGGACGATGTCGGCAACTGACAGCATAGATCAGTTTGCCGATGAACGCCCAATACAAATAAGCTGTCAGATCATCGTACGTATGCTAAGCGGAAGTGGGTTGAGTTTGAATCTATGAAATCTACCTGCAGCCATTTTTCTCGTCTTGTAAGAGTTGGCAAATACTCTCTCAACCAACGTGTCCAAAACACCTGCAGTTTCCGTTGTATTTCATTCCACGATCCTGGAGGCTCCGGCGAGAAATACATCATCGAAACAAAAGTTGGAATGCTAAATTATTTACGAGTGATTCTGTGTAAATTAATCTTAACGTGCGCGTTGTTAACAATTTTTCATTAAACGATAAAGTAGTGAAAGTGTTATAGCGAAGCTTCGTCTCTACTTGCATGCTATAAAAGCTTGTATAGAGATGAGTGACGTTTAACGCTCGCACACTGATGTGCAATTCGGCATGTGTAAATACATGTTTGTTTTCCTTCTGCTCATAACCTCAAAATTGATCGAGTCATCACAATGGTTGCGAAGGAGTCAAAAAATATATTGAAATATACTCATTTTAACCCAAACTTTGCTGAGTAGCACAATCTAGGAGTGTTTGTTTTTCTTTTATCGCCACTCACACATTCGGACGTGAAAATCTCAATTTCATTTGTTGTACTAAGGACATCTTTAGTAAATGTTATTGCGATTCTCTTCTAAAATTAGCAGACTGGCCCACCGGTTACGCGCCGGGTCCCATGCGCCGAGTTGTGCGCCATGCAAAAAGTAAATAAACCAATGTCAAACCGATGCGAGCTTTCGGTGAGCTTTTCCACATTAGCTTCTAAGGTATGCAGCATATTGTCGTCCCTTTACGGAAAGTAGAATTGTTCGAGTTTTAGTAGTTTTTTGCTTTTTTTCGCCTCTGTAGAGTTTGGTATATAGTTTAAGTGGATCTTAGTGGAGCAATTGTGTTTAATTTGTTATGTAATATTCTACACTTGAATTGTGTAAGTACCACAATATGATAAAATACCTTAGCAGCGCACAACTAAACGAGGCAGAGGTGAATGAGCAAAATGCTATAATATCTCAAAAATCACAATACAGTTATAGTTACATTTATTTCCCGAGTTTTACATTTTATAACTGTCAAAGATATAAAACACGAAATGCATCTTCAGTAGCAGCTATAAGCTGCACATGTTTTATACTGGAAAACGAAAAAATAATCTTCCGAGGCCAATTCAAATGTCAAACTGTTATGATGTCGATGAAATAGTATTTTTTGTTGCTGATGACGTCATCTTCTATTGTTTTGAACGAAATAAAACTCGAGAAAATTCGGTTGCAAATTCGTGCAAAAATACAACTGAGCAGTATTCCAGTTATAAATTTCCCGACGAAACTGTTCGAATTTTTGAAACTATAACGTCTGGCTGCACCAAAAGGCTGCACAATTTACCTTCACAATACTAAACTACGCACCCGCGCACTTCTACTCTGTTCAGAGAGCATTCTTTTTTTTGTGTCTACAATTTGACCACACACCCTATTTTTAAGTGCTCCATCTGTTGGGGAACAATAGAGGGCTGGGTGATATTTTGCCCTGTCAGTTCAAACTGTTATACGGCGAATCTGTCACCCAAACAGTGCGAGGGCCGAGACGTGAAAGTGGGACAGCGCTTTTACACTCACCAAGCCGTATGAGTGCAGCAGCTGTTCCATTATGGTGTTAGTGGTTATGTTTTTCTGTTATTATGGAACGTACACACGGTCAAGCAGTTTGACCAACATTGACTCCACCTCTCGTTTATTCAAACATCCATCAA
This sequence comes from Armigeres subalbatus, assembly GCF_024139115.2. NCBI lineage: Eukaryota > Metazoa > Arthropoda > Insecta > Diptera > Culicidae > Armigeres > Armigeres subalbatus. The sequence continues at coordinate 12,749,664 of NC_085139.1, read as the reverse complement.
GTTTTATCAACAGCGACACGAACAATCAATTTATTCGACCAAGAATATCACATACGAACGACCGGAGCGCCAACTTGAGCACCAATCATCAAAAAATATATGGGGGTTTGTGCAACTTCACTACAAATGCTCAAACATGTTCGTCGAACCTTGACTCCACCCCCGACAACTCAAACCAAAATCAAACCGTTTTAATTTTTTTCCAACCGAGCCGCCAACTGTCAAATTGTTGTTCGAACAACTTCACACACGTTCAAACAAAGCAGCAACCGAAGCGTTTTCTTAGGGGTGGAGTCAATGTTCGTCGAACTGCTTGACTGGTGTGTACGTTGCATTATGGATATAGGGAATGTTCAAGGAGCATTCATTATCGATGTGCTTTACTACAGGTGTGGTCCAAACCCTAAAGTAGTATTTGTTCAACGAACTTTCGCGCTTTTGAGAGAGAAACTCTCAGCTGGGTTGCCGAAGATGGCCGATGACAACCGAATGTGACGTCACGTCTGGCATACTCAGTACATTTTTCATAACAGACGTGACGTTTCACTTCACCCGCCCACTGTGGGTGGCAATGTTTTGGTTATTTTTTCGACTAATACAGGCATAGAGGACTTTGGCCCACACCTTTACTGAAGCACATCGATTCATTATATACTTGTGGAGGAGCTACAATATACTTTTGCCAGACGAAGTGGTTTTTATTGATCACCGCCGGTGGGAGGGGAAGGAGAAGCCCGTGGTGGGTTGGATGTGCCGGTCGATGTGAAACAGACGGCCCTACTCTAGCCAGGGTCATCAAAACAGTGGTGACAAACCACGATGAAAGCGCGGGGACAGAGAATGGAGGAGGATTATCGACGTTACGGACGTAATCATAACCTTTCTGGACAGCTGCTTAAACTATGACAGGGATCTGAAATATACCGTACTGACCCACTACGTTCTTGTCGCTGGAGGCCAGTAGAGGCTTACTGAAGAACAGGAATGGGCGGTGAGCCATGCGGCGAAGGTCAGAGAACCAGCTACCAACGGTGTAGAAGTTACAGGGATGTAATTTATCGTACATTATTACACCTTAATAAAGAATTAAAAAAAAATATCGTATATTATCCTCTGTTACAACCTGCGAAGCCTAGTGACTTGTAGTTCCATGTTCCAAGCTTCCAATCGTGATCCTTTATTCGTCGCCTAAGTCGTTGCCAATAATATCGAGTCGTATTATCCTCGGTATTATCTCCTATATCGTTCGTAATGATTGATTTTAAAAGCGGCTTATAGGGCGTGCGCAAACCTCCCGTCTCGTCGGAGGATCGTCGTGTCTGGTCTGTTTAGCGTCCCGCCTAATACCAGGACTTGGACTTGTACTTATTGAGCGGTACACGGTCGCTTTTCGCCACACCGATACAACCGCTATCCGATGGAACCAATGAAAAAATACTGCGCGTGCGCGAGATAGTAGCTTTCTTGTATTCAATTATATAACACCAAAAGCCCGGCCTCTTTGGCAAACGATCTGGCTAGACATTTTGATTACGAATTTCCACATTTACTGTAAGGGCGGGACTAATGACCCACCACTTCATTTTCTTTGTGCATAAGATGAGCCTTGTTTCGCGTGCGTGCGTCATTTTTGTTCGAGATTCCAAGGAGATCGATCGACGATTGAACATCTCATTCCAGTTCGAGACAGCAACACGTACGGACGTGTTTTTTGCTCGCGCATTTTTTCGAAGTGTTTTTTCTCGTTCTTTCGCTGTTTACGTTTTCGCTCGTCGCGTTGGCGTTATTTTCTCCCGGACCCGTCATGGGAGACTCGGTGGCCGATTCGGTCGCTGGAAAAGTGCCTAAGCGCACTGCTCTTGGAGGCGCGGGTAACCCCTCCAAGCAGCTTTTGCAGAGCAACGTGTTCTCGCCGTTGCCGCTTGATGACGCCGGCAATCCGCCGAAAAAGAGGAAGAAGCAGCAATCGCAGCTGCCGCAGGTGCAACCGGAGCGGAAGGAGAAGTGCCCGCCCGTGTTTGTGAAGGGCGATCCGCCGGATTTACGCCCAAAAATTCGCCAGCTGATCGCTAAGGGGCTGAAATGTACTTTTCGGCTCTGCAGCGAGGGCGTGAAAGTGATGCCGGCCAACAGGGACCATCATCAATCCGTCGTGGAGTTCCTCGAGGTCCACAAGTATGAGTACTACACTCATGACCACCCCGGCACGAAGCCGCTCAAGGCTTTGCTGCGAGGACTTCACGACATGAAGGAGGAAGAGCTCCAAGCAGAGCTTGAGGCGAGGAAATATCGCGACCAGCTTTACCTGATTCATCTGAAGCACGGCTCCACTGCCTGGAAGGACCTGAAGCTGGTTGGCGTTATAAATTACACCGTCGTTGACTGGAAGCGATATCGGCCAGTGCACCGCGATGTCACGCAATGCACCAACTGCTTCAATTTCGGGCACGGCACCAGGAACTGCCGCATGAAGCCGCGCTGCAACAAGTGTGGCGAACCCCATCCGACTGACGAGTGCGACAAAATGGATGTGGCCGATCCCAAGTGCGCCAACTGTGGCGACAAACATCGGGCCACCACAAAGGGCTGCCCAAAGCGAGCCGAGTTCCTGGAAATCCGGAAGAAGGCTTCCACCAGGACCATTCCGAAGAAGAACCGTGTTCCTGTAATCAACGAGGTGAACTTTCCAGCTATCCCGGCTCCCCGTCGTGTGATTCCAATACTCCCACCGCTACAGCCGCACAAGCGACTGGCGGTGGCAGCTGCATCGGTCCAAGCTCCAGCATCGTCGGCACCATCCACCAGCGAATGGCCCCCGCTTCCTCCTCCTGGGTTCCGTCGGCAGTCGGAGAACGATGCCGTCCCACCGGAAGAATCTGCCCCGCTGTACACTCCGGAGCAACTGATGCCGATCTTCGCGCAGCTCGCCACTCGACTGCGCGGCTGCAAAACCCGATTCGACCAGGTCTTCACACTTGGCATGTTCATCATTGAAAATGGCTGCTAGGGTGGGCGTGGTCAACTGGAACGCTTGCTCGCTAAAGAGCAAAACAATCGAGCTGAAGGATTTCCTTGAGGAGAAGGAAATAGACGTGGCGTTCATCACCGAAACGCACCTAAAACCGGAGGTGAACATCAACATCCCGGACTTCCGCATCGTGCGACTCGACCGGCCGACCAGGGGAGGTGGTGTGGCCATCGCTCTTCGCTACAACATCAACTGTCGTCTGCTTCCAAGCTTCCAGCTCAGTGTCATCGAGGCCGTCGGTGTCGAAATCACCACTTCGGTCGGCACAATCGCGCTCATCGCGGCGTACTGTCCAACGCAAGCCAAAGCCGGCGATGGATCATCGGCTGCCCTTCGGAGGACATCGTCAAGCTGACGCGGAGGCAAGGCCAGTATATCATTGCCGGCGACTTGAATGCCAAACATCAAGCCTGGGGGAACGGGCGCGGCAAGCGAAGCGGCACCATCTGGAGCAACGACATGGAGGAAGGCCACTACACGATCCTGAGCCCGGATTCGCCGAGTGGGTCCGGTGCCCACGCAACGCTCGACCTCTACGTAACAAACCTGAGTGATCACGTCTCGCAGCCGGTTGTATACCAGGAGCTCAGTTCGGATCACTATCCGGTGGTGGCGGAACTGGGCTCCTCGGTCAATCGGCACCAGCAGTTACGGCGGAACAACCACCGAGTGAACTGGCAGCGTTTCCAGCAGTGCGTCGATAACACCGTCGACTACGAGGTGCGTCCGGAGACGCCGGAAAGTATCGACCGCCAGCTGTGCGCTATCGAGGAGGCGATCACGGCGGCCCGAGAGCAACACGTACCGACGGCTCGGCAGGTAAGCAACTCCTTAAACATCGATACACTCACCAAAGATTTGATTCGATTGCGGAATGTCACTCGCAGGCAGTTTCAGCGTACTGGACTGCCTGAGCTTAAGGCACGCTGCAATCGAATCACAAAATTATCAAGGCCAGAATGGTGGACCTCAAAAATAACGACTTCTCGAATAAGATCCGCACTCTCCCAGACTATGCTAAGCCGTTCTGGAAAATGACCAAAATTCTAAAATCCAAGCCTCGGCCCATTCCACCTTTGATCCCACTAGACAATAATGGCTCTAAGGATCGCTTGATAACTCCTGCAGAGAAGGTCGCTGAAATAGGTCGTCACTTCGTCAGCTCACACAATCTTGGGCAGAACATCGTCAGTCCACACGAAGCAGCCGTCAACGAGCATGCTAACAACATCCATTTGATTCCCAACGACTTCTCGGAGGAGTTGGAGATCTCAGCTGACGAATTGACGGCCTATATCAAATCGTCGAAGAACATGAAGGCCCCAGGCTTCGACAGCATCCTGAATCTCGAGCTCAAACACATGAGTGCTCCGTTCTTTGAGCACCTCTCGCTGATCTTTAATCAGTGTCTCCGGCTTAGCTACTTCCCATCGTCCTGGAAGTCAGCGAAAGTCATCCCCATCCGGAAGCCTGGGAAGGATCCTTCCTCCCCCAAAAGTTATCGACCCTTAACCCTTCTCTCAGGGTTTTCCAAGCTATTCGAAAAAGCTATTCATCATCGGTTACTTCAGTGTGCCCAAAATCTCAACATTTTGCTCGAGGAACATTTTGGTTTCTGACGCGGTCGGTCAACTGTACACCAACTGACCTGAGTTACCAACGTCCTCAGACGGAACAAGTTTGTCTCGAAAACATCCGCCATGGCCTTACTCGATGTCGAGAAGGCATTTGACAATGTATGGCATGATGGCCTGGTGTACAAACTACAACGCTACAATCTTCCCAGCTACCTGGTGAAAATCATCAACAATTACCTGTCGGCAAGGACATTCCGGGTCTCAATCAGCGGAGCGAGTTCCAATGCGCACAACATCGTCGCAGGCGTTCCCCAGGGCAGTATCCTCGGGCCCTGCTTTTCAATCTGTTCACCTCCGACATGCCAGAACCTCCAGAAGGCGGCATTCTGTCTCTGTTCGCAGATGACACATCCATCGTCTACAACGGTAGAGTGATCAGAGCGCTAGTGGCAAAACTCCAACGAGGCCTGGATGCCCTGACAGAGTACCTCACCAGCTGGAAGATCTGTATCAACGCGGCGAAGACCCAGGTCATCATTTTCCCCCACTCCAAATCCCCTAAACTTGTTCCGCCTGGGGACTGTAAAATCATCCTCAATGGCACGACTGTGGAATGGGCCAATGAGGCCGACTACCTTGGCTTGACCCTCGACAGCAAGCTTATTTTCAGGCAGCAGGTTGACAAAACGGTGACAAAGTGTAACGTCTTGTTGAAACTACTGTACCCTTTGATCAACCGCCGGTCGTCATTGTCCCTGACAAATAAGCTTGCTGTCTACAAGCAAATCATCCTCCCTGTGATCGAATACGGAATGCCGGTCTGGGAGAGCTGCGCTAAAACCCACCACCTCAAACTTCAACGGGTCCAAAACAAATTCCTGAGGATGATCCTCAACACCCCTCCCAGGACAAGAACATCCGAGGTCCACCGTCTGGCCGGGATAAAAACCTTACATGAGCGCTTTGGTGAGTGTAAAGAAAAGTTTAGGGTCCGTTGCTTGCATTCGGATCAGGCTCCAATTAGGGCGCTAGTTCCAATCTAGGTTATCAAATTTTTATTGTAAATATTAGTGTACATAGTAGTTAGGTTATTAAATTTTCAAGTAACTAATGCCTCCTAAAGGCAAACATGATAAATTAGACAAACTATAAAAAAAAAAATTCCTTTTCAAATAATTATAACCAAATCATTCATAAAGCTGAAGGGCCAAAAGGCCAAACACTTAAACTGTAAGAAAATTGTCACACACTAAAGAAATGTAAATAAATTGAATTTAAGTTAAAAAAAAGTTAAGAGATCGATCGACGGCGTTCGGTGTTCTATCCGCAGCAGTTAACAGCGGCGTCGCTAGCAGTCATTAATGGTGGAGCGACGAATCATAGGATGGCGTCGTGCCAGCCCTCCTCTTAAATTAATCGTAAATCGATTAGAACCAACATTATCCACGGAAGAAAGTAAATGACTGTACTGTGACTATAGCAAAATCATGGTCAGTAAAACTTTCTCGCTAGATTCTGAGCTTGGTTGGTGTTATTGGCGATTTAAAATGTGTATCGAGAATTAATTAATTCTTTTCCTAATCCGAGCGAACTTTTTCAAAGTACAAACCATAATCACTTGGCGTGCATTTAAGCGAGAAGCTACAATAGATTTATTCGCATGATGACTGGAATAAAATATAATGGTTAGTCAGTATCGGTTCGTGCGGTGCCCCTTCGGCCACGTTTCTAGTGATTTGGCTATCGACCGCGAAAAGTCAAATTGATTTGCAGGATTCTCGCTTTGGATTTGTTTCTCTTAGTGATTGGAAATGCATATTATTCAAAATAAATTCGTTCTTTTCAGAAATATAACTAACGGGCAGTCGTGTCTTATACATAACCCTCCTGATTTTTAACCTGTATGAATTATATATTTTGGAAGCATATCAATTCTTTTCAAAAGAGATTTTTGTGGAGACTTTTCGATAAGCGAAATATTTTTCATTGGTGTAGACTGTAGGTTAAGGTGACTCAAAAAAGAGTTTTTGATTTTTTTTTCGTTGGACCGCCCTCTTATTCTATTCTACTTGATGCCCTGATGCTATGGACCAAATTTCAGCCAAATAGGTCAGCGTTTCGACAGTAATAAACTTACATTGTGAACGTTTTTAATGCGGTTTGTATTTACTATTTCTGGCTTTAGGATTGCTTAAGTTGACCCCACGAAAAAATCCGTACAAAATCGAAAAATAATCCCGTGGTGTTTAAAAAGATGTGCAAATTGAGGTAGACCGAGAAATTAACAAAATCCATCCGCTAAAAAATTACCATTATACGGGAAAATGTATGGAGAATGAAAAACAAAGGAAAACAGTAATTTGAAACTAGATAGCGCCAATAGCAATTAAATCAAATTGTCTTTTGAAATATTCGGATGTTTCAGACATTTTCCTGTTTTGATTTAGATCTTCACAAATTTACGGATGCTTCAGATTTCACACATTTTTTGACATCTAATTTTTTACTTCTTATTCTTGAAGTAACTCAGAACCTTCCGTTTCATAGCATTTCCGAAACCCTAACTTTTATAACTATTTTTATTTCTGCAAACATGCAAATTCTTAATATTCTTACATTCTCTAGACTCTCCAGGCTTCAGATTCCTGATATTTCTGCGTTATCCAGATTCTGACTAATCAAGTCTACTTTTGTTGATCCTTCAAAATGCCTATTCTATTCAATGTTTTGGAAAATTGTCTAGTTTTGTCAAAATTATTCAAAGCTGCATTCTTCAAGTTCAGTAGACCCTCTAGATTGCCCAAATTAAGTTCTTTTTTCTGATTATTTGGATCGGTTACAGATTTTTTGAACATCTTATTTCCTACGGATTCCATAGATTCTCTAACTTTTACAGATTCATCATAGAATGCGGGTCATTTTTCGACATGCCTGGCAATTTGGAACAAGTATAATCCGGAATGTCTGGTTACTTTACCGTAGAATTTAGGGTAAACGGCATCCTATGATTACGGTATTGATGTTAATTTAAAAAAATGCAAAAAGTGTGAAAAGAGTGAAATGATTGTCTTTTGTTAAATTTTTGTCGTTCAAACAAGGCAAAAACATAACTATTTTCACTTTTGCTCCGGAATGATTTTATGGCCTTTCGCGAAAATTCAGAGATGTCCACAACGGTAGCACCCTGCCACACCGATCGGAAAGGCAACGACGAACGGGCCCCAAACTATAATTTCTCGAATTACATCCGCAACTAAGAACACAATCACCGGAGTCGAAGCCTGCTTCGTCGTCATTAATTTTGCCGATGATGGTGTCGAAGATGACGGATGATGATGGCGGCAGGGAGCGGTCCCACTTGGATTGGGTTCTACCGGTTCCCCATTCAGACATGGAAAATTGGTGTGTAATTTGAATTTTACGTCCGCGCCAGGTCCGGGAGCGTAAAAGTTCCAACTTTCATTCTTTAGCTGCTCAAAGCCGCCCGAAAGAGTCAGTGCCACCGAAGCAGGAAGAACGATTTGCAACGCCCTAAAAAGTCGTTTTTTTTTTATTTGGCTCCCATCGTGGCACGGGAATCTCCTCAAGTTGAGACAAAGGGTCAAATAATTCGCCGAAAATTCTCTGATTAATTCCCGATGCGTGTGTGAAACTGTTAATACACGCTGAGGGTCTTAAAATTGCATCTTCATCGGGCTCCGAAAGACTGACGATAGTGGCTTCTACTTGGATGGGAACTGATGCAGATGCGCATATAATAGGGAAAGAGAAATGAACTCAAATCACGAAATCGACGCTTGATTACGGTTATTTTACGGCTGAAGGTTGCAGACGATTTAAGCTATTATTCGAATTGGAACGGTTTCTTGTTGCGAATGATACACAAGCTTTTGGTCGTTGCTTGTGTTATGAGGTTTAAAGTGCCTTTAACAAGCACCTGAAAATCTTGAAAGTTATTTTTTAAATGTTTTTTTTTTGTTATGAAGCGTTATAACTATTGAAAGTAACAAAGTTAGGAATTTTATCTCAATAAATAAATATTCTACAAACTACAAATGCTTTTCTAGTTGAAATTCTCTTTATTCCGCTCAAATAAGAAAAATGCTTAGACAGTTTCACAAAGTTTGGATTCAGTACGGCCTCTGGTACTGCCGGTTTCCGCCGCCGCCTCCTCGTTGCTTGCCGCCCTGGTAACCACCGCCACCGTAACCGGAATAGTCGTAGTTGTCGTAGCCCCAGCCGCCGCCGCCGCCGTTGCCGTATCCACCACCGAATCCTCCTCCGAAGCCGCCTTGGTTGTATCCACCGCCGAATCCTTGTCCGCCGCTCCAATTTTGCCCATAGGATCGCTGACCACCGAAGCCTCCTCTGCCGCCTCGACCTCCGCGCATGTTACCTCGCATCGGTCCACGACCACCCATCTGGGTGCCATCCTGCTTGGGGGTGGCCCGCTTCACATCCACTTCCTTGCCACCCACTGTCTGCTTAGGCGTCTTCAAGAGCTCCGTCACCACAGCTTCCGATTCGTACGTGATGAAGCAGAAGCCTTTCCGTTGGTTCTTCATCTTATCGAAGGGCATCTCCAGCTCCACCACGGATCCGAACTGTTCGAAGAATGTTTTCACTTCCTCGTCAGTGGTTTCCGGACTCAAGCCGCCGACAAAGATTTTGCCCTGTCTGGCCTTTGCCTTCTTCGGATCAACCTTCTTGCCGTTGACGGTATGGTCTTCGAATGCCACGACCTTATCGATCGACTCTGGACTGTTGAAAATGATGAACGCAAAACCCCGTGAGCGGCCCGTCTGGGGGTCGGTCTTGACGTTCACACTTTCGATCTCACCGTACTGTCCGAAATGGGTGCGCAGATCCTGCTCGGTGGTTTCTTTGCTCAGCCCACCGACGAACAGCTTCCTGTCGTCGTTGGGGGCAGAGTTCCCGTTGGTTTCCACTTCCTGCTGGTTTGTGCTCTGGTCCTGCGAGTCGGCCATTTTCGTTCGTTCCGATGCACAGTGTAGTATGGTCCGGTCAATATTACTTCGTCAACTGCGGTTGCTAGATAGTAGAGAAATTTATTTGATACATGGAGGTATATTTAAAGGCAATTGTTAATTCGGTTAAATTTCGGTTAAGGGTAAACAAATTTAAATTTTTAACGGCTGTTACCTCCCTCGACAAAGAGAAATTGAGAGGTAGATTAGCCAGAATACCTCGTTGGCAGCACAGTAGCTCTGGTAGGTAAGTCTGTTATGAATCTTGGAAAGAAGGCGTGGTCGTAGTTACCGGTTTACTTCATCGCCTTTTCTGATTCATGTTGAACAGGTAAACGTTTGCGCCGACTCACTGCTGCGGTGACGGCTATTTTTGATTGTTTGTTGATAAATTTAAGTTATTTTTCGTGTGTTATCCATACCCAGTCATCCGTACTCTGCTTTTTCTAATTACAAGATGACAACAATAAGATGATGCGCACAATTGATAAAGCTTGAATAAGTACACTTTTTTTTACTGATGTTGATACGTAGTCACAAGTAAATATGTTTCATTTGAGCTAGTTAAGTTTGAGTAGTTCGCATTCGAGATTTATTGTGATCCATTTTTATGGAAAATTTATTGCTCTATATCCAATTTTTCAACCCAAATTTAATTCAATTCATTAACTCTAGAATTTTTTTTCTTCTTCATCTTTTCAATGGCTCACATTCCAACTGGAACTTGGCCTGCTTTTCCACTTAGTGTTCTATTTGAATTTTCTTAGTTATTAATTGAAACTTTTGAATTTTTTGAAAAAGGGGCAGAGGGCCGGGCAGAGAATCGAACTCGCCATCTCCAGATTGGCAATCTTAGGCCTTTGCTCGTAAGGCTAACTGGAGGTCCCTGTAGTTTATTTCTCATCAACAAGCTGTGATTATGTAATTTATTTGTAAAGCGCACATAATTATGCTATTGGGTCACGAAAATGAGTATTGGGGGTCTATGAATTTACGAAGTGAAAACGTTAAAATGAAAGTTGCAGCCTACAATTTTAAGGATGCTAGAATCTTATGGATAGCCTAGAGGTCGAGAGGTGAACACGTCTCATAAAAAATCTTTTTGATTCTCTAAAACAAGGAATTTACAGCAGAGCCGTACAATGGACTCTCAACGCTATCGGCGAAACCATGATTGATCGCCCTTTACTTAATGAAATAAAATGTACAGTATTTTATATTTAGAGATCAATTGAGATCTTACTTCAAAGAGGGAAAATTAAAAGATTTAGCTGTTCAGAGATCCTACAAAAACAGTCGAAAATATTCCGCGGTCTGCGGGTTTGCTGAAACACCCTTCCAAGATTTTTTGAAACATTCTGATATTTTTTCAAGGATTTTCGCAGAGGTGGACTAGCAGGTTATATAAATTTCCGAATGTTCTTTCCGGTGGTCTATTAATTATAATTGACGTAAAAGGCGTTTCGGAAAAATATCAGATGCATCTAACAAAAAGTTTGATCCCCTTTCTCATTTTCGATTTAACACAGCCAATTGATTCACAATTTGCGCGTTGATGTTACATGAATAAGAAAAAGTAGAAAGATGATAATCGAAAATATCTCCACGGGAAAGCATACGAAGAAGTTTTGCTGTGGGTATTCATGACAATTTTTTGTTATGGAATTCGACAGTGCATGCAATCTTTGAGTTTGGGGAGACACGATCCCCTTTCTATGATATTTGCGCAATAAATATTGTTTCGAGCCAACTCTTCATTCTGTCGAATTAAATCTGTCAAATCCAAACAAAATTATAAGCCTAAGAATGAAGTTATGTTTTTTTGAATTTTTCAGATTGTTTTTTGTATGGGTAACTAATGTGGGGTTCAAGTGTACCCATATTGATGCAACAACAGATACAAATATCCTAAAATTCTTATGGAATGTAGACAATTTTATCAGTAAGGATTATTTAGCACATCTACGGCTCTGTGCTGTGAAAAAAAGGAAGCATTTGGTCGTTGTTGGAATTTCATTCATTTTTCATTCATTTTATTGGTTAACATCTAAACAGATAACACTGAATCAACAATTTGACGCCACAATACACGGTTCGAGGCCGCATCTCTCCATCCTCGGATACGCCCCACGCTCGCCAAGTCGTTCTGCACCTGGTCTGCCCATCTCGCTCGCTGCGCTCCACGCCGTCTCGTACCTGCCGGATCGGAAGCGAACACCATCTTTGCAGGGTTGCTGTCCGGCATTCTTGCAACATGTCCTGCCCATCGTACCCTTCCGGCTTTAGCTACCTTCTGGATACTGGGTTCGCCGTAGAGTTGGGCGAGCTCATGGTTCATTCTTCGCCGCCACACACCGTCTTCTTGCACACCGCCAAAGATGGTCCTAAGCACCCGTCTCTCGAATACTAGAGGACAACCGGTCTAATGAGCGTCTTGTACATGACACATTTGGTGCGGTGGCGAATCTTTTTCGACCGCAGTTTCTTCTGGAGCCCGTAGTAGGCCCGACTTCCACAGATGATGCGCCTTCGTATTTCACGACTAACGTTGTTGTCAGCCGTTAGCAAGGATCCGAGGTAGACGAATTCCTCGACCACCTCGAAGGTATCCCCGTCTATCGTAACACTGCTTCCCAGGCGGGCCCTGTCGCCCTCGGTTCCGCCCACAAGCATGTACTTTGTCTTTGACGCATTCACCACCAGTCCAACTTTTGTTGCTTCACGTTTCAGGCGGGTGTACAGTTCTGCCACCTTTGCAAATGTTCGGCCGACAATGTCCATGTCATCCGCGAAGCAAATAAATTGACTGGATCTGTTGAAAATCGTACCCCCTGTACCCCCCCTGTTACACCGGGCTCTCCGCATGACACCTTCTAGCGCAATGTTGAACAACAGGCACGAAAGTCCATCACCTTGTCTTAGTCCCCGGCGCGATTCGAACGAACTGGAGTGTTCGCCCGAAATCTTCACACAGTTTTGCACACCATCCACCGTTGCTTTGATCAGTCTGGTAAGCTTCCCAGGGAAGCTGTTCTCGTCCATAATTTTCCATAGCTCTACGCGGTCTATACTGTCGTATGCCGCCTTGAAATCAACGAACAGATGGTGCGTTGGGACCTGGTATTCACGGCATTTTTGAAGGATTTGCCGTACAGTAAAGATCTGGTCCGTTGTCGAGCGGGCGTCAACGAAGCCGGCTTGATAACTTCCCACGAACTCGTTCACTAATGGTGACAGACGACGGAAGAAGATCTGGGATATCACTTTGTAGGCGGCATTAAGGATGGTGATCGCTCGAAAGTTCTCACACTCTAGTTTGTCGCCTTTCTTGTAGATGGGGCATATAACCCCTTCCTTCCACTCCTCCGGTAGCTGTTCGGTTTCCCAGATTCTGACTATCAGTTTGTGCAGGCAAGTGGCCAGCTTTTCCGGGCCCATCTTGATGAGCTCAGCTCCGATACCATCCTTACCAGCTGCTTTATTGGTCTTTAGCTGTTGAATGGCATCCTTAACTTCCCTCAAGGTGGGGGCTGGTTGGCTTCCATCGTCCGCTGAACTGACGTAGTCATCTCTTCCGCTGCCTTGACTTTCACTGCCTGTACTCTCAGCGCCATTCAGATGTTCCTCGTAGTGCTGCTTCCACCTTTCGATCACCACACGTTTGTCCGTCAAGATGCTCCCATCCTTATCCCGGCACATTTCGGCTCGCGGCACGAAGCCTTTGCGGGATGCGTTGAGCTTCTGATAGAACGTGCGTGTATCTTGAGAACGGCACATCTCCTCGCACTCCGGCACATCTCCTCGGTTCCATCTCCTCGCACTCCGCTTCTTCCAGGCGGAATTTCTTCTCCTGAAAAAGGCGGGTCTGCTGCCTCCGCTTCCGTCTATAACGTTCCACGTTCTGCCGGGTACCTTGCTGCAGCGCGACCGCCCGCGCTGCGTCCTTCTCCTCCAGAATCTGTCTGCACTCTTCGTCGAACCAATCGTTCCGTCGACTCCGACCCATATACCCGACGTTGTTCTCCGCTGCGTCGTTAATGGCTGCTTTGACTGTACTCCAGCAGTCCTCAAGAGGGGCCCCATCGAGCTCACCCTCTTCCGGCAACGCTGCCTCGAGATGCTGCGCGTATGCAATGGCGACAACAGGTTGCTTCAGTCGCTCTAGGTCGTACCGCGGCGGTCGTCGGTACCGAACATTGTTGATGACGGATAGTTTTGGGCGCAGTTTAACCATCACCAGATAGTGGTCACCCTAGCAGCACACATGTTTCACATAGGTTACTGTAACTGTTATATGATAATTTAGTCACAATCAAGTTGCTGCAACCATTTCTGTCTGACTTGTGCTGCTCGGGCAGAGTCTATGTTAGCGCCACGATATGTCCTGACGTCTATAATGTCGGAGAAGTGCCGTCCATCAATCAGAACGTGGTCGATTTGTGATTCTGTCTGCAGTGGTGATCTCCAGGTGTACCGATACGGGAGGCTGTGTTGGAAGTAGGTGCTGCGAATGGCCACATTCTTGGAGGCAGCGAAATCAATTAGTCGTAGGCCGTTTTCGTTCGTCAGCCGGTGAGCGCTGAACTTTCCAATAGTCGGTCTAAACTCCTCCTCTTGGCCAACCTGAGCGTTCAAATCTCCTATGATGATTTTGACGTCGTGGCTTGGGCAGCTGTCGTACTCACGTTCCAGCTGCGCGTAGAATGCGTCCTTATCATCATCAGTGCTTCCGGAGTGTGGGCTATGGACGTTGATTATGCTGAAGTTGAAGAACCGGCCTTTGATCCTCAACTTGCACATTCTTTCATTGATCGGCCACCACCCGATCACGCGCCTTTGCATATCGCCCATCACTATGAAAGCTGTTCCCAGCTCATGTGTGTTGCCGCAGCTCTGGTAGATGGTATGATTACCTCTAAACGTTCGCACCATTGATCCCTTCCAACAAACCTCCTGCAGCGCTACGATGCCGAATCCACGGTCCTTGAGCACATCGGCGAGTATGCGTGTGCTCCCGATGAAGTTGAGAGATTTGCAGTTCCACGAACCGAGTTTCCAATCGCTAGTCCCTTTTCGTCGCAGTGGTCTTCGCCGATGGTTCCGGTCCGTACTCTCTTGTTGATTGTTCGTTGCGTGAGTTTTTTAAAGGCTGGCTTGCAGGGCCTGACACCAAACCCCCTAAATTTTCGGTGGACCATTCCTCCTTATTTCCGGTGGATCTCGCTGCTTTCCACGCCGTCTCGTACCTACCTGGATCGGAAGCAAACACCATCTTTGCAGTGTTGCTGTCCGGCATTCTTGCAACATGCCCTGCCCATCGTACCCTTCCGGCTTTAGCTACCTTCTGGATACTGGGTTCGCCGTAGAGTTGGGCGAGCTCGTGGTTCATTCTTCGCCGCCACATACCGTCTTCTTGCACACCGCCAAAGATGGTCCTAAGCACCCGTCTCTCGAATACTCCGAGTGCTTGCAAGTCCTCCACGAGCATTGTCCATGTTTCATGTCCGTAGAGGAAGCTACCCAAGGAACTACCGGTCTTATCAGCGTCTTGTACATGACACATTTGGTGCGATGGTGAAATTTTTTTGACCGCAGTTTCTTCTGGAGTCCATAGTAGGCCCGTCTTCCACAGATGATGCGCCTTCGTATTCACGACTAACATTGTTATCAGCCAAGGCTTCAAGGTAGACGAATTCCTCGACCACCTCGTAGGTATCCCCGTCTATCGTAACACTACTTCCCAGGCGGGCCGTGTCGCGCTCGATTCCGCCCACTAGCATCCACTGACACCATCTAGCGCAATGTTGAACAACAGGCACGAAAGTCCATCACCTTGTCTTAGTCCCCGGCGCGATTCGAACGAACTGGTGTGTTCGCCCGAAATCTTCACATAGTTTTGCACACCATCCACCGTTGCTTTGCTCAGTCTGGTAAGATTCCGCATTCCATATTCATTGAATAGCAAATAAAGGTGCAGTTCCAACTTGTTGGCTTGCGGAGCGCGGCAAAATATTGCATAACAGTTGATACAACATTCGCACAGACAGCATGGGGTCAGTCCTGAACTCTTCCGCCGTCGCCCGATCGACCTTGAGGGACTCTTTAGATTTCATGCTTCAGATGGCTGCTTTTTGAAGAACACTGGCTGAGACTTGAAGAAGCTGTACGAAGTGCACTGACCAACGTTTCAGCTGTCAGTGAGTAATAGAGGCAATAATCTCCAGTTGCTGCAGCCATCCTTTCTTCATCGGTCAGGAATCGACCAAAACCCGCCTATCCTGTCTGCAGCAGCGCCCGACTCCCATTTACAGAGATACATACCATTGACGAGACTCGTCATTTACTCCTCTGATTCTTCCCGTTCCTTTGCCTTTGCTTCTCTACGCTCGCTCCTCAATCTTCCATCGTGTTATATGTAATCCATACTTTTTGCTGAGTGTGCAGCTCACACAAGTATTCCTCGTCGCCCACTTCTCTCTGTCACCTTCCAGCACATTCACTACCCGAGTTCCAAGTTATTCAACGAACGATCTCTTCACGGCTGGATCTTCTAGTCGCAGTACAGTATACCCCCGCTGATCCGACAAATTTATAGCCGGACTACCGGGGTTTCTCTCGTTAATCCGACTGTCAAATCCATACAAATGAATCAAAACAAAATCACAGCACAAATTTGAAAACTTACAGCATAATGTGTTTAAATGAGTGTTGATACTTTTTAATCCGGAAAATTCCGAATAAGCGAGATCCGGACTAACGAGTCGCCGGATTAGCGAGGTCCGGATGAGCGGGGGATACTAGCTGTATGTTGATTTGACGCCCGAGCCTCTTCTCAAGCCGCTGAATCGGAGAAATGCGTTATCAGATCTCGAGAATTAGAAGATGACAGTCAATCGCGATGTCAGCGCTGCGTTTATAACGGACCAGGGTTTGCAGAAATCGCTCTCAATAGATAACGAACAACGATAAAAGAGAGGCAAAAACTGTTCCGAATCGTAACAAGCCATGATAATGGAACGTACACACGGTCAAGCAGTTTGACCAACATTGACTCCACCTCTCGTTTATTCAAACATTCATCAAGTTTTACCAACAGCGGCACGAACAATCAATTTATTCGTCCAACAGTATCACACACGAACAGGCGAAGCGACAACGAGCACCAACCATCAAAAATATATGGGGTTTGTGCAACTTCACTACAAATGCTCAAACATGTTCGGCGAACCTTGACTCCACCCCCGACAACTCAAACCAAAATCAAACCGTTTTAATTTTTTCCAACCAGGCCGCCAACTGTCAAATGGTTGTTCGAACAATTTCCACACACGTTCAAACAAAGCACAAGAAGCGTTTTCTGGGGGCGGAGTCAATGTTCGTCAAACTGCTTGACTGGTGTGTACGTAAAAAATGCTACGTACACGGTTTGATTTTGGTTTGAGTTGTCGGGGTGAGCGTTCGCCGAACATGTTTGAGCATTTGTAGTGAAGTTGCACAAACCCCCATATATTTTTTTGATGGTTGGTGCTCAAGTTGACGTTTCGGTCGTTCGTGTGTGATATTGTTGGTCGAATAAATTGATTGTTCGTGTCGGTGTTGAGAAAAATTGATGAATGTTTGAATAAACGGGAGGTGGAGTCAATGTTGGTCGAACTGTTTGACCGTGACGTTGCATAACACATTTATCAAACTTGTATAAAAGTGCGAGAAAACAAAATCGGATAGGCAGCCTCCACAGAAAAATGGTGATTCTCGTTTTGTTTTCGCTCATTTCGTGTTGGTTACTACACAGCTGTGTAAAACAAGTTGAAATGCATCATCAGAGCCAGTGCTCCCCGCATTTGGAGGTTTGTAAAAGGAATTTATCATGGGATATGGCCTCCCAAATCAGTTCTCTATCACGACAGCTTGCGAAAAAAGTCTCTCGCGGTATGCTACATATCGTATATGCATACAGAGATGATAAGTGAGAGACTTGTTCATTCTCTTTAGGATTCAATCCCTGTTACGGACTCATGAGGGCATCGTCTCCATTTTCGGCTGATCCATTTCCAGAGGAGCCAAATACTAGTCTTGCAAACTAAAAGCGGCTCTAGGGAAGGAAGTCTAACGCCGCTGGCTGCATACGGGAGAATCGGGCGCGGGTGGATTCCCCGGCCAACGATGGGAGGAAAGCCGCATCAGCCGGTGATATCGCCTCCTCCACGATATTTCACGTCGCCTGATTAGAGCAAGGACAAATTCGTGGGTGCCAGAGAAAGACGCGACATGTCAGTGACTTCCGATTTAACTGATCAGCTGAAACGTTTGCTCTTAGAATCACTTAGAACAACTTCTTGAAGTTTTGATGATTTATCCTAATTCGAATATAGGGAAAAGTTGACAATTTTACATATGATACCACCCCGAATAATCATGTGAGAACCAATCATACTGTCATGCTTTGCATCATCCAGAAGCAGGTCAATGAATTTCAAGAGTCCCTCTATCTTGTGCTGAATTGAAGGAAAAACCTTCAATCGTCTGAATCATGAAAACTGTGGGGCGTCCCTAGAAGCAAGGCAGGTTTAAACAAAATCCATAGTACTGCACAATGGAATCCCTAGAGTGAGGCAAGATGGATGTATTATATCCCTGTTACTGTTGCCTATCTTAATTGACGAAATCATGGACCGCTCAAGCAACCCAGACAACCACACATCGCATAAGAATGTACGATTAAAATCGTTTACCGATCCAAATTTCATCAAAATCGCATTGTGGTGCGAAGCTCATCAGTTTATTTATAAACTTTCCCGCACAGTAGGCTATTTTGCGAGTTTATTCCAGCTTCATATGTTGACATCGCATATTCCTGCAAACAAACTCCAACGAAATCGGATTATCTATCAAACAGAGTTTGTTATCACAAACTACATCGCAATGTATAACGAACAAACTCGCATAAAAATCGTGCATATCGCATACACTGCCGTGCAACGTCGGATAAGAAATACACATATATCGCCTCCACTTTTCTACGCAAAAAGCGTTTTCGCGACTGGTAAGCGATGAAATTTGTGTGCATAGGCATCGCTTAACAGAAAAACAATTCTATTATGCATGCATTCTGGTTGTCTGGGAACCCACCATCATAGAGCAATCGAACGACCTAGACCCAGATGATGATACTGCTTTACCAACGCAACAGCGCTCTACCATATAGAGTGAACTGAGTGACCTGGTCGTACGCTCCCACTCATCAACGTAAACAACACCAAATTGTTGTATGTTAGCAAGTTCAACTCTACGGTAACCGGGCAAACAGTGCAGAAGGTCGAAAATCAAAACCAGTCAACATCGGGCGGCTGTGGGCCAAGTTATACATAGAACATGGATACCCAATCGGTTCAAGCAACGCCTCTAACCTCGAATACTCAACTCTAACGTGAAATCTGTGATGTAATACGTCAGTGAGACTTGGTGCGTATTAGCAGATTTGTATTCATCAACCGATGTCTACGTTTTACAACTCGGATCAGGTGGCCTGACAACTGGATCCCGAATGCTGAGTCCCATCGACGATGCCATCGAAATCTGATATCAACAGCAACTCCGAAGTGTAAATGAACGTAGTCCAGCCACACACCACGTAAGAGCGGAAAACAAAACCTACAAGCAAGCGCTGGACAGGAATCCGGCAGAACATCATAGCAGAAGCAGACCTAGGATCTTCTGGCCACGAAACCCTCAGAGAAATGAACAAAGTTGACAGGAATAAGACTTGGGCCCAAGTCAGGGAGGCAAGTGTGTAAGAATTGGATCCCACTTAAGGTCACTCCTGACGGAATCCAATTTTCAAAGTACTCGCGTTTTCAAGGGCACACCATTTGATACGGAAGCAACGCACAACTGTCATTTTTATTTTTTCAGCTTTGCTGCGTCGCAGCATGCGTGAAAAATAAAAATGACAGTTGTGCGTTGCTTCCGTATCGAATGGTGTGCCCTTGAAAACGCGAGTACTTTGAAAATTGGATTCCGTCAGGAGTGACCTTAATGTACATGTACGTGAGTGCTGAGAAGGAAACCAATCCCAGTGTCATATAACCTGTGTTGTATTGTGTAACTTTGATTAACTATTTGTACAAAGTTATATCAACAATCAATATGAAACTGGTGATTTTTTCGTGGTTCCAGTTTCGCATGCTCTGAACGGTCTTCGGTACCCAGACATGCAAGCGTCGCTTCAATACGTAATCTATTAATGCCCCCTTCAGATTTTTTTAGTACTGCTGTCATGGCAACATTTTCGTTGATTGTTTTTTCCAAACTAAAACAATAAACTACAAAAATAATAGCCGGTGGAGGCATATACCGTTGTAGAAGTGGTGTGTAGTGTTTCCAGTTTCCCGGGCTCTCTGCGAAATTTCCCGTTGAATAAACAATTACGGTTCACAATTCTGAAGATCCGATGCACCGATTCACACACCGGAATTCATCGATCTTTGAAAAGGCGCCAACTAGAGGTTTTGACCGATCATGGAATGCGATAGTCGACCTACTTACATCAGCATCGATAATCAGAGTACAACGTTTTTGCACGAATCGCCGGCGATACGGGTTTGCCTAACGATTAACATTCTATTAGCATTAAACTAGTCTCATTCCAGGGTGAATCTGATGTAGTTGGAATCGAGGGGTATGACACAAGTTTTTCCAAGCTGCAAAATCCTAGATAGCCAACAAAGCCCGCTCAAAATGTGCTAAAGTTTTTTGCGGGATAAAGCGTCTTCACCAGCTGTAGATTCCGCACAAGAAAAAGGTTCTGAAATGTGACAGCAGTTTATAAAACGCTTCAAAACTAGAATGATACAAAGAGTATGAGAGAGTGTACCTAGTTTATATAGGTTGAACTTATATTTCAGTGACCTTTATAGTTCTATGGTTCCAGAATCAACTGTTGAATATGACTAGTAAAGAACTGTGGACATGACATAAATGTAATAATTGATTCTACGTCTAAGGAATTACACCTCGCTTAGCTAATAATTCATTACCTTTCAGATTACAATTTCAGATTCACAGTTGCAATAATTTTCCAATAATAACATAAATGTTCTAGTAATTACGATTTCCTCGCGTTATTTCATAATGTGCTTCGTCACGTCGATGACATTCAAGATGTAGACCGTAGACCGTAGCGATCATTTTTACATTACATACTACTGCTCCGGGCTGCCAGTTGCATTCTCTTGTGGCAACACCGGCATTGAAAAAAATCCCATTCTCTTAGGTTGGACTAGCCGTCATTCAACAGAACAAACTCTTCTGGTCTGCTCCTTGATAGACTTTTCCACAATATATTCCAACACAAATTGGGGTATTTCGAATCGCCTTTAAGGCAAATAAAACGTCAATCGATCGCGCAGCCAATCGCTTAGAACTATTTGGCAACCTTTGTACAACAGTTTCACTCTTCTTCAGCAGGAACTCCATCCCGAGAGCTCATGCATTTTGAAAAGATACATCGAAATTAAAGATAAGAAAATAAAGAAAATATGCTTGTGCGACTGCTCCTTCATCAAAAAACCATCGACATATTTCGGCCACGGGATTGGAGGTTTCTAACACATGTACTGCAACACAGCCGTCGAGTCAGAAACTTTATGTATATGTAATGTAATTCTACAACACAACATACAACATTCTAAAACACTACTGAATCATCGAAGGGTTTTTTTCTGAACTTCGAAGGGAAATTTCATTGGATTTGCCTGGAGACAAAAAAAATACTAACTTCTATGTAACGATAGTTTCTTCCCGAAATCCATTCCCTAGTCCTTTTCGATCTGCCAGCATGTGGACATCAATGGGTAAAAAAGTATTCATTTTTTAACAACATAGAAAACTGAAAACTATTTAGCTCTTTTTTAGTGGAATATTTTCACTGTCATAAGACGGTGAATGGTACAATTCCACCATCTCGTATTACTTTTACATATAGGGGTTAGACTAAAAGGTTGAGAAAGGTAAAATTATGTCAAAATTCAAATCAACTTAACTTCGCGTAGAATAATCCGATTTTGATAAAACCAGGACCATCAGAAGCAGACACTCTTCTAGTATACTGTCCTCTTACAGAATCTGAGATTGGTCCTTGGCCACCGGAGATGTTCCGGGTTTTCCGAGGGTATGTTCAAAATGCATTTTTTCCACTGCTTGTCATTTTATGTGACGTTTACTTTTATACTGTTTTATGCTCTCTCCAAAAACTAGAACTAATATGCCGACTAATGGTGTCTGTAGATCGAGAATCAATGATAACAGATCGGAATAATGCAAATTTGAGTATCTGACTTCATGGCTTTGCTAGACATTGATTACAGAAACATTTACAGAATGATAGAGTCCACTTCCACCCTTATAGCAGGTTCCAAGGGTCTTCCAGGAGGTGCCGGTTTTGGCACCATCTGGAACCATGCATATATGGGTGTCAAAATTCATGTTTTCCAAAGACAATGAATATAGGATCTTTATTAAAAATACATTTTGAGGACTGTAAGACTCTCTGGTCAATTTGTAACGGGTTCCGGGTGTTCTGCGAAAGTGACATTTGTTCAGGGTGTATGGCCCATCCCGTACCGTTTTCACGAAAAAAGCCATATCTCTGCTTATACCTAACGGATTTTCGATCTGCAGCCAGCATTGGTCAGCATATTAGTTCTAGTTTCTGGGGAAAGCATAAAACATGATGCGAGTAAACGTCACATAAAATGACAAGCAGAAGAAAAAATGCATTTTTGACATACCCTCAGAAAACCCGGAACATCTCCGGTGGCCAATGATCAATCCAAAGTTTTGCATGAGAACAGTATACTAGAAGAGTTTTTTCATCAAAATCGGACTATTCTACGCAAAGTTATGCTGATTTGAACTTCGACAAAATTTTGCCTATCTTAACCTTTTTGTCTAACCCCTGTACATATTTCAACCTCAACTGTAAGGTCGTCTTCAGTATCTCGTAGTTGACTTTCAAGTCGAGATATGATCGGGACAGGCAACATTTTGTCAGTATTCAAATGGCCATAACTCTGTGAAGAATCAACCGATTTTCATGATTCTGCCAGCTTTTCCTAGAGCTTTCCCTGAGTTGATTGATATATTGATGTTACAGATCGGTCGACAAACACGAGACATATCCATTCCCGTGAAGTCCGTCAGCCCGATTCCGAGCAAAGTTGGAAATTTAAACTATTTCAAATACACTGGATTTTGTTTTTACACGATTTATATTTTCTCAATTTTCCACTCATCCTAAATGTTTAACGTATATTAATTATCATGTGATTTTTCTTTGATTTACTCTGGATTTTATGAAACATGTTGCGAAGAGTTTGGTGGCAAATTGAAGTCACACGATCAAAAATACGAGCGAAAAAAAATCGTGTAAAAACAAAATCCTGTGTACATCAAGTGGGTGTCCGACTTCATAATTTTAAAGGACATAACAATAAAAATATGATTGGAGAAAGGTCTAAAATACACCTATGGGGGAAAATGGTCCAACGTAAGCGTTCACACTATATTTTGAAACGAATATTTCAATTACAATTGGGCATTATCTGCATTATCTGGAATATCTCCGGTATCCGGCGGTCTTGACAAAAATTTGATCTGGAACTGGTTTTCCAAAATCAGTTGAATTTTGCCGTCTATCCCTGGCAGAATCATTAAAATCGGTTGATATTTTACATGGTTATGATCATTTGAATTTTGACAAAATTTTGCCTGTCCCGATCATTCTGTTCAACCCCTGTACCTCTATTGGACAGCGCTGTCTATCCGAGGAGGTGAAAACTGCATTACTCAGATAACCTCTCAGCAGGGAATCAATATTCGGGCAACGCCTAACAATATACTCTTTGTCATCAACAGAGTTTGTTACTGGAAAACGCACCTAGCGACAAACCTTTATCCGAACCCGAACACAATATGACAAGAATCATTTGCCTTGCATGCGAATATTTCCATAAAAGCAGAATCTATGATAGCATAAAACCGAAATTTGCTCTAGAAATAATGCAAAATAACACATTTTCTACCTAGTAATCACGTCTTCAATGCGATCTTCGGTTTGATCGTTCTCCACTTGACCATTGATTTCAACAGATCGTAGACTATACCATTCGTAAAAGCTAGGGAACTAGAGGCAGCTATTAATGAATATTAACCCTTTCCCGCCCACGACTTTTTCAAAGATTTCAATCTTTGAGAAAAATGCTAGAACAAAAGTATCACATTAATGAAGATAAAAAAATAAAAAATGGAACAAAAGTTATTTGGCATAGCTAAAATTAGTGAAAAACGAAAAAAAAAAATGATTTCAAATCAATAGTTAATTGATTGATTTCAATAATTTAACTATTTGTACTTAAAATTGATTATTTTCTAAATCTTTCGTTTATTTGGAAGGCTCATTTGCCGTGATGCGTTACGGAGCCGAAATCAGGTTTAATAATACATCGATTCTTACGTACATAGTGTTAGTTTTGGGGAACCGAAACACTCGCGGTTTGGTCGAGGCTAGGGAATACAATAATAATAAAATTGATTATATTTGCAGTCAAATGGAACCATAAAGCTTTTTGTTGTTGAAACAATTCGATGAAGGTTAGAAGGTGCAACATTTGATGGTGCACTACAGACATAATAGGCGGGAGAGAGTTAGGTACTTTCCAACTAGAATGAGGAATAGGCCTAGCTTAAGAGCTGCTAAATACTCAAGTAGAGTTTAAAGTGGTTTAGGTGTGCAAATGCGTGGCTCTGTGGGATTCTCAGGTCAAACCTGTGATTTATTGCCTAACCGCGAAGATAACTGCCACGTGATTTTAAACAATACGCCACTATTGTTATAAGTTGATCTTGATCGTTATACTACTAGATCGGCATGTGTCAGTAATTCCAAGTCCCTTTGATTAAACCAAGCCTTGACCTAGGATAAACCAGATAACATTATGTCTTTGGGACCAAGCTAACCTGATGCCTAATTGTTCACGTCAAGCAGGTAACAAACCCGCGTTGACGTGGGTATTATTGTTGAAAATACCGTCACCTATGGTAAACCATCTTTAAGGAGCACGATTGGGTGGTAAAATCCGTTGCGTTCTCCTCACCTCACGAAACCACCCCCGAAACCGACTCTCCGACTCTCCGCCGCTCCGGCAACGAGCCAGTGGCTGCCTCCCATCTTTCGATAGTGCAAGAATCAGGAGAATTGCCATCGTCTGGTGAGATCCACACGAACGTGAATTCCACCGTAATCATCGTTACGGCCCGTCAGGCCATCAACGATGTCCCGATTGAACCTGGGGCTCACAAGCTCGTAGCACGTAGCCAATCCACCTATGGCAAGGCGTCGTCGCGATCCGACAGGTAGATTGCCACCGTTGCTCACAACGTAAACTCGCTGCTTCCTTCGTGCCAAACATCGTCTGCTGAGCGACATGGCACGTGTAGGTCAGCACCATCGCTCCCTTATCCTACTTTGGTTCGAATTCTTTCTGAGTTTCTTTTAGATTGATGAAGCTTAGTGTTCCAGAGTGTCAAGCCTAACACCCGCCTTTATGCAAGAGTCTCTGGCCGGAGACGGATCGTGCATCTGCAACCTTCCTTTTCGAAAGTAGTGTTTAAGTAGCTGACGTTGAGAAGCCAAACTGCCCCTTACAAGTGTTGGAGAACGCTTTTCTCGATTTCCGCCCAGGAGAAAATCCCCGAAGGCTTGGCCAATCACCTATCGATTCAATTCCTCAACCTTTTAGACATTGCAATAAATTCCACAGTTTTAAGCGTTGATCTGAAAACAAATAAAAATATTAAGGTTGAAGAAATAAAATGATCGTAGAACAGCCACAAACCCCAGGAAAATAATAAATAAACAGTCAGGATGATAACCTTGACAACAGTATAAAATTAGACCAATTCATTTTTTTTGCTGAAGCGTTGCTTTGTTTTACTGGGTACCGAAATCTTAGTACATGGAACCATAAAATAAGTACTAATTTGCTCTGACCCCAACATCTTGATTATTATATCTATGGTTATATTACAGATTTATTTCTGAACTTGCTTGAAAGAATGTTCTATTTTTCATAAAACTATGGCAACTTAGAAGGCAATGTTGTTTTCAGTGTATCGTACCTTTGCTTTGGAGTAGGGTAAACGAAAATCTGCAACCAGACACCTGAGAAGACATCTCAAAACGTGTGAAGGTTAGGAAGCGCCCAAGCAGCTTTTGCCGTGCTTAAGCCGAAATTACCTCCTTACGACTATACATAAGCTCATTCGCGCATGTTTCTTGCATGGGTGAGTTTAGCGTCCAATGCATCCTCTCTAAGGGTTTATCCGAGGTCGTAGCTATGACGCGCATAAGAAGCGTAGCATTCCAATAATTTTAGGAACGCGGGCATGTTGATATCACGTGCTGCACCAGTTCTACTTCAGACTTCACCTATGTATTGCGTATAGCACGGGAGGTCTGCAATTCCAAATCTATGCAAGAACTTTTTTTTTTGTTCGGGATGAACCACTGCGTCCATTTCATTGAACTTTTGTAGTATACCCGTGTCATTTGTTTAGTGCATGTCTTTCTGCTCCATTTCTATTGAGAAGAAATGAAGTAGTCATTTTTTATTCATATATTTCTCAACCTCTTTAGATTAAGGTACCGCTATTTATACCCTTCGAAAAATGGCTTATACCAACTCTCAAAGGCGCGCCCCTCAATCAGTTTCGGCTCAACAATAAGTGGGATAATACTGATTTTGACCATGCATCGGTACTGAAGTTCAAACATATTTTTGCTTCTTCTTATGAGTTCCGAATTCGTTTTGTATAGAGATCTGATTTCATTGCGTTTGGCATTTCCGAATCTCACCTTTACACAGAGCTCTAATCAGTCAGAGGGTTCAGCAGATCCACCAAATTCGTATCCGCTTCTTTCCTAATTAATCAGCGCTCTGGAGCTTGGAGATTCATGTCGTCGGCTTCGAAAACCAGCCTAAGATTGAGTTACGTTTTTACAATTTACTCCATTGACTCCATCCAAAAGGAGCAAAAAATGGGTCATCTAAAAGCAAATTATAGTCGTTCCATACTCTTCCGACCATCACTCATAAGTATTAACAAGAATAGTAAGAACTAGAGCACAGCGTGGTAGATCTTACTCCGTAATGCAACACGAAGAGTGTCTACCCAGCATTACAGGCTCCGTTAACTGCCTGGCTAATTGTTTCACCCCCTAGGCCATTCATCCCCTCAGCACGGGTCGCCTGACACCTTGGGATTCGGGGTTAGGTACGTCATATTGGCAGCTTCAGTGTTGTACCGAGCCTGACGATATGACCGGATTTACACCGTTACCCACTACTTCAGAGTATACATATCCCAGCGTAACGAAAAAATGCAAGAACTTAATATAATAGCCATATTCAGACAACACATCTGAAATTTTAAAAGTACATTTGGCCATTGCCCCTATAGATTCAACCAGTTTGAGTTTTATGGTGTTATTGATTCAACAGTTAAGAGTCCATCAGCAAAAGCAGCACGTACCCAAAAAGAAAAAAAAAATCTACAGAAACGAGTTCCAGTATTTTTTTTCAATTATATATAGTTTGTGCTATATTCACTACTGGATAAATATGTTACAAATATTCAAATTCTTTGCTTTCTGTAAGCATTCTTTTCTATCATTTTCCACTAAAATTCAAAATTTTCCATGGAATAATTGCATTTTGAACTTTTTTTTCGTTTCCTTGTTATATTTTTATTCCCCTCCCCTCGTACCTTCCAAGAGCTGTCGGACATAGAATAAATTTAATATTTTAATTTATCGGCCTAATAGAAATTTTGATATTATACTACTACGCGATACTCAACACAAATAGTGTTCATGCGGTCAACATAGACTAATTTTCCTAAACATTGGTACTAGTAACGGTAAAACTTATTTTCGGGTCCAGTTTGGTTTTTTTGCCATTTAAATAATGTTGGTATAATCTATATCATAATACCGTCGTTGGGGGTGAAAATGGGTCAAATGGGGGTAATAATAGGTCACTGTTTCGAGTACTTAGAATGCTTGTAGAAGAGATTGAATGTATCTGAGGGCAAGAAGACTAAAATATAAGAGACCTTTTTGAACGATTTTGCTATCCGACCTCCAGGCTGCCGGTGAAAGCGATGACCCATTCTCACCCCCAGACCCACTGTCACCCCCGATGGCGGTATCTCATTATACTCCTATTTCAAGAAGTGTTACTTGGAGGTGGCAACTGTACCACCCGTTGTCAACATATACTGGTTTTAGGTATTGATTGCCGGCTTCAAGAAACTCTTAACTAAACTTTTCATTCAAATTCTGCATAAGAGTTTCCATTATTTGCTTGGTTTATTATTGACAGACTGACGGGAAAACGACAATGAAAAAGGGAAAAGGGAAATCTATACAAAAACAGAAATTTTGAGATTCTGCTAGCTATCACAATACTAAAACATATAGTGTTCAAGTGGTCAACATAGATTAGTCGTTCTAAGTATTGATCCTAGTAGAAGCAAAACTTCTGTTCGGGTCCAGTCTTGACAATTTAAGCTGCCAGGTAGCTCTAGCTGGACACCCAAAAAAAATTGTATGGGTAACTAATGAGGGATCAAGTGTCCTCATGTTGATGCCACAACTTAAGATACAAAATGGTATGTAGACAATTTTATCAGCACGGATTATTTAGCATATATATGGCACTGTGCTGGGAAAAATGGAATCATTTGGTCGTTGTTGGAATAAGTTATTCAAGTTTTGCGTTGCCACTAAAAAATCTTTAGGAGGGCAAAAATTCACATACCTACCACATAACGATAAATTGTCTAGAGGATATATCCTAAAAAATACGCTAGAAAGAATCCTACTATATACTAATACTACTTTGAATCTCGGTAAAACATGGGGAGGAGGGATCAAGTCTCCCCACATTCTCATATGAATACTGTGGACCACCGATAATTTGAACGGCATTCATATTACCGGAGTACATTTTTAATATGAGCTTCTGGTCACAATTTTAGCATAGAATTAACTGGCTTTTGGTGGCTTCACATATCTGCTGTTTTCATTTGATTCTGCGCTCCGTTTCACAATGTTCCATTTTTCTTTTCTTCAACCCACGTACTAAATGACGATTGCACAATTTGGATTTTGAACGATGTTCAATCAAACGCACGGGGTTCAAATTAAAAACTATTAGACAATTGGGTTGACAAAACCTATCGACGTAATCTTACGTGAATCAATAGCCGAAATCGCTAATGGTCCCACACGAATCAATCCAACAAAAAATCCAATTCTTGAGTCGGTTGTTTTGAACCAATACTGGACCTACGAAATGGTGAGTTGACATTCGGGATGGAGCGCCCAACATAGCATTGGTCCTCACAAGTTCCAATACTCACGCTTCCACGGGTCTTCCGATGACAATTGACCGCCAGCTAAGTGTGTACTTACACTTAGCTGGTAGTGTAGCTTGGGCACTGTTGTTCTTCTCATATCAGCTAGAGTGAAAGGATGCGTCTGATGCGACTGATTTTACGGCGACGACTCTTAGCGCGAAACAACGGACACAAATAGGAACATGGAACGTTTTAACCCTAGCCCAGCAGGGTAAATTGGCACAACTTGCCAATGAGGCACGCCGCATGAAGCTTGAGATCCTGGGACTGAGTGAAATCCGTTGGCCAAACTTTGGAGAACACAGAACGCCATCGGGACAAGTTCTGCTATACTCTGGTTTACGAGGTGAACACGCACCCCGACATCGCGGAGTTGGCTTCCTACTAAGCGCTCAGGCACACTCTGCGCTTATGAAGTGGGAACCTATAAGTGAAAGGATAATCAGTTGCCAGATTCAGAACACGGGTCCGAAACCTTACTATAATCCAATGTTATGCGCCAACCGATGCTGCCGATCTGCAAGACAAAGAGAACTTCTACAGTCAACTCAATGCCGTCGTAGATAGAATTCCGAAGGGTGATATCAAGACCTGTTTGGGCGACTTCAATGCGAAGATCGGATCCGACAACTCGAACCATGAGCGCATTATGGGACGCCATGGTCTCGGAGAAATGAGCGAAAACGGAGAGCTGTTCGCAGAATTTTGTGGTAATAACGACATGGTGATCGGGGGATCGCTCTTCCCTCATCGACCGGTTCACAAAGTCACGTGGGTTTCCCGTGACGGCTTTACAGAAAATCAAATCGACCACATCTGCATCAGCCGGAAATGGGAACGGAGCCTTTTTGATGTACAGAATAAACGTAGTGCCGATATCGCGTCTGACGTCCTCATCGGCGAAATACGCCTGTGCATTACGCGGATTCGTCGACAGGAGGAGAGAGTTGGACGACGGTTCAACACACGCCGACTGGAAGATGCCACGGTGAAACGGTCCTTCGTTGAAGAACTGGAGACGCGTGCTGCAGATATTCCGGAAGGTGGCAGCGTGGAAGACCAATGGACCGCCACCAGCCTTCATCGCCACCAGCGAGAACAATCTGGGCGAACTGCGCACCTAGAGAAAACAATGGATCACCGATGAGACTTGGAGGAAGATAGAGGAGCGAAAAGAAGCCAAAGCCGCGATAGAGCAATCAAAAACCAGAAGAGCCAAAATCTTAACCCGTCAACGACACTCGGCTCTTGAGAAGGAAGTAAAACGCCGACGAAGGAGAGAGAGCCGCACTGCCGTAATCTGGAAAGGTGAAGTAACCGCCATTTTACAACATACATGCTTTCCATTTTTCTGTTAAAGAGCTCGATTAGTAGTACTCGTTAACACCAGCAGCGCAGCAACCGGGGATATTCGCCTCCTCTACGATATCTCACGACGCTTAAGCGCGGCGAAGATGAATGCAACGAAGCCTGTGAAAGACGCGAATGATCAGTTATTGACCGACCCAACTGACCAGCTGAAACGCTGGTTCGAGCACTTCGAACAACTTTTTCAAGTGTCAGCCAGGCCACCACCACCTCGGCATGATCTGCCTAGGATCCGACGTATAACACGCGTCAATACCGAAGCTTCATCACTGCTAGAGATTCAAACAGCCATCCAAAGCATGAAATCGAATAAAGCCCCAGGGGTCGATCGCATATCAGCCGAGATGCTCAAAGCTGACCCCATGACATTCGCCCAACTACTGCATCGTTTATTTCGTAATAATTGGGACACCGCAACTTTTCCGGTCGACAGGATGCAAGGTATCTTAGTGAAGGTGCCCAGAAAGGGGGACCTGACTGTATGCGATAGCTGGCGAGGCATTATGTTACTGTGTACCGTTCTCAAAGTTCTGTGCAAAATTATCCTATCCCGGATTCAGGAGAAGATCGATGCGACTCTCCGGCGGCAGCAAGGCGGATTCCGTGCCGGAAGATCCTGTGTGGACCATATTGTCACGCTCCGCATCATTCTGGAGCAGGTCAACGAAGTCTTTACTTGGTGTCCCTTGGAGTTCCTGAGAAAATCATCGGCCTCAAGGCACAGTACGAGGCCTTCTCGTGTAGAGTGCTGCACAATTGGGTCTTGTCCGACCCAATCCGGGTCGTAGCTGGTGTGAGGCAAGGATGTATTCTATCACCGTTACTGTTCCTCATCGTAATCGACGAGATTCTGGTAGATGCGATTGACCGTGAACCAAACCGCGGGCTGTTATGGCAGCCTATAACCATGGAGCACCTAAATGACTTCGAATTGGCGGATGATGTTGCACTCCTCGCAAAACGGCGCTCTGATATGCAGAGTAAGCTCAACGATCTTGCCGAACGCTCCTCTTCGGCAGGTTAAGTCATCAACGTCAACAAAACCAAATCGTTGGATGTAAACACGGTGACTCCTTCCAGTTTCACAGTAGCCGGGAACCAGTGGAGAATGTTGAAAGCTTCCAATATCTTGGTAGCCAAATGGCGTCAGATGGTGGTACCAAGATCGACATAGTCGCACGGATCAATATAGCAAGGGCTGCCTGTGCGAGTTTAAGAAATATCTGGAAAAACAGGCAGATAAGTGAACGCACCAAAATACGAATTTTCAACTCTAACGTGAAATCTGTGCTGTTATACGCTAGCGAAACATGGTGTGTATCAGTGGAGAACACTCAACGGCTGCAGGTGTTCATTAACAGATGGCTGCGGTATATAATTCGGGCCTGGTGGCCTCACAACTGGATCTCAAACACCGAGCTCCATCGTCGTTGTCCCCAGAGGCCGATAGCAACAGAAATTCGGGATCGGAAGTGGGGCTGGGTCGGCCACACTCTACGTAGGGACGGAAACGAAATCTATAAACAAGCATTAGACTGGAACCCAGCGGGACATCACAGCAGAGGCAGACCCAGAGGTTCATGGCGGCGAAGCCTCAATAAAGAAATAAAAGAAGTCGACCGAAATCTAACCTGGCAACAGGTTAAAGCGATAGCTGGGCAACACTCAGGATGGAGATCTTTCAAGTCGGCCCTTTGCACTACCGGAGGTGCACAGGATCCATAAATAACTAAAAATAAATTCGAGATTCTGAAGGAAATTCCTTTAAAAATTGCTTTAGGAATATCTTCAGAAATTCGACCAGGAGACTCTAAGATAAAATTCTTGGAATTTCGTCGAAAATTCCTTCGGGAATTACTTCAAATTTTCCGCACGGTGCTCTATTAATACATTCTCCTACAATTTTTCTAGAACTTTCTACAGAAATTCCATTAGGAATTCTTTCGGATACTCCTCGCGAAATAACTTCAGAACATTTTCCAAATACTGAAAAGATTCCAAGAATTTTATCTTAGAGTCTCCTGGTCGAATTTCTGAAGATATTCCTAAAGCAATTTTTAAAGGAATTCCCTTCAGAATCTCGAATCCCGAAAGAATTTGTGAAAAGTTAGTGAAATACGAAAGAAATTCCTTTAGGAGTTTCCTAAGTAATTTCTGAATTCATTTGCGGCGACTTTTTCAAAGAATGAATTCCTGAAAGAGCTACAGAATCCTGGAGGTATTTCCCAAGGTTTTATTTAAGGAATTCACAATAAAATGTCTGGACATTCTGGAGGAACGCCTGCATCGAATAGAAATATGGTAATGCATCAATCGCAATCTCGATATTATATAGAGTTTTCTTGGTATGCAGTTCAAATTTCAGATCCAAAACAGGGCTTCGTTTAATTTGTGTACTGGACTTATTCTGACTTTACAATTTTTACTGTCGACGCCAAATTATGAATGAATTGATTTCCCCAAAATAACTGGTGAACCAATATTAACCAGAATTTTGACACCGCCAGTCCTAACGTGCTAATTTACAAGGGTCCAGATGATCTCCTAAGCGATAAAAACTTAATCGTTGTCCTAAACTGAAGAGAGATCTGCATTAATTTGAGAAAACTAAACTACCAGTGACATAGCCAAACTGGGTTCTCTCCAACGGGCACAGTCAGTAGAAAGGATCATTTTTTTTATATTTGATCTGTGCCATCTCACGCTTACACCCCCTTGCAGAGCTCAAGTGATGAACTTACCAAAAAAAATCGTTATAATAAAGCAAATAAAAATTCTTAGTAACTAGGGTGATTTGCCAAATGTTGAACGATTAATTTCTTCGCCTATTGACTTCTCCAAATGAACAGAAGTGTGCGTGATTCCGCAGTTTTCCTGTCTATAGGTCGTTGCGCGCGGCAAACCTAACCTCACTACTTTGACAGGTACTGGTCCTGTTATTTACGTTTCGGACTTAGAATTTTTTAATCCAAATTAAATCTGCATATTTCACGATGTTGAAGACATTCCGTACATTCCGCATTCAAATATTGGTAATTATCAATAAGTTTTGGTAATTATCGATCAGATAATCCAAAGAATGATAGAAGTATCTCATAATTCAAGGCAAAATTTACAAAACGACTTATCTGCTTTTGTAAACAAAGATTCAAACGACGATTTGACGAATCGGATAGCTCTCCCACGCAAACCAACACCATCAATAGGTAGGTGAAGGTTTCCACTACCTGTTGATGATGTTGATTTGCGTGGGAGAGCTATCAGATTCGTCAAATCGTCGTTTGAATCTTTGTTTACAAAAGCAGATAAGTCGTTTTGAAAATTTTGTCTTGAATTAAAATAAAGTCGTCTGTAAACAACAGGACCAGTACCTGTCAAAAGTCGCGTGTGACGTCACTGTGCAATGGAGTATAGAGTTTACTTTGGACTTTCGATTATCTAAATTTACCAAATTTTCTTAACGAAAAAATACCAAATTTGAAATAGAAATTTCCCATCTAACTATTAACAAGACACCCGAATGGTGATAGTGGCAATTTGATACTTATTTATGTTATAATTCCAAATTTTAAAGAACTCAACTTTGAGAACGAAGTTCATATTTTTAATTCAAAAGTAAGTAGTTTTATCACTCCCTCTCATGAATAAAAGAGAGCTGCATCGACCCAACAGGACCCAACAAAAGATATTTTAGTTACCAGATAAAGATTGTCGCTTCGGTTCCCTTTGTTCTGCTGTCCGAAACATGTGTGGTACCTAACTGACAAATCGTATGTATTTTTCCTTCATTGACATTCAGATCCCCTATCCTCGCCAGCAAAAGATGTTCCGGACAGCGACAATGTTTATCTTTGTAACTAAAATATCTTTTGACCCAACACCCAACGTGTGTTGTTCTGAGGAATAAGCTAAATTTGAGTTGTTTTCACAGGTTCACACATGCCGAATCGCACATTAGTGTGCGTGCGCTAATCGTCACTCATCTCAATACAAACGAGCGCCCTTCCCCTCCTTTCCACATCTATTGTTTCAACGACCATGATCTGCTTGATTATTTTTGTGGTCTGCCTAGAGATGTCGTAAAATCCAGATTAATCGATTAGTAACAAAACGATTACTCTCGATTCTTGTCGATTCTTCTTCTTCTTATTGGCATTACATCCCCACACTGGGACAGAGCCGCCTCGCAGCTTAGTGTTCATTAAGCACTTCCACAGTTATTAACTGCGAGGTTTCTAAGCCAAGTTACCATTTTTGCATTCGTATATCATGATGCTATTACGATGATACTTTTATGCCCAGGAAAGTCGAGACAATTTCCAATCCGAAAATTGCCTAGACCGGCACCGGGAATCGAACCCAGCCACCATCAGCATGGTCTTGCTTTGTAGCCGCGCGTCTTACCGCACGGCTAAGGAGGGTTCTTGTCGATTTTTGAATCGATTAATCGTTCACTGACAAAAATCTAATCACATTCATTATGTGTGGCACACATAAATTTTGACTATAGTATTTCCCACATAACGGCTGTGTGCAGAGGCGCATCCACGTTCCGAGTCGTGGGTAGGACAAACAGGAAATGCCAATTTGGGTAACAGTTCTGGTATTTGCATTACCATTAAGCGATTCGCATGCATTCGTAGGTGCTACAACCCTGACAGCATCACTTCTATCCGTTATCAATGTGTTAATTGATTTTGAACTAATCACTATCTCTTAGTTGGAAGCAAGGCACTCCCCAACAGTCAAGATCTGCCCTGGCCACGTTCTTGTAAAAATTGGACTTAAGAAAGGAGCAGAGAACTCTATGACCTCTCATAGGTGCCACGGGAGGTTTTGGAACTGTTAGTGTGGAAGCTATAACAGTAGGAATCGTTTTGGTAGAGCATGAAACACAGAAAGAACTGACATACAGAATAGGCAAGCAACGACCCTGTGATCGAAACCATGACCTCCTGCTTATAGGCAGGAACGATAGCCAATAGACCGCCGAGCTTGTCTCCGATTTGGGCAAGTTCTCGTGTTGAGAAATTGATGCACATTCTATCTATTCTACTGCCGCTGGAAGTATAACTGTCGCTTGGACAAATATTGCTTTCCAAGAAGCATGACATACATCACGGAATTCTAACAATTATCGAATATCTGTACAAGCTTCCAGGAGAAGCCACGGATCACAGAAATTCGAAAAAATATTTAATGGTTCAATTATTACTTACTGCTAGAATTTCATATTATCTTTTAGAATTAGTTATGGATCTAGTGATTCAAAGCAAAATACCAAAAAAAATCGTATGATTGCAAAGAATCTTTTGGAAGCTCAGAATCCCTTACGGACCAGATTCAGAGTGGGCTTTGCTATGTTTCAGGTTGATTAGATTTTAATATATTATTTGAGGTTTGCATGATTTTTTTTTCCGTGGGCTTCTAATAATCCAATCAATGGTGATTTATTTACGAATACCCTAAAAATTGTAATTGATCTCATTTGATGATGTCAACAACTCTGGAATTCTTCAGAGTTAAAGAAAAAGTTTGGACATCATCGAGTGCTTTCGGGATTTTAAATTGCCTGAAGTCCTGAAGAATAATTAGTAGTCTATTGTTTAAGGATCCCTGAAACCGCTGTGATTATTGTTTAGAGTGCGATTAACTTTAAAATCACATTCTGTTAACACACAGATTCTTGCCAACAAATGAGTTCATATGTTCTTACCATAATCATGGGTAGGACAATGCTTTGACTGTCCCACCCAGGAAAATTCATGCGTAGGACATGTCCTACTTGTCCCACCCACTCCCGGCGCCACTGGCTGTGTGAATTCGCATAGCATGTGGAAAAACGCATCCGTTTTGTTAACTAATAACCTTTAGGTGGATTCTTCAATAGTGGGTGGTTATTTACGCAAACATAAAATTTATTTGGAAATTTCTTTTGAGTTTTGCCATTAAAAATATGTGTATTTTTATTAGTGTTAGATATAGTAATCAATTCAAATTTAATCGATTATCACAACGATAAATCGATTAATCGAAGTAATCGATTAATTTGCGACATCTCTAGGTCCGGCTCAACATTGTCTGCTGGTATCTTTTGTTAGAAGCGTCAGTTGTTTACCTCGTCACTGGAAGCTATTGTACCCATCTCTCATTGGCAGTGTACCTATAACCTCGCTCAAAACCCTTTCACGATTTGACGAACGACAGAGTTGACGCACTGTAACCGACCGGACTATAATCATTAGTGATATCCTTAGTATCCTTGCTTTAAGACGAACAAGTATGTCTGAACACGCTAACGGAAACGCCGCCCAGAATGACGACAGGAAGCTCTTCGTCGGTGGCCTGAGTATGGAAACCACGGAGCAGGACGTGCGGAACTATTTCGTCCAGTATGGTGAGATCGAAAGTGTGAACGTCAAGACCGATTCGCAAACGGGTCGTTCGCGTGGTTTTGCATTCATCATCTTTAACAGTGCCGATTCGCTGGACAAGGTCGTGGCAGCCGGGGAGCACACCATCAACGGGAAGAAGGTTGACCCGAAGAAGGCAAAAGCCAAGCAGGGCAAGATCTTTGTCGGCGGGTTGAGTTCGGAAACGAGCGACGAGGAAGTGAAAACGATCGCTGTTAAATGCGCGAGCGGTCGAAGTGCGCGAGCAGTCAACTTCACCATGAGCAACAAAAAGGGGCAGCATGAAAGTGCGCGAGCAAAATAAAGTGCGCGAGCAGTTGTGCCCGAGCATAGTATGACTTGCATGCAAGATGCTCGCGCAAATCTTCAAATTTTGCCGCAATGTTGAGCTAATTAAATCTAACAGGTATGTTTAATTAATAAAGAAATTAATAAATAATAATAAAAATTGGATGTAGTACAATAAAACTGAAACCCAATCATTCTTTTCTATATTATTCCTACATTTGGATATGACTGATCCACAAAAAAAATGATTGACCTTCCGGGACTCGCATAGTCCTGGATCACTCATGCAGACCTATGCAGACCGCCCTCTTGTGAACGATAAGCGAGCTTTTTCGAAGGTGTTGTACTTTTTACAACGAAGCGAGTCCCGGAAGTTAATCCACCCAAAAGGTGATAATGTCTTTCTCCGCGCAGCTATATGGGAAGAGGAAGAAACGACAAACATTATATTTTGTTTTAAATTTAGAACGATTTAATCGAAACAAATAAATCCAAAATACTATTAAGAATAGAAAATTTTGCAGTGATACATAGAGGTAGCATACTAGGAGTACCCGAGCAGGAGTGACGACCTCGATAGCAGAAGTTGATATGAACTAGCATTGCATAAGAGGTAAAATACCAAAAACTAATATGCAAACTACTTCAGGCATAACATGCTAAGGTATTTTAATACCCAACGAATAATAAATTGTTATATGTTTGGTATTGTAATAACAGAGTATGACTGAAGTATTCTGCCTATTAATTTTTGGTATTACTGCTAAGTGGTCATCAACATCACCATGAGCAAAAAGTACTAAGTATGCCAAATCAGATTTGGATACTGTGGGATACACAAAACCAGTTTCACAGATACCAATGACCGCCATGAGTTGCGAAATTCAGACAAAAGTGCACATCATTTGTGGTCACAATCTGATTTCTTACAAAGTTGTACACTTTTGTGTTAATACCGTAGAATAGTCCTAAGACCGCAATAAACATTGGCCATTGGAACCCAAACCTGATTTGACATCCCACCTAAGTATTTAGACTTAAGTATTATTCGCAATCGATAGTTAGAGCGTTTTAGGCACTTCAGTCACCCCATGGCCTCATCAAGGGAAACACTATGAAGGTCTCAAGTGGTTTAGTTTACCGGGCTAGGCCTAAGGGGCTGAGAAATAGTCGCATAATTGACATAGCACTGGTATATGGAGATAGGACAACTATTGCAAATAATCAATAGTTAGAGCGTTTTAGGCACTTCAGTCACCCCATGGCCTCATCAAGGGAAACACTATGAAAGTCCCAAGTGGTTTAGTTTACCGGGCTAGGCCTAAGGGGCTGAGAAATAGTCGCATAATTGACATAGCACCGGTATATGGAGATAGGACAACTATTGCAAATAATCGGCAGTTAGAACGTTTTAGGCACTTCAGTCACCCTGTGGCCTCATCAAGGGAAACACTATGAAGGTCCCAAGTGGTTTAGTTTACCGGGCTAGGCCTAAGGGGCTGAGAAATAGTCGCATAATTGACATAGCACCGGTATATGGAGATAGGGACAACTATTGCAAATAATTGATAGTTAGAGCGTTTTAGGCACTTCAGTCACCCGGTGGCCTCATCAAGGGAAACACTATGAAGGTCCCAAGTGGTTTAGTTTACCGGGCTAGGCCTAAGGGGCTGAGAAATAGTCGCATAATTGACATAGCACCGGTATATGGACATAGGACAACTATTGCAAATAATCGATAGTTAGAGCGTTTTAGGCACTTCAGTCACCCCGTGGCCTCATCAAGGGAAACACTATGAAGGTCCCAAGTGGTTTAGTTTACCGGGCTAGGCCTAAGGGCTGAGAAATAGTCGCATAATTGACATAGCACCGGTATATGGAGATAGGACAACTATTGCAAATAATCGATAGTTAGAACGTTTTAGGCACTTCAGTCACCCGTGGCCTCATCAAGGGAAACACTATGAAGGTCCCAAGTGGTTTAGTTTACCGGGCTAGGCCTAAGGGGCTGAGAAATAGTCGCATAATTGACATAGCACCGGTATATGGAGATAGGACAACTATTGCAAATAATCGATAGTTAGAACGTTTTAGGCACTTCAGTCACCCCATGGCCTCATCAAGGGAAACACTATGAAGGTCCCAAGTGGTTTAGTTTACCGGGCTAGGCCTAAGGGGCTGAGAAATAGTCGCATAATTGACATAGCACCGGTATATGGAGATAGGACAACTATTGCAAATAATCGATAGTTAGAGCGTTTTAGGCACTTCAGTCACCCCGTGGCCTCATCAAAGGAAACACTATGAAGGTCCCAAGTGGTTTAGTTTACCGGGCTAGGCCTAAGGGGCTGAGAAATAGTCGCATAATTGACATAGCACCGGTATATGGACATGGGACAACTATTGCAAATAATCGATAGTTAGAGCGTTTTAGGCACTTCAGTCACCCCGTGGCCTCATCAAGGGAAGTACTATGAAGGTCCCAAGTGGTTTAGTTTACCGGGCTAGGCCTAAGGGGCTGAGAAATAGTCGCATAATTGACATAGCACTGGTATATGGAGATAGGACAACTATTGCAAATAATCAATAGTTAGAGCGTTTTAGGCACTTCAGTCACCCCATGGCCTCATCAAGGGAAACACTATGAAGGTCCCAAGTGGTTTAGTTTACCGGGCTAGGCCTAAGGGGCTGAGAAATAGTCGCATAATTGTCATAGCACCGGTATATGGACATAGGACAACTATTGCAAATAATCGATAGTTAGAGCGTTTTAGGCACTTCAGTCACACCGTGGCCTCATCAAGGGAAGTACTATGAAGGTCCCAAGTGGTTTAGTTTACCGTGCTAGGCCT
The DNA here is from genome assembly GCF_024139115.2 of Armigeres subalbatus. Lineage (NCBI taxonomy): Eukaryota > Metazoa > Arthropoda > Insecta > Diptera > Culicidae > Armigeres > Armigeres subalbatus. The sequence goes on along the minus strand of NC_085139.1, from coordinate 12,709,671 downwards.
AAGGGGCTGAGAAATAGTCGCATAACTGACATAGCACCGGTATATGGACATAGGGACAACTATTGCAAATAATCGATAGTTAGAGCGTTTTAGGCACTTCAGTCACCCCGTGGCCTCATCAAGGGAAGTACTATGAAGGTCCCAAGTGGTTTAGTTTACCGGGCTAGGCCTAAGGGGCTGAGAAATAGTCGCATAATTGACATAGCACTGGTATATGGAGATAGGACAACTATTGCAAATAATCAATAGTTAGAGCGTTTTAGGCACTTCAGTCACCCCATGGCCTCATCAAGGGAAACACTATGAAGGTCCCAAGTGGTTTAGTTTACCGGGCTAGGCCTAAGGGGCTGAGAAATAGTCGCATAATTGTCATAGCACCGGTATATGGACATAGGACAACTATTGCAAATAATCGATAGTTAGAGCGTTTTAGGCACTTCAGTCACACCGTGGCCTCATCAAGGGAAGTACTATGAAGGTCCCAAGTGGTTTAGTTTACCGTGCTAGGCCTAAGGGGCTGAGAAATAGTCGCATAACTGACATAGCACCGGTATATGGACATAGGACAACTATTGCAAATAATCGATAGTTAGAGCGTTTTAGGCACTTCAGTCACCCCGTGGCCTCATCAAGGGAAGTACTATGAAGGTCCCAAGTGGTTTAGTTTACCGGGCTAGGCCTAAGGGGCTGAGAAATAGTCGCATAATTGACATAGCACCGGTATATGGACATAGGACAACTATTGCAAATAATCGATAGTTAGAGCGTTTTAGGCACTTCAGTCACCCCGTGGCCTCATCAAGGGAAACACTATGAAGGTCCCAAGTGGTTTAGTTTACCGGGCTAGGCCTAAGGGGCTGAGAAATAGTCGCATAATTGACATAGCACTGGTATATGGAGATAGGACAACTATTGCAAATAATCAATAGTTAGAGCGTTTTAGGCACTTCAGTCACCCCGTGGCCTCATCAAGGGAAGTACTATGAAGGTCCCAAGTGGTTTAGTTTACCGGGCTAGGCCTAAGGGGCTGAGAAATAGTCGCATAATTGTCATAGCACCGGTATATGGACATAGGACAACTATTGCAAATAATCGATAGTTAGAGCGTTTTAGGCACTTCAGTCACCCCGTGGCCTCATCAAGGGAAGTACTATGAAGGTCCCAAGTGGTTTAGTTTACCGGGCTAGGCCTAAGGGGCTGAGAAATAGTCGCATAATTGACATAGCACCGGTATATGGAGATAGGACAACTATTGCAAATAATTGATAGTTAGAGCGTTTTAGGCACTTCAGTCACCCCGTGGCCTCATCAAGGGAAACACTATGAAGGTCCCAAGTGGTTTAGTTTACCGGGCTAGGCCTAAGGGGCTGAGAAATAGTCGCATAATTGACATAGCACCGGTATATGGACATAGGACAACTATTGCAAATAATCAATAGTTAGAGCGTTTTAGGCACTTCAGTCACCCCATGGCCTCATCAAGGGAAACACTATGAAAGTCCCAAGTGGTTTAGTTTACCGGGCTAGGCCTAAGGGGCTGAGAAATAGTCGCATAATTGACATAGCACCGGTATATGGAGATAGGACAACTATTGCAAATAATCGGCAGTTAGAACGTTTTAGGCACTTCAGTCACCCCGTGGCCTCATCAAGGGAAACACTATGAAGGTCCCAAGTGGTTTAGTTTACCGGGCTAGGCCTAAGGGGCTGAGAAATAGTCGCATAATTGACATAGCACTGGTATATGGAGATAGGACAACTATTGCAAATAATCAATAGTTAGAGCGTTTTAGGCACTTCAGTCACCCCATGGCCTCATCAAGGGAAACACTATGAAAGTCCCAAGTGGTTTAGTTTACCGGGCTAGGCCTAAGGGGCTGAGAAATAGTCGCATAATTGACATAGCACCGGTATATGGAGATAGGACAACTATTGCAAATAATCGGCAGTTAGAGCGTTTTAGGCACTTCAGTCACCCCGTGGCCTCATCAAGGGAAGTACTATGAAGGTCCCAAGTGGTTTAGTTTACCGGGCTAGGCCTAAGGGGCTGAGAAATAGTCGCATAATTGTCATAGCACCGGTATATGGACATAGGACAACTATTGCAAATAATCGATAGTTAGAGCGTTTTAGGCACTCCAGGCGCCCGGTGGCCTCATCAAGGGAAGTACTATGAAGGTCCCAAGTGGTTTAGTTTACCGGGCTAGGCCTAAGGGGCTGAGAAATAGTCGCATAATTGACATAGCACCGGTATATGGAGATAGGACAACTATTGCAAATAATCGATAGTTAGAGCGTTTTAGGCACTTCAGTCACCCCGTGGCCTCATCAAGGGAAGTACTATGAAGGTCCCAAGTGGTTTAGTTTACCGGGCTAGGCCTAAGGGGCTGAGAAATAGTCGCATAATTGACATAGCACCGGTATATGGAGATAGGACAACTATTGCAAATAATTGATAGTTAGAGCGTTTTAGGCACTTCAGTCACCCCGTGGCCTCATCAAGGGAAACACTATGAAGGTCCCAAGTGGTTTAGTTTACCGGGCTAGGCCTAAGGGGCTGAGAAATAGTCGCATAATTGACATAGCACCGGTATATGGACATAGGACAACTATTGCAAATAATCAATAGTTAGAGCGTTTTAGGCACTTCAGTCACCCCATGGCCTCATCAAGGGAAACACTATGAAAGTCCCAAGTGGTTTAGTTTACCGGGCTAGGCCTAAGGGGCTGAGAAATAGTCGCATAATTGTCATAGCACCGGTATATGGACATAGGACAACTATTGCAAATAATCGATAGTTAGAGCGTTTTAGGCACTTCAGTCACCCCGTGGCCTCATCAAGGGAAGTACTATGAAGGTCCCAAGTGGTTTAGTTTACCGGGCTAGGCCTAAGGGGCTGAGAAATAGTCGCATAATTGACATAGCACCGATATATGGAGATAGGACAACTATTGCAAATAATCGATAGTTAGAGCGTTTTAGGCACTTCAGTCACCCCGTGGCCTCATCAAGGGAAGTACTATGAAGGTCCCAAGTGGTTTAGTTTACCGGGCTAGGCCTAAGGGGCTGAGAAATAGTCGCATAATTGACATAGCACTGGTATATGGAGATAGGACAACTATTGCAAATAATCAATAGTTAGAGCGTTTTAGGCACTTCAGTCACCCCATGGCCTCATCAAGGGAAACACTATGAAAGTCCCAAGTGGTTTAGTTTACCGGGCTAGGACCAAGGGGCTGAGAAATAGTCGCATAATTGACATAGCACCGGTATATGGAGATAGGACAACTATTGCAAATAATCGGCAGTTAGAACGTTTTAGGCACTTCAGTCACCCCGTGGCCTCATCAAGGGAAACACTATGAAGGTCCCAAGTGGTTTAGTTTACCGGGCTAGGCCTAAGGGGCTGAGAAATAGTCGCATAATTGACATAGCACCGGTATATGGAGATAGGACAACTATTGCAAATAATCGATAGTTAGAGCGTTTTAGGCACTTCAGTCACCCCATGGCCTCATCAAGGGAAACACTATGAAAGTCCCAAGTGGTTTAGTTTACCGGGCTAGGCCTAAGGGGCTGAGAAATAGTCGCATAATTGACATAGCACCGGTATATGGAGATAGGACAACTATTGCAAATAATCGGCAGTTAGAACGTTTTAGGCACTTCAGTCACCCCGTGGCCTCATCAAGGGAAACACTATGAAGGTCCCAAGTGGTTTAGTTTACCGGGCTAGGCCTAAGGCGCTGAGAAATAGTCGCATAATTGTCATAGCACCGGTATATGGACATAGGACAACTATTGCAAATAATCGATAGTTAGAGCGTTTTAGGCACTTCAGTCACCCCGTGGCCTCATCAAGGGAAGAATTATGAAGGTCCCAAGTGGTTTAGTTTACCGGGCTAGGCCTAAGGGGCTGAGAAATAGTCGCATAATTGACATAGCACCGGTATATGGAGATAGGACAACTATTGCAAATAATCGGCAGTTAGAACGTTTTAGGCACTTCAGTCACCCCGTGGCCTCATCAAGGGAAACACTATGAAGGTCCCAAGTGGTTTAGTTTACCGGGCTAGGCCTAAGGGGCTGAGAAATAGTCGCATAATTGTCATAGCACCGGTATATGGACATAGGACAACTATTGCAAATAATCGATAGTTAGAGCGTTTTAGGCACTTCAGTCACACCGTGGCCTCATCAAGGGAAGTACTATGAAGGTCCCAAGTGGTTTAGTTTATTTTATTTAGTTTATTTAGTAATTTTAATTGAAATAATGAATTAAAAAGTCAATTATTTCATATTGAATTCAATTAATTCAAGTTAACTTAGGTCCATTGCACAAATCGACCTCAAATGTCCTTCTGACCCATGGGGGACATTCTAGGATACCCCAAGTTTGTCGCAATTGCATGGCATGCCAACGTACCTCGATGAAAGTAATTTTAATTGAATTAATGAATTAAAAAGTCAATTATTTCATATTGAATTCAATTAATTCAAGTTAACTTAGGTCCATTGCACAAATCGACCTCAAATGTCCTTCTGATCCATGGGGACATTCTAGGATACTCAAGTTTGTCACAATTGCATGGCATGCCAACGTACCTCGATGAAAGTAATTTTAATTGAAATAATGAATTAAAAAGTCAATTATTTCATATTGAATTCAATTAATTCAAGTTAACTTAGGTCCATTGCACAAATCGACCTCAAATGTCCTTCTGACCCATGGGGGACATTCTAGGATACCCCAAGTTTGTCACAATTGCATGGCATGCCAACGTACCTCGATGAAAGTAATTTTAATTGAATTAATGAATTAAAAAGTCAATTATTTCATATTGAATTCAATTAATTCAAGTTAACTTAGGTCCATTGCACAAATCGACCTCAAATGTCCTTCTGATCCATGGGGGACATTCTAGGATACTCCAAGTTTGTCACAATTGCATGGCATGCCAACGTACCTCGATGAAAGTAATTTTAATTGAAATAATGAATTAAAAAGTCAATTATTTCATATTGAATTCAATTAATTCAAGTTAACTTAGGTCCATTGCACAAATCGACCTCAAATGTCCTTCTGATCCATGGGGGACATTCTAGGATACTCCAAGTTTGTCACAATTGCATGGCATGCCAACGTACCTCGATGAAAGTAATTTTAATTGAATTAATGAATTAAAAGTCAATTATTTCATATTAAATTCATATAATTCAAGTTAATTCAGGTACATTGCACAAATCGACCTCAAATGTCCTTCTGACCCATGCGGGGCATTCTAGGATACCCCAAGATTGTCGCAATTGCATGGCATGCCAACGTACCTCAATAAAAGTACTTTTAATTGAATTAATCATTTAAAAGTCAATAATTTCATATTAAATTCAATTAATTCAAGTTAATTCAGGTACATTGCACAAATCGACCTCAAATGTCCTTCTGACCCATGGGGGGCATTCTAGGATACCCCAAGATTGTCGCAATTGCATGGCATGCCAACGTACCTCGATAAAAATACTTTTAATTGAATTAATGAATTAAAAGTCAATTATTTCATATTAAATTCATATAATTCAAGTTAATTCAGGTACATTGCACAAATCGACCTCAAATGTCCTTCTGACCCATGGGGGGTATTCTAGGATACCCCAAGATTGTCGCAATTGCATGGCATGCCAACGTACCTCAATAAAAGTACTTTTAATTGAATTAATCATTTAAAAGTCAATAATTTCATATTAAATTCAATTAATTCAAGTTAATTCAGGTACATTGCACAAAGTATTAGTTGGTCGGGGTTCAGCCACAACGCACCAAGCGGCTTTTCAACTGACTTTTGATATTTTGTTCGTAAAAAGCAAACGGAAATCATTTCATATCAATTTATACGTACATGTGTTGCTGGATATCCTCAGTTATGGGACTGAGGGACATCCGATACGATTCGTAATCAATTAAATCTGCTAAACGAAAATTTGGGCAGAAAAATGGGTAATTTTTTGTTGGCGCTTGGTGCGATTTGGCTGAACCCCGACCAGTTGTATTAAAATACTCATTTTGAAAATATATGTATAAACTTTCTTTCGTCGGTTCAATAAAACTTCCAATATTGGAACCGTTACCCTATCAGAATGAACTCTGTGACATTGAAATGCAATGATCACATACCTAATTCGTTGAATAGGATACGATTTATATTCACATATATCGTGTGTGTTCCGATGGTTTTATGGTAAGGCAAGCGCTTTCCGTTCCAGAGGTCAATGGTTCGAATCCAGAAAAGTTCAATGAAGGGTATTTTGCTATTTTTTTATACGCAAAAACAGTTTTTTGGCCATAACTCCGGATAGCAATGAGCTATTGAACTAATTTTCAATAGCAAACAATGGGACTGAATTCCGCGTCGAATGCAACTTGTTGCGAGCAAATCGGACAATGGGAACTTCCAAAAAATGTGTCTACAAAATTTTTACACATACACACATACACACACACACACATACATACATACACACATACAGACATCACCTCAATTCGTCGAGCTGAGTCGATTGGTATATGAAAATCGGCCCTCCGGGCCTCCTATCAAAATTTTGTTTTTGAAGCAATATTATAGCCTTTACGTATACTTTGTATGCGAGAAAGGCAAAACCATGAAAATATTTTGCAATGTCCGCTGATATTTGAGAATTATCTCGGGAACTCACTCATTCCCGAAATGCATTGGATGGAATTTTTCTTCTTATTTTTTACAAAAAGTTGTTCGAAATTTCAACATGGTATTGCAAGGAGATTTCGAGGAAACATCGGAATTTCCTAAGAGAATTCTTTGAAGTATTTTTGGGAAGTTTTAGTGTTATCAATCAGGATATTTTAGTTGGCTTCGAAATCTGGGTTCTGCAGCCATGGACAGAGGATTAAATTTAATTTTGTTTTCAACTCATTTTGTCTTGTTCGTTTTATTTAGTTTTATTTTATTCGATGTAAAACTTGATTTATGTTGTTATGTTTTAATACTAAAACGGATTTAATTAACTAAATGGCTTAACACGTAAATGAATCATTTGTTTGAGAAACTGCACATATCCATTTTACATAATTCCGAGAGAACAACAAAATACTGTTTTGAACAAATTGGCACCAAATCTTTCAATTTCTTCGATGCAGGTCAATAGTTTTAGGCAAAACTCTACCCCTGGGGCACTTTCAGTTCGGAAATAGCCATCTGAGTTCCGTAATTGCTCTTCAAAGCGCGTGTACTTGTGTAGTTTCTCAAACAAACGAAAAAATTTTCATACATTTCCGAACAAAAATTTTTTTCGTATTTTTGTCAGAACACGTATTTTTGGACGAGGATTCAGAATATATAAAAATCTCATTTTAGCAAAATGTTACGTATGCAGTTTGTCAAACAAACGGTTCAAATAACCTACATATTATTTCGAAATGCACAATACATATAATATTTTGAAAAATTTGGAAAAGTCTACGTAGACTTCAAGGGGGTGGGGGAGGGGTTTTGGAAAAGTCTACGAAAGTCTACCAGAGGGGAGGGGGGGTCTGAAAATGTGAAAATTGAGTCTACGTGGTTTGTGGACAGCCCCTATGGTAAACTCAAACAAAGTTTATGTTGCTTCAACCAAAAGTTTGGGTTGAATTAAGCACAAACAAAACTTCAATTTGAATAAAATGTATTCATTGGTTGAAATTAACTAAAGTTTTATGTTGTCAGTTTTGAGATCTTATAGTTAAGTTTAACCAACGTTTGTTTGAAACAACCACGATTTTGGTTGTTTTGATTTGACAGCTACGGAAATAAGCATAGTTTTGGGTTGATTCAACCAAACAGATTAGTTTGTTACTAACAAAATTTACGTTGAAGCAACATTATTTTCTTGTTTGAATCAATCAATGTTATGGTTGTAATTAATGCTGGATTACTTTTATTCCTTTTTTTCAAATCAAGTAAATCATGATATTATATTTAACTTTATTTAATATATAGGTTCGCCTTTTCACTAGAAGAAATTGAAGATGTTCGTTATTATGACATTAGTTTGCTGGGTGTCAGGAAAAGTAATTTATGGGATTATATGAAACAATCTACTGCGTTTAACTTGGTTCAACTGCTTCGGACCGATGGAATCCGGTTTCCTGGTGTAACATTCCGGCGGCTGGTTCCAAGGGTTCCAATTTCGCAGCAAAAAGTTCAAGTGGCTGCTACTCGGTCGTAAGATCACCTTGCCTGGAGTAAGCAGAAAGTTAAACTTAAATCCGTCTATTTCTTCGAGAGTTTTACTCACATAGATAGGACGGATGAGATTGCCGGGAGACATCCATTGCAGCACTATATCGATCAACGTTAAAGCTGTCGCAAATTTAAGTACAAAAGTGATTTAAATCGGAATTCAATACTAGAATTCAGCACTAGCAAGTTCAACAAACAATTTAATGACAGAGCGCTAGCTGTTAAAAAGCAACCTCAAAGACTAGTGTATCTCAAACTATCTTTTAGGTTCGTTTTTCACTGAGCAATAATTCAAGTTGATTCAATATGTTAAATTAGTTGAAACAACCTAATATCGAAATTTGGATCATGAAACTTACCGCAATTAAATACAACCCAATTTCTGGTAGAAACAAACTAAAAATTGAAACCAACATAATCAAGGTTGTAGTAATCATACATTTGAGGTTAGGAACAAACCAAAAAAGGAATTTCTTTCAAACTGTTTATCGAACTTTGAATCAAACAACTCAGACTTAAAAACAACCAAAAAGTTAGTTTGATATTCAACCAACATTTTGTTTGTTTCAAACTATACTGTTTGTTCTTCGTGTATATATATATATATATATATATCAATTTTTTTTTATTTTTGTTTGTTTTTTTTTTATTTTTTTTTATTTTTTTTTTATTTTTTTTTTATTTTTTTTTTTTTTTTTTTTATTTATTTTTTTTTTTTCAGCTTTTATTTTTCAGCTTTTATTGCTGCTGTTGCTGCTGTTGCTGCTGGTTGCGCAGCTCATCTAATTCACGGCGCAGGTCAACCACCTGCTGCCGCAAACCAGGTGGCCGACCTGCGCCTTGCCCCCCGCCCCCCCTACCCCCCCCGCGCCTATTCCCACCCCTTGGCGCAGGGGGTTCATAAAAATTTATCTCGCCACATTTGTGGCAGTAAAGCATGTGACGCATTATTTTGATGATCGAAAACTTTCTGAGCTGGTAAAATGATCTGAACGAAATTCATTCTGAACTTGATACCAGCGAAAGACATGTAACTCTAGCGATAGATAAAAGCGCAAATAAAGGGATGTTTACAATCGATTAAGTGCACGGTTAGAAAAAAGTACGTAATATTAAGTACTTTTCACTCAAATCGGGGGTTAGTGTGAGTAGCCAAAATAGACGAATCCAAGTAAACATAAGAAGAAGACAACCGACGGTGTTAAACTTTGACAGATCCCACGGCTCAGCATAGGGAGCTCATTCTAGACTAAATATAATTGAAATTGATGTACGATACAGAAAAAATTCTAAAGCACATATTTGGCAGCTTATTTCATTTTTTTCAAAAAAATTCCGGAAATGCATCCATTATATAGTTTAGAACTTTTTCCGTATCGTACATCAATCAGATTTTAACTAAATTTTGTCTAGAATTTATTAAAAGCATTTTAAACTTAGCTCCCTATGCTGAGCCGTGGGTTATCTTCTACTTATTTTTACTTGGATTCGTCTATTTTGGCTACTCACACTAACCCCCGATTTGAGTGAAAAGTACCTAATATTACGTACTTTTTTTCTAACCGTGCACTTCATCGATTGTAAACATTCCTTTATTTGCGCTTTTATCTATCGCTAGAGTTACATGTCTTTTGCTAGTATCAAGTTCAGAACAGGGATGCCAGGTGTTATTTCCAAATGTCTTCACATTGGAGTAAAAATGTCTTCAAATGTCTTCAATATCAAAATCATGATTATCGACGAGAAAATTCAAAATCCAATAGGTTTGTGAATTCATTTATCTCCTTGTTCTTTTGATGTGGGAACGTTTATTTTTTTAACATTAAAATTGATAGAATTCGAACGAATTTCATATTTAACTTTCGCTTGAATGTAATGTAAATAACGAGTTTCCTTTGGATTTTCTACTGGCTGTTTAATAAAAATTCCACCGGCTTTTTTCAAACTGCACAGTATAAAAATGTTACAGCATATATGATGTAACAAAAAGGCTCCATTCGATTCGACTCATTTTTCCATCACTTTTTAAAATTACAGGCCGTCGTTACTATGGAGCTTGTATTCAATATTGCGTGCAAGAAAAAGTTGGATGTAAATTTGGCAGCTATTGAACACAATATTCTAGGTTCAAATTTTTCCGTAGCCTGTAATTTTCAGAATTTTAAGTGTGTGGATTTCACGTGGAACTCTTACAAATTTCTTTTTAGTAGAATTATCTTTAGAAGAATCTACCGTGAAATACCTGAAGGAAGATCCAAAGGATTTTCTGATGGAACTTCCCAAGGAATTGCTGGAGGAACTTCCGAATAAATTCCTGATAGAACTTCCGGTGGTTTTCCTGAAGGAACTTCTGGAGGAACTCCTGCAGGAATTTCCGGGAGAATTTCTGTTGGAACATCCAAAGGTTTTCTGAAGGAACTTCCGGGGGAATCGCTAATGGAACTTCCGGAGGCATTGCTGAAGGAACTTAAGGAGAAATTCCTGGAGGAACTTAAGGAGGAAATCCGGGATTTTTGTGAAGGAATTTCTGGAGAATTTATCTGAGGAATTACAGAAAGAATTTTCGGTGGAATTCCGGAAAGAATATCCAGTGGAATTCCTGAAAATATTTCTAATTTCTAAGAAAGACATCTAACGTTGAATTTCTTGAAAGTAGGGGCTTTTTCGACAAAACTATTTGGTATTATGATATGGAAATGCTAATATCATCATCTTCCAAACTTAGACGTACATGTTTATGAAAAATCATTCGAATTTCCAGAAAAGACTATTCGCAATTCCCGCATAAAACCCTTGTAGTTTTCATGGAAATTTATTCAAATTTTTTGCGAAAAATCCACTGAATTTCCATTGGAATTTATGCCGAATTTCTACGAAAAATTATTCAAAATTCTTGGGAAGGTCCATATAGGAAATTCCTTGGAATTTCGTTTAAAATTGCAAGGGAAATTTGAAAAAAACCCTAATTAATCCACCTAGCGGTGATGATGCCTTTCTCGCTCTTTCAAAAGGGTTGAGAAAAATATGAGTAGAGTCTGAAATAACACTATTAGGTAGATAGGACTTATTTTTCACATCTGCAATGAGTGACGCTTTTACGAGAGTTTGCGTAAGAAATTGAATTTGAGCGTAATTTCGAGGCCATAGTCCGATTCGTCTAATTTTCAATAAAACGAAACGATGGGACCAGGGGTGGCATTGCGCACCTCGACTCGAAACGAGCAAACCATATAAGCGTTCGTACGAAAATGCTGTCGAATCGAGATGCGCAATGCGGCACCAGGATTCTGCGTCGAATGCAACTTGTTACGAGCAAATCGGTTAAAGGCAAGTGCCAAAAAATGAGTGACGCTTTTTGAGAAGTTTGCGCACACACACAAACACACAGACATCACCTCAATTCGCCGAATTTACTCGATTGGTATATAACACTATGAATCTCCGGGCCTTCTATAAAAAGTTTGTTTTTGGAGCGTACATTTAGCTTTTACGTGTACTAAGTATACGAGAAAGGCAAAAATGGTACATTCAATTCTCAATTACTTGAAAGTTGTTATTTATGACAAAAAACTACATATGGATTACTGAAAACTAGTTTACGAAACTTTGTTTTAATTAAAAAGGCCCTTCCGCGATTACTTTTTTTCCTAGCCTTTTTAATACATTTTACGTTATTTGCTCTATTTTTGTAAACAAAACCAAAAACAATGATGTGTTTTAGTGAACAGAAATTGAGATCAATTGGGTTTTGTTCATGAACCTTTTAACCACGAATACTTTTTTCCGTCATTTTTGCATATGCCAATAAAGTTTCCATCATGACGCAGCATTTCATCGCTGTAACTCAATGCTTTTCAAACATTTTGATGAGAAATCTGTGCTGCATTCGGCATACTGAAACTCAAACCTGTCGAAGAAGTTTCCGTGTCATGTAAATTTAAACTATCGTTGAGTTTGGTGAAGAACAATTGAATCACAAAAACGCTGAACCTGTTACATCTTGATCAACGTTTTTCTGCGGAGTGGAAACGCCCGAGGGCTAAGGAGATAGGCTCTAACTTGGCGGTCTAAAGTTCGATTCCCATATTGATCTTATTTTTTATCATTTCATTAAAATATGAACTGTGGAATTACTGACCGTGTAAATTTAAAACAACTTTATGTTGACGGATTTCATTCTACGAACTCAATCGTTATTTTAATACTATTGGTCTATGAGCCCTTCTATCAAAAGTTGTTTTTTTAGTTCGAAAAAAAAAGTTTTAGTAAATAATTCCACAGATAAAAGTATGTTGTAGTTTAAAATTATTTTCATGCAAATGATTGGAGCATGCAAATAAGTGCAACATTTAATCAAACTTACTGTTTTTTAGAATCGAAATAAGTTCAAACCGCGCCGCTTGTAAAATTTAATCTAATTTAATTGAACGTCGTCGTTTACACGTCCTTGAATTACCAATACTTTTTGCTGTTTTGACGTAGGATTACGTCCTTCGGGAAAAGATAGGGGGGCCATTCTGCAGAATGCAATGTGAGACCGTCACGAAAAGTGGTCAGGAAGTATGGGCTAATAACTCAGCCGTCTTCCAACCGATTTAAAATATTATGGTATCAATCGATCGACAAATTCCCTAAGATTTTGCCCAACTATTAAAAACAATGGATTAAATGCTCTAAACTATTGAAAAAATGAATTTTGCCAGGCAATGTTTAAATTTAACTATTTGTTGTAAATTGCCTACATTTCGGCTTTCAGCCATCTGGTGTGAACACGTACAAAATGTTGATTAAATTCCGCACTTACTACCGCACTATACGTAATTCTACGTTGAATTTGCGGTCGTGTCTCTGATACAACATTGTACTTTTTATTTCAAATTGAAATCGAAGGGTAGACAAAATTCAGAAAAATAATCGCCCTGCCTTACACCGTATACCTACATAAAAATAATTCCATCGTTTAATCACTCACTGAGGACAATGAACGTATGATTTTCAATCAAACGCCTCATAAAAATTTGCCACAGGAATCGCGATCGGTATGAATTTCAAAATGTTGCCTTATGAATGCTGATTTTCATTTAAAAAAAAAGTAAAGTGCAACAGACTGGATTCGAACCATGGACGTCGAGGTGGAAGGCCGGTATGTAGACCACATGTCCAACGACGCTTGAATATTCGGGTAGGTAACTGCGTATAAGATTGCGTATTTTTGTTATATGCTTGCATGTTGTTGGTGGGATGGTTGTTTGCACGTTTGCCTTCGTATGGAATACGAACATTAAATATTATTTGTACTTGATTTTTAGTTTTATTGTGAAAACAAGTCAAACACCAAAATTCATATGGTAACGGTGCAAAAATGTAATTACATTGTACAAGGTCATTTTCACAAACAGATCGAAAAACCTATCGAAATTTATGCTAACAATCATGCACATAAAAGAAACACCATTATAAGCTTAAGGACGTAGTTGGTAGAGTACCACGATGGCAGTCAATATGGCACCGGACCTTCAACGGGTCAACCCCACACCTCCCACACTCCTCTCCCACCAACATTCGGATGCGTTGAACAGCATCGAGCAAAAGTCTAATATTGAAATTACTAACCTGTTCACAGCATATTTATTCACTTCCCGTGATAATGAACATGTTTATCCAAAGAGTCCTATGTATTTCGGCTCGAATATTATCATAAATCAGCAGTTTCGTGCCAATTTAATAGCCGTTCGCGATTTGGTGGGTTTATCACTGCACTTCACTTCTTCTCAAAGGGCACGGAAAAAATCAAGTTTTTACTCACTTCTCCGCACATGAGCAGCCCGAAATGTTGATGGAACGCAAATTAAACATCATTTTTCGAAATCTGTCACTTGTTTAAACCGAAAACTTAATATAAACTGCTATTTTTGCCCGAAAAAACGATTAAAAACTGATTGCGGAGCGAATGTAAACACCGCGGTGCACCGGTACCGGCAGCAGCAAACTAATAAGTAGGGTGGTTCAAAAAATAATTTTCCGCTACGCTCAGTCGATTATGATTTATAATTTGAGTGTCATCCAATGGTTTGGCTGGTTCGAATAAAGGCTTAGCGTGCACAAGGCGTTTTGGGTTTGTATGACAGTTGATATGGCGAGGTTGAATTTAACATTATTCTGATTCTGGCACTCCGTCATTGGGCGCTAGCGAGGGGGAGATCATATGACTGGATGAAATATTCAAGAGCTTCAACTCCATAGACAATCCATATTGGATGGTCGTTCCAATAGTTGGGAGTCGATTTTAATCGAGGTTGCGAATCTTTCGCATGATAATTAGGCTTCTTAGAAGGTATCAGTGAAACGTGCAATTCAACAAAATACCCAGAATTTGTATGTGATATCTATCGCACCAGGGGCAGATACTTCTAGTCTAGTCTAGTCTACACAATCGCACCAGGGGCAGATGCTTCATACAAAAAGTGTGACATAAGGGTGAGTGGGGTATAAAATGTTATATTTGCGTAACATAATCAGTGGATCTTTCCTGCAGTGCGGTTTTCGTTCAGTCTCTGGAATGTTGCTTTCAGCAATGTGGGTTCTCTTTTCGCCAGCGTTTGGAGGGGAGGCGCCGTAGGCAGTGTAATAAAAGGTTTAGTTTCCCATACTAGTTTTCATACAAACTTGAACCGGCTTGCACGCAACCAGTTTTTGTTCAAATCGGTTTTCTGAGGACACTCGGAGCATGGGACGGAATCGAGTGAGCGTGGTGGAGCTGGGACGTTTTTTTGAACCACCCTACTAATATTCTTTGTTATTTTATAAATACGACACCAATACTACTACAGTATATGACAGTTTTTATTGTACCAATACTATCAAAGCTTTGTTTTGGTACTCAACCCACCTTCATCTTAATTTCACACGGAATACAGCCTTAATGTATGCACTATTTCATGTAAATAGTCAATATTGTGGATAAGTTTTAAGCAAACTAAGTTAGAAAGTGGATTAGGGTCTGAGGGAAGGTTTTTCCGTTAAAAAAGCACGTGGTAGCTCTATTTGAGAGAGAAAATCGTACGATTTAGCCCGCCAGAATGAAGCTGTCAGTGTCGCCAAAACTATTTCATCATTGTCAGTTTACAATTGCTTGAAAATTAAACCGAGAACAAAAGGGACTGGCAACAATGGAGAAGAAATTTATCACCCGTTCAGCGGAATGACGAGAGAGAAACAGCAGCGCGGATTGATGTGCTGTTTTAGGAATTTGAAACCATGTGCGTTTTCTGGAACAAAATATCATAAAATGATCGTTATGCTGGTGAAGCAAGGCTATGAAATACAAAACACAAATGAGACAAATAAGGCAAACAAGACAAATAAGACAAATAAGACAAATAAGACAAATAAGACAAATGAGACAAAAAAGACAAATAAGACAAACAATAAAAATAAGACAAATAAAACAAACAAACAAATAAAGACTAATAGGCCAAATAGGACAAGATATTTTCTCAGGAATTCCACAAGATATTCCTCTAGGAGTTCATCCGTATATTCCTCCAGATATTCCTCTAGAATTTTCTTTGATTATTCCTCTGGATATTCCTTCATAAATTCCTCCAGAATTGCATTCAAGAATTTCTCTTGATATTCATAAGGAAAACCTCCGGATAATTCTTCGGAAATTTCTCGGGATATTTATCCAGGATTTTTTCCGAATATTCCTTCAAGAGTTTTGATTTGATTTGATTTATTTGATGATAGGCAGCATGCCCATTATCTTATTCTAAAAATACATACATTCATTGGTCATTCAACTAAAAACTATGACTAAGTACATGTTTGATTTGTTCTCTAGACATTATTACATTTAAACGTTCACAGTTTGCATTATACAGAGACATCATACGATACATCGGTTCATTTCTAGCATAGTTCTGAAATCTGTTGGAATTTGAAATTGTCGAGAATATCTTAAACCTACTCTTCCCTCGTAAAAAGTAACTTGTCCTAACAAGTAAGGAGACACATATTTTCCGTCAATAATATCCTTTAAAAAGAGCGCGTCAGCTACCTTTCTCCGGGTTTCTAATGTATCGAGCCCAACCAGCATACATAGCGAGTTGTAGTTGGGTAAAGCATCTCTCCAGCCCAGATTTCGAAGCGCGAAGCGCACAAATTTTTTCTGTATGCTTTCGATTCTTGATTTGTGTGTTTCGTAATACGGTTGCCAAACTATGCCTGCATACTCTATACTTGAACGGACCAGTCCGACGTAGAGGGCGATTATAGTATAGGGATCATCAAAATCATGTCCAAGACGTTTGATCATTCCAAACATTGCGTTTGCCTTCGCAATCACTTTTTCTGTGTGATTAACAAAAGTTAATCCACGGTCCAATTCAATCCCTAAGTCATTTGTACACGTTGTCCGATTTATCAGCATTGTATTCACCCGGTAATCAAAATTAATTGTGTTAATCTTTCTGGAGAACGATACTACACAACATTTTGATACATTAACTTTAAGGTCAAACCTCGCACAGAAATTTGAGAAGAGATCAAGATTTCGTTGAAGATTCCAGCAGTCCTCGAAACGACGTATTGGGAAGAAAATTTTGACATCGTCAGCGTAGATAAGAATATATGCGCCTTCCAGGAAACTCGGCGGTAAACTAAACCACTTGGGACCTTCATGGTGTTTCCCTTGATGAGGCCACGGGGTGACTGAAGTGCCTAAAACGCTCTAACTATCGATTATTTGCAATAGTTGTCCTATCTCCATATACCGGTGCTATGTCAATTATGCGACTATTTCTCAGCCCCTTAGGCCCAGCCCAGCAAACTAAACCACTTGGGACCTTCATAGTACTTCCCTTGATGAGGCCATGGGGTGACTGAAGTGCCTAAAACGCTCTAACTATCGATTATTTGCAATAGTTGTCCTATCTCCATATACCGGTGCTATGTCAATTATGCGACTATTTCTCAGCCCCTTAGGCCTAGCCCGGTAAACTAAACCACTTGGGACCTTCATAGTACTTCCCTTGATGAGGCCATGGGGTGACTGAAGTGCCTAAAATGCCCTAACTATCGATTATTTGCAATAGTTGTCCTATCTCCATATACCGGTGCTATGTCCATTATGCGACTATTTCTCAGCTCCTTAGGCCTATCCCGGTAAACTAAACCACTTGGGACCTTCATGGTGTTTCCCTTGATGAGGCCACAGGGCGACTGAAGTGCCTAAAACGCTCTAACTATCGATTATTTGCAATAGTTGTCCTATCTCCATATACCGGTGCTATGTCAATTATGCGACTATTTCTCAGCTCCTTAGGCCTAGCCCGGTAAACTAAACCACTTGGGACCTTCATAGTACTTCCCTTGATGAGGCCATGGGGTGACTGAAGTGCCTAAAATGCCCTAACTATCGATTATTTGCAATAGTTGTCCTATCTCCATATACCGGTGCTATGTCAATTATGCGACTATTTCTCCGCCTAAGGCCTAGCCCGGTAAACTAAACCACTTGGGACCTTCATAGTACTTCCCTTGACGAGGCCACGGGGTGACTGAAGTGCCTAAAACGCTCTAACTATCGATTATTTGCAATAGTTGTCCTATCTCCATATACCGGTGCTATGTCAATTATGCGACTATTTCTCAGCTCCTTAGGCCTAGCCCGGTAAACTAAACCACTTGGGACCTTCATAGTACTTCCCTTGATGAGGCCATGGGGTGACTGAAGTGCCTAAAATGCCCTAACTATCGATTATTTGCAATAGTTGTCCTATCTCCATATACCGGTGCTATGTCCATTATGCGACTATTTCTCAGCTCCTTAGGCCTAGCCCGGTAAACTAAACCACTTGGGACCTTCATAGTACTTCCCTTGATGAGGCCATGGGGTGACTGAAGTGCCTAAAATGCCCTAACTATCGATTATTTGCAATAGTTGTCCTATCTCCATATACCGGTGCTATGTCCATTATGCGACTATTTCTCAGCTCCTTAGGCCTATCCCGGTAAACTAAACCACTTGGGACCTTCATGGTGTTTCCCTTGATGAGGCCACGGGGTGACTGAAGTGCCTAAAACGCTCTAACTATCGATTATTTGCAATAGTTGTCCTATCTCCATATACCGGTGCTATGTCAATTATGCGACTATTTCTCAGCTCCTTAGGCCTAGCCCGGTAAACTAAACCACTTGGGACCTTCATAGTACTTCCCTTGATGAGGCCATGGGGTGACTGAAGTGCCTAAAATGCCCTAACTATCGATTATTTGCAATAGTTGTCCTATCTCCATATACCGGTGCTATGTCAATTATGCGACTATTTCTCAGCCCCTTAGGCCTAGCCCGGTAAACTAAACCACTTGGGACCTTCATAGTACTTCCCTTGACGAGGCCACGGGGTGACTGAAGTGCCTAAAACGCTCTAACTATCGATTATTTGCAATAGTTGTCCTATCTCCATATACCGGTGCTATGTCAATTATGCGACTATTTCTCAGCTCCTTAGGCCCAGCCCGGTAAACTAAACCACTTGGGACCTTCATAGTACTTCCCTTGATGAGGCCATGGGGTGACTGAAGTGCCTAAAATGCCCTAACTATCGATTATTTGCAATAGTTGTCCTATCTCCATATACCGGTGCTATGTCCATTATGCGACTATTTCTCAGCTCCTTAGGCCTAGCCCGGTAAACTAAACCACTTGGGACCTTCATAGTACTTCCCTTGATGAGGCCATGGGGTGACTGAAGTGCCTAAAATGCCCTAACTATCGATTATTTGCAATAGTTGTCCTATCTCCATATACCGGTGCTATGTCAATTATGCGACTATTTCTCAGCTCCTTAGGTCTAGCCCGGTAAACTAAACCACTTGGGACCTTCATGGTGTTTCCCTTGATGAGGCCACGGGGTGACTGAAGTGCCTAAAACGCTCTAACTATCGATTATTTGCAATAGTTGTCCTATCTCCATATACCGGTGCTATGTCAATTATGCGACTATTTCTCAGCTCCTTAGGCCTAGCCCGGTAAACTAAACCACTTGGGACCTTCATAGTACTTCCCTTGATGAGGCCATGGGGTGACTGAAGTGCCTAAAATGCCCTAACTATCGATTATTTGCAATAGTTGTCCTATCTCCATATACCGGTGCTATGTCAATTATGCGACTATTTCTCAGCCCCTTAGGCCTAGCCCGGTAAACTAAACCACTTGGGACCTTCATAGTACTTCCCTTGATGAGGCCATGGGGTGACTGAAGTGCCTAAAATGCCCTAACTATCGATTATTTGCAATAGTTGTCCTATCTCCATATACCGGTGCTATGTCCATTATGCGACTATTTCTCAGCTCCTTAGGCCTATCCCGGTAAACTAAACCACTTGGGACCTTCATGGTGTTTCCCTTGATGAGGCCACGGGGTGACTGAAGTGCCTAAAACGCTCTAACTATCGATTATTTGCAATAGTTGTCCTATCTCCATATACCGGTGCTATGTCAATTATGCGACTATTTCTCAGCTCCTTAGGCCTAGCCCGGTAAACTAAACCACTTGGGACCTTCATAGTACTTCCCTTGATGAGGCCATGGGGTGACTGAAGTGCCTAAAATGCCCTAACTATCGATTATTTGCAATAGTTGTCCTATCTCCATATACCGGTGCTATGTCAATTATGCGACTATTTCTCAGCTCCTTAGGCCTAGCCCGGTAAACTAAACCACTTGGGACCTTCATAGTACTTCCCTTGACGAGGCCACGGGGTGACTGAAGTGCCTAAAACGCTCTAACTATCGATTATTTGCAATAGTTGTCCTATCTCCATATACCGGTGCTATGTCAATTATGCGACTATTTCTCAGCCCCTTAGGCCTAGCCCGGTAAACTAAACCACTTGGGACCTTCATAGTACTTCCCTTGATGAGGCCACGGGGTGACTGAAGTGCCTAAAACGCTCTAACTATCGATTATTTGCAATAGTTGTCCTATCTCCATATACCGGTGCTATGTCAATTATGCGACTATTTCTCAGCTCCTTAGGCCTAGCCCGGTAAACTAAACCACTTGGGACCTTCATAGTACTTCCCTTGATGAGGCCATGGGGTGACTGAAGTGCCTAAAATGCCCTAACTATCGATTATTTGCAATAGTTGTCCTATCTCCATATACCGGTGCTATGTCCATTATGCGACTATTTCTCAGCTCCTTAGGCCTAGCCCGGTAAACTAAACCACTTGGGACCTTCATAGTACTTCCCTTGATGAGGCCATGGGGTGACTGAAGTGCCTAAAATGCCCTAACTATCGATTATTTGCAATAGTTGTCCTATCTCCATATACCGGTGCTATGTCAATTATGCGACTATTTCTCAGCCCCTTAGGCCCAGCCCGGTAAACTAAACCACTTGGGACCTTCATAGTACTTCCCTTGACGAGGCCACGGGGTGACTGAAGTGCCTAAAACGCTCTAACTATCGATTATTTGCAATAGTTGTCCTATCTCCATATACCGGTGCTATGTCCATTATGCGACTATTTCTCAGCTCCTTAGGCCTATCCCGGTAAACTAAACCACTTGGGACCTTCATGGTGTTTCCCTTGATGAGGCCACGGGGTGACTGAAGTGCCTAAAACGCTCTAACTATCGATTATTTGCAATAGTTGTCCTATCTCCATATACCGGTGCTATGTCAATTATGCGACTATTTCTCATCCCCTTAGGCCTAGCCCGGTAAACTAAACCACTTGGGACCTTCATAGTACTTCCCTTGATGAGGCCATGGGGTGACTGAAGTGCCTAAAACGCTCTAACTATCGATTATTTGCAATAGTTGTCCTATCTCCATATACCGGTGCTATGTCAATTATGCGACTATTTCTCAGCCCCTTAGGCCTAGCCCGGTAAACTAAACCACTTGGGACCTTCATAGTACTTCCCTTGATGAGGCCATGGGGTGACTGAAGTGCCTAAAATGCCCTAACTATCGATTATTTGCAATAGTTGTCCTATCTCCATATACCGGTGCTATGTCAATTATGCGACTATTTCTCAGCCCCTTAGGCCTAGCCCGGTAAACTAAACCACTTGGGACCTTCATAGTACTTCCCTTGATGAGGCCATGGGGTGACTGAAGTGCCTAAAATGCCCTAACTATCGATTATTTGCAATAGTTGTCCTATCTCCATATACCGGTGCTATGTCAATTATGCGACTATTTCTCAGCCCCTTAGGCCTAGCCCGGTAAACTAAACCACTTGGGACCTTCATAGTACTTCCCTTGATGAGGCCATGGGTGACTGAAGTGCCTAAAATGCCCTAACTATCGATTATTTGCAATAGTTGTCCTATCTCCATATACCGGTGCTATGTCCATTATGCGACTATTTCTCAGCTCCTTAGGCCTATCCCGGTAAACTAAACCACTTGGGACCTTCATAGTACTTCCCTTGATGAGGCCATGGGGTGACTGAAGTGCCTAAAATGCCCTAACTATCGATTATTTGCAATAGTTGTCCTATCTCCATATACCGGTGCTATGTCAATTATGCGACTATTTCTCAGCTCCTTAGGCCTATCCCGGTAAACTAAACCACTTGGGACCTTCATGATGTTTCCCTTGATGAGGCCACGGGTGACTGGAGTGCCTAAATCGCTCTAACTATCGATTATTTGCAATAGTTGTCCTATCTCCATATACCGGTGCTATGTCAATTATGCGACCACGGGGTGACTGAAGTGCCTTAAACGCTCTAAATATCGATTATTTGCAATAGTTTTAATTTTTATATATTAGGCCATTACAAATCTATATTCTATATACCTACATAAAATGAATTTCTGTCTGTCTGGCCCTTATGGACTCAGAAACTACTGAACCGATCGGCGTGAAAATTTGTATGCAGTGGTTGTTTGGGCCGGGAAGGTTCTTAAGATGGTTCGAGACCCCTCCCCTCCGGACAGGGGGGCTCCCATACAAATGAAACATAAATTTCTGCATAACTGGAACCAAATTTGGCATGCAGGACAACGTCTGCTGGGTCAACTAGTATTTAATAAAAATAATGTCCTACTGGTCTCCAACAGGTCTCCTCCTTGATAATAAAAAATAAATATTATAATGAATCAAATAACTCCTCGGTTGTGTTAAAGAATGTTTTAAAATTCCTTAAAATTTCTTAAATTTTATTTGCATCTTCAAAATTTTATTTTTGGGCTAAAAATTCCGGGGACATAATTTGGTCGGCCTTTGATGACTTTTATTCTAATCAATTAAGTCGTTCTTATGTGTAACAAAAAAGTTTGTCACTCCACACCTCATAGCATTGTTGAAAAATACACTTTCACGTGGTTGAATCATTTTGCTGTGGATTCTTTCATTTCATGTCGGATC
This sequence comes from Armigeres subalbatus, assembly GCF_024139115.2. Taxonomy (NCBI): domain Eukaryota; kingdom Metazoa; phylum Arthropoda; class Insecta; order Diptera; family Culicidae; genus Armigeres; species Armigeres subalbatus. The sequence goes on along the minus strand of NC_085139.1, from coordinate 12,687,025 downwards.
AGATACAGATGTACAAATATTATAAATACAAAGATGGTTTGATTTCAGTTTCATTTCACTATTTTTTTTTAATGCTGTTGTAATTTTTTTTTTGTTCAATATATTCGTAAGATTTTCATTTCACTCAAAATTATTCGTCTTTGCACCTGGCTGCTGCAAAATTCATGATTTGCGCGAGCACCTTGCATGCAAGTAGGCATGATTTCAATTGCCCCATTTTCCCATCGCTCATGGTGTGCTCGCAGCAGTACTTCGGGCATTTATCCTGGCTGTGAAAACGTTTTTCGGACAATTCGGTACGATCGTCGAGGTGGAGATGCCCTTCGATAAAATTAAAAACCAACGGAAGAATTTCTGCTTCATCACGTACGATTCGGAAGCTGTGGTGAGGGAACTTTTGAAGACACCCAAGCAGACTCTGGGTGGTAAGGAAGTGGACGTGAAGCGAGCGGTATCCAAGCAGGACGGTATGCAGATGGGCGGACGTGGTGGAATGCGCGGTGGACGAGGAGGTGGCTTCGGTGGTTCGAGACAAAGTTGGGGCGGTGGGCAAGACTTCGGTGGAGGGTACAATCAAGGCGGCTTCGGTGGAGGATATGGGAGCGGATATGGTGGCAGCAACTACGGCAATTATGACTTTTCTGCGTACGGTGGCGGTGGCTTCCACGGTGGAAAGCAGCGTGGTGGCGGAGGTAACCGGCAGTATCAGCAGAGGCCGTACTGAGACATTGGTGAATTAGCAATTAGGAAATCTTTAACTAGTTTGTAAGATACTTGAAATGAATAAACTATAAACAAAAAAGGATTTCTATTTTTTCAATTTGATGGGAGAGAATAGTATCGAGAGCATCAGGTTTGAAAACTATAATGTTATCACTGACTGGGTTGAAGGTCCAATTTCGTTGTTGTTTCGCTGCATTTGGGTCGGAGAATATTGGGTTACTGTTCGCCTCTTCATCATACCTATGTTAAATTCAATCAAAACAAAGCAATGAAAAGCATGTTTATTATAGATAGTGGAATATATAGATGAGCGGAGATAAATCCTCTGTCTCTAAACGAACTGTCAAACGTGTCTCCAAACGAGCATGACGTCACGATTTCAATCACAGACAAGCAGACGTAACGGGCTTGGTCAAAATGATAGGGCGAGATGTTTTCTGCCTTTCTCGTACAACCGAAAGGCTATCATGTCACTCTGAAAACGAACTTTTTACAGGAACATCTGACAGTAAAGTTTCTTATACCATTCGACTCAGTTTGATGAATCGATAATAATTATAATGTATTATGCTTATTTTACAGAAAAACGAAATTGCCAACATTTTTGGTAGATAGGAATTGGAAAAAAAACGAAGTTACCACCTTCAGTATATTTTGATTTAATCGAGAAAGGCATCGTCACCGCTAGGTGGATTAATTTGGGTTTTTCAATATTAAATTGGCGATTGCTCAGTGAAATATAGGTTCCTTCGATTTTGGCATGGTTCGGCAGGAAATTCATCTAGTTTTGAAAAACGGGTTAAAAATCATGCTCTGGCCGCAGGAGAAATTCCGGTTTATTTAAGGGCATGTCAAAAATGCTATGGATTTGAATGGATTAAAATAAAAATACATAAATAATAGATTATAATGGATGAAATTTTGGCCATTATTATATTCTTCTACAGAAACTAGAGCTTTTACTGAGGTGATTGATATATGGATGACAAACATCTTAGATATGATATGGAAATGCTAATATCATCTTCCAAACTTGGACGTACATGTTCATGATAGCATTAGAGGCGAAAGTATAGAATTGATAGTTCCGTTAGGATACGGCAGGCATGAAGAATGTTTTTATAGAAGTCGATTTGAAAGCGAGCGGAGGGCAATATTTGTGATGGCACATATCGCACGACCTTCCTTCTGCCAAGCTCCCGTATGAAGGGGGAGGGAAGAATATCAGTGTGGAAGCTGATATATCTCCACTTGCAAAAGGAAGGTGGTTTGACTTGCTCATATGCCATCGCGTGCGGAAGGATTTGCTATCGACGAGTACTGTCTCCAAATTTCTAATATGACATCAGCATTTAGTCGAATAGGATTTTATTGCACAGTTCTGTTTTCTCATTGCGTCCGTCTCGTCGCAACCAACTTGGCTGCCTCGGAGAGAACAAAGCAGAGAAAGGCACTGCTGCTGTACCGTCGACCAATAACAGCTGAATTGATGGATGCCCCCACCAAGGGTAGTACACTAAATTAATGATTTCGTGTGTGTTACTTCTACGTGAAGTTAAACGATTTACAATGATATGGAAAAATCTTAGATATGGATGTTTCCATAGGGGAGGAGAAGACCACCAGCTGTCATCGAGAGAAAAAGTAGAATCATTGAAATTTCACATGTTGTGGTATAGAAAATGTAGTATATTTTTGTTATAAAACAAAAATTAAGGACGTTTCTCAAAAAAATCTTGGTTTACGGGGTTAGAAGGCCAAAATCACACAAAATATAGACTTGATATCTCGATTTTTATTTTTTTTTCGAATAAGCAGTTAAGGCTTAAGATTGTTGAATTTCTAACCCCACAAACTAAAAATTGTTTGACATTTATTTTCTTTAACGTTCTAGAGACATTTTAATTCTCATTTTCTATATCATGCCATGTCAAATTTCCATGGTTCTACTTTTTCTCTAAACTTTTCCAGGTGGCAGCACTGATGAAGGAACCTCTTCCATGAACGAGGTGCGTTGTATGGAAATATTCGCTCAGGAATGTAGAAATTGTACGAAAATGTGTGTGTGGAGCGTGAATGCCCAGATCCCCCTTTTCTTCACCCCCTGATTGATGATCCCACTGTCAACCGAACCGATTAAGGTTGAAATTTGAGCTAGTTTATTGTGGATTTACTTGACCAATGGATTCGAAGGTCGGTTCACTTGCCTATTTCAAACGATCCCTTTTCCTGCAAGGTTCCTGTTTGGTAGATTACCTTGTTTTTTGCTCCTTGTCTATCAAAACAGATGTCAAAACATCGGAAAAAGAAAGAGAAGTCCGAGGGAAACAGCAAAAACCACGTGGCAGACTTGTCAGTTTTGACAGATTTTACTATGAAGACGGGTGTGAAGGTGAAAACGGCGATTTCAACGACCGTTCAAGGAGCGACTATTTCGAACGGTCGGGTCCAATAGGGAAATCCTCGTACAATATCTCCATTTCTCTGTCAAAACATTGCTCACTTTACCCCCAGGCGACATGTTCAATTTACCCCCATAGCTACATATTTTTCAAATAACACCTAAACTGAGAAAAAAGTTAAAAAACTATCTTCCATCAACCAGCTCCGCTTCATAACAAGCAAAATGAACGATGTGAACGATATTTTGGTTTAGAACTACTAACGCAGAGTTTTCATGGCTTAAATGCAACAGTGCCAAAATTATGTCAAACTAGCATTTTGCGAAAGCGCGCAGAATTTTGCTAAAATCTAGCTGTTAAATAGATGTTTCATGATTCGAAATAGCTCGGACAGCATGAAATGCTTAATTCATGATGTAGCATGGAAAATAATACGAAAAATCCATAAACAGGGGATAAACAAGCCGTTACCCACTTTACCCCGCCTGTTCACTTTACCCCCGATACCCCTATCAGCTAACCAGGGCTGCCAAAAGATATTTTAGTTACTAGATAAAGATTGTCGCTTCGGTTCCCTTTGTTCTGCTGTCCGGAACATGTTGGGTACCAAGCTGTCAAATCGTATGGATTTTCCTTCTTTGACATTTAGCTCCCCTATCCTCGCCAGCAAATGATGTTCCGGACAGCGACGACAGCGACAATCTTTATCTAGTATTGTGGATTTACTTGACCAATGGATTCGAAGGTCGGTTCACTTGCCTATTTCAAACGATCCCTTTTCCTGCAAGGTTTGCCAAACTCAATAAATGTTTAGTAGATTACCTTGTTTTTTGCTCCTTGTATATAAAAAAAAATGTCAAAACATCGAAAAAAGAAAGAGAAGTCCGAGGGAAACAGCAAAAACCACGTGGGCACGTGGCAGACAGATTTCAACGACCGTTCAAGGAGCGACTATTTCGAACGGTCGGGTCCAATAGGGAAATCCACGTACAATAACTAAAATATCTTTTGTTCTGTTCGGAGACGAGCCAGCCTCGGGCTGCAAGTCTCTTAAATAAAGACAAAAAAAATCTTTTGGGCTGCCCAACGTACGGCACGCGGGCCGGATGCGGCCCTCGGCTCCATTTTTTGTGGCCCGCAACGTGTAAGAAAAATAACCTCATAATCGGCCCGCCAGCTTTTCTACCTGGCTCGAGAAGTTTTTTTTTATTATTCATTAAGGCCATTACAAATATTTAATTAACATTCTGGCCTACTGGTCTCCGAAAGGTCAAGGGGGGGATGATAAAAAATAAATATCAATATGAAGCAAAACTCCTCGAATTTGTTAGAGAATGTTTTGAAAATCCTCAAAATTAACCGAAATTATACTTTGTTGCTCCATCAAAATATTTTTTTGCAAAAAGTTTTCTATATTGAAGGAATAAAATCTGAATCCAAGCATTTTATGAAATATGGTATTTGAAAACGCCCTAGTAACGCTCCAAGTGTACCAACACGGAAGGCTGTGTTGGAAGTAAGGTGCTGCGAATGGCCGTTTTCGTTCGTCAGCCGGTGAGCGCTGAACCTCCCGATAGTCGGTCTGAATTCCTCCTCTTGGACAACCTGAGCGTTCAAATCTCCTGTGATGATTTTGACGGCGTGGCTTGGGCAGCTGTCGTACTCATGTTCCAGCTACGCATAGAGTGCGTCCTTATCATCATCAGTGCTTCCGGAGTGTGGGCTATGGACGTTGATTATGCTGAAGTTGAAGAACCGGCCTTTGATCCTCAACCTGCACATTCTTTCATTGATCGGCCACCACCCGATCACGCGCCTTTGCATATCGCACATCACTATGAAAGCTGGTAGATGGTATGATTACCTCTAAACGTTCGCACCATTGATCCCTTCCAACAAACCTCCTCCAGCGCTACGATGCCGAATCCACGGTCCTTGAGCACATCGGCGAGTATGCGTGAGCTTCCGATGAAGTTGAGAGATTTGCACGAACCGAGTTCCCAATCGCTAGTCCCTTTGCGTCGCAATGGTCTTCGCCGATGGTTCCGGGCCCTACTCTTTTGTTGATTATTCGTTGCGTATGTTTTTTTTTAAGGCTAACTTGTCAGGCCTGACGCCAAACCCCCTAAATTTCCGGACAATTCCTCCTTATTGCCATGGTGCACAGTTTCACTTAGAGTCCCTCGCTGGCACTCGGACGATGATCGGCCGACCCTAACATGGAGAACAGACGCTCAATAAGATTTGCACCTCCGGAGAGGATCAAACCCCCCCTTCCCTGTCAGCACACATACATAAATCCCACATACAACCCCATACATTTAGTTCCCACCGGGGTTGGTTACCCGATCTTCCCTAAGGTTGATTGTATCCCGGCCAGCACCACAAAGAAGTAGAGATGGGAGTTGCTGGGTAAGCAGCTAAGGACCGCAAGATGGGGTCTAATTTAATCCTTTAGGTACGCGAAGTACCAAAGGAACGCTTTACCCAGCATTTGTCGTGCCATTTTTTCAAGCATGTTGCAAAGATTTTGGTGGTAAATTGAAGTCAAACGAGCGAAAAAAATCGTGTAAAAACAGAATCCTGTGTATTTGATTTAATGAAGGCATCGAACGATATCGAAGATATTTGATTCATTAAAATATCTAACTTTGTTCGAAACATTTTAGAAAACAGTCTGTTTGCCACATTGCTAAGTTCCTGTTTATATGCGCATTTTTATCTTGCAAGGAATATTCACCATTTTTGTAGATTATGTAAATTTATGGAACGATACTTACTGGACTAGTATTTACTGGTTAGATCTTCCAAACCAAGCCAAAGTTAAGAGAGGGATCCTAGAGATTTCAAGTAATTGCATTTTAGCCTAACCACTTGAACCACGTGAACAGTTCAATTTTGATACATGGGTAGATATCTATTTATTTATTACCAGACTAAGGCCGGAGTGACCTGTGCTATACATAAAAGACTTCTCCATTCAGCTCGGTCCATGGCTGCACGTCGCCAACTACGCAGTCTGCGGAGGGTCCACAAATCGTCCTCCACCTGATCGATCCACCTTGCCCGCTATGCACCTCGCCTTCTCGTTCCCGTCGGATCGTTGTCGAAAACCATGTTAACCGGGTTCTGTCCGACTTTCTGGCTACGTGCCTGGCCCACCACAGTCTTCCGATTTTCGCGGGGTGAACGATAGATGGTTCTCTCAACAGCTGATGCAGTGATGCAACTCGTGGTTCATTCGCATCCTCCACGTACCGTCCGCCATCAGCACTCCACCATAGATGGTACGCAGCACTTTCCTTTCGAAAACTCCCAGTGCGCGTTGGTTCTCCACGAGCATCGTCTAATAAGGGTTTTGTAGATAGTCAGTTTGGTACGGCGGCTCTCTATTCGATCGGAGCGTTTTGCGGAGTCCAAAGTACGTACGATTTCCTGCCATGATGCGTCTCCGAATTTCTCTGCTGGTATCGTTATCGGAGGTCACCAGTGAGCCCAAGTACACGAATTCTTCTACCACCTCGATTTCGTCACCACCAATACAAACTCGTGGTGGGTGGCTTACATTGTCCTCTCTTGAGCCTCTTCCTATCATGTACTTCGTCTTCGACGTGTTGATGACTAGTCCAATCCGTTTAGCTTCGCTTTTCAGTCTGATGTAGGCTTCTTCCATCCTCTCAAAGTTACGTACCATGATATCTATGTCGTCGGCGATACCAAATAACTGGATGGATTTTGTGGAAATCGTACCACTCGTGTCGATCCCTGCCCTTCGTATTACTTCTTCCAAAGCCATGTTGAAACCTTGCCGTAACCCTCTGCGCATTTCGAAGAGACTCGAGAATGCCTCTGAAACTCGAACTACGCACATCACCCGATCCATCGTCGCCTTGATCAACCGTATCTGTTTATCTGGAAATCCGTTTTCGTGAATTAGCTGCCATAGCTGGTCCCGATCGATTGCATCATATGCGGCTTCGAAGTCGATGAATAGATGATGTGTGGGCACGTTGTATTCGCGGCATTTCTGCATAATTTCGTTTATTCATAAATCCCGCCTGGTACTGCCCCACGAACTCTCTTGCAATTGGTGATAGTCGGCGGCATTAAATTTGGGTGAGTACCTTGTAGGCGTTCAGCAATGTAGTTGCTCCTGCGGCAGAACCTCAGCCTCCCAATCCTTGGTAATCACCCAGTGCAGCGCTCTGCCTCCCCACCGTGTTTAAACAGCTCTCCTGGTAGTTGGTCAACCCCAGGGGCTTTGTTGTTTTTCAGCCGATATCCTCCTGGATTTCCTGGAGATTCAGAGCCGAAAGTCGTATGTCCTGGGCGCGTTCTCCCAGGTTCATTACCATACCGCCACCGTTGTCTGCCACATCGCCATTCAGGTGCTCTTCGTAGTGCTGCCGCAACCTTTGGATTGCCTCACGCTCGTTTGTAAGAAGGTGCCCGTTCATGTTCTATCGGGTTGTGGCACGTGGCCCTTACGTGAACGGTTTAACTTCTCATAGAACTTTTGTGCGTTATTAGCGCGGTACAGTTTCTCCGTCTCTTCACGGTCTCGATCTTCCTGCTGGCGCTTTTTCCTCCGAAAAATCGAGTTCTGTCTGTTCCGCGTCCGTTTGTGTCGTGCCTCGTTCGCTCTTGTGCGGTGCTGCAGCAATTTCGCTCATGCTGCATTCTTCTCATCGACTAACTGCTCACATTCGCCGTCATAGCATTCGTTTCTCTGATTCTAGCCGCGGCGGACGTGGTGTACACCGTCGAGAGTTTTGAGCGCAAACATACTGCAACGAGGTAGTGTTCGGATTCAATATTCGCACTGCGGTAAGAGCGGACGTTCATGATTTCGGAGAAGAATTTGCTGTCGATTAGAACGTGGTCCATTTGGTTTTCTGTTACTTGATTAGGTGATTTTCATGTGGCCATGTGGTCTTGCGGGGGAAGAAAGTGCTTCGGACTACCATTCCGCGGAAGGTTGCGCTTTGAGCAGCACACGGTCGCTTTATAGGAGCCTACTTGCGGATACATGCAGCTTTTATAGAGGTGCTGCCCGCGATTCTCCACGCCGAGCGAATCGCGGAACAGATTAACGGTGTCGCAAAGCTCAGGGCAAAATACCGGCGCCCACGAAAAACTTTGACCGTGACGATCGGAATTAAACTCTCTAGGGTGTTCTGGAACATCGATCGGTGTAACTCACGTATTCGGGAGCTCGTGGCCGGAACAATGGGTAGTTACTGAACGTTCCCGGGCTAGGCACTACCGGAACAACCACTGCCAACTGCGAAGGTAAACCCACGATAAAAAAGAGAGATCGTACGAGCACATTAAAAATTTAGGAGGAATAATAATTTACAGCAAATTTAAATCACTCTAGTAAATAGTCACGACTATTATTCTTTAAATTGTGGTCGAGATAGTTCCAACTTCGTTTAAATCTAACCGTAGTTAGATGTCAGAACAGGAATGTATATTTTTTCAAAAAATCTTGTTTTTCAACTTGGTTTAATTAATAAACTAGGATGTTATCACGCTTTGCAAACACTTAATTAATTATTGGCAAAGTAAGTGATTGGCAATAAAAATCTGACAAATCTATGGACTTGACATTTTGCAACGACAAGTTCGATACTTTTCTGAAAAAAATATCAAAGAAGGCATGCGATGCGATGAGGAATAAGGAAATATTTTTGTGATATGTAATTCAATTTCAAAATTTTCTGGGGGGTGGGGCACAAGTTTTGTTTCAAAAGCTCCCGTTTCTTGAGAGCTGTAGCTGAAACTTATAAAATCGTTTTTCACTCGCTCTTTGTCACGAACGGAACCGATTCAATTGAACAGTGAGCGTTCGAACATTTTTTGTCCAGTGGTGGTCTGATTTAATCATATTCAAACATAAATTAATAGTGCTTCTGTAATCACCCCCCCCCCCTTGTATGGCTTTTTGTTTTAAATTTATGTATGTATGTATGTATGTATAGCCACCATCCTGGCTAGAGTCTTGCTCTGCATGCGGTTCCACTTAACAATAAGGTCAAATTTCAATATCATTTTGAATTCAACATACTGCTGTATGAAGGGCCAAAAATGGGGGTGGTGGACCTGTAAGCAGAGACACTTACACGAAACCCACGGGAAAATGAGAATTTCCTTCCAGCAGAATGATCCAACAAATATAATAATGATATTTGCAATACTTATCAAGCTTTCCACGGGATGGTTTGTTTGAAGAAGGGCGCGTCAACTGGTTAACAACTGTTGGAGATAAAAGTAATAGACGCGAACAACTAATACTTTCCTTCCTTGACTCCGATTGGCTACCACTTCATTGTCCAGTTGTAACTTCATTGATGCCCTGATGCACCCTCCCAACCCCATGGCATATATTTATAGTCAAATCAATAATATTGTAAGGGAATTTTATGCATGTGTAGAGAATATATGAAATAGTGATAAAATAGGCAGATAATACTGTAAAGCTACCGTTCTTCAATATTTATTAAAAATATAAAAGAAATATAAACACTAAATAGAATTAGAAAAAACAAAGTTTACAAAGAATATAGTAAGTAAGTATTATGTCGTGCCTTAGTTGCAAGGCCAAGTATTGCAAATCCAAAGATGATGAGTTCCTTTTTTAAACCTAGTCAGGAAGCATTCTAGACCATGGCATATACATTTATATGGAGAAAATTTGAACAATGAAATACACAATAAGTGGAATATATGGGCAACTGTAATATATGGGATTTATAGATTATATGATAAGAATATTCCTCGTACCGAAAGCAGCATAGGATCAGAAAATATATAAAGCTACAGAATACAGGAGTTGTTGAAGTATACTGTATGAAATATATGGAACAATCCTGGGTTGTATTTAATTTTTAAAATTTGTTTTAAATTTCATTATAAATTTTTATATATTTTTTATAAAACTTCTCAAACCCCTTTCCTCCTTTCAGTTTTTTCAGTTTTCATATCTTTATTGCTTGGAGCAGGGAAAAGCCCCTGGGAGTGGCGTTCTTTTGAATCACTTCTCCCAAAGGCATAAAACCTCCTCTTCTTTTCAAACCACTTTACAGTTTCGGTGCACTTCCAATGAGAATTCATGAAGGAAGTGCAATAAGTTCATCAATACATATTTAAATTCTTATGCTACTCTCAATGACTTATAATCTATAAATTACTGCTAACTAATGTTAAATGCAACTCAACACTTATTCAAGTCACTTCATGGGCAACGTTAATGAATGATCCTAGGTTCGATGGGTAGCTTAGCGGCAGAAGATTCAAACTGACCGAGCAGCAAGGAACAGGAGCCATCAGGTGGATCTAGAGCCGCGTCATCGTCTGGTGTTCATCGACAGTAGGTTCCGCCGGAAGAGAAACTGGCGATTCTAGCTAACTGATTCTAGAAGTAGAAGCTGTAGAGGCATTTAAAACCATGACATCGGCTGGTGTCAACAAGGAACAGCAGCTGCTAGATGGATCTGCAGCCGTGACATCGTCGGTGTGCATCAACGGTAGGTTTCGCTGGAAGAGGAACTGGCGATTCCAACTGACCGAGCGACAAGGAACAGGAGCTATTAGGTGGATCTGGAGCCGTGGCATCGTCGGTGTGCATCAACGGTAGGTTTCGCTGGAACCATTAGATTCATTTAAAGAGGGAGCAGTATCTTGACTTCGGCCAGACATATACCAATTCCTGTTACCTGGAAGAGAAACTGGCGATTCCAACTGACCGAGCGACAAGGAACAGGAGCTACTAGGTGGAACTGGAGCCGTGGCATCGCCGATGTGCATCAACGGTAGGTTTCGCTGGAAGAGAAACTGGCGATTCCAACTGACCGAGCGACAAGGAACAGGAGCTACTAGGTGGAGCTGGAGCCGTGGCATCGTCGGTGTGCATCAACGATAGGTTTCACAATTTCTGTTACGAACACGGCGACTTTCAGCATATGTAGGTTACAATGAAATATATAGTGTTTTGATTGTGTAGGGATCCTGAAAGTTGAAGCAAAAACGCTTGATAAAGCCTAGCATATTATGAGCTTTGTGGATGATTGTGTTATAGTGATCAACAAGAGTTAGTTTCAAATCTAAAATCACTCCTAAATCCCTACCTCTTTCGTGTCTTTCTACAGTATTGTTCCCTAATACAATTTGTGTATTTGGTGTTATTCTTTTTCTGCTGAATGATATTATGTTGCATTTCTTAACATTCAGTTGTAATAGGCTTTTTCTGCACCATGTATAGAACATGTGTATTTCATTCTGGAATATGATTATGTCGTCTTCATTTTTTATTTCCATAAATAGCTTTATGTCATCGGCATAAATTAAAATCTTTATATTTTTGAGAATGAAGGTAATGTCATTTACATATAATATAAATAAAAGAGGGCCAAGATGAGAGCCTTGTGGAACTCCTGAAGTGACTTGAATGGGATTGGATTTCTTTCCGTTAAATTTTATTATTTGTTGCCGGTCTGTGAGATAAGATTCAAGCCATCTAAGGAGTCCTGGCTCAATTCCAATTTTTTGCAATTTGAAGAGTAACATTGGAATGACAATGCGATTAAACGCCTTGCTAAAGTCAGTGTATAGAGCTTCCACGTAGTTACCATTATCTATTGCATTAAGAGAATAGTCAATAAATTCTATTAAATTTGTAGCGGTTGAGCGACCTTTGAAAAATCCATGCTGCTTATTCGTAATTCTGGTTTTAAGGTCACTCCTGACCAAGTTTAAAAGTGCTCGCGTTTTCGAGGGCACACCACTCGATACGGAAGCAAAGCACAACTGTCATTTTTATTATTTCACGCATGCTGCGACGCAGCAAAGCTAAATCAACAAAACTGACAGTTGTGCGCCGCCTCCGTATGGAGTGGTGTGCCCCCGAAAACGCGAGCACTTTGAAACTTGGATTCCGTCAGGAGTGACCTTAAGTTGAGAAAATAATTTTTCATTGATAATGGATTCAAAAATTTTGGGAATGCAAGAGATAATGGCTATGCCACGGTAATTACGAATGTCAGATTTTTTGCCTGATTTGAAGATAGGCACAAGATAGGAGCTTTTCCATACCCTGGGAAAATTTCCGGATTCCAACGACAATCTGAAGAGCCAAAACAAAGGTGCAGTCAGCTCTTTAGCCAGACTCTTCATAAATATCGGTGGAATACCGTCAGGACCAGGGCCTTTAGATGCATCTAAGTTTTTTAAAGCGTTTAGAATATCACCATAATCTGATTAACACCGATATCACTAGCGAATTCTGGGATAGGCGCAAAAAAAATCTAGGTCGCGATCTTGCTCCGAAAAGGTGATGTATATTTCTTGGAAGAAATCTCCAAAAATATTACAGATGTCTTCCGAGCAATTACCGACGCGTTCGTACATGGTTGACGGAAAGTTAATTTTGATTTTACCTAATTGAAGAAGTTCTTTGGACATGACTTTATTTTGTTTTCTGTTTTCGTGTTGTGTTCTTCAAATGCTACATCAATTGCTAATTTTAATTGATCGCAGATGTTCAAATATTTTTCCAAATTTTCATTCGTCTTGTCTAGCTTGTAAGTTTTATGTAATTTTTGTTTGCGATTCTTTAAGTTTTTTATTCGCCTATTGTACCAAATTGGATATTTTGAATTTCCGCTCCGTCGTTTTCTTCTTTTTGGGACCTCGTCAATAATAATATCAAAAATAATGTTATAAAAGACATCAACGGAAGATTCAAGTTAAATCTACTTAGCTTATGTCTTATGTTGCCTTAGTTTGCTTTATTGTATTCAAGGACTTCTTCAAAGTCACAGTCGCTGGGTTTTTTATATTCATGAACGAACACAGAGTATTCGATTGCCGTGTGGAATGTTTCGTTTTTCCATAAGGGATTCAATGATTTAGTCACACAGAAATCTTCTTGAATATTGGTTAGTAGGAGATCAAGGTAACAGTTCTGTTGATTTTTAATGTGATGGATTTGGTTAAGTCCTAGGCTAGCAGTTCTGTCAAATATAAACATAAGTGTTTCATTTTCCCCAGCGACTGGAAGTAGAATTTGTTCGTTCTCTGAATCCGGAATAAAGTCAACGGTGCGTTGGTTAAAGTCTCCGTAAATATGTACTTTGACTTCAGGTGGAAGTCCCGATGAAATTTCTTCTGCAGTTTTTAAAAAACTTTCATAAGATGTTGTTTGCGCATGTTCCGGTGGGAAATACACAGAGGAGAAAACATGGGTTTCTCCTGCAATGTTAGATTTCACCCAAACATGCTCAAAGTTTCAAACAACGATTCTGGGTAGATTGCAATCTTTTCAGGCCGGTTCTGGATGCAGCACCCCAAATGGATACCAAGTATTGAAGTTTGGATTGTACAAAAGCATAATAAACTGATAGCATGCTTTTTTTGGGCAAGTATTTAGAAACTTTCCAAAGTACTCCACACGTAGCGCTCATTTCGCGTTGTAACGCCGAAATATGATCATTCCATTGCAGTTTTGGATCGAAAATAAGGCCAAGGTACTTGAAAGATGCTACGTTGTCTAAGCTCATTGAACCGATTATAAAATCGTCGTGGGGAGGAGCTCTTAAACGAGGTGAGTGAAAGAGAATATATTTTGTTTTTGCAAGGTTCAATGACAGCATGTTCTCAGCAAAATACTCTCGTAGAATATACAGATCCTCCTTCATCTGATGAATTATCGCATCCGGATTGAAGTTTTCGTATGAAAGCGAAGTATCATCAGCAAACAAGCAAGGTTTCCCATTCAATTTTATGTTTGCGATATCGTTTATGTATAAGAGAAATAGCAAAGGTCCCACATTGCTCCCTTGAGGAACTCCTACCGAAACGAGTTTTTCTTCACTGTATGCACCATTTATTAAGACATATTGTACATCCTTGATGTGCTTTAGAGACTTTTGGCAATTTTTATGAGCTTTACGTCCGCCTCTGCAATGTTATTTGAAACATACTCAAAAAGAGTAAAAAAGAAGCGAACAATGTATGGGGAACTGCTCCGTTTTCCATCTCACTGAACATATATTCATCTTATCGCGAAACAAAGAAATACGGTACCAATTTTGTCGCTTCTTTTGCTAACATACGTGCTCACTGCTGAAAAATCACAAAAATAGGAAAAAATCAAATACCTTTTCATTGCTTTGTTTTTCATGAGATTTCAATTCAGGAGCAGTAACCCTACATGTTTTTTTAGCTGAGTTTAATGTTTTAAACTTAAGTAATTTAGTTTCCCAATATTACAATCCTTTTGATTGTAGGCTCCGTGACCCATAGTGTTATGTTCCAATCGACTCAGCTTGACCTAAATCTGTTTATTAATGTCTGTGCGTATGCACAACGTATGTTCAACTAACTCAACCGAACCGAACAACAACCCCATCTTCTAATCTTACAGAACAATTAGACAGCTATATTGATTAAGTTCGTATGTTCAGTAGTGATGAACTTTCTGCAAATTGTCTAAATAACGAAGCGTCCTCAAAGCATTTGATATATCGGAGCAGATGTTCTTCTAACCGTTTTTACATAATGAACTTGTAATTGATAAAAAATCACGAAAGCAAAGCTTTAAAAAATTCTAATCATCTGTAACTCAAACTTTTGGTCCTAACCCCTGATATTATTGCTAGCCGGAGTGGCGCACACAAACATGAGAAAAATTAAAGTGGGCGGGAGCTTCAAATCTGCAAAAAGTTCAGAATAACGAATAGACAAATATTTTTCTTTGAAACTGGTGCACATTTCTACCTCTGACACTTGAGAGGTAAAATTCCACACTCTTGATTCCACACCATTGATACTGGACGCATGTGTACCAGTTATGTGTGGAAATATACCTGCGAGACTCGGATAAAACCTTTCCACCGGAGACGAAACACCAGAGTTAACAAACAGCAATCGACCGAACTATACACATTGTGATATTAGCATTTTTAAGCTAAGACAAACAAGCAATGGCAGAGCAAAACCAGAACACCAACCAGCAGGATGTGCCAACCAACGGAAACGCTGTCCGGAATGACGACAGAAAGCTCTTTGTCGGTGGACTAAGCACGGAAACTACGGAGCAAGACCTGCGGAACCATTTCGTCCAGTACGGGGAAATTGAGAATGTTAACGTCAAGACCGATTCCCAAACCGGTCGGTCCCGGGGTTTTGCGTTCATCATCTTCAGCAGCGCCGAATCGCTCGATAAAGTCGCTGCAGCCGGAGACCATACCATCAATGGGAAAAAGGTAGACGCCAAAAAAGCTAAATCCAAACCGGGGAAAATTTTTGTGGGTGGATTGAGTCCGGAAACCAGCGACGAGGAAGTGAAAACGTTCTTTGGCCAGTTTGGTACGGTTGTGGAGGTGGAGATTCCCTTCGATAAGTCGAAGAATCAGAGGAAGAATTTCTGCTTTATTACGTACGAGTCGGAAGCCGTGGTGAAGGACCTACTGAAGACGCCCAAGCAGACGCTGGGAGGTAAGGAAGTGGATGTGAAACGTGCAGTGGCAAAGCAGGACGGTATGCAAATGGGTGGACGTGGTGGAATGCGCGGAGGTCGAGGAGGCGGCTTCGGCGGATCAAGACAAGGCTGGGGTGGTGGTCAAGGTTTTGGTGGAGGGTATAATCAAGGTGGTTTTGGCGGAGGATACAACCAAGGCGGCGGTTTTGGTAATGGGTTTGGTGGTGGGTACGGTGGTAACAATTTTGGCTTCGGAAATTATAATAATTTCGGTTTTGGTGGCTTCCACGGAGGAAAGCAGCGAGGACGCGGAGGAAATCGCCAGTACCAACAGAGGCCGTACTAAAAATTCTGTACAATTATCGTAAGAAATGAAGAATATGTAGATGGCAAATAATAAACATTGAATAAATTTATAAATTGAAATATTAAGACTTTTAATTTAGGAATGTAATTGGGTTTGTTGAAGTTGATATAAATGTTTGTAGTTTGTCAGACATTAAAATAGTATGAATATTTTACTTATCTAAACTGCTGGGGAGCAGAGTTGCGCAAAGAGTGAAACCAAATCTATGCCTATTAAACTGTCAAACCTTCTACCTATCCATAGAGGTTAAATTCCCGAAAAACGCGATCGTTCGCTTGTTCGGTGTGAAATCGTGTTTTAATTGATTAATTGTTCAGCAAGTATGTTGCACACATTATGAGGTATCGTTCGAATTTTTTTTTATTGGTTCACCTAAAAGTGAGATAAATTTTCTTTTTTAAATTGTTTGAAACAAAATGGCATCTTCCGAAAAATTGTCAGAAATAATGTACAGAAAAACTTTGTTTAAGACACTGCGGGTCTATCTATCGAAACGAACAAATTATTGTAAAATGATATGGAAATGCTAATATCATCTTCCAAACTTGGACGTACATGTTCATGATAGAATTAGAGGCGAAAGTATAGAATTGATAGTTCCGTTAGGATACGGCAGGCATGAAGAATGTTTTTATAGAAGTCGATTTGAAAGCGAGCGGAGGCCAAGTTGGTTGCGACGAGACGGACGCAATGAGAAAACAGAACTGTGCAATAAAAATCCTATTCGACTAAATGCTGATGTCATATTAGAAATTTGGAGACAGTACTCGTCGATAGCAAATCCTTCCGCACGCGATGGCATATGAGCAAGTCAAACCACCTTCCTTTTGCCAGTGGAGATATATCAGCTTCCACACTGATATTCTTCCCTCCCCCTTCATACGGGAGCTTGGCAGAAGGAAGGTCGTGTGATATGTGCCATCACAAATATTTGCCTCCGCTCGCTTTCAAATCAACTTCTATAAAAACATTCTTCATGCCTGCCGTATCCTAACGGAACTATCAATTCTATACTTTCGCCTCTAATTCTATCATGAACATGTACGTCCAAGTTTGGAAGATGATATTAGCATTTCCATATCATTGTAAATCGTTTAACTTCACGTAGAAGTAACACACACGAAATCATTAATTTAGTTAAATTATTGTAGTGTTCGCTTTATAGAGCTCGCACTGTATGATAGATATACTGTGGTCTGAAAGCATGGTCATCATTTATAGTTATATCTACGAATAAAATATCTGATCCGTTCACTTTCTGTTCGGTCTCTAGCAGCATTCGGTTGTGTTTTAGGTCCCTGCATTGTCGTGTAGAAAGAATTCCACAAGGGTATTGCCGATTTCACCAATTTGAAGAGTTATGTGCAGTGTTGTAAAATGTCATTTGCATTCGTTTCTATAATTTTCCCAGAACTTTTTTCAGAAGTTAGCAATTGATTCTTGATGTATGAGGAACTTATAGCGCTTAAATGTGCCTACAACTTTGTCTAACAAGACATTGCTCTAAATATGTAATCTGGGGCGTGGGAGGCAAAATGTCATTCAAATGACATTATGTCAAATGACACGTGACATTTTGGAGAGTTTTCACTCTCCAGCCTTAGATGTTATATTTAGAGCAATGTACCTTTGAACAAAAATATAGCCCTACTCAAGCTTTATGAGTACATCTAAAATTATGATGTGAATTTTACTTCTGAAGAAAGTTATTAACAAATTAGTCAAATGACATGCAGATGACATTTTACAAGCCTGGTTATGTGTAGATTGTGATTTGCCCGCTTCTTTTCTCACACGCACTCTCATTTCGAGTTGATCGATTTTTGTTACTGAAATTTACCCAATTATAACCCATTACTCGTGAGTCACATGTAAGCGTGTACACTAAATCGATTCCCGCCATGATTTGACGTCTGTTTGTTTTCAGATTGAGCACTCACACACAAATATTATACACGGAAAATCAAGCTTTTTGAGTGTATTGAGTGTGAGAAAAGATAACTGTGAGAAAAAATCTCGCAAAACTCTTATAAAGTGCAAAAAGCGCAATACTTAATCTAACTTATTACGGAAACAATTATAACAATTGGACACTAAAATTATGACTTATTTTTAGATAATAGGTTGATTAACCCTATAAAAAGTTTTTATTGGTATACTGGTATACAATGAATAACTTTGCATGGTCGAATCAATGTTCTAGAAGCTTATTCATCACATAAAAATACAGCATTCAACTACAAAATCATAACAATAATTTCAATTTATAGAAGGAAATTCGAGATTTAATCAAAATTAAACAATTTTCACACTAAAATATCTCGCAAGGTTGCAAAAAGTTGCAGCCAAATCACTGCACATTCAAAAGATAAGGTTCAAAGCTTCCTATTCCAAGTGGTTTTATTTGTATCTCGCTGTACCCTCGTCATACATTTGTTATTGAAAAATAACTATTTTTCTACATGTTCGAGCCAATCTTTGATACCGTTGAGCATCGAAATTCGTACACTTAAGCACCTTTTTATTTATTTATCAGACTAAGGCCGGAGTGGCCTGTGCTGCACATAAAAGTCTTCTCCATTCAGCTCGGTCCACTCGGTACGTGGTCCACTTCGCCAACCACGTAGTCTGCGGAGGGTCCGCAAATTGTCCTCCACCTGATCGATCCACCTTGCCCGCTGTGCACCTCGCCTTCTTGTTCCCGTCGGATCGTTGTCGAGAACCATTTTCACCGGATTACTGTCCGACATTCTGGCTACGTGCCCGGCACACCGCAGTCTTCCGATTTTCGCGGTGTGAACGATGGATGGTTCTCCCAACAGTTGATGCAACTCGTGGTTCATTCGCCTCCTCCGCGTACCGTCCGCCATCTGCACCCCACCATAGATGGTACGCAACACTTTCCTTTCAAAAACTCCCAGTGCGCGTTGGACCTCCACGAGCATCGTCCAGGTATCGTGTCCGTAGAGAACTACCGGTCTTATAAGCGTTTTGTAGATAGTCAGTTTGGTACGGCGGCGAACTCTATTCGATCGGAGCGTCTTACGGAGTCCAAAGTACGTACGATTTCCAGCCATTATGCGCCTCCGAATTTCTCTGCTGGTATCGTTATCGGCGGTCACCAGTGAGCCCAAGTACACGAATTCTTCAACCACCTCGATTTCGTCACCACCGATAGAAACTCGTGGTGGGTGGCTTACATTGACCTCTCTTGAGCCTCTTCCTATCATGTACTTCGTCTTCGACGTGTTGATGACTAGTCCAATCCGTTTAGCTTCGCTTTTCAGTCTGATGTAGGCTTCTTCTATCCTCTCAAAGTTACGTGCCATGATATCAATGTCGTCGGCGAAACCAAATAACTGGACGGACTTCGTGAAAATCGTACCACTCGTGTCAATCCCTGCCCTTCGTATTACTCCCTCCAAAGCGATGTTGAATAGCAGACATGAAAGACCATCACCTTGCCGTAACCCTCTGTGCGTTTCGAAGGGACTCGAGAATGCCCCTGAAACTCGAATTACGCACATCACCTGATCCACCGTCGCCTTGATCAACCGTATCAGTTTAAACGAAAATTCGTTTTACTGCATTAGCTGCCATAGCTGGTCCTGATCGATTGTATCATATGCGGCTTTGAAGTCTATAAATAGATGATGTGTGGGCACGTTCTATTTGCGGCATTTCTGCAATACCTGACGTACGGCGAACACCTGATCTGTGGTGGAGCGTTTACCCATAAATCCCGCCTGGCACTGCTCCATGAACTCTACTGCAATTGGTGTTAGTCGGCGACATAAAATTTGGGAGAGTACCATGTAGGCGGCGTTCAGCAATGTGATTGCGCGGTAGTTGCTACAATCCAGCTTATCACTCTTTTTTGTAGATGGGACACACGACACCTTCCATCCACTCCTGCGGCAGAACCCCATCCTCCCAAACCTTGGTAATCACCTAGTGCAGCGTTCTAGCCAGTGCCTCACCACCGTGTTTAAACAGCTCTCCTGATAGTTGGTCAACTCCAGGAGCTTTGTTGTTTCTCAGCCGGCCAATCTCCTCCTGGATTTCCTGGAGATTCGAAGCCGGAAGTCGCATGTCCTTTGCGCGTGCTCCTAGGTTCATTACCATACCGCCACCGTTGTCTGCCATATCGCCATTCAGGTGCTCTTCGTAGTGCTGCCGCCACCTTTGGATCACCTCACACCCGTTTGTGAGTAGGTTCTCGTTTATGTCCTTACACATATCGGACAGTGGCACGTGGCCCTTACGTGAACGGTTTAACTTCTCATAGCGTGCGTTATTAGCGCGGTACAGCGCGGTATAGCCAATTCTTTGGAAAATTTGTTTTTGATTTTTTAAGTAGTTATAGGCTTAAAAATATGGATTCTTTAGGGAAAGTGGATTTTCAGTAAGTGAAAAAATTACACTATTGAAAAATTATTTCTCAAATAAAAGAGAACGAGATACAAATAAAACCACTTGGAATAGAAAACTTTGAAGCTTATCTTTTGAATTTGCATTTATTTGGCTGTCACTTTTTGCATCCTTCTATAAATAGAAATTGTTGTTATGATTTTGTAGTTGATTGCTATATTTTCATGTGCTGAATAAGTTTCTAGAATATTGTTCACTTCAAAAATTCAATCATGCAAAGTTATTAACTGTATACCGGTTTTTATACAGTGAACTCTCCCTTACTCGATATTGAAGGGACCATCGAGTTAGGGAGGTATCGAGATAGAGAACGAATTTATATTTGGCCGAATGCTGTTTAATCGAACAGTTAATTTTTTTTCCTTATTAAGTGAAGTGAGAGAAGAAATGTTCGAAGTGAATGATGAACAGCGAGAACTGAGAAGTGAGAAATGAAATTTTTCAATGAGTACAGAGTAGTGAGAAGTGAGTACTGAGAAACGGAAGCGAGTATTAAGTAGTGAGATGTGTGCAGTAACATGTAAGTAGTGGAAAGTAAGAAATGAGAAGTGAGGAGAAAGTAGTGAGAAGTGAGTTGTGATAGTTGCAAAGTGAGAAGAAGGATATGAATAGTGAAAAAAACAGAAGCAAGGGGTGAGTAGAAGAGAGGATAATTATGATGTGGGAAGCGAGATGTTAAGTAGTGAGAAGTAAGTGGAGAGATAAAAGTCAGGAGAAGGAAGACAGAAGAAGAAAGAGAAAAAAATAATGAAGGAAAAGGAAAGAATATTGTTTCTCACTTCTTGTTCCTCGGTCCTCATTTTTATTATTCCCTTCTCACAACTTACTTCTCACTCCTGATTTCTCACTTTTCACTTCTCACTACTTACTTCTTTCTTCTCTTATCGCACATTTCGCTTCTCATCTCCCTTTTCCCACTACTCACTTCTCACTTTGCACTTTTCACAATTAATTTCTCACCTCTAACTTCGCACATCTCATTTCTCACATCTCTTTTTTCACTTCTTAATTCTCACTTGTAACTTCTTATATCTCACATCCGACTTCTCATTTCCCACTCATCACTTTTCACATCTAACTTTTCACTTCTAACTTATCCCTTCTTACTTTTCACTTCCCACTATTCGCTTCAATCTTCGTACTTTTAACTCCTCACTTCTCACCTTTCATTTCTCACTTCCCACTACTCACCACTTACTTCTTTCTTCTAATTTCTCACTTTACGCTTCTCACTTTTAACTTTTCATTTCTCACTTTTTCTAACTTCTCACTCCTCACAACGCACATCTCACTTCTGACTTTGCACATATCACTTCTAAACTTTCACTTTTCAGTTCTCATCTCTTCTTCAACTTAATATATCTCACTTCTGACTTCTCATTTCTCACGTATCTTATTTCACTTCTAACTTCTAGCTTTTCACTTCTCACTTCTAACTTCTAACTTTTCACTTCTCACTTCTCCCTTCATACTTTTCACTTCTCATCACTCTCTTCGCACTCCGAATTTTTCACTTCCCACTACTTATTTTTCACTTCTTACTTCAAGCTTCTTACTTCTCATTTCTCACTTTCCTTCTCTCACTTTTAACTTCTCACTTCTAACTTTTCCTCTCTCACTTCTCATATCTCACGTCTTATATCTCACGTCTCATATCTCATTTCTCACTTCTCGCTTATCACTTTTCACTTCTAACTTCTAACAACGTCGTGCATGTACTGTTTCTGACAACATCGAGTTAGCTAGGTGAAAATGCTGTGAAAAATTACTTCGACTTAGAGAATATTGAGTAAGGGAGATATCGACTTACGGAGGGAGCGCAATATGCTAGATTCAAGGGACTTTGGATTTCATCGAGTTAGAGAAAATATCGAGTTACAGAACATCGAGTTAGGGAGAGTTCACTGTAGTGTTAAATGACCTATTATCTAATTGAGTCATATTTTGTTCGTTTCAATAGATAGACCCGTAGTGTCTTTGACAAAGTTTTTCTGCACAATATTTCTAATAACTTTTCCAAAGACGCCATTTTGTTTCAACCAAATTTAAAAAAATAATCCTAACTCACTTTTAGGTGAATTAATCAAGAATAAAATTTTCTCAAATGATACCCCCCACAGTAAGCACAGTAAAAAACATTTTAATTTTAATTAAATAACATTTAATGCTTGTTGGTAAGGCGGAAGTATTGTTATCACGTAATGATTATTATTGCGAATTAAAACGCAAGAATTAAAATATATTATTCAGAAACAAATTAAAAACACTTTTGAGGATGTACCCCAATAAAGTAGCAACAAGAAACTTATTTGCTTGCACTCTATTGATATCTTGGTTATCGAGTTTAAAAGCTATCAAAGTGAACACTCCTGTGAAGGGTTGATCAAAAAGTTGCCAACATAATCACATGAGCATTATTCAGAATCAGTGCAAGCAGATCATATTTGCGCAACTTTACTATCATCTACTTTGCTGGGAAGATGGTTCAGTTCAGAATTCTTACCAAGCCTTGCTCGAAGAATTCTTTATCCAGTTTTCACACATGGTAAAGGCTGGTTTACAGTTCGGAAAACGTGTCCGCGGTATTCTGCTCCGTGTTTTGTCAGGGAAAATTTTCCGCCGATAAGTCTCCACTGTCAAAGCCGAGGTCAAAACATTTTTCGTTATGGGTTTTACACTTCAGGATTTTGCTTCTGGTTTTGATAATCTGCGTATCAGCATCCGTGCTTGAGTTAACACTTCTGGGTTTCTTTATACAAACACATATACGAGCGAAAAGAGGGAAAGATAGAGAGAAGAGGGAGATATAGCGAGAGAAAGGGAGAGATTGAGTGGGAGAGTGAGAAAGAGAAAATGAGTGAGCGTGTGAGTGAGAGTGAGAGTGAGTGAAGGTAACTTAGTGGGAGTGAGTGAGTCAAAGTGAGGGTAAGAGCTAGTGAATGAAAGTGAGTGAGTGGGTGAGAATTAGTGAGTGAGTGTGTATATGTGAGATTGAGTGAGTGAGAATGAGTGGGTGTGAGACTGAGTGAGTGAGCGAGAGTGTGTGAGTGAGAGAGAGTAAGTGAGAATGAGCGAGAGAGAGAGTGAGTAAGAGTGAGTGATTAGGGAACGTTCACAAATTACGTAACGCTTAGAGGGAGGAGGGGCGCGGTGAGCGGAGTGTTACGATCCATACAAAATTTTCAGATGTTTCATACAAAAAGTGTGGCATAGGGGGGAGAAGGTTGAAAATACTCAAGAGTGAGTAAGTGAGTGAGGGTGACTTAGTGGGAGAGTGAGTTTGTCAAATTGAAGGTAAGAGTTAGTGAGTGAGAGTGAATGAGTGGGTAAGAGTGAAGGAGGGAGTGAGAATGAGTGGGTGTGAGATTGAGTGAGTGAGCGAGAGTGTGTGAGTGAGAGAGGGTGAGTGAGTAAGAGTGAGTGAGTGAGTGAGAGTGCGTGAGTGAGAGAGAGTAAGTGAGGGAGAGTGAGTAAGAGTGAGTGAGGGAGAATGAGTAAGAGTGAGTGATTGAGTGGCAGTGAGTAAAAGTGAGTGATAGTGAGTGAGTGAGTGAGAATGAGTGAGTGATAGAGAGTTAGTAATAGTTAGTGATTAAGTGGGAGTGAGTCATTGAGTGAGTGAAAGTGATTGAGTAAGTGAAAGTGATTGAGTGAAAGTGATTGAGATTGAGTGCGCGTGTGAGATTGAGTGAGTGAGTGAGAGAGAGTGAATGAGTGACAGTGAGTGAGTGAGAGTTAGTGAACGAGTGAAAGTGAGTGAGTTAAGTGAGTGAAGTGAGTGAGTTAAGTGAGTGAGTGAGAGTGATCGAGTGAGAATGAGTTAGAGCAAGTGAGTGAGAGAGAGTGAGTAAGTGAGAGAGTGGGTGAGAGAGGATGAGTGAGAGAAAGTGAGTGAGTGAGAGAGAGGTGGCCGTCTCACTACTGACTATTTCTCACTTCTCGTTCAAACTTCTCAATTTTCACTGCTCACTTTTCAATTCTCATTTCTTACTACTCATTTCTCACTTTACTCTCCATACTTTTCATTCTCAATTCTCACTTCTTACAACTCATTTCCTACTTCTCATTTTTCACTTCTCATTAGTCACTTTTCACTTTTCTTTTCTCACTCCTCGTAACTCACTTCTCGCGTATCATTCACTAATCATTTATCACTTTTCACTTCTAAGTTTACACGGTTAGAAAAAAGTACCGTCAACTGGGGGAAGATGATCATTGAGGTGGAGATGATCATTTGATGTGTCAGTCAAAAGTGCCAAATTTTTTTATGAAACGGTAGTCAACAGTATTCTCCGTTCAAGTAATGTTACCGCTAGGTAGAAATCCGAGTTTTTCGATTATAATCATGAAAATGCATTTTGTGGAAGAAAGAGAGAGATAGTCATAAATGACGCTATTTTCGTTTCAAATGTTGACTTCGTAGACTTCTTTACGTAGTAAATTCAACATTCATACAAATAACGTAGTGTATTTTGACTATTAGGTCATAATGATTTTAGTAGAGCTGTCTTGATCAACTTCACCCCAAACCAGATTACCCAAAAAATGTGTGATAATTAAATTTATTTTAATAAATGCGAATGCATTTCAGAAAATTAAAGTTGTTGATTATTGCGTACGTGTAGCAGTACATGTTTTGAAAATATTTGTTTGGATTTCAAATGTAAACACACATTGTTATTGCATGTTTTGTCTTAAAAATGATCATCTTCCCCCCAGTTGACGGTACCTAATATTAGATACTTTTCACTCAAATCGGGGGTTCAATGTGGGAACCCAAAATTGAGCAAATTTTCTCTAAAATTAAGTAAAATTCACTTAATATTAAGTAAAATATACTGAATATTAAATAGAAACTACCCAAAAATTAGGTAAATTTTACTCAACTTTTGTAAACATGAGATTATTTAACGTTGGGTTCCCACACTTTACTGCCCTTGTTGAGTGGTTTTGCTCTTCATTTTATGACAACAAAGGGAAGAGGGAGGGAGATGCAAGAGAAAAAAGTACCTAAAATTAGGTACTTTTTTCTAACCGTGTACACTTCTTATTTCTCATTCTCACTGCTCACTTCTCACTACTCATTGCTCACTTCGCATTATTCAGTTTCCTCTTCGCACTTCTCACATTTCTCATTTTCACTACTCGCATCACTAGGTTCTTTCCATAATTAATTTCCGTCAGAAATTACGCATTTCCTGTGCGGAATAAATTCAAACGGAATTGTTTCCCCACGGGATTTGCATCTCTACACATGGGATTTTTAACCTTTCACTTTTCCCGCGATTGGGTTTACAATTCGGGAATTTTTTTTGTGTAGACTTCTTCTCCTGTCACGAAAAACGCAAATTCCGCAAACCATTTAAATAACATGTGAGACCAAATCCCGGACACGTTTTCCGAACTGTAAATTGGCCTTAATGTCGATTTCTGTGGGTATTATTGTATCCATCCTAGTAGTTTTTTTTTAACATCCAGCACATCTGAAACATTGCTTAAGAAAATTATTTTGAGCTTTTTAGTGGAATGTCTTCACTTGGCATAAGACGAGTTTGTACACGGAAGAAATAAACTACCCAATAGTGAGTTTAATTCACCCAACCTCGAACATCCGTACGGGAAGCCAAAATTGAGTAAGTAGGGTCGAAGTAGTTTGCCTTTACTCCCATGTTAAAAAAGTACCCAACGGAAAATTTATTGACCCAAATTTAAGTTTAATTCACTCAATTTCGACCTCAGGTAATAAAACTCAAAATTGGCTTCCCGTATTGAACTGGCGTCGTTGATTGTTTGGCTCTTTTGTTTTGACAACAAAAGAAAGAGTGGATGAAAGCGAAGATAAAAATAACTCAAAAGTAAGTTTAAAAGTACTCAATTTTGGGTACTTTTTTCTTCCGTGTACAGTCCCATTTAATTCCACCACTTAATTGTACCTTGATAGATACGTATTTCGACCTCAACAGTAAGGTCGTCATCAGTGTCTCGTACTTGACTCGACGGAGATTGCTTTGTTATTAGAACCTCAATTTTCCTCTTTTTTTAAAATTCTTAACCTCATTTTTCTCATTCGAAAAACAAATCCATTTTGTGTAAAATAATTTATTTCGCAATTCAAGCGATATCGGGTCATAATGGCAAATGTCACAACGGAGTTCTTTTCGTTGGCTTTCCCTTCTTTTAAATAGAAGTGTCGAACCGAGAAGGCTTGGCTGTGGGCAGAATGTACACGGAAGAAATAAACTACCCAATAGTGAGTTTAATTCACCCAACCTCGAACATCCGTACGGGAAGCCAAAATTGAGTAAGTAGGGTCGAAGTAGTTTGCCTTTACTCCCATGTTAAAAAAGTACCCAACGGAAAATTTATTGACCCAAATTTAAGTTTAATTCACTCAATTTCGACCTCAGGTAATAAAACTCAACATTGACTTCCCGTATTAAACTGGCGTCGTTGGATTGTTTGGCTCTTTTGTTTTTGACAACAAAAGAAAGAGTGGATGAAAGCGAAGAGAAAAAATAACTCAAAAGTAAGTTTAAAAGTTCTCAATTTTGGGTACTTTTTTCTTCCGTGTAGTCAATTTGACAACCGTCATGTGTTTCCCAGACGAACATGACAAATTTCCATAGGCTCAAACGATTTTTTTTATTTATTTGATTTCAGCTTTCCCGAAGAATTAATATTTTTGACGCCTCGACCTATTTTTGAAATTCGAAACAAAAAATCGAAAAACTATAGTAGGACTTAGGCCAAAAGTTGATAGGCCGAATATATTATTTGACCGAACAAACCATTTGGTCGAAACCGAAAGTAATTCGGCCGAAAATGTCGTTTGGCCAAAAATGTCAATGTCGAAAATGCCATTTGGCCGAATAGATCATTTGATTGAAATAGTTATTTGATCGAAATGGTCGTTTATCCGAAAGGGCTATTTGGCCTAACGGGTCAAATATCGCCGAAATTAACGTTTGGCCGATCAGCCGAACAGGTTCATTGGCCAAAAATGGCTGTTTGGTTGAAAGAAACATGGGCAATTAACTTTGAATGTAATAAAAATTGTGTTATTAAACGCTAGCGAAACATGGTGTGTGGCAGTGGAGAACACTCAACGGTTGCAGGTTTTCATCAGCAGATGCCTGCGATATATAATTCGGGTCTGGTGATGATGATGATGATTATACTACCATCTATTGTAGCTAGGCACCTGCCGATCGATAGCACTGGCCATAGCTGACAAACGATTTGATCATGATTATACTATTGTTTGAACGGTCAAAAATGGGTGTGTGGTTTCATGAGCAGAGAAACTTATGCGAATCCACGGGATGAATAGAGAGTCTCTTTCCAGAAGAAAGTTCGTACATACAATAATATAATCCAGCCCTCGTTTCCCAGATTGACCCAATAGAATCTATGGGGAGGAGAGCCCACCCGACGATTCCACTCTTCCTATCAAAATCGCTTCAATCAAGTGCCCTGATGGTTATTTTTTATGGCATATAATCATATAGTTTCTTCAAAGGGTTAAATCCCATGTAGGGTTACCATGTTGATATGGACCCCTACACATTTTGGCTCAATTGAACAGCTTTTTAGTTTTAAACAGATTGGCCAATTGGGGCCGTCCAAAATGTGAACATTTTAGGGTTCAAAGGTTATTTATTCCGCAAGAGCTACATTTTGCTTTGCTGATGGCGCTGAAAAAGCTCGGATATGAAAGAAATCGAGCGAACCAACTTTCCACGGCAATCAAAGTGTGCGAAATGAATAGGACTATTATGTTATTCTTTCCCGAAAAATGATTTCTCCCCGAAAGTCTTTGTGAGGCAGCATCCTGTGCTTCTGAGATTGAATGAGCATTACGAACAACCCTGATTTCGAGAGCTATGTCTCGCCAAGACCCGATGCATAAAAACGCACTAGTAGGAAATGCTACTCCTTTTTGTTCAGCATAAAAATCCTGACATATGACTTTCTTTCGTACTGTACATTGGTGTAACCCCTCAAATCAAAAGAATCAACATGATTTATTTTTCAAAATTTATTCGACCTAAGTTACTCACAATCTATATACATACAGATTTCTCACAGCAAGTTACCCAAATTTTTCAGTACGGTTGATACTGCCGGTTTCCTCCGCCGCCTCGCTGCTTGCCACCTTGGAATCCACCATTTCCTGAATTATCGTAATTACCGAAGCCAAAATTGTTGCCTCCATATCCTCCCCCGACATCGCTTTGGTTGAATCCACCGCCGAACCCTTGATCGCCGCCCCAGCTTCTTCTCGCACCGCCGAAACCACCTCCACGGCCTCCGCGACCACCCATCTGCATACCTGAACCACCCATGTCCTGTCTGGACACTGCCGCTTTCACATCTACTTCCCTACCTCCCAGCATCTGCTTGGGTGTCTTCAAAAGTTCCCTCACCACCGCTTCCGAATCGTATGAAACGAAGCAGAATGCTTTCTTCTGGTTCTTCATCTTATCGAACGGCCTCTCCACCGCCACCACCGTACCAAACTGTCCGAAGAACTCCTTCACTTCCTCGTCGCTGGTTTCAGCACTTAGCCCGCCGACGAAGATCTTACCCTGCTTGGATTGGGACTTCTTCGCGTCAACTTGCTTACCGTTGATGATGTGTTCCCCGGCGGCGACCACTCTACCAACAGAGTCGGCACTGTCGAAAACGAGAAAGGCAAATCCCCGCGAACGACCCGTTTGGGAATCGGTCTTGAGCGTCACACTTTCGATTTCACCGTACTGGACAAAGTGGTTTCGCAGATCCTGATCGGTTGTTTCCGCGCTTATACCACCGATGAAGAGCTTTCTGTCGTCATTCCGGACACCGTTTCCGTTGGATTGATTTCCCTGTTGGTTATAGTCAGACATTTCTGTTCACTCTAAATTGAATATATTTATCTACTAGTAAATGGTCTGTTCGACTATTGTACGGATAATTGACTATATTCTCCTGCCGTTGGTGAAATGTTTTTATTTCAAGTTCATAGGTACATTTGACTTATAAAGACGGGTACACCAATTTGGTTTGCCAATAATAGCTACCTCCTCCAGCTTCAAAACTACTTGCGGGTAAATATTTCGGGGTATCTTTTCAATGGCTGTGCATTCCAACTAGAATTTGGTCTGCTTTTCATCTTATAACACAACAAAAGTTTCGAATCGAAACTATTGGTACATTTTTTGTCTTTTGGCGTAACGAAGTCATAAATTAAACATTAAAAAATACCAAAAAGCAGCACAATTTGTGGCTACAAGTGGTCCAAGATTCAGTAACAATATGTTATAGAAAAAAATGTTATAGCATTTTGGGTTATTTACTGCTTCCTTGATGCAATTCAGATCCGATGAACCAGGAGTGTATAACAAACTCCCGAAACACAATTTGCTTTGATTTACCAATCATACGAAAAAAGGAAAGGACTAATAACTAGGCGCCTGGGCATGGTGGTTTCCATTCCACTAGCCAAGCCAGCTCAAACCAGGATGTTAGGCAAGAAGATTCAGGCTTTGATTGTATGCTTTTCGATAGATGGTCTCAATCCATCCCTTTCACAGTTTTTGTTGATTTTCAAAAATAATAAATTTCGATTACTACTCCCTTATACTTTGAATAGGACTGACCGATAAATCCGATAAACAGCAACTATCATAATCACGGTCGTAAAATTGAGGCAGCTAAATAAAATTTCCATTTAAAATTAGAAATTTTCCATAAACAATTAGGAAATTGCCAATAAAAAAATCAGGGTATGAGCAATAAATAATTATAAAATTTCCACAAATAAAACAAAATTTCCATAAACTATTAAGAATTTTCCACAAAACAAAAATAAATAAGCACTTTTAAAAGCAAAAATAGCAATTATAAAAGAAGAATTTTCCATAAAGAAATGAAAATGTTCCACGAAAAAAATACAAAATTTCCATAAATAAATCAATATTAGCAATAAACAATCACAAAATTTTCCTCAAAATAAATTTTTTTTTCACAAAGAAAATAAAAAATTTCCACAAAATAATCAATAAAGAGCAATAAAAAAATAAGAAAATTTCAATTAAAAAATACAAGAAATCAATAAAGCTGATGAAATTTTACATAAACTTTAAAAGCTTTTAAAGAAGGGGTCGTCTATGGAAAAAACGCACAGTTTGGTTGCTTTTTTATATTTTTTTATGGAAATTTTCTTTTTTATTGCTTTTTGTGATCATTTCGTGGAAAATTTTTATTTTGTTATGGAAAATAAAATATTTATTTTGTGAGAATTTTTGTAATTGTTTATTGATAATATTGATTTATTTAGGGAAATTTTGTATTTTTTACCGTGGAACTTTTTGATTTCTTTATGGAAAATTCTTCTTTTATAATTGCTATTTTTGCTTTTAAAAGTGCTTATTTATTTTTGTTTTGTGGAAAATTCTTAATTGTTTATGTAAATTTTGTTTTATTTGTGGAAATTTTATATTTATTTATTGCTCATACCCTGATTTCTTTATTGGCAATTTTCTTTTTTTATGCGAATTTTCTAATTGCTTAGGGGGAGTATTTATTTTAGTCTGAAATTGATACTGCCAGTGACGTTCATATGCCTGATATGTGGACGTCCGCACGCCCCTAACTAGCTCACCTCCTATTATGGAATTCTGAGGGCCGGCGACTGCTTGCGACACACTTACCTTACCTAACAGAACTGAGGTAGACAATACAAAAGAAAGGCAGACTCACTGAAAAGGAAATCAAGGCGGTCATAAGAAAGACTAAATGATACAATACAATAAATTAGGCTTAAATAAATTCATTTATAAAAGACTCCATAGTAAGAAAAAGTAGAAGGTTGTATCCGAGACACGACCGCCAATTGGACGTAGGATTACGTAAAATGTAGTGTATTCAATTTTGAAAAAAAAATTCAATAAGTTTACTAAAGCTGATGGTAAGCAGCTGGGTCCATAACCGAAGCCATCGTTGCGATGAACTGCAGTCATCAGGTAATTGTGGTTATCATTTTGAAGAAAATTCTTCTCAGACCAATTTTTTATTGTATATTTCATAGAGAACCTTCATTATTGTGTTTTTCCAAACGCAACAAGCCCAAAATCGAAACAACAATAAAACCAAAATCTGAAACTTGAGAGAAAATTACAGCTAACTGTGTGGGTGTGAGAGCTCTTACGTTCTAGTGTATAACAAGCTTAATATTAGCTACTCACTACTGCGTAATCGGCACTCTCCTCGAGTGCCATCGCGGCCATCGCAGTAGGCTCGCCTTGGCGGCAAGTCCATCTGTCACTTTCTACTTCGTAACAGCGGACAGGTAAGACACGTGGCATCTGCATAGGTGGTTCCTTTTCTGCCTATTTCAGATTCTCACAATGGCGATCCTGCCAGGAGCTGCGATTTTCGATTTCGATTTTAAAAATTCTACGAAAATGCGGATCAGCACGATCGCGCACCGAAAAGCGGACATCGATGGTCGCGCACTAGAAGCGGGTAAAAAACCGCGCTCTCGACAAAGCGGATAACAGTATCGCGCATTCATGTAGCGAACGAAAGGTTGCGCATTTGAGCTGCGGACGCAAGGTCGCGCATAAAAGTGGCGGACAAAAGGTCGCGCAATCAAGGAGCGGACACGCAGGTCGCGCAAGTTAGAAGCGAGCATAAAAGTCGTGCATTTTTAAAGCGGACACCAGTGTCGCGCATCTCAAAGCGAGCACAAAGATGCACATACAAAAGGCGGACACAAAGGTGGCGCATGAGAGATGCTGATTCAATGGTCAATGAATTTGGTCAAAATTATAGCAAACGAAATTGGACAAAACGTTCGTGCGTTTGAGCAGAGGACGAAAGAAAAATGCAAGCGTGCGACAGAAGTGTAGTTTGCCGAGATGCTGTTGAGTGTCGCATCGACATTCGATTCATCGATGTGATAACACAGGGGAACAAAATTTAAACTTTTGCGGGTCCTCAGAACCAATTGATGTGTCTTCAGAAGATTTTGGCTCGCTGAATCCGAATTTGTCCTCAGATATGCTCTAACACGTCCAAATTTTGAGATATAGCTAGATTAATACCGCTAATTTGAAGAAATTGTCATTTTTCGAAGGACTTTCATGAAATATATATACATAATTTTAGGTCAATCAATACCCGAAACGGTATAAGCACATCTGATCTAATGAATTTCCATCAGATTTGCAAGTTACAATTGTTTTATATTCGGTTTTCTTTGAATTTAAGTTCAGTGAATTTAATTTAAAAATATTCCATGCAAGTCCGTTTCAAAAACTCATGCTCAACATTTCTCCTCCTCCTAAAATGCTCGATTTCTGGTTGTTTTTTTATCGATTAACTTCCAATAACCACACGTAATCTGTTGCAATTGTGTTGTGCTAGAATATAGTGCGAACATGATGATCCAGAAAGTTCCTTTCTTTTTATCAACAAGGAAACAGATTGGATTGCAATTTGAACAAATTCAAATCCTCTACTGTATACCCTACCAGAGCATTCAAGCCACATTGACTAATAAAATACATTGCAGCACTCGGAAAATAAGTTGAAACTTGAACATTTTGTAACTTCATCGTAATTTTTTTCATTTATGCCGTTGTTTTAGAGAAATATTAGAGTGCAGAATTGGCGGATCATCCAACCATATGCTTGGGTAGCTGTAACATGTTGAACAGCGCAGAAGTGGAGCAGAGCCCAAGTTTTTTTTTTCTGGCGCATAAACTTGCGTCATAGCACATAACAAAGCTTGATAAAACTAGTGAACTTTTTCCCGTTTCACTGTTATAAACTGACCATAGATAAAAGAAATTGCATTGGGATTATTTCAACATCCCTTCAGCCTTTTCAACGCGAATCAAATAAAAAGTCCCGCACGCCCCACGCAGGAGTAGGTTGTTGACGTTTTCGGGTTTCTGTTGCGTAGCCGTCAACGTCGCTTCAGCTTGTATGCAATCATACACGATAACGTTCGAATGCAACTTATCGATTCTTTGATTGATTTTGCTAATTGATAGTTTTCCGCCCAAATTTCTATCATAGGAATATTGGAATGATCATAAATAGTAGGAATAATCAAAATGTATAGAACTGCGTACAGTTCTCCTACTTGCTTTATTCGAATGAACATAGTAAAGGAGCTTCAATTGTCTGTAAATACAACATATCACTTGAGCAATTATTGAAAATTTATCGCGCCAGAGGAAATGCAATATCATATTTACATTCAATAGAAATTACTTCAATGAAAACATATTAAGTTTTTGCTTGGACTAACTATTATATTGAATGCTTGTTACTTTCCTTTCAAAACTGTTTACAGAATATAACTAGGCTTGTATACAAGTCTTCATAGGTGGCTTGCATAATATATATTTTTAAATGACTTTTACTTACTAAAATTGTGGATAAATCACACTCTTTATGTTTAACTTGTTCAAAATGCACCACATTTCGAAAGATAAGATGTTTGTGATCCATTTTGGACCTTGATTGACTGATAATTCTTTTTATAGGGTTAACGATGGCTGTTCCAAAATGCTCAAAATCTTTGATTTTACGACATTTATTGAGGTATATCTCAAAATCTCGACGTGTTAGAGCAAATCTGAAGTCAGATTCGGATTCAGCGAGCAAAAATCTATTAGGGACACATTATTTGGTGTTAGGGACAGAATCTTGTTGAGCTGTGTAATTGATGTTAATAATGACAGTATACTATAGTTTACAGTGCTAGATTAGGTGTGTATCTAACTATATCGGAGTGGAATTACATATCGTCGGCCAGAATGAGTCGGTGGAATTGTAGCGACGCTTGTAGTAGCGGGGTCAGTAGTACTCGGCGATTCCTGGTCTTCCAGGTTTAAGTTGGTCAACCGGAATATCCACCCAATCCTTCATGTTCACTTTTAAGAACTTTTCGTTTCTGTTTCCTTCATATGGAAGCGATAACGATGGCCGCACAGAACCGTTGCGCACGAAAACGGTCTCGCATGTTTGCAGGTCCTGATGAACGAAGATGTTTTGACTACCGTGCCATGTTTTTTTTTACTGTCAGGCGCAGATTGCGCATTCCTTTCAGTTGTCGGTGAAAAACTCGGACGGTATACGGAGAGTTATTCTATATACCATCTCAGCTGGTGATGGTAGGATGTCCTTCTTATAGGCAGTTCACAAACCAAGCAATATCAACGGAAGGTGTTTGCTCCATAGAACGGGGTCGTGGCAAAGGATGGAAGTTTTCAGGGTTCTATGCCACCGTTTGTTGGTTCTCTTCTATTGCGGATGGTATGCAGTTGTGTGAAGGTATGTAACTGCAACCATACGAGTTTGCTTACAAAATAGCGACGGTTCGATTAACCGCTGCTGGTCGGTTGTATTGTAGGTAGGAACACCAGAACGAGCTGCATCCGGCACAAGAATTTGAGCAATCGTTGGCGTGGTCATGTTCGGAACGGGGAATTCCTCTGGCCACCATCACATGTGTACCAAGGCGCGACAACTGGTGCGTTGCTTGCAGAGCGATTTTATGAAACGGATTTTTAACAAAATTTAATGAGCGAATGCGATCACCTAAGCAATTACGAACCAATTGTTTTGTGTTGCCTGGAATGGTATAGAGCTTCAAGTTTAAATAAGATTTTGTGTTTCATTGCTGAATACGCCAGAGATCATCATCAGTTTTCTGGTCAACAGCAAGAAAAGCCATTTTTTTGCTGTTGTTTGTCCAAATGAAGTCGAGTTGGCTAGATTGGCAGTTAATCATTATGGACTTATGGTCGTTGTAGATGTGACAGTTTCGTCCTTCTACCATGAGCTTAAAGTGCCTCATCGCGAGGTAAATTGCGTTTAGCTTATGATCATATCCTACGCATGAATTGTACTGGGTGGCGAAGTCAAAGCATTGTCCCATCCATGAATATGGTAAGAACATATGAAGTAATTGGTTAGCAAAAATTTGTGTGTTGGCAAAAAGCGATTTAAAAGTTAATCAGAGTCTAAATAATAATCACAGAGGTTTCAGGGATCTTAGAGAAATAGATCACTAATTATTCTTTAGGACTTCAGCCAATTTATAATTCCGAAAGCACTTTTTTAACTCTAAAGGTTTAGGCATGTGCAAATGTAATCAATTAAAATTTTTAGAAGTAATCTATATACATCAAAATGGATTTCTATCTGTCTGACCCTTATAGACTTGGAAACTACTAAACCGATCGGCGGAACATAAATTTCTGCATAACTCGAAAACTAATCGGAGAATAAATCAATTAGGTGAAACAAAGTTCGTCGGGCTGCAAGTGGTAAATAAATTACAATTGATTGAATTATTGCCCACGGAGAAAAAGTTTCTGCAAACCTCAAAAGATGTATTAGAATCTGATTAACCAAAAACATCCCAAAGCCCTGAATCTGCCCTAAAGATTCTGAGCTCCCAAAAGATTATTTGATAATAACACGATTTTTTTGGTATTTTGCTTTGAATCGCTAGATCCATAACTAATCGATAATAATTGTAAGAATTTGGCATATGGCATGTATGACATGCTTCTTGGAAATCCTTAAACAATCTTGGAAAACCAATATTTGTCAAAAAAAATCGAGTGAAAAATCTCACTTATCTATTCTGTATATGTAAGTTCTTTCTGGATTTCACGTTCTACCAAAACGATTCCTACTGTTATAGTTCCCACACTAATAGTCCCAAAACCACCCGTGGCACCTATGAGGGGTCATAGATTTCTCTGCTTCTTTCTTAAGTTTAGGTGTCCAATTTTCACAAGAACGTGGCCAGGACAGATCTCGACTGTTGGAGAGTGCTTTGTTTCCAACTAAGAGATAGCGATTAGTTCAAAATCAATATCTGTGACAACGGATAGAAATGATTCTACTGTCATACAATAGTCTGGGTTGTAACACCTACGAATTCAGGAGAATCGCTAAATGTTAATGCTAATTCCAATACTGTTGCCCAAATCAGCATTTCCTGTTTATCCTACTCACGACTTGGAACGTGGATGCGCCACTGCTTACTATGATACGTGATGTAGTGAAGTGGAGCTTCACCGTCGACGATCTGGTGCAACATCGTACCTGTTGCGAAGTCTGAGGCGTCGACCCAGAGAGACAGTTCGGTAGTTTTAGTGGGGCGCGCTAAACGTGTTGCACGAGAGAATTGCTGCTTTCTTCTCTTGCTGCTACAGTCTCTTTGCTCCAGGCGGAAGGTGAACGATCTTTGCGGAAGGTGAACGATCTCAATTGCATTTCAGACAAACCTTCGAAAAAAAAATGGATCATGGGAAAAAATTCTTCAACTCCTTCACTGTAGACGGAACCTAAAAATGTGGGATGGCTTGCACGCTATCTGGCAGAGGACGGCTTCCTTGGGCGGTGACGGACTGTTCCAGAAATCGATCGGTTCTGTTGCTTCAGCCGCTCAAACCGCTAACGCATATGATCACTATGCGTCTACAAATTCGTTTCGTTCTGAAGTGCCTCTAAACGTAACAAACGGCTTTGGGTGAAAAATGTTCGATCAACTCCTTTTTTATTTCGGAGAGAGAGGTGGATGTGTGGGTGTGAAAGAGCTCTTACGTTCTAGTGTATAAGGGGTCGTACACATATTACGTAAGCATTTTTTCTGGGTTTTTCGACCCCCCCTCCCCCCATGTAAGATTTTTTTCATACAAATGATTTTTTATTTATATGGTGCGTAAGAAAATGACGGACTCCCCCTCCCCCCATAAGTGCTTACGTAATATGTGTACGGCTCCTAACAAGCTTCATATTAGCTACTCACTACTGCGTAATCGGCACTCTCCTCGAGTGCCATCGCGGCCATCGCAGTAGGCTCGCCTTGGCGGCAAGTCCATCTGTCACTTTCTACTTCGTAACAGCGGACAGGTAAGACACGTGGCATCTGCATAGGTGGTTCCTTTTCTGCCTATTTCAGATTCTCACACTAACTGTTACTGACGCGAATATCAGCAACTCGATTATTTGGTTTTCGCGACCGATCGGCAGAACGACCATAACGAAGCACCAAACAAAGTCAAAAGCGATGTGCATTATGAACAGCTTCATAAAAGACTTTTGTCAGTTAACCTGACCAAGCACGCCGTCCTCTCGAAGGGAATTAAAGCCGTTACCGATTACATCAGGTCCAAGTGAACAAGAACGAGGACGTAGATCCACCCAAAACGGCCCTTTCCAGGGCCCCAGAAGCAGTCACAGAATAGGGAGGTTTTCGTAGCGCACTCCCCGACAATCATAATTTTGAAAGAAAGTTCCACATAACTAGTACAGACGCCAACGTCAGCCACTAGAAGATTTACCGCTGAAACACGATAGACACCATCCATGCGACGAGCGATTGCACTGTTACCTACGGATTTTTTTTACCGTCACCAAGCGATTATCATTTGCAAAATGAAAACAATAATCTTGACTCAACCTTCTCTCGTGTACAATGATGATTCTAAAATGAACCAATTTGTTTTCAATTATGCGCCTTTCCAATCACAAACAACAACAAACCTGAACCAGCAGCTAGCGAAAATATCATTTGACTGAAACTGACGTTATCGTCAGCCACTCGATGATTTGAGACGACATCCCTGCGAATAAATTTTTGGAGAGCCTCCCTACACCGAGCGCTTCCACTGCTACCGACGAAGAATTTCTACCGTCGTCAGTTACACGGTTTTGATGTCTGTGTTTGCGATGCACGTACGGGATTGGTTGGAAAACTGTTTTAAAACAGTAAACTGAATCCTATCTTCCCGGAGAACATAATTCTATGTTAAAAAATCAGAAGTGTCGTGTACAAGACACGACCGCCCGACGTAAAGTACGCAAAACCTTTTGGTGCAATGATAATTCGAGCATCATGTGAATATTAGGTTGTTGAACTCTACAGACACTATCCAAGCGAATAAACAACGCAGGCTTGTGTTATCGTTACTGGCACCGATTTTCGACCGTCGTCAAGCTTTCTACCATCGGCAGAGTTTTGTACTTTGACGAAAATTCGTCTCGGTTGGGAAAAACTTATTCATGTAAAAAAATGTGAATCAAAGAACCAATTTATTTGAAATAATTCATTTTTCATTTCATTTATTTAGTCTACATCTAAACAGATAACACTGAATCAACAATTTGACGCCACAATGCACGGTTCGAGGCCGTATCTCTCCATCCTCGGATACGCCCCACTCTCGTCAAGTCGTTTTGCACCTGGTCTGCCCATCTCGCTAGTTGCGCTCCACGACGTCTCGTACCTGCCGGATCGGAAAAGAACACCATCTTTGCAGGGTTGCTGTCCGGCATTCTTGCAACATGCCCTGCCCATCGTACCCTTCCGGCTTTAGCTACCTTTTGGATACTGGGTTCGCCGTAGAGCTGGGCGAGCTCGTGGTTCATTCTTCGCCGCCACACACCGTCTTCTTGCACACCACCAAAGATGGTCCTAAGCACCCGTCTCTCGAATACTCCGAGTGCTTGCAAATCCTCCTCGAGCATTGTCCATGTTTCATGTCCGTAGAGGACAACCGGTCTTATTAGCGTCTTGTACATGACACATTTTGTGCGGTGGAATCTTTTTTGACCGCAGTTTCTGCTGGAGCCCGTAGTAGGCCCGACTTCCACAGATGATGCGCCTTCGTATTTCACGGCTAACATTGTTATCAGCCGTTAGCAACGATCCAAGGTAGACGAATTCCTCGACCACCTCGAAGGTATGCCCGTGTATCGAACACTGCTTCCCAGGCGGGCTCTGTCGCGCTTGGTTCCGCCCACAAGCATGTACTTTGTCTTCGATGCATTCACCACCAGTCCAACTTTTGTTGCTTCACGCTTCAGGCGGGTGTACAGTTCTGCCACCATTGCAAATGTTCGGCCGACAATGTCCATGTCATCCACGAAAAAAAAACAAATTGACTGGATCTGTTGAAAATCGTACCCCGGCTGTTACACCTGGTTCGCCCGAAATCTTCACACAGTTTTGCACACCATCCACCGTTGCTTTGATCAGTCTGGTAAGCTTCTCAGGGATGCTATTCTCGTCCACAATTTTCCATAGCTCTACACGGTCTATACTGTCGTATGCCGCCTTGAAATCAACGAATAGATGATGCGTTGGGACCTGGTATTCGAGGCATTTTTTAAGGATTTGCCGTACAGTAAAGATCTGTTCCGTAGTCGAGCGGCCGAAGCCGGCTTGATAACTTCCCACGAACTCGTTCACTAATGGTGACATA
Source organism: Armigeres subalbatus (assembly GCF_024139115.2). Taxonomy (NCBI): domain Eukaryota; kingdom Metazoa; phylum Arthropoda; class Insecta; order Diptera; family Culicidae; genus Armigeres; species Armigeres subalbatus. Next base: position 12,647,338 of record NC_085139.1, on the reverse strand, counting down.
CGACGGAAGATGATCTGGGATATCACTTTGTAGGCGGCATTAAGGACGGTGATCGCTCGAAAGTTCTCACACTCCAGCTTGTCGCCTTTCTCGTAGATGGGGCATATGACCCCTTCCTTCCACTCCTCCGGTATATATTCAGTTACCCAGATTTTGGCTATCACTTTGTGCAGGCAAGTGGCCAGCTTTTCCGGGCCAGCTTGATGAGCTCAGCTCCGATACAATCCTTACCAGCTGCTTTATTGGTCTTTAGCTGTTGGATGGCATCCTTAACTTCCCTCAAGGTGGGGGCTGGTTGGCTTCCATCGTCCATTGAACTGACGTAGTCATCTCATCCCTCCTTAGCCGTGCGGTAAGACGCGCGGCTACAAAGCAAGACCATGCTGAGGGTGGCTGGGTTCGATTCCCGGTGCCGGTCTAGGCAATTTTCGGATTGGAAATTATCTCGACTTCCCTGGGCATAAAAGTATCATCGTGTTAGCCTCATGATATACGAATGCAGAAATGGTAACTTGGCTCAGAAACCTCGCAGTTAATAACTGTGGAAGTGCTTAATGAACACTAAGCTGCGAGGCGGCTCTGTCCCCAGTGTGGGGATGTACTGCCAATAAGAAGAAGAAGAAGTCATCTCATCCGCTGTCTTGACTTTCACTGTCTGTACTCTCAGCGCCATTAAAATGTTCCTCGTAACGCTGCTTCCACCTTTCGATCACCACACGTTCGTCCGTCAAGATGCTCCCATCCTTATCCCGGCACATTTCGGCTCGCGGCACGAAGCCTTTGCGGGATGTGTTGGGCTTCTGATAGAACTTGCGTGTTTCTTGAGAACGGCACAGTTGATCCATCTCCTCGCACTCCACTTCTTCCAGGCGGCGTTTTTTCTCCTGATAAAGCGGGGGTGCTGTCTCCGCTTCCATCTATAACGTTCCACGTTCTACCGGGTACCTTCCTGCAGCGCGACCGCCCGCGTTGCGTCCTTCTCCTCCAGAATCTGCCTGCACTCTTCGTCGAACCAATCGTTCCGTCGACTTCGACCCATATACCCGACGTTGTTCTCCGCTGCGTCGTTAATGGCTGCTTTGACTGTATTCCAGCAGTCCTCAAGAGGGGCCCCATCGAGCTCACCCTCTTCCGGCAACGCTGCCTCGAGATGCTGCGCGTATGCAGTGGCGACATCAGGTTGCTTCAGTCGCTCTAGGTCGTACCGCGGCGGTCGTCGGTACCGAACATTGTTGATGACGGATAGTTTTGGGCGCAGTTTAAGCATCACCAGATAGTGGTCAGAGTCGATGTTAGCGCCACGATATGTCCTGACGTCGATAATGTCGGAGAAGTGCCGTCCATCAATCAGAACGTAGTCGATTTGTGGTTCTGTCTGCAGTGGTGATCTCCAGGTGTACCCATACGGGAGACTGTGTTGGAAGTAGGTGCTGCGAATGGCCATATTCTTGGAGGCGACGAAATAAATTAGTCGTAGGCCGTTTTCGTTCGTCAGCCGGTGAGCGCTGAACTTTCCAATAGTTGGTCTAAACTCCTCCTCTTAGCCAACCTGAGCGTTCCAATCTCCTATGATGATTTTGACGTCGTGGCTTGGGCAGCTATCGTACGTTCACGTTCCAGCAGCGCGTAGAATGCGTCCTTATCATCATCAGTGCTTCCAGAGTGTGGGCTATGGACGTTGATTATGCTGAATTTGAAGAACCGGCCTTTGATCCTCAACCTGCTCATTCTTTCATTGATCGGCCACCACCCGATCACGCGCCTTTGCATATCGCCCATCACTATGATAGCTGTTCCCAGCTCGTGTGTGTTGCCGCAGCTCTGGTAGATGGTATGATTACCTCTAAACGTTCGCACCATTGATCCCTTCCAACAAACCTCCTGCAGCGCTACGATGCCGAATCCACGGTCCTTTAGCACATCGGCGAGTATGCGTGTGCTCCCGATGAAGTTGAGAGATTTGCAGTTCCACGAACCGAGTTTCCAATCGCTAGTCCCTTTTCGTCGCAGTGGTCTTCGCCGATGGTTCCGGTCCGTACTCTCTTGTTGATTGTCCAAGCTGACGTGGTTCCCTTGATTTGCCGCAGCTGTTCAGCCGTCCAGGATATTTTCCACTTGTCTCGCACTGTCTTTCCAATCTAGGTTTTTACGTCTCCCACAGTTTGTCGGTTTGTCTCATTTGCAGCGAATAGACAACACAGTTCATCTGTCAAGTAAGGGTGTGGAGCAAGAAGAAACCAAGCAACGTTGGACACGCAATGCGAAAACGCTTCAAAACGAAGAGCAATGGTGTTAGGCCATTTTGCGGAAGGTCATTAGGCCGAATTAGCATATCCAAGGCGAAAGAGACAGCAAAGCATGAGATGCTGCGCTGTCTTATGCGCGGACCATCGACTCATGGAAATATTGACATGTGGAATAGGAAATCACAATAACTCAGACAAACATATTTAATGTAATATTTTGCTTCCATGAGTCGATATCGAGTTATACAACATCGACTAATGGAGGTTTGACTGTAGTGTATTCTTTGCATCCCGTAGTAGTTTGATGGACAAACATCAAAACTCTCTAAAGGTAGATACATCTATCCAGTGGCGTAGCCAGAAAATTGGTCTGGGGGGGGTTTTCTGAACATTTTTTTTTTCGAAAAAAAAAATTTCTTCCAAAAATTTTGTCTTTGGGGGGGGTTTTATACCCAAAACCACCCCCGTGGCTACGCCACTGCATCTATCGCTTCATGGTTTGTAGAGCTACGAAATGTGGCACGATAACATGGAATTTTACCAATAAATCAAGGCAGCATGATTTATTGGCAAGAATGATCATGTGAAGTACCGTTTTGATTCATATTCCGAACACTTAAGCACATGAATTTTAATATTTTTATAGATCATTAGTTTCCATCAGCTAGCGAAAGAATTTAACTTTCATATAAGCGCTTGAAATGCATATTTTATTGATTGTAACTTTCAATACTGAATGATTTTATTCTGCCCAACTTTGTCTCAAATTCCGAACACTTTGATTCAAATTCCGAACTCCACATGTGAAGCACTAGAAAGTTCAATTTAGACGTTATTTAATTGTCTGGCAATTATTATGTCCTTAATCTGTAGGCCTGTCGAGAAAATTTGTTAATTTATGCAAAAATATTAACATATTTCTGATAAATCTCCATGTAACGAGTGTTCGGAATATGAGTCTGTTTGGAATTTGAGTCAAAAAGGTAAATCAGACTTAACCATTTTGGTCCACATTCATCCTATTAAAGCCTATTTTTCGTCATTGCAAAAAATAGAAAAATAGTGTGTGCAACTCGTTCCGAAATTCGATTTTTTCAGCATTCGTAGTATTTATATTATAAATGTACAACTCGTGCTGATCAACTTTTTGCAACTTGTTGCACAATTAACTAGGTTTGTTCAAAAATGTATGAATTTGTTTCGTTTGTTTGAGAAACTACATATGGGGTTTAGTTTTACCTGATCTGTATCGAAGAAACTTTAAGATTCGGTGCTAGTTTGTTTAAAACCAGTTTTTTGTTGTTTTCTTGGAAGTGTGTAAAATGGATATATGCAGTTTCTCAAACGAATGATTCATTTATCTTATTTGATATTGATTTAATCATGTGAATTTGATTTTTCCGAACGAGCATAATACTGAATATTGTATGCTGGTCCATGTTGTGTACATAAATCGTGTTTTTCTAATGTTGTGCGTTTTACTGCGGTAAAATCAGTTTTAATTATAAAATCATTGCATGCCTATATTTTCAGGTACACAGAATTTTGTTTTTACACGATTTTTTTTCGCTCGTATTTTTGATCGCGTGACTTCAATTTGCCACCAAACTCTTCGCAACATGTTTCAAAAAATCCAGAATAAATCAAAGAAAAATCACATGATATATAATATACGTTAAACATTTAGGATGAGTGGAAAATTGAGAAAATGTAAATCGTGTAAAAACAAAATCCAGTGTATAGAATATTTTTGGCTGAATGTTGGATTCTCTCGATGAAATCAAGAGAATCTATGCCATTTTGTTTTAAAACAGTATCCATGATTTCTTGAAACATAGTCTGTTTGAATTTTTGCGAACGTTAGAAAACGATTCATTGTACTCATTATCTTATAGGCGAATTTGAGTAAAGCTCATCAATCATTTCGACATCTGGTGGTCGTCACAAGAACCACGAAAAAGGTGTCGTTGGCCAAAAAGGTGCATTGGCAGCATACGGTGGGAGTACGATTTTCTTGTTTTCTGGTTACTAGGGTAACGGTACCAATAGTGGAGGTATTAGTAGATCCACAAAAGAAAATATTTTTTAAAATCGATAATTATGGGAAATCTACATCTTGAATATCTTAGCCAATAGATACACTAATAAATTTGCTAACAAAAATGAATTTGATGCCATTTAACATCAACAATTACCAAATATTGCTTGCACCACTATGGGTACACTGTTCCTTTAGTGGCGGTAGAAATTAATTTTGGTTCCCATAGTGGTGCTATCCATTGGTTTCTTATGAGACTCGCCACTATTGGTACAGTTGCACCACTATAGGTGCAAGGGAATCAATTTTGTTAAGGAAAATCATTGTTTTCAATAGTTTTTCAAGCGAAATCTTAAGATAAGTTGCATTTAACAGGATATTTAAAGCACGACGCATCAACTGAAACCATCGTAAAGTGTATAAATATGGTAAATCTCATCTAAATCCCACTACCTCCACTATTGGTGCTACCTCTACTAAGGGTACGGTTACCCTACAACCATTTGTGAAAGCTGAAAAAGTCGCAAATTGGAAGAAAATTTTGTTTTCTTTGGGATGAGCTTCCATCCGGTGTGTGCTTGCATATGATTTTTCTGATTAAACAGCACATCTCTTGCAGTGCCTCCACCGCACTATCTTGGTTATGAATTCCCGGATTTTTAATTCGCGGCTTATTTGGGTGGGATTTGTCTTTAATAGCTGCTTAAAGACTGTAAGAAGCCATTGCCAGTGGAAAACATGTGACAATATACCAAAAAGTGAAGTAAATTTTATGGAGAAATTTTGATTTTGAATGTAAATAATCGCTTCTGACGACTTTTCTCCCAAACTATCGCAGCGCACTCTACCATTGGATCCTTCTCGAATTCGCCTATTGCAAGACAGGAGCTAAGAACACACAAAATTCTTAATTTTTATTTTAATGACGCGAGAATGAAACGAAATTCATATTAACTAGTTTCAGAGATAAAACATTGAAATTGCTTTATCAGAAGCTTTGTAAAAGTATCAATTCTTACCCTGCTTTCGCTACGTTACTGGAAAGAAGAAAACCAAAAAAAATCCGAACACTTCTAAAAGACCCCGAAAACGCAGGGGGAACTCAACCGTAGGAAAACCCGAATACGAGTCGTCAAGTTGCCAAGAGCCATTTCACCCAGACGTCGACCGAGGGCGATTCACAATCTCGGACGTTATGGAATACCCTGCTTTGTTAGAACCGCATCTTTAACAGAACCGCGTGGCAACAGTAACACCAGCCAAATCGACGTACGCATGGCAGAGAACGATGAGACAGAAAGAATCAACGTATCGCAACAGCCAGACAGCCAGCCCAGCGGAGCAACGGTACCGCTTGATGCGGAGAGGGGATTGACCGATATTGCTTTCTGCTGAGCGCAGTTGGGTTTACTTCGTGGAAACTTTAGCTATAGAGAAGTCGAGTCAGTTTGAAATGAAATATCGAGGTGTATAGTAATTGTTTTTGTTGTTGAAGGTAAATTAAGTTTGTATTGCCATTTAAATAATGAAGAACAATCAATCAAGTAAGTGATCAAACATGTTAGTAATAATATCTAACAGTATATAAATTTTAAACTGACGAGGATACATTTCTTGACGAAGACTTTACGGATTTTTCAAGAAATATTTGCGATTTTGTAACTCTCACATATATGATAAAATCGGGATATTACTGTATTACATTTATTGCTAAGCGTTGAGTGAACTTTCAAAGAATGATTTGATTCGCGATGATTGAATCAACAAACACTACCTACACTGAAAACCAAAACTACCCAAAAGTGGGTTGTTTGCACTCAAAACCGTAGTTTGGGCCAATAACCCAAATTTGTGTAAAATGACTTTTCTGGCACTAGGTAGTTTGCCTTTAATCCCATGTAAACAATTTACCCAAAGCTGAGTTTAATTTATCCAAAGCGGACCTTAATCAACCCAAAATGGAGAATATTGAATTTACTCAAATTTGGGTTATTGGGCTGAGCAACCTCGGTGAGGTGTTTGCATCTTGCTCTAGTTTTGATAGCAATCATGGGAAAGAAAGAGAGAACTACCCAAATTTGGGTAAATTTTTTCTGCGATATTCTCATCAGTGCGTATATTGAACTCAAAGTTTGGGTTGATTTATCTGTCCGTGTATGATTAAAGATTATGGTTAAATAACTTTTCACGATGATTTATCGTAACTGTTTGTATGATTGATGATCAATGATTATGAACAATCGAATTTAATTGTTTTATTGTTTGGGTTCTACGTAAATATTAATTTCTGGAGCTAGTTCTTGACTAGAAATTTAATTGTTGGTGTTGATTCCTCCAGTTACTCTTTCTAAAAATTCTTTAAAAAATCCTATGGTCCTTCAAGAATTTCTTCAAAAAATGCTCTGGAAATGTAATTCTTCGAAACTTCAGGATTTCTTCCGGATATTTCTTAAGTATTTCCACTGGAAATTTCTTCCAGTATTCTTCCTTTAGGAATATGTATTTTAGTTCTTTAGGAATTCCTTCTGAAATTTCAGCACGAAATTTTTGGAAATTGCTTAAAAATATTTAAACGAATTCCAATTAGAGACCAAATAGCTTCATGAATTGTTTTGGATATTCTTCCAAAAATTACTTCAGTTATTAATTTCGAAACTTCTTTGGAAATTTCTACAGATATTCCTTCCAAATTTCAAATAAGCAATGAGAATCCCTTCGGAATTTTCCTTAAGAATTTATTAGTAATTCGCTTAGATAAAACCGTACAAAATTCCTTAAAGAATTCTTTCGACAATTTCTTTGAGAGTTTCTCCAGAAATTCATTCCGACATTTCAATGAATCTTTTTTGCAAATTGAATATCTTTCGGATGCTTGATTTGTCCAATCTCCACATGTGCTTTACTATTGTATACCCACAGCCAAGCGAGTGCACATTGTTTATTAAACGAGAGGATCGCACTCCATGCCCCCCAGAGAGCTAACCGCGGTGGAGGTTGGTACTCGGATTCTGATGGCTTTTCCGCAAACGTGACCTTTAAGTGGTCTTGTTGTGTAGGGGTTATCACGCCTATCTAGAGAGTAGGAGGTTGAGGGTTCGAGTCCCTCCAAGACACGTGGATTCTTTTTCGAAAATTTCATATCAATTTGTCCATTTCGAAACATATGCTGAGGAGAAATGGATGAACGCTGTCATCAGAGGAGAAGTAGAATCACTGAAATTTAACACAGCAAGGTGTAGGCAATGGAATTGAAAATAATTTTAAAAATTACAGAGATTTTTGTGAAAATGATTTCTTGGGCGGGATTAGAAATTTAATAAAGATTAAAAGTAGTATCATCTCCGGAATCATTTCAAGAAAAAACTTCATTGTCATTAACAATCAAATTAATTTATGACGAAAGTCATTTGGTCGAAAGGGTCGTTTGGCCGAAAGGGTAATTGGGCCAAAAGAGTCGTTTGGCCGAAAGGGTCAATTTGGCGAAAAGGTCATGAGGCCGAATAGATCATTTGAAAAGTGAGAAATCAAGCCGCCGGGCGACCCATCGGCGCATAGACCAATCTGCCTTACAGACACGACGGGCAAGTTGCTAGAGAGGATCATCCTCAACAGGCTGACCCCGGTTTTCGCAAGGGTAAGTCCACGTTGGACGCTATTAACTCGGTGGTGAAGACCGCCGAGATAGCGATCCTAAAGAAAAGGCGAGGTATTCGATACTGTGCGTTAGTGACACGTTAGTGACTTGATGTGAAGAACTCATTAAACAGCGCAAGTTGAGATGCCATCGCGCTCTCGTTACACCGGCTTAGCCTGCCGGTGCGGTGGGCCTGTACCGGATTTCGGAAAGCTATTTTCGGAACCGTGTACTATTATACGAGTCCGATGCCGATCAGAGAAGCGTACCTATTACCGCAGGAGATCCGCAAGGTTCAATACTGGGCCCGGTACTATTTTTTTTTTTTTTTTTTTACAAGGGAGAATGCTACACGTGCATTGTAGTTGCCAAACTACCACACGGAAGTGTACTGGAGTGTCGGACTCGATCATACCGGTAATACCGACTAAACTCCCTTGGGCTCCACCATCGTTTCCCCCAGGAACTACCTCGCAGTACTACTTCTGGGGGGACGGCAGTACTAAGCGTACTCGCTCATTATCGCTCACACAGGCACTCGTCCCACGCGAGAATGACTTGGGTGCTCGCACACCATTCACTCCATTTGAGTCTTACTTGGATGCTCTCCCGGGCGCTCCGCTGCCATGCCTCGAGGTGTCAATAGCGGTAACTGCCTGGGCCTACAGATATTACGCTACGACACTCCTGCCTCAGCACGAGCAGATCAATCACACCACTGCCGAAGCAGACCACACGCTACCCTGCCGAAGCAGGGACACTCCCCATGCACAACATGTGCACAACTGTAGGTGTGTGGGTACAACCCACTGCTACCCTGCCGCCGAAGCAGCTTCTCCAAAGACCATTCGCTCCATGTGACCCTTTTTCGGGTGCTCACTCTTACACTCCACTGCCATGCCTCGAAGTGTCGACAGGTACCTCGACTCCTACCTCAGCATGTGCAGTCCATACTCAGACTTCTGCTGCGCTTCGAGGTGTCAATAGCGGTAACTGCCTGGGCCTACAGATATTACGCTACGACACTCCTGCCTCAGCACGAGCAGATCAATCACACCACTGCCGAAGCAGACCACACGCTACCCTGCCGAAGCAGGGACACTCCCCATGCACCACATGTGCACAACTGTAGGTGTGTGGGTACAACCCACTGCTACCCTGCCGCCGAAGCAGCTTCTCCAAAGACCATTCGCTCCATGTGACCCTTTTCGGGTGCTCACTCTAACACTCCACTGCAATGCCTCGAGGTGTCGATGGGTACCTCGACTCCTACCTCAGCATGTGCAGTCCATACTCAGACTTCTGCTGCGCTTCGAGGTGACAATAGCGGCGACACGCTATGACACTCCTGCCTCAGCACAACCAGATCACTCACTCCCTGCCGAAGCAGCTCACGCGCTACCCTACCGAAGTAGGGACACTCCACAACTCACTCTAACACTCCACTGCCATGCCTCGAGGTGTCGATAGCGGTATGTAGGGACCAATCAACGATACTACGCTACGACACTCTTACCTTAGCATGTGCAGTCCATACTCAGACTTCTGCTGCGCTTCGAGGTGACAATAGCGGTGACGCGCTATGACACTCCTGCCTCAGCACAAACAGATCACTCACTCCCTGCCGAAGCAGCTCACGCGCTACCCTACCGGAGTAGGGACACTCCCCATGCCAATTGGCACTCCCTGGGCTTGTGCACAGTCGCTTTGATAGAGTCTGCTTACGGGCACTTGTGGTTTTTTGGGAGGGATTTTAGCAGAGCCCACTGCTAAATCCCACCACGCCCTAGGCAGTTCTCCCTGACTCACAGACAGCTGGGGAGGGGTCGTCAAGCCCTTGGACATGGTCCATGCTGTCCCTGCTGTCCCTGCTGCCCCCAGGGCCCGGTACTATGGAACCTTATGTATGACGGGGTTCTGAAGCTAAAGCTTCCTCCTAGTGTTAAGATCGTCGGTTTCGAAGATGACGTAACCTTGGAGGTCTACGGGGAGTCAATTTCCGAGGTAGAACTGACCGCAGCACACGCGATCAGCACAGGGGAGGATTGGATGAGCGCTAGAGGCCTGCAGCTCGATCAGCATAAGACGGAGGTGGTTATCGTCAACAACCGCAAGTCGGTTCAACATGCAGTGATTCACGTGGGTGAAAGCGGAGTTTGAAGCTCCTTGGGGTCGTAATAGACGACAAGCTGACCTTTGCCAGCCATGTCGACTACGCGTGCAAAAGGGCTTCGAATGCTGTTGCGGCATTACCGAGGATGATGTCCAACAGTCCAACAGTTCCAAGGTGTGTGCCAGTAGAAGTAGGCTACTGGCAGGCGTTGCCGTATCTATCTATTCCTAGCTCTGTGGGTAACCAGTTACATGCGGGAGCTGGAGTGCATGCACCGCTTGATGTGTCTCAGAGTGATATGCCTACCGCACGATACAGCCTGCGTGATTGCGAACATGATGCCAGTCGGGCTGGTCATCCGGGAAGACGAGGAGTGTTTCGAGCTACGTGGCACCAGAGGAGCCCGCGAACGCATCAGGGTGACTTCGGTTGCCAGATGGCAGCGTGAGTGGGATAACTCTTCTAAAGGTAGGTGGACCCATCGGCTGATACCTAACATATCGAGCTGGGTGGAGAGATCCCATGGGGAAGTTCACTTCCATCTGACACAATTCCTGTCAGGCCATGGCTGCTTCCGGCAGTACCTCCACAGGTTTGGGCACGCGGAGAGCCCCGTCTGCCCTGACTGCCCAGGTTTTGACGAAACTGCAGAGCACATACTGTTCGTATGTCCTCGTTTCGACGTCGAAAGAAGAGCTATGTTAGAAATTGCGGTCGGGACACAACCCCGGTTACCCTTATCCAGAGGATGAGCCAAGCGGTAGAGAAGTGGAACGCAGTTTCGACTGCAACCACTCAGATTGCCTGCAGCTTGCAGAGAATCTGGCGCGCCGAGCAGCAGTCGACAAGCATGACTAACTTGTGATTGGTTAATTAGAGCCAAAGAAGGCTGAGCGCGGGGAAGTGAATGAGGGGTTTGCACATGTCGAGGTAAGAGTGTTGCAGCGGGTGGCAACCGCAGTAGCCACCACGAGGCATGGCAGAAGAGTGACCGCATAGGTGTTAGTATGGACTGCATATGCCGAGGTAGGAGGGTCGTAGCGTAGAACTGTTGGTACCTATCGCTATCGACACCTCGAGGCATGGCAGAGATGAGTAGAGTGAGCATCTAAGTCAGACTCGCGTGGCTTGTTAGAGGTGAGCACCCAAGTCAGACTCACATGGTATGTTAAGGGCGAGCACCCAAGTCAGACTCGCATGGCATGTCAGAAGTGAGAATCTAAGTTAGTTCTACATGGTGTGTCAGAGCGTGTGTCAGGAGGAGTGGCAGAGTGTGCTAGAGTGAGCACCCAAATAAGGCTCAGATTTGTGTGCTAGAGCGTGAATCAGGTGGTAGGGTGAGCATCCAAGTTAGTCTCACATGGTGCGTAAAGGGTGAGCACTCAAGTTAGACTCACATGGTATGTCAGTGGTGAGCATCCAAGTAAGACTCATATGGTGCGTCAGAAAGAGTGTTAGAGAGAGAGCACCCAAGTAAGACTTTTACGGGATGAGTACCTGTGTGAGTGTGAATGAGCGAGTACATTAAGTACTGCCTATCCCCCAGAAGTAATGCTGGGAGGCAGTTCCTGGGGGAACCAGGGTATTAGTAGAGAGGTTAACTCAAGTAACCTTCTGTTGCTTGGGTGGGTTTAGTGGGTCCGGCGGGCTGGCCTTCTGCCTTCCACGCCAACCCCACTACCTGAGCGATAATTTCATGTGTCTGTATGCAGATTTGCCTTCATCTCACTATAAAAAAAGTTAGAAATCAGGAGTAAGAAGAGAGACGTCTCAACCAAAGTAACACAATTCAGTTCGATTTGGTCACAGCAACTCATATGTGACTTGTTTTGGTTGTATATAAGTCACATAAACTTCTATGAGACTTGTGTGTTGCTCGGGAATTCTCATTCATCATTTCTCAATTCTCACTGTAAAAAAATGAGAAACGCGAGGTGAGTATTGGGACGTCTCACTACTCACTTCACACTCCTCACTTTTTACAGCGAGAAGTGATAAATGAAGAGTGAGAAGTGAGACGTCTTTCTTTTCATTCCTAATTTCTAACTTTTCAAATGACCTATTCGTCCAAATGACCTATTTGGCCTAATGATCTATTCGGTCGAATGACCCTTTCGCCCACACGAACCTTTCAGCCAAATGACCTTCTCGGCCTAATCACCCTTTCAGTCTTATGACCTTTTCGGCCTAATGACCCTTTCGGCCAAATGACCCTTTCGGCCAAATGACCCTTTCAACAAAACGACCCTTTCGACCAACGACCCTTTCGGCCAAATGACCCGTTCGGCCGAATGACTTTCGGCCAGATGGGTTTCGGCCTAGTGGCATTCAGCCAAATGGCTTTTGGCCAAATGACCCTTTCCCATTTCTTCGGAAGTTTCTCCAGGAATTCCTCTGGAAGTTCCTTCAAGAATTCTTGTGGAAGGAATTATTCTGGAGATTCTTTAAAGGAACTTCTCTGGAAGATCTACAAAAGAATTCATTCGGAAGTTCACTAAAAGAATTCCTCCGGAAGTTCCTGAAATGAATTCCTCCGTAAGTTCCTCAAAGGAATTACTCCGGAAGTACCTCAGAGGAATTGCTCAAGAAGTTTCACAAAAATGTTCCTCCTGAAGCTCTGCAAAAGAATTCCTCCAGAAGCACCTCGAAAGAATTCCTCCGGAAGTTCTACAAAAGAATTCGTCCGGAAGTTCTTCAAATGAATTCCTCCGGAAGTTCCTCAAAGAAATTACTCCGGAAGTTCCTCAAAAGAATTTCTCGGGAAGTTCTACAAAGGAATTCCTTCGGAAGTTGTTCCAATGAATTCATAATCATGCCATAATTTCTAATATGCTATTAGCATCTAGTCGAATAGGATGTTCATATGCCATCGCGTGCGGAATCCTATTCGGCTGGATGCTGATGTCATATTAGAAATTTAGAGACAGTACTTGTCGATAGGAAAACCCTTCCGCACGTGATGGCATATGAGCAAATCAAACCACCTTCCTTTTGGCAGTGGAGATATATCATCTTCCATACTGATATTCTTCCTTCCCCTTTCATACGGGGTTTGGCAGAAGGAAGATCGTGAGATATATAACATCACAAATATTGCCCTCCGCTCGCTTTCAAATCAACTTCTATAAAAACATTCTTCATGCCTCCCGTATTCTAACGGAACTATCAATTCCATACTTTCGGCTCTAATTCTATCATGAACATGTACGTCACAGTTTGGAAGATGATATTATCCATATCATTGAATAATATGTTAACAACATGCTTCTGAACTAAAATCTTAAGTCTGAAGGTACGGAAACCTCCATGTGAGAGGCATGAAGGCTATTTTTCCGAAAAGCTCAGTTGCTTCGTTGCAAGAGAATTGTAAGCATCCTTCTACGCTTTTCGGAAGCCTCCGTCCAAGCAGCTCGAAGCCTCCTTCAAGAGATTCGAAAACCTCCTCCAAGAAGCTCGTAAGCCTCCCTACAAAAAGCTAATAAAACACCCATTTTTGAGTTATTTTATATATTATATATACCTATTTCAAGAGGCTTGAAAGCTTCTCTTTAGGTGGCTCGGCTTCTTTCGTGTGGCTCAGAAGCCTCATTTCAAGTAGCTCGGAAGCCTTTTTTAAGGTGCGGTAGCCTACTTTCAAGAGGCTTGGTAGGCTCCTTTCAAGATGGTCGGAGGATTCTAGAGGCTTGGAAGCATACTTTTAAAAGCCTCAGAAGCTCAGAAGTATCATTATAAATGACTCGAAAACCACATCTTAAGAGGCTTTCCTTTGAGATGCTAGGAAGCCTCACTTCGAGAGACACGGATGCCTTCTTTCGAGAGTCTCGGAAGAATTTCTTCAAGAGGCACGGAAGCTTCCTTCCAAGAGATGTAGAGAAATTCTTCTTACAAGAGGCTTGGAAGCGTACTTTCAAGATGCTCAGAAGCCTCCTTTTGAGTGGCTCGAAAGCCGCTTTCAAGAGGCTCTGAAGCCTCCCTTTAAGATGCTCGGTAGCCTATCTTCAAAAAGATCGGAAGCTTCCTATCAAGATGGTTGGGATCCCCTTTAAGAGGCACAGAAACCTCCCTTCAAGAAGCCTCCCTTGAAGAGCCTCGAAATCCTTCTTTCAAAAGGCTTGGAAGCATACTTTCAAAAAAAAACTCGGAAACTTCATTTTAAGATTGCTCGAAAGCCGCCTTTCAAGAGATTCGGAAACCTCCTTCAAGAGGTTCGAAAGTCTCCTTTCAAGAAGCTCGTAAGCCTCGCTTCAAGAGGCTCGTAAGTTTCCCTTCAAAAGGTGCGAAATAGATCTTCTAAGAACATTGGAAGCGTACTTCCAAGTGGCTTGAAAGCCGCTTCCAATGGGCTCTGAAGCCACCCTTCAAGATGCTCGGAAGCCTCATATCAAGAGGCTCTGGAACTGATAGGATTCAAAGACTCGAAAGCCGTCCTTTGAGCGGTGTAGAAGCCTCTCTTAAAAAGGCTCGGAAGCTTCTCTTGGACAGGCTAAAAAGCCGCCTTTCAAGAAGCTCTGAAGCCTCGTTTTTAGATGCTCGGAAACCTCCCTTCAAGAGATTCGAAAGGCTCCAATTGACAAAAAAGTCCTGTAGGAAGCTTGATGCATAAATGTGCTTTGAATTGGAATTTTTCACTGAATAATGAAAACCTCAGCCAGCTTCATGGAGCGCCACATATCTTGTTAGTTTTTACGGTCCTTCTTCATATATCTTATCTACGCTTATTTTCATTTACTGCAAAAAATAGGGGGTACCTCAATTAATGCAAAAGTTTGAAGGGGTACTGTTCCAGAGGAATTCCTTTGAAGAGCTTCCGGAGGAATTCCTTAAAAACTTCCGCAGGGATTCCTTTGGAATTTGTTTGAGGAATACTCGGGAGGACTCCCAGAGAAATTTTTGGGGAAACTCACGGAGGAATTCTTTGAATGGTTATCGGCCGTTGGTATTGAAAGGGTTTCTGGTCGTTTTATCAAATTGAAAGGCCGCCATATTGTATTCCAAAATGGCGCCAAATATAGTTTTCCGGCTTCTGCTCATCGAGCGCATACTGGCAGTACCCATATGGCATAGGTCGTTTTAACAAACCGGAAGTGGCCATCTTGAATTCCGAAATTCCAACATGCAGACAGAGTTATTCTAATGGTATCTTGAATAGATTTGTAATTGGAAATTACTTTCCAGCAACTTTTATTAACTGAGTTATGAGTTTAGGGGAGAATCGGGCAATATAGGCTAACTTTAAGTTCTTTCAATTACAAAATTCAATGCAATCCATTTCACCAATATTCTTCCCAACACTTGAGTAATATACCCTTTCCGAGGTTTGTCTGCAGTGAAAATTTCTCCAATAGATTCCTCTGATTTTGTTTACATAAGAATGGGTCTTTCCCGGACCTCTTGAAAAGCGGCATCTAAATAAGTACGGTTACGGGCCCTTTTGGGTCGATGCCCACGTAGCGTTTTTTCAATGCTGCGTGCACGTGGCGTTGAAAAATCGCAGGTGTGTATCGGTGCGGCGACTCTGCGTTACCGCTTTTTCCCGCTGCACACATGCGTCCTTTTAACACCGTGTGCACGCAGCGTTGAAAAGACGCTACGTGGGTATCGGCCCTTTATTCCCACTGTGCAGCGCCATGACGTCCAGTTCCCGCTGTTACTGTAAGTGAGGCAAAAGTCAGGTGCTCGCATTTTTCAGGTCTTGAACGCCACGAATTTGGATATCCACACGTTTGAACGCATCACAGCAAAGGTTTAAAAAGTTTAAAAAATATGAAAATACATTAAATATAATCCAATCTGTTGCTTGTCTGAATTGCTTTGTTTCTTTACCATTTTGATGTATTTATGTGGAATGTTTTGCTAAACGACGTTTGGTGTCCAAACACGCGTAGAAATGGATTCAACGTCGGAAACAGATACTGTCAAAACTGTTTATAGCAGCCATTATGGCCAGCTTGAAAGGCTGGATCAAGATTTTCATAACACAAGAACACTGAATTTGTATCGGGTGCAAATCAGATAGCCAATCCACTGCCAAAATTCCAAGATTGTTGCGGTTTATTTCCCTGAAGCAGTCGAATAGTATCAAAATAATAATTAAAACATGTTTATTAGCTAAAGTTGGGCCCTTACAAAATGACACGCAGTTTTATTTTATTTTTGAATGACAGGTCTTTGAGTTTTGTTCGATGGGGGCGATGATGAAGGCCTCAGTGCTGCTACTTGGAAAAATCTCGTGAAAAAGTAGAATCAAGGAAATTTGACAAGGCATGATATAGGAAATGAGAATTAAAGTTCAAAAAATATATATAAAAATATATCATGTCTATTTTGTGGGCTTTTATAATTCTAACCCTTGACGGGTTAGATTTTTTTTTGAAGAACATCTTTTTTTTGTTTTATTGCAAAAATATTCTTCATTTCCTATTCCACACTGTGTGAAATTTCCATGATTCTGCTTATTCTCTCGATCACAGCTGGCGCTCTTCTTTACCCCTATGGGAATGACCCTAGGGAATGACACTAAATTTGAAATTCCAATAGGAACATTTCCTGTCTTTGTTTATAGTGTCTTTAGGGTAAACGAAAATCTAGAGCCAGAAAACTAGGAAGGTAACCCAAGTAGTGTGGGCTGAGCAATGACACTGCCCACAATCGTATATTTGCTCCAAAAGAAAAGGAAATAGGGGAACTGTTCCATTTTCCATCTCATTGAACATATATTCATCTAATCGCGAAACAAAGAAATACGGCACCAAGTTCGTCGCTTCTTTTTGCTAACATGCGTGCTCACTGCTGAAAAAATCACAAAAATAATAAACAAACCAAATACCTTTTCATAGCTTTGTTTTTCGTGAGACCAATATCGGAGCTATGAGATGAAGTCCAGGAGCAGTAACCCTACAACAAAGACTATTCTGATTTGCAATTATAGGCAGGATGGTACAAGACCCACTGAAATCAAAACCCTTTACTCTAACCAACTTTCCACTCCTTGCTATAAATAGAGCATGGCTGACATTAGCTGAATGTTGCTTGTAGCTACGTAGCTACGAAGAATCATAATTGGTTTGATTTAAAAGTATTTCATTTTTCGATAAATTTTCAACCATTAAAAAAATAGAAAATTCTAAACATTTGGTCGAATATACTTCACATTGTTTTTCATATATTGCTATCAAAATAATAAAATTAAAAAATTAAACCACATGACCAATGTTTACTTTTGAATTGAAGTCGTATAAAGTTTGTCAGGTTCATTGGAACTTCAGTGATATACATTAAATTATGTATATGAAAGCAACAAGATTTAATTCAAATGAGTGAAATAAAAATAAACTAAATAACAACCCTTGGACTGTTCGCAGCCCTTCGAATACATCGCAAAGTGACCAGGTACTTTTTCTCAACTTTGTTTTGTTGGTTTACCTCCGACCTCAAGCATGATTGTACCAGCTCAATACTAGAATGTACCTACGAATCTCGAATAAAATCCCCTCATCAGCTCCAGATTGACAGAGTTCACAAAGTGTAATCAGTTGTACTGTACATATTCGTTAATATTTTATATCTTTTGAATTGTCTCGAACAGAAATGGCAGAACAAAGTCAAATTGTGAACCACGAGGATGGACCCACCAACGGCAATTTTACCCCCAACGATGACAGGAAAATTTTTGTTGGTGGCCTAAGTATGGAAACCACCGAAGAAGATCTGCGCACTTACTTCGGGCAGTTTGGCGAAATCGAAAGTGTCAACATCAAGACCGACTCGCAGACGGGCCGTCCACGTGGCTTTGCGTTCATCATTTTCGTCAGTGGCGATTCGCTCGATAAGCTTCTGGCGTCGGAAGACCACACCATTAATGGTAAGAAAGTTGACGCGAAAAAGGCCAAAGCCAAGCAGGGTAAGATTTTTGTCGGTGGCTTGAGTCCGGAAACCAGCGATGAGGAAGTGAAATCGTTCTTCGACCAGTTCGGAACGGTGGTGGAAGTGGAGATACCCTTCGATAAGACAAGAAACCAGAGGAAGGGTTTCTGCTTCATTACGTATGATTCGGAAGCAGTGGTGAGGGAGCTGTTGAAAACGCCCAAGCAGATGCTGGGAGGTAAGGAAGTGGACGTGAAACGAGCGGTATCCAAGCAGAATAATATGGGTGGACCGATGCGAGGAGGTCATGGAGGCAACTTTGGCGGTTCCAGACAAGGTTGGGGTAATGGACAAGAATTCGGCGGCGGATACAACCAGGGCGGCTTTGGAGGAGGATTTGGAGGTGGGTATGGAGGCTACGGTAGTTATGATAATTCTGGTTATGGTGGCGGTGGCTACCAAGGTGGAATGCAGCGCGGTGGCGGAGGAAACTGGCAGTATCAGCAGAGACCATACTGAATGGTTTCTTGAAATAATTATTCGAAAAAATTGTACTTAGTATGTAAGATAATAATACAATTTTGAAATGAAATACTCTTTGACTTTGCCTTTTTTCCGATGACTTAAAATAATCACAGTGAGTAGGTGAACACAAGGGGCATCCAGTATGTATTTTGTTGTGGAAATGATGGTCTCACGTACAAGATCTGTGCTAGTTGTGATTGGACTCCAGTATTTTGAAATGTTTTTGAAAGTGTCGAATGAGAGGTGTTTCATGGTAAAATATGTGTACTATTTTATGTTAAAAACGAGTCCCTTTTCTTCATCAATCCTACATCGTTTTGGTAGTCATATTTTGAAGCATCTACTGCGTTGAAAAAAGTGAAACCTTCAACGTACCAAATTAGATAATTTCCTCAATTTTCGTTATTACACAGTTCTAATGACTTCAAACTGAACATCTCGTCATTTTTACAACATGACATGTCCAGAATTATCCATATTTTGGGAAAAAGCCATTTTAGAACATTTTGGAAAAATCTGCATATGATAACAAGTGTTCGGATTTTGAATCAAAACTGTTGTCTATTAATTCAGAAAAGGATAAATTTAGATAACTCTGTGTAAGGTAGAACGCTATGGTAGGAGGAGTGCACGCAAATTAGTTGATACTGCCTCGTTAGTCGTTGGCGAATACAAACAAAAAGCTTCACGCGAACTAGACTGCGCAGACTGGAAAAGATGTTCGCATTTGCTTCTCTTTGTCTTTCTGTCTATCGTATGGTTGTCTACTTCAGGTTCATTAGCGGCCGACTTCTGACCGTTTGAACTTTTTAATTTCCAATTCGCTCGCTTCTCGGTGCGATTTGCATGTTTGGACGACTTGCTTTTGTTTACCTCTCCTGCCAATGCTCCTACCGATCATAGCAGGCCATCCTGCCAGCATACCAAATGAAAATGAACCAAATCGAAACAAACTTTGCAATTTGCAGACGAACGTCTGAGCAAAGAAATGCTCTGTCCTTAATGGAGTTCGGTGAGCCAGGCTTTTCCCGATGCTCCCTTATGTAATTTCGAACAGCCATGACGAAATTGAAAGTTGCGGTCACATCGCGCTCAAACGGCTCCCAAAACCGATTCTACCCCACCGGAGTGCGATCAATTAAAGGCGTGAGAAAATCTCACCTCCGGGTCTTGACTTCATACATCATTAAATTCTGAACCGCGCCGTAGCCTTCGCGGTCTGATAAACACAACGCGAGCGAACGAGCGATCAGCCGGGAACCGAACCGACCTTGTTTGCCTCCTCCCACGCTCGCTCATCGCGAACACAGACAACGAGGCGACGACGAGAGCGAGGGCGAGCGCGATTAAGGTGACGGCGTTATGCGACATACCTAACAGCGCTCCGCACATGCAACCCACCGACCGACCGACGACCCACCGGCTACGAAACCAACGACGACCTGTTGACAACGGCGATGATCAATGTTTTCGCGACTTGGAGGAAAATTGAGGCAGCCGAGCAAGGGAAAATATTTATTGCCATTGTCAAATGATTGTGTGTTGCCCAGGGAGCTGTCTGTTTTCGTCTATTGTCTTCCTTCCTAAGACCCGGCCCGGCCGGCCGGCCGGCAGCGGAAGAGTCGAAGGAAGCGAAGAATCCGCCGCAATCTGGGTCTGCAGCGATCAACGGTGCAGGTAACTAAGCTGGCAGGGACGAAGGAAAGGGAAGGAGAGGCGCTCTTATTCATACTTTTCAGCATATCTACCGACTTAATCTGTATTTATTGCTATTATGGCATCATTGATGTTTCATTATGTATTATTTATTGCTGGTTAGGTAGGTATTTATTTCGTTTGACATTTCGAGCGTGTAAGCCGTAGGGTTGCTGCTCCCGGTGAAGGTAAGTAGTAGGAGTTTGATCTCAATTTGAATGGAGAAAGATCGTTGACACAGTGCAGCGTAGATAGGGAAAAAGTAGGCTATGGTTGCGATATGATTGCCCGGCAGTGTGGAATGACTAAAATAAATACTCCCCCTAAACAATTAGAAAATTCCCATAAGAAAATAGAAAATTGCCAATAAAGAAATCAGGGTATGAGCAATAAATAAATATAAAATTTCCACAAATAAAACAAAATTTCCATAAACAATTAAAAATTTTCCACAAAACAAAAATAAATAAGCACTTTGAAAAGTAAAAATGCAATAATTGAATAATTTTCCATAAAAAAATAAAATGTTCCACGAAAAAAAAAAATACAAAATTTCTATAAATAAATCAAAATTAACAATAAAAAAAAATAAAAAAAATTTCCACAAAATAAATTTTTTTTTTCCATAACAAAATAAAAATTGTCCACAAAATGATCAATAAAGAGCAATAAAAAAAAAGAAAATTTCTATAAAGAAATATAAAAAGCAATCAAACTGTGCTTTTTTTCCATAGATGTTTAAAAGCGTTTAAAGTTCATGTAAAATTTTATCAGCTTTATTGCTTTCTTGTATTTTTTTATGGAAATTTTCTGATTTTTTTTATTGCTCTTTCTAGATTATTTGGTGATTTTTTTTTTAATTTTTTATGGAAAAAAAATATTTATTTGTGGAAAATTTTGTAATTGTCTATTGCTAATATTGATTTGGTTATAGAAATTTTATATTTTTTTCGTGGAACATTTTCATTTCTTTATGAAAATTCTTCTTTTATAATTGCTATTTTTGCTTTTAAAAGTGCTTATTTATTTTTGTTCTTAATAGTTTATGGAAATTTTGTGTTATTTGTGGAAATTTTATAATTATTTATTGCTCATACCCTGATTTTTTTATTGGCAATTTCCTAATTGTTTATGGAAAATTTCTAATTTTAAATGGAAATTTTATTTAGCTGCCGTGTGGAATATCTGGGATCATCTTTTGATGTTTCGCATCTTCTTCAACTTTTCTAAGTTCAAGCTCATTTGAAGACAATCTTATTAATGCTAAAAATTATGCTAAAAAATAGAACAAGTGCAAATTGATGCTGGACAAGGATCGAGGAAATATTTACTAACGTTTGGTGGGAATCCAGAGGACCCGCCGATATTTATCTGCAACTTCAAACAGTCCATCTGGGCGCGGTTACATTGCAAATGATTTTGAACGGCTTCAATTATGCCTAAAAAGATGTGCTTTTAAATACGTAAGAAGATCATCATTTCACACACCGTTACGCTAAATGTAAGTCTTCAAAAACTAGTGATATAACATCGCACTATTTGTGCATATAAAGAGTTGTTATGTCATAAGGCGATGTAACAATTAGAAACGTAGGTAGCCGGCATGGTGAAAAAAGGGATAGAAGGTAGACAGAGCCGTAGCGTGGGGTATCAGCGCCCTTGGCGAAACCTTTATTGGGCGCCTCTTACTGAGGAAAATAATTTATTTGCTTTTTATATCTAGAGAAAAATTTTGATCTTACTTGCTGGTAGCTTACTAGCTGGTGTCATATTAAAATTAGAAAAAATCTCAATCATATTGATAATATTCATATTTCAAAAAAGTGGTGAAATTTCGGTTCCGGAAAACTCATGAGACAAAACGCGTCGGCACATCAGCATTCTGGTATGGACAGTGCGTGGAGACGCGAGTACGTTGTAGGATAGTTTCACTAAGGCGTTTTTGATGAATTCTTTATGATTCCTGTAAGCTCATATGACCTATGTTCAATATGATTAAAGTAGTAAAGATTGCCAAAGATCCATAAAATTTCTAAAAAAAATTGTCAATATGCTAATATGTAAGTAATAAAACAAATAAAAATAAAAAAATTAAAAAAATGCGTGGATCCACGTACTAGAATAAATGATGTATTTCGGATGGACATCATAATATCTTTTAACCTTTGGCTACATTTTGTGTATTATTGATGAAACTTTTTCGAAAAACCCTAGTGATCAGAAATCTGCTTAGCATGTTTAACAAGAAAATTTTCTGCATTCGATCGTGTTGACCACAACCTTCTCCTTGCGAAGATCCAGCGGATGGGTGCTGCGCCAAAATTTGTCAACTGGTTAAAATAAAAAAAATAAGCTCCACTGTCTATGAAGATTGGTGGAACTTAGTCCAATTCCTTCTCGAGTTTTTCCGGCGTTCCTCAGGGCAGCAACCTAGGCCCTTTGCTGTTTTACTTGTTCGGTAATGATATTTGCGCAGTTCTCCCAAGAGGCTGCCGACTTCTGTATGCAGATGATCTTAAAATATATATCGTTATAAAGTCCCTCGAAGACTGTTTGAAACTCCAGAAACTTGTTGATGCCTTTGCAGAATGGTGTGGAATCAACGAGATGTTAATCAGTACTAAAAAATGCTCGGTTATATCTTTCACCCGTAAAAAGAACCCAATCAAGTGGAACTATAATATTGAAGGTGAAATAGTCGCGAGAGAATCAGTAGTTAAGGATCTTGGCGTTCAACTAGACACAAAACTGTCTTTTCGAGAGCATTACTCGTATGTTATTGCGAAGGCTAATCGAAATCTGGGATTTATCTTCAGAATATCAAATGAATTCAAGGATCCGTACTGCTTGCGAGCATTGTATTTCTCGCTAGTGCGGTCTGTACTTGAATATGCTGCTGTCGTGTGGAGCCCTTATTCTGAAAGCTGGAATTCGAGAATAGAAGCCGTCCAATCTCGTTTTGTTTGTTATGCGTTGAGGTATCTTCCTTGGCGTGACCCTTTCAACTTACCATCATACCGGAGTCGCTGCCGTTTGCTTGCAATGGACACATTAACTAGGAGACGTCAGGTGGAAAGAGTTCTGTTTATACAAAAAGTGATAACCGGATATATTGATTCATCCAATTTGCTAGCTCAAATCAACATAAATGCTATTCCTCGTAACTTAAGACAAACAAACTTTTTAAGATTGGACTATAGACGCACTGGCTATGGTCAGAACGAGCCAATACGTATAATGTGTTGTATGTTTAATAGTGTTTACAGTTTATTTGATTTTTCTATAAGCACAAGTAATTTCAGACTACGATTGTTGCAATCTAATGCATTTGCCTAGCTTCAGTTTTATTCATGTAGACAATGATGTCAGATGAATGTACCAATTAATAATAAATAATAATAAATAATAAATAAATATTTTTTTGTAATAATATTACCAATACATATAGCCATAGATCCGAAATAAATTCAAATTTAGAAAGGTGTCGTTTTACACCTGGAATCGCTAACGGACTTATTTGAATTATTCCAATCAAGAAAAATCCATCTTTAGCGTTGGCCGTCGATGGTTTGGAGTCACTACTTGGTTCAATGGTGTGGTATGGAGAAAGATGATTTTAGAACGGGTTGGTTGATGATCGGAAGCACCATTAGACCTATTCGGATCAAGAGAAAACCAAAGCTGGTGTGGCTTAATCGGTGGTTTGAAAGAATTACTGGATTTAGTCGCGTCAATGAAATTCAGATCAATAAAATCTAGCGCTGGAGTGGGTAGGTCAATGGTTTAGAGACACATGGTGACCTAATTGGGACAATGAAACCCAGCTCTAGATGATAGACGATTTTCGGAATCGCTATCGTACCTAGTCTGGAGTGAGTCAGTTGGTGACTGAAATCGGCATCAGACCTATTCAGTTGAGAAAAATCAAACTATGGAGTGGGTCTGTCAGTAGTTTTTAGGAACTTCTGGACATAGTCGGGTCAGTAAAATCCAACTCTAAAATTCGATCCAATTTGAACCAATCTTGATCTGATTTCATTGTTGATAATAGAAGAAAAACCTGTTATGAACACCGAAAGTCTTCCATAATAAATTAAACAATAAACTAAAAGTTCTAGCAAACCAAATCTGTTTTCTGGCTTAAATTTCTCATTGAAGATATTCATATTCAGCAAGTTTGTCAAATGATAACAATTATTTTAAATACACAGCCCTCATACCCAGTCAGACTCAGGATATTGCTGCTCATCTAATATTTAATGGCTATGCTTTGAACACTATTGTACTGGCATAAGTTTCGGGACTGCAGCAATTGAAAATTGTGCTTGGCCCAATGCGGCCATAATGGTCTTTTTTCGAGCCACATGGAGTTTTTCTTAAGAAAAACGAGCAAATTTATGTTAACTTAATTTACACAAAACCCATATTACTACTTCCCGGTGTCAGCCATAAGAGCCCCTTGTAACTGGTTCCAAAAGTTTTTGAGAAACCGGAATAGAACTCGAAGATTAGACCAATCCATGTGACCTGTTGAAGTGAAAGAAAAGAAATGTTTTTTCTTTGATTTAGATTGCTCAAAATATCTGTACCACAAACTTTTGGATTTTGTATTTGATTTGTTTTTAATCGACCACTTTCACTTAGGGTGAGTTACGGCGGCGTCCAAAAATGGCAGCCACAATGGCCGTGCTATCTCTCACCTCGCGTTTTTGCTCGCACAAATGTGAATATTTAGGCGGTTAGCACATCTGGAAACCATTTTTTCATGTATGCTGCAAGTGAGCAAAAGTGAAAAACTACTTTTTGCTTTTGTCTGTCGTTTACTTTTCAAGTTATGTGCCCTCCAAAGTGCTATGTAGATTTGAAATTGGGCTCCAACGCGATTCACCTTAGCTAATATAATTATTCTCATAGTGTAATTCTTGATTTCGGCGCCCCCCTAAAGGCTGGCGCCCTTGGCGGGGGTCAACCTGGCCAATCGCACGCTACGGCGCTGAAGGTAGACAGTGTATGACAACTGAGGGTCTGTCTCAATTGGATAATTAAACTGAAATTAAACTTAAAGTGACATTTCAATAATTATCAAATAACCCTGCTCGCAGAGCAAGATTACTTTGACAGATATCGAATCATTTTCCATCGATGTCCTATTGGAATTGCTGGGTAGCACCATCCATTCTTATATCTGGGTGATTTTTTCATTTTCGAACTGTCACTTTTAAGTTTAATTCTCCAAATGAGACAGACCCTGAGTAGAACGGACGTAGACAGACAGCACGACAATGCATAGGATGAAAAAAAACAGCACAATTTGGCGATGAAGAATAAATCGGAAAGCATTTTTGACTGAGAGGTAATTACATTTTAAAATAAATCTACATTAAATACAAACATACATTACATCGAAGAGAAGTTGTGCCGTAAAGTGAAAAGCTACACTACCGCGTTCAAAAGGAGACTTAGAGCTTTAGAGGGCAGCCATGAAAGGATGAACGGCAAGGATAATAAGTTAATTTATTGTAAATAAATTTGTATATAGTTTTTGTTAAATAAGGTAGATTGTAAGGATTTCTATCTTCCAATCGACAATTTATGTACATTTTTTTCTTTGATGTAGGCAAACCGGCATTGAGCAGTTAGCCAAGCTCTCTAAGGTCGAGGCCATTTGAACCGTTTGTTTGAGAAACTGCATATGTAACATTTTTGGCCAAAATGAGATTTTTATATATTCTGAATCCTCGTCCAAAAATACGTATTCTGGAAAAAAACACGAACATTTTTTTTTTCAGGAATGTGAAATTTTTTTCGTTTGTTTGAGAAACTACATATGTCCACGCACTTTGAACAGCAATTGTGGAGTACTGCTTACAGTTTTTGCACCAGAAGTGCCCCAGTGTTGAGTTTTGCCAAAAACTTTTGATCGGTATCGAAGAAATCGGCAGATTCGGTGCCAATTTGTCCAAAAACAGTTTTTTGTTGTTTTCTCGAAATTGGGTAAAATGGACTTATGCAGTTTCTCAAACAAATGATTCGTTTGTTTCCCGGGTAAGGTAGGAGAGTGGGAGGTGGGAGCACAACTTTCGTGTCAGATAATCCAGTAGGGAGTCGGGAAATGACGTAGGATTTGATTTGAGGATTCTTAGAGTTGGTCGTTTCGTCCATGACTACTCGAAAAGTTGAAACAAGTGTCCGCGATGATTAATTTATATTTCGTGGTTCATAAGTACGTTCATATACTTTCTAAATGACGTTATATGTAATAAATTGATCAAATCATTTGTCAAGCCAGATTGGCTTCTACTTCCCACCCGTAACAATTTCAGCATCGAGCGGCAAGCTTGTCCGCTGGTTATCGATTGGGTCTGTGTAATGTCGAATTCGTTTTTAAAAAGTTCCAACCTAAGTGCTGTCAAAGTGTTTTTTTATTCGCTCAGGTTGGAACTAGGTTCGCACTAGTTCCAACCCCAAAGCTGTCGGGTTTGCACTGTGTTGTTTCACGGTTTCGCACCGGGTTCACCAATACAACTGTACTTCAACTGTCAAAACCATGTGGGTGGGTGGGACTGGACGGAATAAACAAGCAGAAGGGAGAAACGAAACTGTCTGTTTATTAAAATAAAATGCGCGTTGAAAATCTTTTTTTCCGATAATTTTGTGATATTTGTTATTGTAGTTTAAAATGAAATTAAACCGGTACTGTTGTCTAGATTCAGTTTTAAAAATAATTGTTAGGGAGTTATGTATTCATACCTTCATTCAGGTTTTCCTTACTGATTGTGTCCTAAATTAGGTCGGTGGATGCAATTATGTAGTTTGGGAATTCCCCTTGAAACCCGTTCACAAAATCCGCTAAGAATTGTCAGAAAAATATATTTGATGAATACCAAATACAATTATTTCTTATGCAGAATTTCTTTTGAAATTCTTCCAAAAACTCTTTCGTGCGTTTCAGAATTGTCTTCGGGAATTCTGCCAAAAATTACTTCAGAAATTCTTTCAGTAATTCTTTCTTCAATTTTTGGCGATATCTTTCAGCCATTCCTCCATATTTTTTCCAAGGGATCCTTTCGAGATGAATTCCTTTGGAAATTCTTCTAGGAATATCTTGAATACTGTTCCAGGATTTTCTCTGGAAGTTGCTTCAGGAAACAATTAGGAAATTCCTTCAATAATTCCTTCATGGAATCTTTCTGGAATACAGGAACTTACTTGAAGTTTCCTTCAGGGAGATTCTTGAAAATTGAAAATGCACGGGGACCAAAATCCGGCGGAAAATTTTCCCGAGGTGTAAGGCTACCTTTATGAGGAGAGTTTTTATTACATGCTTCTGAGTGTACTCCGAAAAAAAAACTTAGAACAGAAATAGATTAATTTTTGTAGAATAGAAAATCTCTTCTACATGAATTTTATACGGAATTCTTGGTATAAAAATGTGCACGGAATTATTGAATATAATTAAATAGGTGAACTGTTCCTATCTCCATCTCACTGAACATATATTCATCTCATCGGGAAACAAAGAAATACAGACAACATGCGTGCTCAATGTTGAAAAAAAAATACAAAAATAATAAACAATCCAAATTTCTTTCCTTTGCTTTGTTTTTGATGGGATGAATAGCGGAGCCATGAGATGAATTCCAGGAGCAGTTCCCCTATTTATATCCACCCAAAAGTAAATTCCACAATCCGCAAAAATCAGTTCACGCACTTAAACATATTCATTATAACATAAACATAAACATTATCATGATCAGATTAGTCAAGGCCAACGCACTGCCAGTGCACTGGATGTCCTGGGTCATATGTTTCGAATCAAAACAAACACGATGCTACGCACACCAACATATCCAATTACAGATGGAACTGAAAATGTTTTTGCCTTTCTCGTACACTAAGTGTACGTAAAGGCTATAATACTGCTTCAAAAACAAAATTTTGATAGGAGGCCCGGAGGGCCGATTCTTATATACCGATCGACTCAGCTCGACGAATTGAGGTGATGTCTGTATGTGTGGATGTATGTGTGTGTGTGTGTGTGTGTATGTGTGTATGTGTACAAATTTTGTAGACACACTTTTTTGAACTTCCCATTGTCCGATTTGCTCGCAACAAGTTGCAGGCGACGCGGAATTCAGTCCCATTGTTTGCTATTGAAAATTAGATCAATAGCTCATCGCAATCTGGAGTTATGGCCAAAAAACTGTTTTTGCGTATAAAAAAACAGCAAAATATTCTGCACTGAATTTTCCTAGATTCGAACTGCTGACCTTTGGGGTGGAAAGCGCTTACTATACCACAAAACCATCGGGAGACACATGGTACGAATAAATATAAGTTGTACAGTATTCATCAAATTGGTATACGTTCATTTCTTTTCAAAGCCACAGAGTTCACTCTGCTAGGGTAACGGTACCAATATTGGAAGTGTTATTGAATCAATGAAAGAAAATATATTTGATAAAATCAATAGTGGTTCTAAATTGATAGTTTTAATGCATTAACTGATAGACAAACTTTGAATTTGCTAGACATGAAATTGGATTCATTTCGCCTTGATAATTAATCTAAATTTCTTGGAGGTAAAATGAGCCGTCGCAAGCATAATCGTCCAATATTGATTTTGCATGGAAGAAAATATGGAACAGTTACGCTTGCGGCGGCAGTATATAGGTAGGAAAGCCATTTTGCTGGGGAAATTATTGTTTTCAATTAGTATTCATAATGGCATAATTACAACGTGTCGTATCAGTTAAGAAATGCAATGATGGACAATATTATTAAGAACCCATTGTCTTCACTGAAGGCATGATCGCCCTATAAGTGTTTATTTGGGTAACCTCTAACGAAGAGAAAACTGTTCAATAATTAATAACGTTTCTCTTTACTAAACGTAATCAGGCCCATTTTTTCTATTATTTTGCTATCATGCGCTCGCATACCCTATATACGAGTGAACTTCTCACGTGGCAGCTATTTTTGTGGCGTTCAATCAGTGTATGGGAGCGCAGCTGGTGTACGTGAGGACGCTATGCAAGCACATTTCGGCGGGAGCGAACGGCACTGCATTCGCTTCAGTCGCTTGCCGTCGGATGAATATCGCAGAAGGAAGCATCACCAACACACCGCTTTGGCCCTGACGGAAGCGAGTAAACAAAATGGGGGCCGGGTGATGCTTTTTATTTCACCCGGTAAGGGATATAAGGCGTCAATTTTAAAATAATTGTTAAAACGTTAAAAACACATTTTAGCCGAAAATAGCTAGATTTTTCGAGTTCGAAATTTAATTTACTTTTAGATTGGCAACATGAAAATCTAATAATTTAGCTTAAAAACATGTGTAAATATGTAGCCAATCATTTAGGTGAAGATTTCGGCTATCTGTTGCTAGTGTTGGATTGCGTGGGATTGCTCTCGGCTCTCAGATTTGACAAATCGATGTTTTAACCTTTAACGCAGAGAAGTAGTTTTAAAATTTGGTATTGAGTTATATAGAAAAGAAAATTGTTTATAAATATGTTTTCGAAAAAAGAGAACCGAACGAGCGTCGAACATAGACTCTCTGAGTGAGAGCCTAGAACGATACCCCTCAGCTATCTTTACTTCTTGGAAGAGCGGTGATCGAAGTATAAGAGCTTATACGCAATTTGCACTGATCATCGTCTGCTTGTGCATTCGTGTGGCAACGCACCGGATGCTGTGTTTAGGTTCCGTGGCATATTTAAATCATCTGACGTTGAAAAACATATACGATTGAGTCTACGTTATGTGCTTTTGTGTCAATTCATTCAGATATGTCACCTAATATTCATAGTGTTTTGATGTGCAGGGAAGCAACATCAATTTCAACGTTTAATTTGAATCCTCTGTAATGCAGTCTTCCTGGCGTTACAGCAAATAATCTATATTGGCACAGTATATGTAGAAAATAAAACAATTTATTTTAGTAAATGGTTTTGATTTTCTACAAATATTAACTTACTATATTCCTACCTTTTCGCTTGCATATCTTCTGTGTTGTTGTGATAGTTAATTAATTCATGCTATACATAAGTCCTAAATCTTCCCTCTTGAGGACTGCTGGAGTACAGTTAAAGCAGCCATTACCGACGCAGCGGAGAACAACGTCGGGTATATGGGTCGAAGTCGACGGAACGATTGGTTCGACGAAGAGTGCAGACAGATTCTGGAGGAGAAGGACGCAGCGCGGGCGGTTGCGCTGCAGCAAGGTACCCGGCAGAACGTGGAACGTTATAGACGGAAGCGGAGACAGCAGACCCGCCTTTTTCAGGAGAAGAAACGCCGCCTGGAAGAAGCGGAGTGCGAGGAGATGGAACAGCTGTGCCGTTCTCAAGATACACGCAAGTTCTATCAGAAGCTCAACGCATCCCGCAAAGGCTTCGTGCCGCGAGCCGAAATGTGCCGGGATAAGGATGGGAGCATCTTGACGGACGAACGTGTGGTGATCGAAAGGTGGAAGCAGTACTACGAGGAACATCTACGAGGAAAGTCAAGGCAGCGGAGGAGATGACTACGTCAGTTCAGCGGACGATGGAAGCCAACCAGCCCCCACCTTGAGGGAAGTTAAGGATGCTATTCAACAGCTAAAGACCAATAAAGCAGCTGGTAAGGATGGTATCGGAGCTGAGCTCATCAAGATGGGCCCGGAAAAGCTGGCCACTTGCCTGCACAAACTGATAGTCAGAATCTGGGAAACCGAACAGCTACCGGAGGAGTGGAAGGAAGGGGTTATATGCCCCATCTACAAGAAAGGCGACAAACTGGAGTGTGAGAACTTTCGAGCGATCACCATCCTTAATGCCGCCTACAAAGTGATATCCCAGATCATCTTCCGTCGTCTGTCACCATTAGTGAACGAGTTCGTGGGAAATTATCAAGCCGGCTTCGTTGACGGCCGCTCGACAACGGACCAGATCTTTACTGTACGGCAAATCCTTCAAAAATGCCGTGAATACCAGGTCCCAACGCACCATCTGTTCGTTGATTTCAAGGCGGCATACGACAGTATAGACCGCGTAGAGCTATGGAAAATTATGGACGCGAACAGCTATCCAGGGAAGCTTACCAGACTGATCAAAGCAACGGTGGATGGTGTGCAAAACTGTGTGAAGATTTCGGGCGAACACTCCAGTTCGTTCGAATCGCGCCGGGGACTAAGACAAGGTGATGGACTTCGTGCCTGTTGTTCAACATTGCGCTAGAAGGTGTCATGCGGAGAGCCGGGTGTAACAGCCGGGGTACGATTTTCAACAGATCCAGTCAATTTATTTGCTTCGCGGATGACATGGACATTGTCGGCCGAACATTTGCAAAGGTGGCAGAACTGTACACCCGCCTGAAACGTGAAGCAACAAAAGTTGGACTGGTGGTGAATGCGTCAAAGACAAAGTACATGCTTGTGGGCGGAACCGAGCGCGACAGGGCCCGCCTGGGAAGCAGTGTTACGATAGACGGGATACCTTCGAGGTGGTCGAGGAATTCGTCTACCTCGGATCCTTGCTAACGGCTGACAACAACGTTAGTCGTGAAATACGAAGGCGCATCATCTGTGGAAGTCGGGCCTACTACGGGCTCCAGAAGAAACTGCGGTCGAAAAAGATTCGCCACCGCACCAAATGTGTCATGTACAAGACGTTAATAAGACCGGTAGTCCTCTACGGACATGAAACATGGACAATGCTCGAGGAGGACTTGCAAGCACTCGGAGTATTCGAGAGACGGGTGCTTAGGACCATCTTTGGCGGTGTGCAAGAAGACGGTGTGTGGCGGCGAAGAATGAACCATGAGCTCGCCCAACTCTACGGCGAACCCAGTATCCAGAAGGTAGCTAAAGCCGGAAGGGTACGATGGGCAGGACATGTTGCAAGAATGCCGGACGGCAACCCTGCAAAGATGGTGTTCGCTTCCGATCCGGCAGGTACGAGACGGCGTGGAGCGCAGCGAGCGAGATGGGCAGACCAGGTGCAGAACGACTTGGCGAGCGTGGGGCGTATCCGAGGATGGAGAGATGCGGCCTCGAACCGTGCATTGTGGCGTCAAATTGTTGATTCAGTGTTATCTGTTTAGATGTTAACTAAATAAATGAATGAAATCTTGGACTTCGCTAGACCAATTAATTGGAACCCCATTCATAGTGATAACATATATGTTTGAAGTTTTCAAATATCACTCGGATTATGTGGGAGAAGCTGAGTTTCGGAAAGATTCGGAGAAAATGTTCCATTCTTGCAAGTCAACGGAAAATATATCCAAACTTTTCTACAATCCAAGCATGTTTTGGATCATGTAGTAATCTCAGTTCGATCATTTAGTTTGTCGATGACTCATCCCGGAGGTTAAATTTCAAAACGTGTTTTATGGTGGACTTCTGGTGCGAAAATTTTCGACAGCTCTGCCCTACAGTTTGTTGTTTTGGTTTAACTAATAATCGATTTGAAGCACTAGTTTGTAATAACTTATACTGAATGATAACAATTTTTTTATTAGTTATTATTAGTCAGTATAGGTTACTGCAACCAGCGCTATCATTTTGTTATTAGTGCAAAAGAAACAACCATAAGGCAGAGTTGTATAAACCTTCGCACTAGAAATGGTGGACATCTCGTTTGAAATTCAACTTTTGGAATGAGTTATTGACAAACTACTAAATGTACAGGTTTGATAATTAATAAATTAATTAAGTATAATATTAGGTATGCAATCAGTATGATATAAAGTATTACACATTATTGGCCCGACTATGCTGATTTAGGTAACACCAGCTCTGTCACGAGTAATCTATCAGATTGTGTACATGGATAGTTTACCTGTATGGAGTGAACTGATAAATAATTTTGGATCTTTTAGATTTTGGATACAAAAGCAAATTAAAATTAATTAGTTCTAATTCAACCATCACGTACCATCACTGTGAAATGCTCTCCATATGAAAAAAAGCAACCATAGTAGAATTATCTTCAGATTTTTAAGGTCGGATCTAATTCGTGAATTTTGGTTGAAAAGTGGTTGAATGTCAATGACAAAAACGAAGCTGCTATCAGCAAAAAATGAATTCTTACCAATATGAAAAGTAGTATTCAAAACAATAATGAAAAGGCTAGCTTATTGATTGGGTGACAGAAGCCTAAGCTGGATTCTGACTTCAAACTGGGAAGCACTCGAATGTTTGCCAACTGGAAACATTTTTTGTTCTATATCCCGGGATGTTTTTGTAATACTAAAATAAATGCTAATACTAAAATAAAACGTCACTGCATTCGCTTCAGTCGCTTGCCTATGGATGAATATTGCAGAAGGAAGCATCACCAACACGTTTATTGGCCCATCACCCCGGCAAGGGTGAAGGGCGTCAATTTTAAAATGATTGTTAAAATGTTAAAACACATTTTAGCCGAAAATAGTTAGATTTTCGGGTTTGAAATTTAATTTTCTTTTAGATTGGCAACATGAAAGTCTAATTATTTCGATTAAAAGACATGTGTAGATATGTAGTCTAACATATATATGTTATACTTCGGCTACCTAAATACTTCGGCTACCTGTTGGTGGTGTTGGTGTTGCGTGGGAGTGCTCTCGCCTCTCAGATTTGACGAATCGATGTTTTAATCTTAGTTTACAAACGCAGAGAAGTAGTTTTAAAAATGTGGTATTGAGTTATAGAAAATAAAAATTGTTTATAAATATGTTTTTGAAAAAAAAATGAGTACCGAACGAGCGTCGAACACAGATTCTCTGAGTGAGAGGCTAGAACGTTACCCCTCAGCTATCTTTACTTATTGGATGTGTGGTGATCGAAGTATAACAAATTATACGCAATTTGCACTTATCATCGGCTGCTTGTGCATTCGTGCGGCAACGCACCGGATGCTGTGTTTGAATTTCAAGACAAAATTTTTGAAACGACTTACCTGCTTTTGTAAACAAAGATTCAAACGACGATTTGTTGAATCTGATAGCTCTCCCACGCAAACCAACACCATCAACAGGTAGCGGAAACCTTCTGCTGCCTGTTGGTGATGTTGGTTTGCGTGGGAGAACTATCAGATTCGTCAAATCGTCGTTTGAATCTTTGTTTACAAAAGCAGATAAGTCGTTTTGAAAATTTTGTCTTGATTTCAAATAGCACTCGGATTTTGTGGGAGAAGCTGAGATTCGGTAGGATTTGAAGAAAATTTTTCTTTTTGGCAAGTCAATGGAAAATGTATCCAAACTTTTCTACAATCCAAGCATGTTTTGGATCATGTAGTAATCTAAGTTCGATCATTTAGTTTATCGATTACTCATACCAGAAGTTAAATTTTAAACGTGTTCTATGGTGGACTTCTGGTGCGAATATTTTCGACATTTATCCTCTGGAATGAGTTATTGGCAAACTACTAAATTATCGAACCTATATTACTAAATGATCGAAAACATCCTTGCTATAATCCATAACAAATTACTCTAAGGCAATCAACGATTTTTGATTTCCTGATAGAATAACATCAGGTATGCAATCAGTATAATATAAAGTATTAGACATTATTGGCCCAAGTATGCTGATTTCGGTAACACCAGCTCTGTCACGAGTTATCTATCAGATTTTTGCAGTGATAGTTTACCTGTGCAGAGTGATCTGA
Source organism: Armigeres subalbatus (assembly GCF_024139115.2). Taxonomy (NCBI): domain Eukaryota; kingdom Metazoa; phylum Arthropoda; class Insecta; order Diptera; family Culicidae; genus Armigeres; species Armigeres subalbatus. The sequence continues at coordinate 12,612,585 of NC_085139.1, read as the reverse complement.
TAAATAATTTTAGATCGGTTCATTATAATATATACAAAAACAAATTAATATGAATCAATTTTAATAAAACCTTCGGTTAATCACTCCGAAATGCTCTCCATATGAAGAAAAGCAACCATAGTAGAATTCCCTTCAAATTTTATTAAGTCGGATCAAATTCGTAAATCTTAGTTAAAAGTGGTTGAATGTTAATGACAACGGAACTGCTATCAGCAAAAAATTAATTCTTATCTATATGAAGAATCATACTATTCAAAACAATAATTTTAAAATGCTAACTTATTGATGGGTGCCAGAAGCCTAAGCTGGATTCTGACTTCAAAACAAGAAACACTCGAAAGTTTGTCAAATGACCAACATTATGGATCATATATCCAAAACTATGGACCATATTACCGAATTGGATCATAATCACGATCATAATCAAAAAGAATACTTGAATTCTTCATGATACTTCTGGATACGCCTGAGCTATTTTTTGGATTTAAGGTAGCGTTTTATGGAACATTCAGATGTTTATGGATCGTTTTTCATTTTTGCCTTTCTCGTATACAAAGTATACGTAAAGGCTATAGGATCACTCCAAAACCGAACTTTTGATAGAAGGCTCGGAGACCCATAGTGTTATATACCAATCGACTCAGTTCGACGAATTGAGGTGATGTCTGTATGTGTGTATGTATGTGTGTGTGTGTGTGTGTACAAAAATGTGAGACACACTTTTTGGTACTTAGCATTATTCGATTTGCTCGCAACAAGTTGCAGTCGACGCGGATTGCGGTCTAGTTGTTTCCTATTGAAAATTGGCCCGATCGGTCATTGCATTTCAAAGTTATTGAAAAAACATTGTTTTTCTACCAAGGGTCGCCCCTTGGGAAAAAAATTCAAAAACTAAAAAAAACATTTTTTTCTTGGATTGCAGCAATGCATTCAAATGACCGCATATGCATATAAATTGATGGAAAAAGTAAAATCTATCCCCCTAAAGTGCTATTTCGACCTCGCTTATGTGTTTTTCTTATCATTCTAATGCGCGAGAAAGGCATCATCACCGCTAGGTGGATTAATCAGGGTTTTTATGGATCGTTTTTGTGCATTTAACGGTACAAAGTAAGGCTGCCATAAACAAATGTGAAAAATATGTTTATCAACCCTTTTGAACGAGCGAGAAAGGCACCATCACCGCTAGGTGGATTAATCTGGGTTTTTTATTTAGGGTCCGGGTTGGCACTGACCCAGGTTTAAAAACGAATTCGACATAAGTCTCAACAAACCCAGTGAGTTATCAAACCTTTTTTTTTCATTGGAGTGTGGTGTCCAAGTAGTGCTCAGTGGAATGTCGTTTTGCCGAATAGTTAAATGATTTGACCTCAGATTACGAGTAGTGAAGAGTGAGAAATCAAAAATGTGTGATGAATAGTAGGAAGTAAGAAGTGAGAAGTGAAATGTGGGAAGATAAAAGTGACCTGAGAACTGAAAACAGAGAACTTCTTCCTTCTTCTTTCGTCCTTCTTTTTTTCTTCTTTCTTTCTTGCTTCTCCTTCTTAGTATTTTCTTCCTCGTTACTCCTTCCTCCTGATTTCTACCTTCTTCTTTCTTCCTTTTTATTTTTCCCTCTTATTTCTTCCTTCTTCCTCCTTCCATCTTCCTGTTTCCTTTTTCCGTATTATTATTATTGTCTTTTGGTCGATCCTAGACCATTGCAGGAACTGGCGAAACCTTCGGATGAAGGTGGCCTCGACGAGTGATAGCTCAACCTCGGAAGAAAATTATTTCGGTAACTCTTTGCCCTTGAAAAAGACCGTTTGGATTTCGGCTGGCTTGAAGAAGGGAAAAACAACACGATTTTAAATCCGCGATGTTTATTGCACGAAAGTGTGGACTGTAATGACAATTTCTGCTTAGGGCATCTATATTTATAGCTGAATTCCTTCTCTTCCGCTTTTCATGTGGACGGTGATTGGTTGCCGCTCTAGGATTGGCGCGAACCAATCAGCGCACTGCTATCAGCGACGCCGTCACGATGCTGTGTTGCCGTTGTTGTGGAGGAAAATTTCGACTATACCATCGCCGGCCGTCGAACGCAGCTGCTATGCACCACACACACACATTTGCACTTTGGATTTGATGTTCGCAAAGAGGTTTGGGAATATGGGATTTGATGGATGACAAAAAAATTTTTTTCGCAATGTTGGTTGCGAACACTTTATTAACGAGACTTTCGGCCCTTGGCCGGCTCATTTCGATTCCTTCCACCTTCTTCCAGCTTCCTTCTCCCTACTTCCTTCTTCCTTATTTCTTCGTTTTTCTTACCAAATGACCCTCTCCGATAATTTGAGGCATAAAGGAACCGAATTTTGCAAAACTCAATTGACAAAAGTTTTGAAATTTTCCAACGATCATTTTGATGTGATAAAAATTATATGCAACCGCATAAAATTTTGAAGGAAAGTCTTTTTACTTCAACCAAGTTTTCCGAATTCCATACAAAAATTACCATTTTAGGAGAGCAACAAACAGCATACTTCATCCAGATATTCCTTCGGATACTCCTCCAGGAATTCGTCCAAATATTCTTCCAAGAAATCGTCTTGATATTCCTCCTGAAATACCTCTGGATGTTCCTCCGGATATTTCTACGAATTTTCATCCAGATATTCCTCCAGGAATTCGTCCAGATACTCCAACAAGAATTTCTCCCGGTATTCCTCCAGGAATTGGAGTGAATATTCATCCGGAAATTCTTCCGGATATTCCACCAGAAATTTATCTGGATATTACTCTAGGAATTCCTCCAGATATTCCTCCAGGAGTTCCTTCAGATATCCCACCAGAATATCATCCAGATATTGCTACAGGAATTCTTCCGTATATTCCTGAAAGAATTTGTCCAGATATAACTCCAGGAATTCCTCTGGATATTCCTTCAAGAGTTGCTTCAAATGTTCCTCCAGGAATTCGAGCATATATTCATTCAGGAATTCTTCCGAATATTCCACCAGAAATTCATCCACATATTCCTTCAGATATTCCTCCAGGTATTTCTCCGAATATTCCGCCAGGAATTCTTCCAGATATTCATCCAGAAATTCCTCTGGATGTTTCTCCGGGAATCCGTTTAGATATTCCTCCAAAAAGTCTTTCGGATATTTCCCCAGGAATTTGTCCAGATATTCTTCCAGGAATTTCTCGTGATATTTTTCCAGGAATTCCTCTGGATTTCCGGAGAAATATCCAAAAGAATTTCTGAGATAAAATGAGGAGGAATTCCTGGTGGATTATCCAAAGGAATCCTAGGACGAATATCCGGAGAAATATTTGGAGGAATATTCGGAGGAATTTCTGGAGAAACATATGGACGGTTTCCCAGAATAAGATTCAGTGGAAGTTTTGGAGAATTATTCTGAAGCATTCCTGGAGGAATTCTAGGATGAATACAGGGACGAAATCCTGGAGGAATATCCGAAGGAATATTGGGAAGAATTTCTGGAGGAATATCCGAAAGAAATCCTGGAGGAGTTTTCGTAGGAATATCCGGACGAATATCCGAGGAGTCTCGTTTCGACCGTCTTCCAATGCGGTTGGTTTTTGCACTCTACTTTTGTGCGGAGATTCGCCTAAAAGTAGAACAATAGAACCAGTGCAGTGACCGCGGTCGAAACAAATGTGTGGTGTATAAAAAAGTGCTGCAGATCCTGAAGACGTGCGCATGTTCGTGCTTGCTAGGGCTGATCGATTGTTATCAAGGGCAATGCCCTTTCTAATATTGCGATCAAGCCTATGTAAATGCTCAAACATGTTCAGCGTCAGAATTATTGAGGAGAGGTAAGGTTTTGAAAACCTGTAAATTTATTTAAACACGCATGCACCCACACAAAAACACATACACATTCACATATCTACACAAATACATACATACACTGATGGACGTGAGTGTTTGTCATGTTTTCATAGTAAACTCTATTAAAACATGACGAATACTTTTGTCTATCAGTGTGTTACTGGCAGCACTGTCGACGGCGAAATGATTGTGAAACCACTGTCCGTTCCCTCGCATCTGGGCGATTCTCGCCCAGCAGACGGTCCCACAAACAACAACAGTATTGACTGCACAGAAGAGTAGCAAAAGTAGACAAAGCCCAGCATCGTGAGTGAGCACATTTGATACTGAATCACATTTGGTTTCAGATCAAGTTATTACTGTAAAAATCCTCAATTGCAATAGTCAGTAATAGTCGGAAAGTGCGAATACAGTAGTCAAATTAGCTGCTATTGGTACCGCATTATAGTGAATTTCGATCGCTAATTTATTTCCCACGCAGTAAGTGGAGAACCGTAAAATTAGTTGAGGTAGGTTAGATTCGTTACTGTACCGCTTCTGAGTGATTATTTGAAATTGAACATGTAAACTGTAACATACAGTTATTGAAATTACCAAACGTAACCTAGAATATGATTTACAGTAGGACCGATTAAATTGATTAGACGGATTGAAACGCGGACCAAAGATAAAACTGTAAAACACTGATAATGTAAGTTTATAACTGTACCTGTCTCTGTATCTGTATACTGAATTTGCCATGAAATTAAATTTCAGCTTGAAGCTGCTAAGTTTGCAACTAAAAAGACGGTGTTTGTTCTGACGTTCGGGAACACAGTGTACACATATAAACACACATACACACTCATATACACACATACAGATATACATCATACATAAACACGTACACGATTTGTATTATATATTAGGTACATATATTATTGGAAGCGTTTGGTACGGGAGGTCCACGCTTTCTTCCTTTCCCCTCGATTCCAAGCTATTAAGTGACTTTAGGTATTCCTGAAGTCGCTCAATATCTAGGAGTCATCTCTGCGGTACATACTGCGTAATTGGCCTGGCCATATGAAAAGAAAAATGACGGAATTCAGAAACCGTCATTTTCCAGGATGCTTTCAAGTATTGGCTACGCAAGTATGAGATTAGATTAGAATATCCGGACGAATATCCGAAGGCACTCCTGGAGGAATTCCTGGAGGAATATTCGAAGGAATAGCTTGAGGAATATTCAAAGGAATTCTCGGAAGAATATCTGGAAGAATTCCTTGTTGAATATTTAGAGGAATATCTTAAAGGATTTCTAGAGAAATATCCGGAGGAATTACTGAATATCCGGAGAAATTTTGTGGATGAATATCCGGAGGAAATCCAGAGAGAATATCAGGAGGAATTACTGCAAGAACATCTGGAGGATTTCCTGGAGGAATATCCGAAAGAGTATCTGGAGGAATTTTCGGAGGAACTCCTGGAGAAATATATGGAGGAATTCCTGAAGGAATATCTGGACGAACTACTGGAGAATTATGTTAAAGAATTCCTGGAGAAATATCCTAAGAAATTCCGGAGGAATACATGGAGGAATATTCAAAGGAATTCGTATGAGAAAATCAGAAGAAACTCCTGGAGGAAAATCTGATGAAATTCTAGTACGTAAATCTGGACGAATTCCCGATGGAATATCCGGAGGAATACCTGGAGGAATATCCGGAAGAATAGCCGGAGGAACTCCTGGACGAATATCCGAAGAAGTTTCTGGAGGAATATCCGAAGGAACTGCAGGGAAAATGTAAGTTGGTTGAAGAATTCGTGTACTTGGGCTCACTGGCGAGAAAAATTCGGAGACGCATCACGGCAGGAAATCGTACGTACTCTGGACTCCGCAAAACGCTCGGATCGAATAGAGTTTGCGGCCGTTAAAAACTGACTATCCACAAAACGCTTCGAATAACGAACTAAATAGGAGATGCTCAGCTGAGAGCCGCGAGTACTGCCGATCGGTCTCGGAATCTTCTTTGCTCATGAGTATCGCGAATGACCACCAATGGGATGTCGTCAGCGTAATAAAAGATATAGATGTTAGAATGGAGGTCCCCGGAATCATGAAGAGCTTGACTGTCAGGATCGACATTTGAGGTAACCCTGCTTCCTCGTAGCAGAAACCGGACGAGAAGTTCCCGATTGGAACGATGGAAATTTTAGGCATATTTTACCTCCGGAAACTTTGCCCTCCTTAGCCTAGCGGTAAGATGCGCGGCTATAAAGCTAGACCATGCTGAGGGTGGCTGGGTTCGATTCCCGGAGACGGTCTAGGCAATTTTCTGTTTGGACTACCTACTCGACTACCAAGGGCATAACGTAAGCAGAGGTCTTCAGTGGTTATTCAGAGAGCAACAGCCAACCAAGCTTTACCGGTGGGGTTCGAAACTGAATCTTTACTTTTATTAATGTATTTATTTACGAAACTTTCAGCCCATTTACAAAGTTGAATACCTTAAGTGTTTTACAAAGTTTGGCCTTCATAATGTCCTAATATTTTTCAATAGGGCGATGTTTTGGTAAGTTCGGTGGGTTGAAGTCTGTTACCACAAACCAACATTGTTATCTCTGTATCAGTCCAACGCAAGCCGCGCTTAGTGACAGGATGCCTATCCGGCCAAAATAGCATTTAGCCTCCGTAAGACCGCAGGAAGGGCAACAGGCGCTTCTGGAGGCACTCGTCTCGGTAGATTTGCCCATTGATGGTACCCGTTGGGACTCATTGATTTGACTTCCCGTGACAATGTTGAAAACTGGATTCCTATGTGCTTTCCGATCAATCTGTGGGACATAGTCGAGTTTTCCACGAAAGCGCACAATTTCTTTTGACGGATCTGCTCTTGTTTCTAAGCCTTATTAACCATATTGTGTATGATACGAATTTTTAGACTATTGAGAAAATCGTTGCTAACAGATCATTTTTCCTCAATCGTAGTAACCGGGCATAGATATTAGAAAAGAATATTTACCAAAATACTGAAACTACAATATTCTATTATGTCCAATCTAGCTCTGTCCAGCTATTCATTTGAAATCCTACTTTGAACATGACCAACAGGGAGTAGATCTATTTGGACAACACATCTATCAAAATTTTCGACGACTCCCGAAGGCCACATTTCAACGGAAGTACTTACTGTTTAGTACAAACTTATCGCATTTGGTTGAGATGTGACTGAGTAGCAAATGATGGGGACAGTAACCTAAGTAGATGTTGTCCATATATCATACAAGTGTTGCCTAAGTATTTCTCAATTAAAGTCAAACTAAATTCATTCTAAACACAACTAAACACGTGCTAGTATTTTTTTAAATTCAAATTCAATTTAAACACATCGGTTTTCACTAAAGAGTTTTTCTTAAGAAGTTAGTCTGGCTTTTAGACTCCGACCGCTGCATTCCGACGCCAGCAATTGCATTCTTCCTGATCACCAGAAATGCATTCGCGGTATAGGGTTCTTTTGCTTCCGTTCTTGTATCTACATTGCAATTCACCGATAGTCTATTCAGTTCAGGTTGTGGGGATAAGGCATTTCAATAAGCTTGAGGAACTTCATACAGCTTTCTTAAACCTTTTTTATGAAATGAATGATTTTCTATCCTGCTGAGCCGTGACAACTGTGAATAGTTCTTGAAGGTAAAGTTGATGATTCGCTTTTGCAAAAGTAATAAATTAGCTGACACTCCGAATAGAGTCAAGTGACAAGTGAAAATAAACAAAACAAATCCTGAAAATCGATTAGTAATCGAAGTATGCTTACGGTTTTGGAAGGGTGAGGAATTGTGATTGAGAATATAATTTTCGCTCAGTAGTCTAAACAAGTGCAAATTACTCAATAACAGATTATGACAAACTTTTGCCATTATAAACATTTCACTCGTAGCTAGTTTTAGTCGAAATTTCATCAATTTTCACTCACAAGTTAAAAAGCCAAAAACTACTCAATGTGTCTCATTTTCATCAAGTACAGTCTTTATGATTTATAAACACTCGTTACTGTACTTATATTTGCAGCTATATTCTTACTAACTTTCACGTGATTGATCTTCAAATTTTTCGACAAATAAAATCTTGGACGACCAGGACACAAATCCAAAAGAGAATATTCGATTATTACGCGTGCTATTACATATCTTTGAATATGATGAATGTCCATCTTCAACTGAGCTCCTATCATTGATTGTGACTATTGATTGACATTTTGTGGTGGCCGAGATTTACATAAAGCTTACCAATTTATGCCATTACTCCAAGGCGTCAGTGCAATCGCTTAGACTGGAAATAAGAAAAAAAAATCGCCAGTCTCCAAGCAATTATCCCTATTCGGGACTTGCTGCAGCTAACCATCGGGAAGGGAGGCACGTAATCACCGCGGGGGACATCGAAGCCCATAATTCCATCGACAATTCTATTGTTTAGTCACATTTAGTGATAAATTAGCACAGTTGGCGTTGGCTTCTCGGTTGGCGGAGGACGGTAGCCAACGCAACGACTTCAAACGCCATGCTTACTGTGTTTTATTTCGTGTTTTCATTTTTCCTCCCATTTAGAGTGTGAGCTATTTGTAGCTGTGGTAAAATATATGGACTCCGGGAACGATTGCCGGGCACTTTCAACGACCCTGGTGAGTAATGAACGTTTGGTGGATCGGGGCGCTATTTATTGCCGTGTACGGTAGCATGATGAGCGGCTGGTTTGCGAGGAAGAAAAAAAATCACGGACTACTCCATTCACCGCGTGTTTAGAGGATGGTATGGATCCCTCCGTTGCGTCCGCCGAGTGCAAGCAGTGGAGCGGAAAAGTACCAACAGTAGCTACAACAGAGCACGTTACACGAATTCGAATTCCGCTTATGCAAATATGTGCAGCGGAGCGGCTCAGGGACGGCAAAAACTACAAAACGATTCGGTCGTAAAATAGTCGAAAGAGCTAATTAGCAGCCTCGGTTAGTCGACCCGGTGTGGGACGCTCCACTACTAGCGGTTGTTGGATCTGATCACGACAGAAGATTTGCATGCGCACCACAGACGGAAGACGACGAACCACCACTGCCTAAACCGGTGAAAGAGGGCGCACTAACCGGGAAGAATGTTGCAAACAGATCATAACGTGAGCAGCTGGGCAAGGGCAATACGGCAATTGATGCACAGGTTTCAATCGCGCCGAATATTGCACTGCCCGTGCATTGTTTATTGTTGTGGTGTTTTCCACATATTTGAAAATGTTTTCAAAGAGATTGATATACTACACACTTATTTTTTTTTACCGGGATCTCAGCAAAATGTTAAACTTTTACCGAGTTTCGTACAGCCGTGCCCCAGCAAACATGTTTTTTGCCGAGATTTCTGTAAACATTGCTGAAAATCAGCAAATAATTGGCCGAAAATCAGCTAACAAACGTCATTTTTGCCGGGATATCAGTTTTTATTTTGCTGGGCAGACGGCTGTGCGGATTTTTGCCGAATTGCAAAATTAAGAACTGAGTGTGTAGTGAAACGTTCGAGAACTGCTTCTTATTATATTAAGAGAGATTTTACAAAACGACATTAAGCATAAGCAAATCGCACATATTCTTAAGGGTCTGTCTCAATTGGATAATTAAATTCAAATTAAACTTAAAAGTGACAGTTCAATAATTATCGAATAACCCTGTTGGATGAGCAGGATTACTTTTGATAGATATCGAATCATTCTTGATCGATGTCTTATTGGAATTGCTGGGTAGCACGCAGCCATTTTATGGCCGGGTGAATTTAAAATTTTCGAACTGTCAGTTTTAAGTAAAATTAAATTTGATTCGGGAAATGAGACAGAACCTACAAGTGCATAGGGGAACTGCTCCTGGAATTCATCTCATGGCTCTGATGTTCATCCCATCAAAAACAAATCAATGGAAAGCAATTTGATTTGCTTTTTTTGTGATTTTTTTCAGCCGTGAGCACGTATGTTGACAAAAAGATGCGAAAAATTGGTGCTGTATTTCTTTGTTTCGCGATGAGGTGAATATATGTTCAGTGAGATGGAGATCGGTACAGTTCCCCTATTTTATTATTTTTGTTTCATATACATTATTTTTAACGTTTTAAGTGGTTGGCCACTTGGCCCTTCAGCTTAATAATTTTACTTCAAATATCTCATTTTTTTCTTTTTTTAGGAATTGTTTTGTTTAATAAGTTTGATAACATAACTACTCTATATACACTAAATTAAATTTATTTGAAAACGTAGATGGGAACTAGCGCCTAAATGGCAGCCTGCTCTGAAGCTAAGCAACGGGCCCTGATCCGATCTTGACATTCACCAAAGCGCTCGTGAAGTGCTTTGATGGTGGACCTCAGAAGTTCGTGTCCTGGGTGGAGTATTGAGGATCATCCTCATGGACTTGTTTCGCAATCGTTGGAGTTTCAGATGATGAGTTTCTGCGCAGCTCTTCCAGACCGGCATGCCGTATTCGACTATGGGGAGAATGATTTGCTTGTAGATAGCAAGCCAATTTTTTCAGGGTCAATGATGACCGACGACGGTACAGTAGTTTTAATATAACGTTACATTTCGTCACCGTCCTGCCATCCTGTTGCCGAATATTAGCTTGCTGTCGAGGGTCAAGCCATGGAGGATGATTTTACAGTCCTCAGGCGGAACATGTTTAGAGGATTTAGAGTGAGGGAAAACGATGACCTGGGACTTCGTCGCATTGATACAGATCTTCCAGCTGGTGAGGTATCCTGTCAGGGCATCCATGCCTCGTTGGAGTTTTGCCACAAGCGCTTTGGCTCTGATAACTCTACCATTGTAGACGATGAAGGTGTCATCTGCGAATAGAGACAGTAGGTCGCCTTTTGGAGGTTCTCGCATGTCGGAGGTAACAGGTTAAACAGCAGGGGCCCGAGAATATTGTCCTAGGGGACGCCTGCGACGATGTCGTACGCATTGGAACTCGCTGCGCTGATCGAGACCCGGAATGTGCCGAGAAGTAATTTTTGAGGATTTTCACTATGTAGCTGGGAAGCTTGTAGCGTTGAGTAATGCCATGACGGATGTTTTAGAGATAGACTTGATTCGTCTCAGGGTGCTGACAACTCGAGTCAGTTGGTGCTGTGCCTCGAGCAAGATGTTGTGATCTCCGGCAGACTCGAAAGGCCTGCTGTGCATTGCTTTCTCAAATAGCTTGGATAATCCTGAGAGAAGGCTGTTGCGGGGATAACTTTTTGGAGAGGAATGATCTTTCCCAGGCTTCTGCCCTAGTAGCACAGTTCTGGCAGATTTGGTTGCAGCAACTCTTATATGACTCAATGTGGTCGCGTATGAGTCACAGATACCAATCTATAACAAGCTTGGGTGGATGGTGATGATTTTTGCTGACTTCCAGGAGGATGGGATAGGAGCTAAGATAGCTAAGACGAAGACACTGATTAAAGAGCAGCGAAAGGTGCTCGAAAACGGTTTAGGGTCATTTGGCCGAAAGGGTCATTTGGCCGAACGCCATTTAGCCGAATGCCGTTTGGCCGAATAATTGAAATACGTTTCCTTATGAAGTGAGAAGTTAGTAGCATTGACGAATACATAGACGGAGTGGTGGCCATTTTTTCGGGCACCACTCTATACCCCTGGGGAGTGACGGATTACAATTATTACAATCACTCGACCATTGAGAAGCCCCTCAATTCAAATCACGTCAGTTTGACAACAGTTGTCATTTCCATTTTTGTTTATACCTCCTGTTTCTGATTCAAAAATCAATTCGGCATCAACATTTCAAAAGGGCGGAACTGACAATTGTAAACAAATCTAGTTTTCATTGTAATTAGATATAAAACATCAAAATTAATAATCTTAATCAATATGTTTCATAAAAATATCTAACATTGTTTAAAAAAAAAAATATTTATTACACTGAAACCGATGCAACCCATTCAGTCACAACTAAATGTGTGAAATTACACAGTTTTAATGCTATATTACATTTAATTAGAATGCAATATTAAATATTATAGATAGTAGAATCTATAGATGAGCGAATGCATGGATGAGTCGATTTTTTTGCCCGTGCACACGCGCATATGACGTCACAGCCCTTAACGTTTCCATTGAAATCGTGACGTCATGCTCGTTTGGAGACACGTTTGACCGTTCGTTTGGAGACAGAGGATTCATCTTCGCTCATCTATATATTCCACTATCTATATTAAATATCGGCAACACTGCACAGATTTTGACTTTTTGATCGATCGGTTAGCACGATTTTTCCAAAATTGTTACTTAGGACCTTTTGAAAAGTTAAGCGAGATTTCACAACTTCGTGGTGTAGTGTCATGCAGTAGCAAATTTTTCCGGAATAAGGCATTTTATGAGACGTTTCGCGGTGGCCCGTTTATTTACTTCTAATGTTTTGTTTTGGTATGATTCTGCGTGAACATTCCGTTAGGTCCGAACACAAAATAATGTTTGTAACGTTTTACTTTTCATTCGTGTTTTCTTCAGCATTTCATGCTTAGAATGCAATTATATGAATTATCTAACGATACATTTTAAGAATCATATGAAAAACTATGTTCTAAAACCCTGGTAGACGAAAAGTAAAACAGGCAGAATTGATGATGGGACCCATCGGAATGTTCGGCGCGAAATTACCAAACAAACGGGCTCCCACTAATTGTCAAAGTAGATAAACACGAGAAAAGCAGCTGTTTCGATCTGTCTCATAAAATGCCTTATTCCGGATTTGCTCTAACTGTCGACGTCCGGCGTCCGTCTTCATCGCGTCTATTCCAGCACCCACGGAAAGTGGGTTGCACGCCTTTATTATATTTTAAAAGCCGTCATACTTCCTGTTTCAGGTAAGGAAAACTATGTTCCGATCTTCGATCTCGCTGCGGGTCCTGCTCAAGAAATGTGGACAACCGGACTGTCAGCTGATTCATACGGCTCTGGCCGGATCCGGGATGCTGTGAATGTGATCATTTTCACTTCCTTGTCGCCGTCATCAATCGTCGATGGCCGTCGACCAATCGAAGTAACTGAGGAAACCAGCAGTGCCGCTGCAATGGTCATGGCTTCCGGATCGTCCCCAAGCAAACAATTTGTTGATGTCCAATCCGACTGGCAGTCGGGGAATATATCGGTTGCAGTACAGCAGAGGGAGTAAAATGCATCGACTATAGCTGGAAGGGCTACTCGCCTTTGTTTTCCCACAACAACGCAGGTATTGAATTTCCTATTTATTCGTTCTATTAGTTTGTTGTACTTTTTCACAATTAAAAACATTAAGCGGGTTTTATGGCATTGACGCAACTTTTGCATAAACATATTCATATGTGAAGAATATCACAATGTGAATTATGCTTCTACGATCCAGCTGCTTGGCTGACTGGGCGTCTGGTTTTATGATTCGTTATATATTTGTCTGTTAATGCTATATGTATTCAAATATTGAGATACCGCCAGGGTTTAGAAGTTAGTTTTTCGGAAGTCATAAGTGCTGTCCAATGAGCAGCTCGAAGTTGTTCCCGTCCTGCTCGTTCTTTTTTGTCAACAAATGGGCATAAGAGGGATGGGAATAACTTCGAGCTGCTCATTGGACAGCATTATAGACTTACCTGTGGTATCTTCTGAAGCTTCGAATCGTACTGGTACTCTGAATACAATCCTGAGATTAAAAACTAATTCCTTCTGGTGATTCTAACGGATTTTTTCAGGTTTTTTTTTTATGGTATCCTTCTTCTGAAATACAAAACCGGTAAAATGAACCATTCTTATACTCAAAACAGAAAACTTCTGGAATTCCTGGGATTTTAAATAGAAACTTTTTAGTATTATGAACGAAACACTTCTAGAAATTCGAACCATTTGGGATAATGAAGTCTTAGCTAATCCAGACGGAAACCTTTTGTTATAGAATCCTTCACGTATTCCGAAGGGAATCCTTCAGCGATTCCAACAATAATTCTTCAGTATTTCGACATGAATCCTTCAGGGTTTCCGATATGCGTCCTCTAGGGACTCCCACCGAAATCTGTCAGTGATTCCGATGAGAGTCCGTCAGGGGTTCAGACGGGAATTCTTTAGGGATTCCAACAAGAATCTTTTACGGATTCCGACAAGAATCTTTCAGGGATTCTGACGGAAATCTTTCGAAGATTCAGAAACGAATCCTTTAGGCTTTCCGTCTTACTGTAATCCTTCAGGGATTCCGACGGAAATACTTCAGGGGTTTTGAAGCACATGTGCACTAGTGCACATGAAGCACTAAAGAATGCATTCTTTAGAGATTCCATCGGGATTCGTCCAGATATTCCGACTGGGGTCCTTCAGAGATTCAAACGGCAATCCTTCATGAATTCCGGCAGGAATTTTTCATTCATTTTGAAGGAAATTCTTTTAGCGATTCCAAGAGAAAGCCTTTCGGGATTCCGACGGAAATCCTTCAGTGATTCAGACGGGAATACTCCGACAGAATTTCTTTCCGAAGGGAATCCTTTAGGGGTTCCAAAGCAAATCCTTTGGGGATTCTGAAGGCAATCCTTTAGGTATACGAAAAGGGATCAATTTAGGGATTTCAAGGGGAATCCTTTAGTGATTCCAAAGGGAACCCTTTAGGGAATCCTTTGGATGCCCGCCAGAGTGAACGTGACGTGCGATGCGTCGCGGCTCAGGCAAAAGAATAACAATTATTATCAATGAACTATACTGCCGTGAATCGCATATTTGTCCCATATGAATAGGAAATCCAGCAAAGATGGGACAGATATGCGATTCACGGCAGTATATAATTACACTGTCACATCACGTGGACGCGTCTACTCTGGCTTCACCCTTTGGGATTCCGACGGGAATCCTTTAGGGATTCGAAATGAAATTCTCTACAGATTCCAGAAGGAATTCCATAGGGATTCCAAAGGGATTTTTTAGGGGTTCCAAAAGGAATTCTTTAGAGATTCCAAAGGGAATTCCTTAGCGATGCCGAAGGGAATTCTTTAAGGATTCTATTAGGGAATTCTTTTGAAATTCCAAATGAAATATTTTCGGGATTCCAAAGCGAATTCTTTAGGAATTGCAAAGCGAATCCTTTAGGCAATGCTTTACGGATTGCAAAGCGAATCCTTTAGGGATTGCAAAGCAAACCCTTTAGTGATTGCAAAGCGAATACTTTAGGGATTGCAATTCGAATCGTTTAGGGATTGCAAAGCGAATCCTTTGGGGATTGCAAAGCGAATCCTTTAGGGATTGCAATGCAAACCCTTTAGAGATTGCAAAGCGAAAACTTTGGGGATTTCAATTCAAACCGTTTAGGGATTGCAAACCAAATCCTTTAGGGATTGCAAAGAGAATCCTTTAAGGGATTGCAAAGCGAATGCTTTATGGATTGCAAAGCGAATGCTTTAGGTATTGCAAAGCGAATCCCTTAGGGATTGCAAAGCGATTTCTTTGGGGATTGCAAAGCGAATCCTTTAGAGAATTCTTTAGGGATTGCAAAGCGAATCCTTTTGGGATTGCAAAGCGAATCTTTTAGGTAATGCTTTACGGATTGCAAAGCGATTTCTCTAGGGATTGCAGAGCGAATCCTTTAGGCAATGCTTTACGGATTGCAAAGCGAATACTTTAGGGATTGCAATTCGAATCCTTTAGGGATTGTAAAGTGTACTCTTTAGGGATTACAAAGCAAATCCTTTAGGGATTGCAAAGCGAATCCTTTTGGGATTGCAAAGCGAATCTTTGAGGATTTCAAAGCGAATCCTTTAGGGATTGCAAAGCGAATCCTTCAGGTAATGCTTTACGGATTGCAAAGCGAATCCTTTAGGGATTGCAATGCAAACCCTTTAGTGATTGCAAAGCAAAGTCTTTAGGGATTGTAATTCGAATCGTTTAGGGATTGCAAAGCGAATCCTTTAGGGATTGCAAAGCGTACCCTTTAGGGATTACAAAGCAAACCCTTAAGGGATTGCGAAGCGAATCCTTTTGGGATTGCAAAGCGAATGCTTTAGGGATTGCAAAGCGAAGCGAATCCTTTTGGGATTGCAAAGCGAATGCTTTATGGATTGCAAAGCGAATGCTTTAGGTATTGCAAAGCGAATCCCTTAGGGATTGCAAAGTGATTTCTTTGGGGATTGCAAAGCGAATCCTTTTGGGATTGCAAAGCGAATCTTTGAGAATTTTAAAGCGAATCCTTTAGGTAATGCTTTACGGATTGCAAAGCGATTTCTCTAGGGATTGCAGAGCGAATCCTTTAGGCAATGCTTTACGGATTGCAAAGCGAATACTTTAGGGATTGCAATTCGAATCGTTTAGGGATTGTAAAGCGAATCCT
This sequence comes from Armigeres subalbatus, assembly GCF_024139115.2. NCBI lineage: Eukaryota > Metazoa > Arthropoda > Insecta > Diptera > Culicidae > Armigeres > Armigeres subalbatus. The sequence goes on along the minus strand of NC_085139.1, from coordinate 12,596,406 downwards.
TTAGAGATTGCAAAGTGTACTCTTTAGGGATTACAAAGCAAATCCTTTAGGGATTGCAAAGCGAATCCTTTTGGGATTGCAAAGCGAATCCTTCAGGTAATGCTTTACGGATTGCAAAGCGAATCCTTTAGGGATTGCAATGCAAACCCTTTAGTGGTTGCAAAGCAAAGTCTTTAGGGATTGTAATTCGAATCGTTTAGGGATTGCAAAGCGAATCCTTTAGGGATTGCAAAGCGTACCCTTTAGGGATTACAAAGCAAACCCTTTAGGGATTGCGAAGCGAATCCTTTTGGGATTGCAAAGCGAATGCTTTAGAGAATTCTTTAGGGATTGCAAAGCGAATCCTTTAGGGATTGCAAAGCGAATCCTTCAGGTAATGCTTTACGGATTGCAAAGCGAATCCTTTAGGGATTGCAATGCAAACCCCTTAGGGATTGTAATTCGAATCGTTTAGGGATTGCAAAGCGTATTCTTTAGGGATTGCAAAGCGTACCCTTTAGGGATTACAAAGCAAACCCTTTAGGGATTGCGAAGCGAATCCTTTTGGGATTGCAAAGCGAATGCTTTAGGGATTGCAAAGCGAATGCTTTAGGGATTGATAAGCAAAGTCTTTAGGGATTGTAATTCGAATCATTTAGGGATTACAAAGCGAATCCTTTAGGGATTGCAAAGCGTACCCTTTATGGATTACAAAGTAAACCCTTTAGGGATTGCGAAGCGAATCCTTTAGGGATTCCAGAGGGAATGCTTTAGGGATTCCAGAGAGAATCCTTTAGGAATTCCAGAGGGAATTATTTAGGGATTCCAGAGGGAATCCTTTAGGGATTCCAGAGGAATCCTTTAGGGATTCCAGAGGAATCCTTTAGGGATTCCAGAGGAATCCTTTAGGGATTCCAGAGGAATCCTTTAGAATTCCAGAGGAATCCTTTAGGGATTCCAGGGGGAATCCTTTAGGAATTCCAGAGAGAATCCTTTAGGGATTTCAGAAGGAATCCTTTAGGGATTCCAGAGGGAATCGCTTAGGGATTCCAGAGGGAATCGCTCAGGGATTCCAGAGGGAATCGCTTAGGGATTCCAGAGGGAATCCTTTAGGATTCCAGAGGGAATCCTTTTGGGGATTCCAAAGGGAATCCTTTAGGGATTCCAGAGGAATCCTTTAAGGGATTCCAGAGGGAATCCTTTAAGGGATTCCAGAGGGAATCCTTTAAGGGATTCCAGAGGGAATCCTTTAAGGGATTCCAGAGGGAATCCTTTAAGGGATTCCAGAGGAATCCTTTAGGGATTCCAGAGGGAATCCTTTAGGGATTCCAGAAGGAATCCTTTAGATTCCAGAGGGAATCCTTTAGGATTCCAGAGGAATCCTTTAGGGATTCCAGAGGAACTTTAGATTCCAGAGGGAATCCTTTAGATTCCAGAGGAACTTTAGATTCCAGAGGAACTTTAGATTCCAGAGGAATCCTTTAGGATTCCAGAGGAATCCTTTAGGGATTCCAGAGGAATCCTTTAGGGATTCAGAGGAATCCTTTAGGATTCCAGAGGAATCCTTTAGGGATTCCAGAGGAATCCTTTAGGGATTCCAGAGGGAATCCTTTAGATTCCAGAGGAACTTTAGGATTCAGAGGAATCCTTTGGGGATTCCAGAGGGAATCCTTTAGGATCTCAGAGGAATCCTTTAGGGATTCAGAGGAATCTTAGGGATTCAGAGGAATCCTTAGGGATTCCAGAGGGAATCCTTTAGATTCCAGAGGAATCCTTTAGGGATTCCAGAGGAATCCTTTAGGATTCCAGAGGGAATCCTTTAGATTCCAGAGGGAATCCTTTAGGGATTCCAGAGGAATCCTTTAGATTCCAGAGGAACTTTAGGGATTCCAGAGGAATCCTTTAGGGATTCCAGAGGGAATCCTTTAGGATTCCAGAGGGAATCCTTTAGGGATTCCAGAAGGAATCCTTTAGGGATTCCAGAGGGAATCCTATAGGGATTCCAGAGGGAATCCTTTAGAGATTCCAGAGGGAATCCTTTAGGGATTCCAGAGGGAATCCTTTAGGGATTCCAGAGGGAATCCTTTAGGGATTCCAGAGGGAATCCTTTAGGGATTCCAGAGGGAATCCTTTAGGGATTCCAGAGGGAATCCTTTAGGGATTCCAGAGGGAATCCTTTAGGGATTCCAGAGGGAATCCTTTAGGGATTCCAGAGGGAATCCTTAAGGGATTCCAGAGGAATCCTTTTGGGGATTCCAGAGGGAATCGTTTAGATTCCAGAGGAATCCTTTTAGATTCCAGAGGAATCCTTTAGGGATTCCAGAGGAATCCTTTAGGGATTCCAGAGGAATCCTTTAGGGATTCCAGAGGAATCTTTAGATTCCAGAGGAATCCTTTAGGGATTCCAGAGGAATCCTTTAGGATTCCAGAGGGAATCCTTTAGGGATTCCAGAGGAATCCTTTAGGGATTCCAGAGGGAATCCTTTAGATTCCAGAGGGAATCCTTTAGGGATTCCAGAGGAATCCTTTAGGGATTCCAGAGGGAATCCTTTAGGGATTCCAGAGGAATCCTTTAGATTCCAGAGGGAATCCTTTAGGATTCCAGAGGGAATCCTTTAAGGGATTCCCAGAGGGAATCCTTTAGATTCCAGAGGAACCTTTAGGGGATTCCAGAGGGAACTCTTAGGATTCCAGAGGAATCCTTTAGGATTCCAGAGGGAATCCAGAGGAACCTTTAGGATTCCAGAGGAATCCTTTAGGGATTCCAAGGGGATTCCTCTAAGGATTCCAAGGGGAATCCTTCAGGTATTCCAAGGGGAATCCTTCAGGTATTCCAAGGGGAATCCTTTAGGGATTCCAAGAGGAATCCTTTAGGGATTCCAAGAGGAATCCTTTAGGGATTCCAAGAGGAATCCTTTAGGGATTCCGAGGGGAATCCTTTAGGGATTCCGAGGGGAATCCTTTACGGATTCCGAGGGGAATCCTTTACGGATCCCGAGGGGAATTCTTTAGGGATTCCGAGGGGAATCCTTTAGGGATTCCAGAGGGAATCCTTTAGGATTCCAGAGGAATCCTTTAGGGATTCCAGAGGAATCCTTTAGGGATTCCAGAGGAATCCTTTAGGATTCCAGAGGAATCCTTTAGGGATTCCAGAGGGAATCCTTTAGATTCCAGAGGAATCCTTTAGGGATTCCAGAGGAATCCTTTAGATTCCAGAGGGAATCCTTTAGGATTCCAGAGGAATCCTTTAGATTCCAGAGGGAATCCTTTAGGATTCCAGAGGAATCCTTTAGATTCAGAGGAATCCTTTAGGGATTCCAGAGGGAATCTTTAGGGATTCCAGAGGAATCCTTTAGGATTCCAGAGGAATCCTTTAGGGATTCCAGAGGAATCCTTTAGGATTCCAGAGGAATCCTTTAGGGATTCCAGAGGAATCCTTTAGGGATTCCAGAGGGAATCCTTTAGATTCCAGAGGAATCCTTTAGGATTCCAGAGGAATCCTTTAGATTCCAGAGGAATCCTTTAGGGATTCCAGAGGAATCCTTTAGGGATTCCAGAGGGAATCCTTTAGGATTCCAGAGGAATCCTTTAGGGATTCCAGAGGAATCCTTTAGGGATTCCAGAGGGAATCCTTTAGGATTCCAGAGAATCCTTTAGGGATTCCAGAGGAATCCTTTAGGATTCCAGAGGAATCCTTTAGGATTCCAGAGGGAATCCTTTAGGGATTCCAGAGGAATCCTTTAGGATTCCAGAGGGAATCCTTTAGGATTCCAGAGGGAATCCTTTAGGGATTCCAGAGGAATCCTTTAGGGATTCCAGAGGAATCCTTTAGGGATTCCAGAGGAATCCTTTAGGGATTCAGAGAGGAATCCTTTAGGATTCCAGAGGAATCCTTTAGGGATTCCAGAGGAATCCTTTAGGGATTCCAGAGGAATCCTTTAGGATTCCAGAGGGAATCCTTTAGGATTCCAGAGGAATCCTTTAGGATTCCAGAGGGAATCCTTTTAGGGATTCCAGAGGGAATCCTTTAGGAATTCCAGAGGGAATCCTTTAGGATTCCAGAGGAATCCTTTAGGATTCCAGAGGGAACTTTAGATTCCAGAGGGAATCCTTTAGGGATTCCAGAGGAATCCTTTAGATTCCAGAGGGAATCCTTTAGGGATTCCAGAGGAATCCTTTAGGGATTCCAGAGGAATCCTTTAGGGATTCCAGAGGAATCCTTTAGGATTCAGAGGAATCCTTTAGGATTCAGAGGAATCCTTTAGGATTCCAGAGGAATCCTTTAGGGATTCAGAGGAATCCTTTAGGGATTCCAGAGGGAATCTTTAGGGATTCCAGAGGAATCCTTTAGATTCCAGAGGAATCCTTTTAGATTCCAGAGGGAATCCTTTAGGATTCCAGAGGAATCCTTTAGATTCCAGAGGGAATCCTTTAGGGATTCCAGAGGAATCCTTTAGGGATTCCAGAGGAATCCTTTAGGATTCCAGAGGAATCCTTTAGGGATTCCAGAGGGAATCCTTTAGGGATTCCAGAGGAATCCTTTAGGATTCCAGAGGGAATCCTTTAGGGATTCCAGAGGAATCCTTTAGGGATTCCAGAGGGAATCCTTTAGGGATTCAGAGGAATCCTTTAGGGATTCAGAGGAATCCTTTGGGGATTCCAGAGGAATCCTTTAGGGATTCCAGAGGAATCCTTTAGGGATTCCAGAGGAATCCTTTAGGGATTCCAGAGGAATCCTTTAGGGATTCCAGAGGAATCCTTTAGGATTCCAGAGGAATCCTTTAGGATTCCAGAGGAATCCTTTAGGGATTCCAGAGGGATCCTTTAGGATTCCAGAGGAACTTTAGGATTCCAGAGGAATCCTTTAGGGATTCCAGAGGAATCCTTTAGGGATTCCAGAGGAATCCTTTAGGATTCAGTTCAGAGGAATCAGATTCAGAGGAATCCTTTAGGATTCAGAGGAATCCTTTAGGATTCAGAGGATCCTGAGTTCAGAGGATCCTTTAGATTCAGGATCATTCAGAGGAATCCTTTAGGGATTCAGAGGAATCCTTTGAGGGATTCCAGAGGAATCCTTTAGGATTCCAGAGGAATCCTTTAGATTCAGAGGGAATCCTTTAGGGATTCCAGAGGAATCCTTTAGATTCAGAGGAATCTTTAGGGATTCAAGGAATCCTTTAAGCATTCCAGAGGGAATCCTTTAGGGATTCCAGAGGGAATCCTTTAGGGATTCCAGAGGGAATCCTTTAGGGATTCTAGAGGGAATCCTTTAAGGATTCTAGAGGGAATCCTTTAAGGATTCTAGACGGATTCCCTTTTGGAATCCCTAAAGGATTCCCTATGGAATCCCTAAAAAATTGCTGTAGGACTTCCGTAGGAGTACTTGGAGGGTTCTTTTCGGAGTCCCTGAAAGAATCGCTTTGGAATCTCCGATGGAATTGATTTGGGATTTCTTGAAGAAATCGCTAAAATTGCCGTCGGAATCCCTACAGACTTACCTACCGAATATCCCTAAAGGATTCCCTTTGGAATCCCTAAAGGATTCTCTTTGGAATCCCTAAAGGATTCCCTTTGGAATCCCTAAAGGATTCCCTTTGGAATCCCTAAAGGATTCCCTTTGGAATCATTTAAGGATTCCCTTTGGAATCCCCAAAAGGATTCCCTTTGGAATCCCCAAAAGGATTCCCTTTGGAATCCCCAAAAGGATTCCCTTTGGAATCCCCAAAGGATTCCTTTTGGAATTCCCAAAGGATTCCCTTTGGAATCCCCAAAGGATTCCTTTGAATCCTATTCTTTGAATCCCAAAAGGATTCCTTTGGAATCCCAAAAGGATTCCTTTGAAATCCCAAAAGGATTCCTTTGGAATCCCAAAGGATTCCCTTGGGAATCCCCAAAGGATTCCTTTTGGAATCCCCAATGGATTCCTTTTGGAATCCCAAAAGGATTCCTTTGGAATCCTAAAGGATTCCTTTGGAATCCCTAAAGGATTCCTTTGGAATCCCTAAAGGATTTTTTTTTGGAATCCCTAAAGGATTCCCTTTGGAATCCCTAAAGGATTCCCTTTGGAATCCCTAAAGGATTCCCTTTGGAATCCCTAAAGGATTCCCTTTGGAATCCCTAAAAAATTGCTGTAGGATTTCCGTAGGAGTACTTGGAGGGTTCTTTTCGGAGTCCCTGAAAGAATCGCTTTGGAATCTCTGAAGGAATCGATTTGGAATTTCTTGAAGAAATCGTTAAAGAATTGCCGTTGGAATCCCTTCGGAATCCTTGAATCCCTAAAGGGTTCCCCAAAGAAATCCCTAAAAGATCCCCTAAAGAAATCCCTAAAGGATTCCCTAAAGAATTCCCTAAAGTACAGTGACTATAATAACGGTGTCGTCAAGGGTCAGAATTGGAACAGAGTCGTCTGTCAGTTTCATACAAATGCGCGTTCCAAACGAGAAGGAGACCTGTCAAACGTGGGACATAGTGGTACTTTTCTTATAGGACTCTACCCTAAAGGAATCCCTCAAGTTATCCCTAAAGGATTCTCTTCGGAATCCCTGAAGCTGAAGGACTCTTGTCGGAAAGCATTTAGGATTTGTGCCGGAATCTCTGAAAAATTGATTCCAAGATTTTTCTGGTATTCTGGAAAAATCCATTATCAGCCTTTACAAGATAAGCAATTTCTTCGGATTTCCAAAAGGGTTCTTTTTAGGATTCCAGAAGTTCGGAATCCTAGAAGGATTTCCTTCGGCCCCCTCCGGCAGGTTTACTTTTGTTCTGTTATATTTATAAATTATCTTTAAGGACCATCTTAAATAAACCGTTCTTCATCAACCCTACTAAAATATGTTTCATTTTTCAGCATTTGACATCAAATGGCATCGATTTTCGTGCCGCTCGATTATGTTATTTATACGGTAACTCTGGAACTGTATTTCACTGGATCCAAAGTTCGTTCGATTACGCTGCATTTTGCCGTTAAATGGACAAACGGTCAGGACAACAAATCATAATTTATGATCATCGACAGTGAAATTCACCATTCTACGAATCTGCTCAAGCGCACCCATAAATCGGCATAAATCGTAATAATTTTTATTGTTTAAATTCCTATAGAAATAAGATATGAACAATTAAATAATATTTTATATGCAAATGTATGTTGTATTATATAAACACGGCCCAAACCGCACTATGAGAACCGAAACACCCAAAAATTCCATTCAATGCCATGCATTTTGGACGGTTTTACATCACAATCGTTTACATCGCTTCAGTTACATCATCTTATTGATTACATCGATAGAAACTACGTCGCTCCTGTTTATTACACAGCAAGCTCTCTAGTACATCGCACGATGTAATATTAAACAATCGATGGACTCAACGGGTTGCATCGATTTCGATGTAATATTCAACAACTTGTTTTTGCTGTGTACGAGGAGGTAGTTGCAGATCCGGAACCCGTTGTGGTAGCGGAACTTACGGCTATAAACATGTCTTCTGTATCATTCCGTAACATTCAATCATCAACACCGAAAAAAAATGAAATCATATGAAAGAGTCAATGAGGATTCGTATGATCCGGGTAGTTCGATGTCATGCATCGAGGCGTCTGTATTTTCGGATACGGGTGATGTTCTGGATCTTCGTACAAGTAAAAATGCAAAGGAATGTATTAATAATACGAAATCCAGTAGACTAATGAAGCATCATCGCAATTACGGCGACCTTGGAAACCGCACGCTATTCAATGATCCGCGAGAGTTTCTGCATGAATCAAAACGTAGTTGCCCTTTCCGTCCCGACCGGTCTCAGCGCGTGATTGATGCGAATGCGGACATTTCTTTGGCTGATCACAGCTATTCTATCTCCTCATCTGCACATCGTAGCTCACACTCACATACCACACATAATAATGTGAAGCATTACAACTCCAGAATTAGATCACATCAAAAATCTCACCATGAGCTTGATCAACACTTGCAAATTGAAAAGCATCACATTGCTACTGCCTTACGCAAAGTTTCTATAACGCTCCCGCCCACCTCACAACAAATTCCGCATGCAGCTATCATGCACTATGGTGGTGTGCATGGCGACAACGGAAATCGTCCCCACATTATAGCTGCTAACAACGTTACCATTGAGTTTCCGTCGATCGCAAACCAGATCACGCATGCGGCTACCATGCACCTCGGAGGTGCGCATGGCGTCAACAAAATCCGTCCGTCTACCATAAATGCTAGCAACGCCACATTCATCCACCTCACAGCAAATTCTGCATGCCGATAACATGCACCATGGTGGTGTACATGGTGACAACGACAATCATCTCCACATTATAGCTGCTAACAATGCTACTATTAAGTTTCCTGCTGCCCCAACGCAGATTCAGCATGCGGCTACCTTGCACCTTGGTGATACGCATGGCGAGTACAAAATTCATCCTCCACTGTAGCTGCTAACGACGCTACTATTGAGCATCCCAGTATCGCAAAGCAGATCTCGCAAGCGGCTACCATGTATTACGATGGGCTGCATGATAACAATGAATGTAACTCTAACATTGAGATGCCATCTACCTCTACGCACCTCCCGCATTCTGTTATACAATTCATCTAAGTGATGAACATGACGACATGGGAAATATTTCCAATATGGAGGATTTGGACGAAAATGCTGAAGAAATCCGAATTTCAGATAAAACCGATATGACCATTTTCGATATGACCGATTATTTCGAAAAATATCGAAATTTTATTGTGTTGAGTGACGACGAAGATTACGTGCCGGAAGGTAAGATTAAAACATATATTTGTAGTATCAACATACTTGATCATTTGCTAATATTTCGACGTCGATCCCGGCAGGCCGAGGAAGATTGCGTGCGACGATGACGTCGATATGCGCTTCTGCACATCTTCCAACTTGGGTTGATCGAGGCGTAGTCGCTGAGTAATACGAAGGTGGTGTTTACCTTCCTCGTCCTTCATCAGGCTGTCCACTATTTCGTTGTCTCCGTCCGAGGTGCAACTTGGTGGGGAATAGTGAACTCTTCAAAATCAGCGCCCCTTGCCAGACTGTGGTAGATTTCCGTGCCACTTCTGGTAACGTTCTTGCATTCGATAACATGCCATTCCTACGAGAAGACGAATCAGAATCCGAATCAGCCGGACTGCGTCGCCTCGGTGAACGGGGATCCAGAACGACGGCGTGAATCATATTTGCCATCGGCTCCTGATCGACGCCGTTCATCATTGTCCCCGTGGTGCGGTGGGCCATCACGATGAAAACCGCCACGGAAACCACCATGTCCGCGGAATCCTCCACGGCCGCGGAACGGTCTTCCACCATAGCCGTACGATGAATTTTCCTCGTGTGATGCACCGCCTTCCGGATATTCGTAGTCGGGGCCGCGACGATACTCACCGCCTTCCTCAAAACCTCCACTGCACTTTGAGAACGATGGTGTTGTTCCGTTATTAGCAAAATCGATACGAATACGACGATCCGGTGCCCCTAACGGGAATCCACGCATTTCCTTCACAGCAGCCGTAGCAGCATCAATAGAATCGTACAGAATGTAGGCCTGGGTGTCCCCTTTGTTATATTCGATCTTTTTGATGGCACCAAAACGGTCGAACTCACGCTCCAACTGAGTAACGAAACGAACAAACAACAAACGAACCGAAACGACGTCACAAGGTGAGGGAGAAAAACAAACAAACTGTCAAAACGTCAAGAGGGGTAAGTCAGCGCTCGTAAAATATTTATGTAATTCGTCACCCACGAGGGGTATTTTCTTCAAAATGAAGAAGAAGACATGGTGCCCGATTTTTTGATGGCTTTTGTACCGGACATTTCGGTCTATGTATTCGTCAATGTTAGTAGTGTGAAGCAAGAAGGAAGAAGGAAACAGAAAGAAGGAAAAAAGAAGAAGGAAGAAAGAAGGAAGAAGAAAGAAGAAAGAAAAAAGAAGAAGGTAGAAGGTAAAAGGAAGAAGGAAGACAGAAGAAGGAATACGGAAGAAGGGAGAAGGAAGAAGGAAGAAGGTAGAAGGTAGAAGGAAGAAGGAAGAAGGAAGAAGAAAGAAGGAAGAAGGAAGAAGGAAGAAGGAAGAAGGAAGAAGGAAGAAGGAAGAAGGAAGAAGGAAGAAGGAAGAAGGAAGAAGGAAGAAGGAAGAAGGAAGAAGGAAGAAGGAAGAAGGAAGGAAGAAGGAGGAAGAAGGAAGAAAGAGAATGAAGAGGGAAGAAGGAAAAATGAAGAAGGAAGAGAAAGATGCAGGAAGAAGGAAGAAGAAGGAAAAAAGCAAGAAGGAAAAAGCAAGAAGAAGGAAGAAGGAAGGAAGAAGCTAGAAGGAAGAAGGAAGAAGCAAGAAGGAAGAAGAAGGAAAAAAGAAAAAGGAAGGTAGAAGGAAAAAGGAGAAGGAAGAATGAATAGGAAGAAGTAAGAAGGAAAGGGAAAAAAGGAAGAAGGAAAAAGGGAGAAGGAAGAAGGAAGAAGGAAGAGGGAAGAAGGAAGAAGGAAGAAGAAAGAAGGGAGAAGGAAAAAGGAAGAAGCAAGAAGGAAGAAGCAAGAAGGAAGAAGGAAGAAGGAAGAAGGAACAAGGAACAAGGAAGAAGGAAGGATAGCAAGGAAGAAGGAAGAAGGAAGAAAGAAAAGAGAAGAAGGTAGAAGGAAGATGGAAGAAAGAAGAAAGAAAAAGGTGGAAGGAAGAAGAGAGACGAAAGAAGGAAGAAAGAAGAAAGAAGAAGGTAGAAGGAAGAAGGAAGAAGGAAGAAGGAAGAAGCAAGAAGGAAGAAGGACAAAGGTAGAAGGAAGAAGGAAGAAGGAAGGAGGAAAAAGGAAGAAGGAAGAAGTGAGCAGGAAGAAGGAAGAAGGAAGAAGGAGGAAGCAAGAAGGAAGAAGGAAGAAGAAAGAAGGAAGAAGGAAGAAAAAAGAAGGAAGAAGGAAGTAGGAAGAAAGGTGAAGGAATAAGGAAGAATGAACAAAAACGAAAGAAGAAGGAATAAGAAAGAAAGAAGAAGGAAGAAAGAAAAAAGAGTAAGAAAGAAGGAATTAGGAAGTAGGAAGAAATACCACTCGAAAACGAGGTCAAACGGCCAAATGGCATTCGGCCAAATGGCCTGATACCCTCAAAAACCAAGCACTCACATGTTTGAGTACGAGATTCAGGATCTTATCGAAACCTGGAACCTATCATGTTTTTCAATGATTTGATATAGGTCATCAATTCCCCAACTCCTCCCGAAAAGTCGTCGGGAGCCGAAAGGATGTTGTTAACATGCTCGTTGATGGTTGCTTCGTGGGGACTGACGAAGTTCTGTTCAACATTGTGCGAGCTGACGAAGTGACGATTTATTTCGGTGACCTTCTAACAAAAGCCTCAGTGGTTCCGTTTTGGCTGCCAGATTTGGGATGAATCGTCCCACATACGTAATCAAACTTCTAAGCTAAGCTACTGTTCCAAGTTTAGTTATCGATCCCATTCGGCTATACGTTGGGCCAACCCTTTTTTCACTCAGCACATCACCTTTACTCCGAAAATGTACTTTCCGTTGTTCAAAAGAGCGTCATATTCCTGTAAACGTTTCAAGAGTGCTTGGTACTTGGACTACAACTGCGCGCCGATTGAAATTTTACCGGCGAAGGCGGCGTGGCGGCGTAACGCCGTTGATGATCGGCGGCGGCGATGCGGCGGCGTGGGTTAGCGTTGACTTATTTCAAGCATCAAAAATTCTCCGGAATTTTTTCAGAATTACCTTAACGAAATCCTCAGGAATTTGTTTTCCAGGAGTTCGATGGTAAATTCATTAAGAAATTCTTCTGGGCATTCCTCCAGATATTTCTTCGGAAGTATCTCCAGGAATTCTTCCGGAAGTACCTCAAGAATTTCGTCCGGAAGTTACTCCAAGATTTAGTTTGCATGTTTCTCCAGGATTTCGTCCAGAAGTTCATCCAGGAATTCCTTCGCAAGTTCCTCCAGGTTTATGTCCGGAGGTTCTTGCCGGATTTCGTGTGGAATTTCCTCCAGGATGTCTCCGTGTGGAAGTTCCTCCAGGAAATTCCTTCAGAATGTCGTCCGGAAGTTCCTCCAGGATTTCGTTCCAAAGTTCTTCCAGGATTTCCTCCGGAAGTTTCTCCAGAATGTCGTCTGAAGGTTCCTCAGGATTTTTTTCATTTAGGAAGTCCACCGGAAGTTCCTCCACGATTTCCTCCGGAAGTTCTTCCAGAATTTCGTCCGGAAGCTCCTCCGGGATTTCGTCCGAAGGTTCTTCAGGATTTCATCCAGAAGATCCTCCAAGAATTCCTTCGGAAGTACCTCCAGGACTTCGTGTGGAAGTTCCTCCAGGATGTCGTCCCAAAGTTCCTTCAAGATGTCGTCACGAAGTTCCTTCAGGATTTAGTCCGGAAGTTCCTCAAGGAATTCCTCCAGGATTTCGTCCGCAAGCTCCTCTAGGACTTACTCCGGAAGTTCCTCCAGAATATCGTCCGGAAGATCCCCCAGTATTTCGTCCGGAAGTTCCTCCAGGATTTCGCCCGGAAATTCCTCAAGGTTTTCATCCGGAAGTTCATCCAGGATTTCGTCGGAAAGTTTCTCCGGGATATCGTCCGGAAATTCTTCCAGTATTTTGTCCGAAAGTTCCCCAGGATTTCTTCCATTCAGGAATTCCTCCGGAAGTTTCTTCACGATTTCCTCCGGAAGTTCCTTCAGGATGACGTTCGGAAATTCCTCCACGGAAGTTCCTCCAGAATTTCGTCCGTAAGTTCCTCCAGGATTTCGTGTGGAAGTTTCTCCAGGATTTTGCCCGAAAGCCTCTCCAGGATGTCGTCCGGAAGTTCTTTCAGGATTTCGTCCGGAAGTTCCTCAGGATTTCATCCGGATTTCATGTGGAAGTTACTCCAGGTTGCGATCCGTAAGTTTCTCCAGAATATCGTCCCGAAGTTACTTCAGGATTTCGTCCGGAAGTTCCTCAAAGAATTCCTCCGGAAATTCCTCCAGGATTTCGTCCGCAATTTCCTCCACGATTTTGTCTGGAAGATGCTTTAGAATTTCATCTAGAAGTTCTTCCAGAATTTTGTTCGAATTTTCCCCCAGTATTTCGTCCGGAAGTTCATCCAGGATTTTGTCCAGAAGTTCGTCCAGGATTTCGTCCGAAAGTTCCTTCAGGATTTCGTCCGAAAGATTCTCCAGGAATCCTTCCGGAAGTTCATTCAGGAATTCCTTCGCAAGTTCCTCCAGGATTTTGTCCAGAAGATTCCCCAAGATTTCTTTCATTCAGGAATTCCTCCGGAAGTTCCTCCACGGTTTCCTCCGGAAGTGCCTTCAGGATGTCATCCGGAAATTCCTCCACGATTTCGTCCGAAAGTTCCTCCAGAATTTCACCTGTAAGTTCCTCCAGAATTTCGTCCGTAAGTTCCTCCAGGATTTCGTCCGGAAGTTCCTCCAGAATTTCATCCGGAAATTCCTCCAGGATTTCGTACGGAAATTCCTCCAGAATTTCGTGCGGAAGTTTCTCCAGGATTTTGCCCGAAAGTTCCGATAGTCCAGAATGTCGTCCGGAAGTTCCTCCAGGATTTCGTCCGAAGGTTCCTCAGGATTTCATCCGGAAGTTCCTCCGAGAATTCCTTCGGAAGTACTTCCAGGATTTCTTGTGGAAGTTCCTCCAGGATTTCGTCCGGAAGTTGCTCCATGATTTTGTTCGGAAGTTCCTTCACTATTTCGTCCTCGTAAAATTGTGCTTATGGTCGATCATCACACCTAGATGCTTTAATGGCCTTACGGAATTAACTGTGCAGGTCCCTACATTTATCCCCGCTTTCTGCAACCCATGATGGTTATGGAGCACAATAACCTCAGTCTAGCGATGTGTTAAACGCCAACGCCTTTGACTCTGCTAATCACGTATGAAGCTTCCAATTCAACTTCGTCTACAGTGTCGCCTGTGACCTCTAGCATTACATCATCCGCAAAGCCTTCTATTTTTACACCGGTTGGGAGATTTAAGCGTGATACTTCGTCATACATGATATTCCACAGAACCGGTCCGAGGGTCGATCCCTGTGGAACACCTGCTATCAGTTCATTTGACTGCTGTCCAGCGTAGGTGTCGACAAACAATATCCTGTTCTAAAAATAGCTTTTTAGAATCCTTTACATATAGTGTAATCAATGCAACCACGCGCTATAGCTGTTTCCGTTACCGACCGAATTGCTTCGATGGTAGAACGTCCTTTACGGAACCAATACTGGTTGCTTGATAATACTTGATATGATATAATATAAAAAATAATACATGATAACTCCGTATATTTCGTCAATCTATTCAGGATCACCCTCTCTAACAACTTACCAGTTGAGTCGAGTAGGAAAATTGGTCTGTATGCCGAAAGCTCTTCCGGGGATTTCTCAGGCTTAGGCAAAAGCACCAACTTCTGCCGTTTCCAACTATCTGGGAAGTTTTTCCTGAACATATCTGGAGCGGCAAGAATCGCGTGCTTAATGGCCAGGTTAGGAATACAGTCCGGTCCTGGTGCCTTACTTAGCTTAAGTTTTCTTGCAAAAGCGATAAGCTGATCATTAGTCACTAGCGGTACCAGGTTCACTGACTCGTACGGTGTGGTGGGCCAGTCCGATGAGTCATGCTTCGTGAACAAACCTGCAACGATCCTGGCTAACATCTCCGGGGATTTCTCAGGAGGTGTGCTGTTGGTCCTACCATCACTATCCTGCATCCCCCCTGGAGTATTATTGGCCATCCTACACAGCTCTTCAAAGCAGGCTCTCTTACTACATTTGATTTCGTAGTTCAGAGCTCTGCCCGCTGTTTGGAACACCTGGCGTCTTTCTAGCCTGTCCGCTTCGGTTCTAGCACGACGTAGCCTTCTTTTAGCTCTAAGACAGGTTCTGCGAAGGTCAGCTATCGTTTTCGTCTACCATTGCACCGGTTTGCGGTTGCCGGTTGGAATAGTCTTCCTGGGCATTTTACGTCACATGCTCGTGTTAGGACATCCGATAACTCATCACCACTTAGGCCTAGAGTCCGATTTTCCCACCGCAGTGATTCTTCCAGCAGTTCTGGGTCAAACTGCGAGGTACGTCAACCTAGACCAGCCTTACTGACCCGCCTTGTGGTTCTGTTGGGGGTATTTCTGACCATAAAACTTACTTCCTGATGGTCACTAGCAGTATATTCTTCGTGAACCCTTCATTCAGGCTCCACCGTCCACCACCATCGATGCAAGACTCGCCATTCAGTCCTCTGAACGTTTATAGTGAAGTTGTCGCTTCGGTCGTTTGTGTATGATATTGTTGGATGAATAAATTGGGTATTCGTGCCACTGTTTGTGGAACATAGTGAATGCTTGACTAAACTAGGGGTGGAGTCAATGTTGGTCAAACTACTTGACCGTGTGTACGCTGGATTACAGAAATGCATACAATTCTCACTTAACTTTTCAACAGGACCTAAGTAACATTTTTTTCATGAATTAATTTGAATATTACACTCAAATTAATTCATTAAAAAAGGTTACTTAGGTCCTTTTGAAAAGTAAAGCGAGAATTACTTTTCTTGTATATTCTGCATTTGTCCTCCCTCTGTTTTATTCTTCATTTATTCTGTCAGTGAATAGCTCATTAATTATGTCCCCTGTAATGAACTTTGGTCGATCCAGTAAATCAAACGATTTGAGCTGACTTGTCAATGATTTTTCCAGGTATCCGCACACAATCTGTTCCGAGAGGTCAACTTACTGGGGACAATGACGAAGCCTTTTTGATGACCCAGCTCCAAGCTCGTAAAAACGGTCCCCACTCACACGATCAATCGCGTCGACGCGTAGCGTTTCTTCTCGATAAAAGGCCAATAAAATAAGGAAATTAGACACAAAAGTATAAAATCCAAACAAAGTTCGGACCGCAGCTTCTCCGAGTTTGATGGACTGCTTTACATAAATGGCTGCTTTCTCTCTCGTTCGGTCCGTAAATCACATTCGAAGAATAAAACAGTCGAAAATGTGCTCTCGGATTGGAAAACGACAATTTTACGATGCAACCCACTTAGGCGGTTCCAGCGAAAGGTAGTGCGGGAAGGTGAGAGACCGTCGATCAATTAAAAATTGCTAATCACTGATCGATATCGGAAGACGCTAGCCTTCGAAGTTTCCCACTAAATCACCCAAACGGATCTGACCCACTTTGCGGTAGTGTGGTCACATCTTCCGATGGTCACAGCAATCACCATTAGGTATTTACCATCGGTGATTCGCGCAGCTTACTGGATGAAGACATTAGCGGGCGGATTATCGCCAACATGACCCCCCCAGGTATTGGCCGTCAGCAGCGTCGCAGCAACAAACAGTAGTAGGCGGCGTAGAATCCAGACGAACGTCAAATCGCACATCACACTGCGCTTCAGCGCTCACTACGATAATCGATTAGCTTTCCATATGCGGTATAAAAGTTTCGACGAGATTATTGCTGCTTTAAGCTATTAACTTTATGACTTATTTCTTCATTTGAATAATGCGGCTTAGAAGCACAGAAATTGGAAACAATATCAACAGCAATAGTGGCATACCGTTAATGGCTGCTCTAATGGCGCAATCATCTCCTTGAAAATTCGATGGGATAATTTGAATATTTGAGGAATTTTACGAGCCAGCTGTTTTAGTATCTGTTGTAGAATCATTTAGGACTATTTGTCAAACTTGATTTGATTTTGAATAACAAAATATTGATTTTTAATTGGACACGAGGAAACAAATTTTGTAATTAGATTTCAAGTCGCATATAATTTGCAAATCATGTTTTTATGCACTGATTAAAAGAAGATTTTAATTATTTTGAAAAAAAAAATATTTTTTTCATTTATATCAAAATTAGATCAATTTGCTTGATCAAGGCAAACATGAATTTACATAAATTAGCCTACTTAGCCACACAATCTTAATTAATTATCAAACAGACCCGAATCCTTTCACGAAATGCAACTTTTGGTTTCTGCGGATATGGCGGTGGATAAATCGAGAAACAAGTCAATAAGACTACGAGCAGATTGATATAAACCACTTTACCAACGCCGCTTGCCCATGACGGCAGACCATCGGTTTTTGGACAGTCCCGCAGCAGTGCGGCAGCGCATCAATAACTGTCAAAAAATATGCGTCCGCCCATCAGCTCATTGTCAGACTCTGCACTGCGCGATCGCCCTTCAAAAATGCACCGCACGCTCACTCGTCGATCGGGGAAAGGTACCCAAATTGATTGAAATAATACCCGTTAATTTACGAGCGCACTCGTTCACACCTTCCTTTCTCTTTTCGGGAACAATTTATGCATAATACTGATCATATGAAAAGAGAACTGTCTCCGGGCAGAGTTGATTCAGCCAAATAATAAAATGCGAGCGATATTCAAATCAAATTGCTTTTATCGACAGTTCAATTTATAACTTTTAAAGCACTTGATAATTAAGATGCACACAACTTTGATAACAAACATTTTGGGACCAGACAACCAGCAGTGATGGCAACGGTCCCTCTAAGATGATGGTAGAATGGCTTTACCTGGGAGGGAGTTGCAGATTCAATAGAATTGCCAACGAGTTCGAATGCTGAAATCCATCGTCACCGATCTACAGCAACCAGTTTTGATTGAAGTGGTCGGTTCGTTTCTCATCCCTCAGAATCCGTTCAGAACAGCACTGAGTTTCCCGCACGTCCATGCCCTGCACAAGCTCCCCAAAATATCGTTGGCTTACATCTTAAAATTCACATCTCCTTAGATATTGACCAGATCCAAGCACTGGACATGCAAACTGTAGTTTCATGGATGAGTGTGAGCGCCTTAAACGCATGCGGAGAACGGATGATCCACCAGACATCATTTCACATTGCTATCTTCCAGTGTTTAAGAATTCGAGTCAGGTCCAAGGATTGCATTCAACGTTCGTGTAAGATCACGACTGTTTTTGGGTAAACTATGCACAGCTAGTTGAAGCAGTTGCTCAAGAGAACCTGCCATGCGTTGCGTATCCATATCTACAAATTTGCCGTCGTGGCGGTATGAGAACATGTACCAACGAGTTTCGCTGCATCCATAAAGTTGGTGCTGGTGCTCCAATTCAGATCAGCCGCTCGCAACATACGAGCTTCATTCCATAAAGCAGGATTTACAGGATTGGCCGTGCGGTAAGACGTGCGGCTGCAAAGCAAGACCACGCTGAGGGTGGCCGGGTTCGATTCTCGGCGCCGGTCTAGGCAATTTTCGGATTGGAAATTGTCTCGACTTCCCTGGGCATAAAAGTAACATCGTGCTAGCCTCATGATATACGAACGCAAAAATGGTAACCTGGCTTAGAAACCTCGCAGTTAATAACTGTGGAAGTGCTTAATGAACACTAAGCTGCGAGGCGGCTCTGTCTCATTGTGGGGATGTAATGCCAATAAGAAGAAGAAGAAGAAAACATGACTAGGATTTTTTGTCCTACGAAAATGAGGTCTACTTACTTAAGTCTCCGCTATGCTCTCAGTGGCGGCGGGATCTCCGCTGAAGAACCCATTGATTACGTAAGGCATATATTGGCATTTTTCAACCCCCTCTCCCTGTCACCCTTTTTTCTGGAGCAGCTGAACATATTGTATAGATTGTCATACTTCAGGCATCCCCCTCCCCCTCCTCTAATCGTTACGTAATTTATGGAAGCTTCCTGACTACATATTGTACTGTTTCACGACCTTGATGGGCTACAGCTCTTCGATGAACCTACGCCGAATGGAGTATCCTTCTCCACTGGACTCGATCCTGGGCCAATCGCTTCCAGTCGCCCTGAACATTGAGCGCCCTCAGGTTCTCTTCAACTGCAAAAAGCCATCGTGTACGCGGCCTTCCACGAAGCCTGCGTCCTCTTCCGGGTTCTCTACTAAATATTATCTTCGCTTGACGTTCTTCCGGCATACGAACAACGTGACCAGCCCACCGTAGTCTGCCGTGTTGTATATGCTTAATAATATCCAGCCCTTTATACACCTGGTACAATTCGTGATTCATGCGACGCCGCCAGATACCGTTCTCCTGTTTACCGCCGAGTATTGTCCGCAGCACCTTACGCTCAAACACTCCGAGAGCTCTCCGATCAGCCTCCTTTAACGTCCATGTCTCAAGGACGTTAAAGTTTTGTTTTCGTTTGCAGACTACGGGACTTAAGCTGGTTACGAAGTCCGTAATAAGCCCTTTTTGCAGCTGCAATACGCCTTTTCACCCCGCGGGTAACATCATTATCGCACGTCACTAATGTTCCAAGATACACAAATTCTTCTACCACATCAAATTTTTCACCATCCAGCACCATTTCACTACCACTACCACTAATGAACCCACGTTGATTGCCAGCGACCATGTACTTCGTTTTGCTGGTGTTGATCGTGAGTCCAATCCTCGCTGTCTCCCTCTTAAAAGGCGCAAAAGCCTCT
Organism: Armigeres subalbatus; assembly: GCF_024139115.2. Taxonomy (NCBI): domain Eukaryota; kingdom Metazoa; phylum Arthropoda; class Insecta; order Diptera; family Culicidae; genus Armigeres; species Armigeres subalbatus. The sequence goes on along the minus strand of NC_085139.1, from coordinate 12,576,963 downwards.
TCCACTGCACGGCGATCAATTCCGATAATATCGATATCGTCCGCAAATCCCAGGAGCATATGCGATTTTGTGATAATGGTACCGTTTCTTTGCACACCAGCTCTCCTAATCGCTCCCTCGAGCGCTATATTGAACAGTAGGTTCGAGAGTGCATCACCCTGCTTTAATCCATCTAAGGTAACAAATGACGTCGATATTTCATCCGCAACCCTTACACTTGATTTCGATCCGTCCAACGTTATACGAATCAGCCGTATCAGTTTCGCCGGAAAACCATGTTCAAGCATAATTTGCCATAATTCATTCCGTTTTACTGAATCGTACACCGTCTTGAAAATAATTAACAGATGATGTGTCTGCAAGTTGTTCTCCCGGAATTTATCAAGGATTTGTCTCAGGGTAAACATTTGATCCGTCGTTGATCGACCCTCACGAAAACCTGCTTGGTATTCGCCGACGAAGGACTCTTCAAGCGGTCTCAATCTGTTGAACAGAATACGGGACATAATTTTGTACGCCGAATTAACGAGGGTTATTCCTCGGTAATTGGCGCACTCCAGTTTGTGCCCTTTCTTAAAGAGAGGGCAAATGAGGCAGTCCAACCAGCTAGCAGGCATTTCCTCGTCTTCCCATATTTTCAACATAATATGGTGCAGAACTTCATAATGCTGCTCACTGCCGTGTTTGAGAAGTTCAGCCGGGAGCTGGTCCTTCCCCGCAGCCTTATTGTATTTCAGCTCTTCAACAGCTTTTTTAACCTCATCTAGTATAGGTGACTCCACAGCTTGTCCATCGTCGCTAATATTTATTCTGTTCACCGATGCACCGTCACTTCCTCCATTCAACAAAGTCTCGAAGTGTTGCTTCCACCTGGCAGCCACTTCAGTTTTATTTGTCAGCAAATTCCCTTGTTGGTCGTTGCACATGACGGGATATGGCGCTGTCTTTCTCCGCACGCCATTGACAGACTCATAAAACCTCCACATATCGTTTTGCTCCATTTTTTCCTGCGCCTCACTAATAACTTGTTCTTCGTACTCTTTTTTTTCCTGCGGAGGGTTCGTTTTCCGGCTGCTCTTGCTTCCTTGTACCGATCTCTATTCGATCTGCTACCCGACACCAACATCGGGCTTCTGGCAACGTTCTTCTCGTCTGTCACTCTCTGACACTCCACATCGAACCAACCCGTCCTGGGTCGCCTCTGTGCAGTGCCTACCACTTCTCGTGCTGTTGTGCTCACCGCTCCGTGGATCGACTCCCATAGATCGTTGATGTTGTCGCTAACGTTGATTGCACTTATCCGTTCGTCGAGCTTCTGGCGGTAATCAGCCGATACTCCTTCCGCCGACAATCGCTGGATATTGTAACGCATCGTTCGCTGTGATCTTTCGTTCGATACAGTTGACAACCGTGATCGAATTTTACTGACAACGAGGTAGTGATCAGAGTCAATGTTCGGACCTCTGAATGTCCGCACATCGATAACATCCGAGAAATGGCGCCCATCCACCAGAACATGGTCTATCTGGTTGCAAGTTTCACCATTTGGGTGTCTCCAGGTGTGCTTTCGGATGTTCTTTCGTGCAAAGTAGGTGCTACTGATGGCCATCCCTCTGGCAGCAGCAAAATTTACTAGCCGTAGGCCGTTGTCATTGAAGGCTCTCCCTACCGATTATGGGACGGAAAAAGTCCTCTCTACCGACCTGGGCGTTAGCGTCGCCGATAACAATTTTCACGTCATGCTTTGGGCACTCTCCATAGGCTTTATCAAGATATTCATTAAACGTGTCCTTCACGTCGTCAGATTTATCGTTTGTCGGTGCGTAAACGTTGATTAGGCTGTAATTGAAGAATTTGCCCCGTATCCTCAACACACAGATTCGTTCGCTAATGGGTTTCCACCGCATCACTCGCTTCATCTGCTTGCCCATCACTACGAAACCAACTCCATGCTCTGCTTTTTCACCGCCGCTGTGATAGATGTTATACTTGAATGCAGTATTGGTCGTGGGGTCCACGGCTCGGAATTCACGTTCTCCGGATCTAGGCCATCGGACTTCTTGAATAGCAGCCACGTTCACTCCAACCTTCTGCAGTTCACGAGCCAGAAGGCTCACTCGTCCAGGTTCATTTAGGGTCCTGACATTCCAGGTACCGAGTTTCCAATCATAGTCCTTATTTCGTTGCCGGGTCGGTTGCCAAAAATAACGTTCTTTTTTCTTCTATCTCCATTTTCTTGGTATTTGAGAGGCTTCAGTAAGCTACCTTACCGGGGTCGCGTTACCTACATCGCGATGATGGGGCTGCCACCTTAGGTATAGCTGACGCGATACAGCATTTCGTTAATCAGCCGCTGGGTACCAGGCAGACGCTGTTTGAGCCGCACCTCCTGGTGAACAGACGCTCGAGGCGTACCTTCTCACTCTAGCTGATGTCAGAAGGACAACAGTGCCCAGGCTGCACTACCAGCTAAGTACACAACCCTTAGCTGGCGGTCTTTTGTCATCGGACGACCCGTGGAAGCGTGAGATAGGGACTTGTGGGGACCAGAGCTCTGTTGGGCGCTCCTTCCTTGATGTCAACCCACCATTTTGCAGCCCTCGACGTAGTTTAGTAGTAGTAAAATTCTTCGTTATTTAAACATTTTTGTTCTACTTTTTTTTTACAGGAAAGTGATCGGCCGGCTTGGCCCTCCAACTTTGATTTTAAATGTTTTCAATGTTAACGAACAATTTTTAAATTTTTTATTTTGATTTATCATGACGTCCTTAAGGAGGCGCCCTAATTGGTGATCCGAATGCAAGCAACGCACCCTAAACTTTTCTTTACAGTCACCCAGGGCCGGATTTAGCCGGAAGGGGGCCCCGGGGCCGACAGCTTGTGGGGGCCCCAAAATGTACAAAAAAGGTTGGTTTTGGTACATAAGATGTGTGGGGGCCCGGGGCCGTGGCCCAAACGCCCCCCCCCATAAATCTGGCCCTGCACTCACCAAAGCGTTCAGATGGTGGACCTAGGATGTTCTTGTCCTGGAAGGGGTGTTGAGGATCATCCTCAGGAATTTGTTTTGGACCCGTTGAAGTTTGAGGTGGTGGGTTTTAGCGCAGCTCTCCCAGACCTGCATGCCGTATTCCAGCGGTTTTCAACCTTGTTCTTGAGAGGTACCCCTTCGAACTTTCGCATGATTTGAGGTACCCCCTCTCGAAAGCAGGCTTCCAATCCTCCTAGAAACATAATTCCGAGCCCTTTGAAGGGAGGCTCCTTTAAGCTTTTGAGTCCATTTAGAGTAGGCTTCCGCGCCTCTTTATTAGAACTTTCTGAGCCTCTTCTAGAGAGGCTTCCGAGCCTGTTGAAGGCGGTATTCGAGCCACTTAAAAGAAAGCTTCCGTTACATCTTGAAAGAACGCTTCTGAAAGAAGGCTTCCGAACCACTTGAAATTAGGCTTCCGAACCTCTTGAAAAGAGGCTTCCGAGCCTCTCGGAAGGAGCCCTCCGATTCTCTTGGAAATAGGCTTCAGAGCCTCTTGAAAGGAGGCTTTTGAGCCTCTTGCAAGAAGGCTTCCGAGCCTCTTGAAAGGAGGTTTTTGAGTCTCCAGAAAAGGAGGCTTTTGAGCCTCTAGAAAAGAAGGCTTTTGAGCTTCTTGAAAGGAGGCTTCCGTACCTCTTGAAAGAAGGCTTCCGAGTTTCTTGGAAGGAGGCTTCCGAGCCTCTTGAAAGGATCCTTCCAAACCTCTTGAAAAGAAGCTTTGGGGCCTCTTGAAAAGAGGCTTTGGGGCCTCTTGAAAGGAGGCTTTTGAGCCTCTAGAAAGGCTTTTGAAAGAAGGCTTCCGATCCTCTTGAAAGGAGGATTCCGAGCCTTTTCAGAGGAGGCTTCCGTGCCTCTTGAGAGGAGGCTTCCGAGCCTCTTGAAAGGAAGCTTCCGAGCCTCTTGAGAGGAGGCCTCCGAGCCTCTTGAGAGGAGGCTTCTGAGCCTCCAGAAAAGGAGGCTTTTGAGCCTCTAGAAAAGAAGGCTTTGGAGCTTCTTGAAAGGAGGCTTTCGAGCCTCTTGAAAGAAGGCTTCCGAGTTTCTTGGAAGGAGGCTTCCGAGCCTCTTGAAAGGATCCTTCCAAACCTCTTGGAAAGAGGCTTTGGGGCCTCTTGAAAGGAGGCTTTTGAGCCTCTAGAAAGGTTCTTGAAAGAAGGCTTCCGAGCCTCTTGAGAGGAGGCTTCCGAGTCTTTTCAGAGGAGGCTTCCGTGCCTCTTGAGAGGAGGCTTCCGAGCCTCTTGAGAGGAGGCTTCCGAGCCTCTTGAGAGGAGGCTTCCGAGCCTCTTGAAAGGAGGCTTCCGAGCCTCTTGACAGGAGGCCTCCGAGCCTCGTGAGGAGGCGTCTGGGCCCCTTGAGAGGAGGCCTGAGGCCTCTTGAGAGGAGGGTTCCGAGCCTCTTGAAAGGAGGCTTCCGAGCCTCTTGAGAGGAGGCTTTCTATCCTCTTGAGAGGAGGCTTCCGAGCCTCTTGAGATGAGGCTTCCGAGCCTCTTGAGAGGAGGCTTCCGAGCCTCTTGAGAGGAGGCTTCCGAGCCTCTTGAAAGGAGGCTTCCGACCCGAGCAGCACAAGTCAGACTAAAATGGTTGCAGCAACTTGATAGTGACCAAATATAGTCACATATCCGTTGCAGTAATCTATGTGGGACATGTGTGCTACTTGGGGAGCCTCTTGAGAGGAGGCTTCCGAGCCTCTTGAGAGGAGGCTTCCGAGCCTCTTGAGAGGAGGCTTCCGAGCCTCTTGAGAGGAGGCTTCCGAGCCTCTTGAGAGGAGGCTTCAAAGCCTCTTGATAGGAGGCTTCCTAGCCTCTTGAGAGGAGGCTTCCGAGCCTCTTGAGAGGAGGCTCTGAGGCCTCTTGAGAGGAGGCTTCTGAGCCTCTTGAGAGGAGGCTTCCTGAGCCTCTTGAGAGGAGGCTTCTGAGCCTCTTGAGAGGAGGCTTCTGAGGCCTCTTGAGAGGAGGCTTCCGAGCCTCTTGAGAGGAGGCTTCCGAGCCTCTTGAGAGGAGGCTTCCGAGCCTCTTGAGAGGAGGCTTCCGAGCCTCTTGAGAGGAGGCTTTCGAGCCTCTTGAGAGGAGGCTTCGGAGCCTCTTAAAAGGATGCTTCGGAGCCTCTTAAGAGGATGCTTCCGAGCCTCGTAAGAGGATGCTTCCGAGCCTCTTGAGAGGAGGCTTCCGAGCCTCTTGAGAGGAGGCTTCCGAGCCTCTGGAGAGGAGGCTTCCGAGCCTCTTGAGAGGAGGCTTCCGAGCCTCTTGAGAGGAGGCTTCCGAGCCTCTTGAGAGGAGGCTTCCGAGCCTCTTGAGAGGAGGCTTCCGAGCCTCTTGAGAGGAGGCTTCCGAGCCTCTTGATCAGTACAAAAACAATTCCTATTATTTGCTCTTCGTAAATTAGGTTGGACAACATTCCCACTTCCATCATATGAGGCACGCTGCAAGCTTATAAATATTCAATCTTTGAAAGAGCGTCGTGAAACTGCAATGGTTTCATTCATTAACGATATAGTTTCGCAGCGTATTGATTCAACAAACATTTTATCGAAATTAAATTTCTACATACCATCTCGACAACTGCGTCATCGACATACATTTTTAATTAATCACTGATTAATTATTTTAGAGCGTCTTAGGGGAAATGCTACAAGGTTAAAAGACTATTATTCTTCCATTTACTTCCACTATTAACTAGTGGAAGTTAATAGTGGAAGTAAATGGAATTAATCACTGCCGTACAAATTATGCAAAATTCGGACCTCTCAATCAGATGATGGCTATCTATAATCAACACTGCGAAACTATTGACTTTACAATGTCTCGGCAGAACCTAAAAAAATATTTTGTCACAATTCGAAACCTACACATCTAAATTTACATTAAATCGCAAAACCAAACTATTTTTATTTTTATACACTATAATACCGTATTTATAGCATTAAGAAAATAAAGAAAAACATGTATATTGTATATGTACTAGTCTACGTCGGTTGACGAAATAAATAAATTAAAAAAAAAAAAAAAAAAGATAAGAGACTTCTGAGCCTCTTGAGAGGAGACTTCCGAGCCTCTTGAGAGGAGACTTCCGAGCCTCTTGAGAGGAGACTTCCGAGCCTCTTGAGAGGAGGCTTCCGAGCCTCTTGAAAGGAGGCTTCCGAGCCTCTTGAGAGGTGGCTTCCGAGCCTCTTGGTATCAGGTATCAGAACGTCGGCTCCAGGGGCACGTTCACTTCAATTTGGGAGATTTGTGCCATCGCCCTCACAGCCTTTTTCATCACACACCTGACGGAAAAGGAAGTGAACAAAAAGGAAAGGAATGTGGATGGGAGAACAAAGGGAATGTTTGGAAAAGGGCCCTTTAAGAGGGCATACAACGCCTAAGCCTACAAGAGCTTATAGCTCCTTACCACAACGGGTTATGAACAACAATATACTCTGAAGGTTCAGGTTTCTGAAGTCAATTTCACTAAGTAAGTGTTTACCAAATATTTGGAAGCGCAATTGTGCATAGACTGGGCAGTTATATATTAGATGATAAGAAGTTCCATAATCGGATTCACAACTATCACAAACAGATGATTGAACGCGTTGAATATTTGCCATGTGATAGTTCAGTCGGCAGTGACCTGTCAAGGCCTTGACAAAGACACTGCAATTCTGTTTAGACAGATTAGCTAAATAGCTTGCTACTACCGGAGATGACTCCCGGATGTACAATTTTGTTTGATGACATGAATCCAGACTACTCCAATGCCATTTGTGCTGAGTGACAGCCCAAGAGTTGATCAAAAGCTTCACCCAACACTTGGATATTGGAATAGCTGGCTCAGGACCAATAAAGTCATGCGATGCTCCATTACGAGCTAACTCATCAGCCAATTCGTTTCCAGCTATGGAAGAATGGCCAGGTACCCATATAAGGTGTAAAGTATTTACTGAATTCAGTTCCTTAATTTGAGTTCGACATGCGATTACTAACTTCGACCTTGAGTTGGCCGAGGCGAGAGCTTTAATAACAGCTTGGCTATCTGAACAGAAGTATATTACTTTGCCCATAATGCGTTGCTGCAGTGCAGATTGCACTCCACACATGATGGCAAATATTTCCGCTTGAAAGACAGTGCAGTGTGTACCCAGTGAGTGTGAATGTTCCAATCTCAGCTCACGCGAATAGACGCCTTCACCTGCTCTACCTTCGAGGAGGGAGCCGTCAGTGTAACAAACAATGCTGTCCGATATACTTCTCTCCAAATAGCCAGATGTCCACTCAACCCGCGAGGGGAATTGTGTCGAAAATGTCCTATAAGGAAAACTACTAACTTGTGTGAGATCACTTGGAGCAAGGAAAATTTTGTACCAATTAACCATTTGCGGTAACAACGAAGTGTGTGTAGAACTGCGGTTTACAGGATTCTCTTCCATAAAACCGAGTACCGTAATCCGGGGGAACATTGATCAGCGGGGTAACATTGATCAGTTGAACCATTTTCAAAAGATGAATAAAGTATTACTTTCTGTTATTACGATTACTTATTATGAGTTAGGTATTTTACTCTTGACTAAATTTGCTACCGAATAATATAATCTCCACTAGAATTTGCATTTAATTTTGCCATAGTTTGAAAATAAAATCAACATCATTATGTTAACTCACAGTAAGCTGCCAAAAAGCACTCAAAACAAGCATAATAACAAAAAATTGAGATCGTACCTACAATTGGGTGATAAGTAATCTTATTTTCTTTGTTTATCCATATTTTTGTTTCAAAATTTTGATTTTATTGTTGAAAAACCAGATAATTCACCTAGCGGTCATGATGCCTTACTCGAAACAATCAATACGCTTCGCCTCAGTATAAGGATTTCAAAAGTAATTGCCTACCTTAAGGCGTTTACAAACGCTTGCTTTATAGACGTAACAAAGTGAAATGATTGATGATCAAAGTTACCCCAAATTGGAAATTCGAAAACTAGACAAAACAGATTTTTAAAACAATTTTATAATTATCAAATAATCAAGAACAATAGCCTCAAACGTTCTACACGTAGCAGTACTCGTTTTAAAAATATGAAAAAGCAATCATTTAATCTACGGAGGAAATATTTACAAAACATTGAAAAAATTGATCAATGATACCCCGGATTACGGTACCATAGTCGGTAAGTACAAGAAAATGCTTCTTGTTTGAGATGTATGTGTAGTGGGGCCACGTCGAAGAGAACTTCGAGAGCAGCCGTGGGAGTTGAAGAGAACGCACCAGTCATTGCCATTAGGCACATCACTAATGGCCTAATTTAGACTGAATTGTCCTCACTTCCCCCTTTTGCCACCACACAAGACATCCATAAGCCAAAATTGGTCGTACAACTGTTGTGTAAATCCATTTGATATATTTGGGTTTAAGACCCAAAGTTTTACCAAAGGTTCGTCGGCATTGGCCGAAAGCCATACACGCCTTTTTGATTCTGAACTCAATCTTAGGAGTCCAGGAAAGCTTTGAATCTAAAATTAGACCCACATACTTTACTTGATCAGTTACATTGATTTCAGAACCAAAAAGATGTAATGGACGAATACAATTACGATTACGTTTTTCCGTGAAAAGAACAATAGATGTTTTATTCGGATTGAACGAAAGGCCATATTGGCGACACCAACTTTCAACTACCTGAAGAGCATTTTGCATCAGGTCGAATAAGGTAGTAATGCACAAACCCAATATCAATGTTAGATTGTCGTCGGCAAATTTATAGGTAGGAAAACCGTTATTATTGAGTAACCTCAATAGCGTATCTGCAACGAGATTCCACAAAAGTGGAGATAATACTCCCCCTTGAGGGCATCCGCAGACACTTAATTTCCTAATCGCTGCTTGACGTAATGTCGAGTAGAGATGTCGGTTTTTAAGCATCTGGTGAATCCATTTGGTAATAATATTAGGTAGCCCATGACAACGTGCGGCTTCCAATATTGCATCGAAAGACACGTTGTCGAAAGCACCTTCAATATCTAAGAAAGCTCCCAAGCACGATTGCTTTTGAGCGAATGCTTTCTCGATATCGTACACAACCTTGTGTAGAAGAGTCACGGTGGACTTTCCAGATTGGTAAGCATTTTGATTAACATGAAGAGGCATGTTTGCCAAACAGTTATCACGAATGTGATGATCGATAATACGTTCTAAGCATTTCAGAAGAAATGAGGTCAGACTGATGGGTCTAAAACTCTTTGCTTCTTCATACGAAGCACGTCCTCGTTTTGGGATAAACTTTACAGTGACATCCCGCCAGGATATGGGAATATTTCCAGTAGCAAAACTGCATACTAAAAGCTTTTTCAAAACATGTTTGATATGTTCAAAACCTCTCCCCTGGAGATTTGTAGGGAGCAAAACTGTTAAGTGCCCATTGAATCGATTCAGTAGTTATGATTCTACGTGCTTGAGCCCAAGACCCATAGCTACATGAAAAGACATCAGGATCATCCGAGGATGTTATATCGACACATCCAGGGAAGTGCGTATCAAATAAGTGCTCTAACGATTCTTCATCAGAAGAAGTGTAGTCGCCATTTGGCTTGCGAATTTCGCCAACTTGGAAATCCTTGGATCTCGCAAGAATTTTATTCAATCGACTGGCTTCACTCAAATTGGAAACATTTGCACAAAGGTTTTTCCAGCCGGATCGTTCAGCAGATCGTAGAGCCTTCTTGTAAGCTTTGCGAGCCAACTTGAAAGAATCCGTCCCTGCTGAATGGCGTCTGTTCCAACTCCTTCTGCAATGCTTCATTAGCTTAGCCAAATCGGAATTCCACCAAGGGGTTCCTCTTGAGGTTTTTACAGAACGTAAAGGGCAAGCTTCTTCGAAAGCTTTCACGATGTGCAACGTTGTAGTATCAACTGCATCATCCAAGTCGGTAGGAGTTTCTATAGAAGGTAGATATCCTCTCTTGAGAGGAGGCTTCCGAGCCTCTTGAGAGGAGGCTTCCGAGCCTCTTGAGAGGAGGCTTCCGAGCCTCTTGAGAGGAGGCTTCCGAGCCTCTTGAGAGGAGGCTTCCAAGCCTCTTGAGAGGAGGCTTTCGAGCCTCTTGAGAGGAGGCTTCCGAGCCTCTTGAGAGGAGGCTTGAGGCCTCTTGAGAGGAGGCTTCTGAGCCTCTTGAGAGGAGGCTGAGGCCTTTGAGAGGAGGCTTCTGAGCCTCTTGAGAGGAGGCTTCAGGCCTCTTGAGAGGAGGCTTCTGAGCCTCTTGAGAGGAGGCTTCCGAGGCCTCTTGAGAGGAGGCTTCTGAGCCTCTTGAGAGGAGGCTTCCTGAGCCTCTTGAGAGGAGGCTTCTGAGCCTCTTGAGAGGAGGCCTGAGCCTCTTGAGAGGAGGCTTCTGAGCCTCTCGAGAGGAGGCTTCTGAGGCCTCTTGAGAGGAGGCCTGAGGCCTCTTGAGAGGAGGCTTCTGAGCCTCTTGAGAGGAGGCTTCTGAGCCTCTTGAGAGGAGGCTTCTGAGCCTCTTGAGAGGAGGCCTGAGCCTCTTGAGAGGAGGCTCTGAGCCTCTTGAGAGGAGGCCTGAGCCTCTTGAGAGGAGGCTTCTGAGCCTCTTGAGAGGAGGCCTGAGCCTCTTGAGAGGAGGCTTCTGAGTCTTTGAGAGGAGGCTTCCGAGCCTCTTGAGAGGAGGCTTCCGAGCCTCTTGAGAGGAGGCTTCCGAGCCTCTTGAGAGGAGGCTTCCGAGCCTCTTGAGAGGAGGCTTCCGAACCTCTTGAGAGGAGGCTTCCGAACCTCTTGAGAGGAGGCTTCCGAACCTCTTGAGAGGAGGCTTCCGAGCCTGCTGGTTGTGGAAGACAGGATTCAATTTGGATTAATTGATCGCCTTACATATTATGTACAATATAAATTTTTGAAATAGAAAATACACAATTATCATTTGAATTGAATTCAATTGAAAGTTTTGAGTTTTGATTGAAATTGTAATATGTCCGCCATTACGCATTTTTGTCCGAGGTACCCCCTAGGGCCAGCGAAGCTACCCCCAGTGGTACATGTACCCCAGGTTGAGAACCGCTGCCGTATTCGATCACAGGGAGGATGATTTGCTGGTAGACAGCAAGCTTATTTTTCAGGGACAATGACGACCGACGGTTGATCAAAGGGTACAGTAGTTTGAACAAGACGTTACACTTCGTCACCGTCTTGTCAACCTGTTGCCTGAAAATAAGCTTGCTGTCGACGGTTAATCCAAGGTAGTCAGCCTCATTGGCCCACTCCACAGTCGTGCCATTGAGGATGATTTCACAGTCCCCAGGCGGAACATATTTAGGAGATTTAGAGTGGGATAAAATGATGACCTAGGTCTTCGCCGCATTGATACAGATCTTCCAGCTGATAAGGTCCTCTGACAGAACCTCCAGGCCTCGTTGGAGTTTTGCCACTAGCGCTCTGATCACTTTAGGCTCAAGTAACCGGTGATGAATAGCTTTTTCGAATAGCTTGGATAATCCTAAGAGAAGGCTGATGGGACGATAATTTTTGGGAGAGGAAGGATCCTTCCCAGGCTTCCTGATGGGGATGACTTTCGCCGACTTCCAGGACGATGGGAAGTAGCTGAGACGGAGACACTGATTAAAGATCAGCGAGAGGTGCAAAAAAAACGGAGCACTTATGTGTTTGAGCTTGAGATTCAGGATGCTCTCTAAGCCTGGGGCCATGTTCTTCGATGACATGATATAGGCCGTCAATTCGCCAGTTGAGATCCCCAACTCCTCCGAAAAGTCGTTGGGAATCAAATGGATGTTGTTTGCATGCTCGTTGACGGCTGCTTCGAGTGGACTGACGATGTTCTGCCCAAGATTGTGTGAGCTGACGAAGTGACGACCTATTTCAGCGACCCTCTCTGCAGGAGATATCAAGCGATCCTTAGAGCCATTATTGCCTAGTGGGATCAAATGTGGAATGGGCCTTGGATTTTAGTATTTTGGTCATTTTTCCAGAACGGCTTAGCATGCGGATGCAGATCTTATTTGAGAAATCGTTATTTTTAAGGTCCACCATTCTGGCCTTGATAATTTTTGTGATTCTATTGCAGCGTGCCTTAAGTTCAGGCAGTTCAGTACGCTGAATATGCCTGCGAGTGACATTCCGCAATCGAATCAATTTTTTGGTGAGTGTATCGATGTTTAGGGAGTTGCTTACCTGGCGAGTCGTCGGTACATGTTGCTCTCGGGCAACCGAGATCGCCTCCTCGATGGAACGCAGCTGCCGAGCGATTGCTTCAGGCGTTGCCGGCTGCGCCTCGTAGTCGACGTTGTTGTCCACGCACCTCTGGAACCGGCCCCAGTCGACTAGGTGATAGTTTCGCCAGAACTGCTGATGCCGATTGACCGAGGAGCCCACTTCCGGCACCACCGGATAGTGATCCGAACTGAGCTCCTGATAGACGACCGGCTGCGAGACGTGGTCTTTCATGTTTGTTATGTAGAGGTCGAGGTTTGCGTGGACACCGGACCGACTCAGCCGAGTGGGGGAATCCAGGCTCAGAATCGTGTAGTGGCTTTCCTCCATGTCGTTGTCCAGATGGTGCCGTTTCGATTGCCACGACTGTTGCCCCAGGCTTGAAGTTTGGCATTCAGGTCGCCGGCAATGATATACAGGCCTTGTCTCCGCGTAAGCTTGACGATGTCCCTGCGGAAGGCAGCCGATGATCAATCGTCGACTTTGGCTTGCATTGGACAGTTCGCCGCGATGAGCGTGATTGTGCCGACAGGAGTGGTCACTTCGACACCGATGGCCTCGATCATACTCAGCTAGAAGCTTGGCAGCAGACGACAGTTGATGTTATATCGAAGTGCAATGGCCACACCACCTCCCCTGGACGGCCGGCGAGTCGCACGATGCGGAAGTTCGGGATGTGGACGCTCACTTCCGGTTTGAGGTGCGTTTCAGTGATGAACGCCACGTCGATCTCCTTCTCCTCGAGGAAATCAGCCAGTTCGATGCTTTTGCTCTTGAGCGAGCAAGCGTTCCAGTTGACCATGCCCACCCTAGCAGCCATTTTCAATAATGAACAAGCCAAGAGTAAAGACCTGGTCGAAACGGGTTTTGCAGCCGCGCAGGCAAGTAGCGAGCTGTGCAAAGATCGGTATCAGCTGCTCTGGAGTGTAGAGCGGAGCAGTTTCTTCCGGTATGTCAGTTTGATTCTCCGGCTGCCGACGGAATTCAGGATAGCAGGAAGGTTCACCTCGTCGATCACTGGAACACGGTTCTTCTTCGGATAGGCTTTGGTGGATGCCTGGTGGGGAGGTCATGAGTGTAAAACTCATACTTATGGACCTGTAGGAACTCCACTATAGATTTGTGGTGATCTTGATTAGCAGGCATCACCTTGACTTCCTCGCTGCAAAGCCGGAACGTGCACTTGAGGCCCTTTGCAATAAGCTGGCGGATTTTCGGCCGCAAATCCCTTCACAAACACGAGCAGGCACTTCTCCTTCCGCTCCGGTTGCACCTGCGATTGCTGCTTCTTCCTCTTTTTCGGCGGATTGCCGGCGTCATCAAGCGGCAACGACGAGAACACGTTGCTCTGCAAAAGCTGCTTGAGTCATAGAGCAGTGCGCTTAGGCACTTTTCCCGCGACCGAATCGGCCACCGAGTCTCCCATGACGGGCCCGGGCTGAAATAACGCCAACGCGACGAAGCGAAAACGTAAACAGCGAACGAATTGGGGAGCATCCTTTTTCATTTTATGTGATTAACAATTAGGAACACAATCCGTTGACGATTTTTTTTTATAATGTGATGAAACTTTTACGTGACTCAATTCGTGGTGCCTGCTGGGCTGAGCTTGCCTGGGGGGACCCAGTTTTATGGTTTTTTTCTCTCGTGAGAAACTCGTTAACCTAATAAATTGGATCGTTTAGTGCGAAAAAGGTTGGTGATTTGCTCAACCTTCTAATTGAATTCTAATTGATTGCCGATCGAGTGAAAAACGGAGCAGGTCTCGGAGTGGATTTTTTTCCTTTCTGACCTCAGTTTAGTCGGCTGCCAGTGCCCAGAGCAGGGAGTAAAAAGCCGCTGACTTAAACGTGACGTTTCCAACATTTAATATATTACTGTGCGCATTTTTATTATCTGCCGCGGCAGAAAACATTCCTCGCGACTTGAGAGGTAGAAAAGCATGTCAAAGTGCGGAGTAAAAAATAAATTATACGAAATGTAAAATGAAAAATGCACATGTTTGTCGCTATCAGTGCGAGTGCAGTGCGCCACCGCTGGGTTGGGGTGAGCGGCACACCAGCGACTTACTTCGGCTGCTGGGCATTGGGCCGAGTTTGCGATCATGTCTGTGTCAAACAGGTAGCCTGCGTAAATAAAAAAGAGATGTTCGAAAAAGTTTCTGCATCCATAAGACGGCGTTGACTGCCGTTGAACATCACTATAGCAACCAAAAACAAAAAAAAAACACTCACATAGGCTTCGTTTCCAATCCGGCTGCGTTGGAAACCTGCCAGTGTGTGCTAATTTTGCAGTTTATGGAGAAAATAGATTTCAAAGTGATTAATCAGCTGCACTTCAGTTTTGAAATAATCACAGGCGGAATGCGATCCAGGGTTGGGTCTACTTCGATCTCTCGCCATGTGACGATATAATTGTGAACTGTCACGTAGGTTAAAAAAACAAACAAACCTAGTTTTCTGTTAGACTACTTAATTAATAAAGGCCCACCCATTAAAAAAGATCCTTACCAAAGGCGACTTTCTCGTTTGATCTCCAGAAACAAAAAAAACACCACAAACGCTCACAGCATGTGGCATATGGACCGCTTAATCGCCACCAGCGTACGAACGCCAAGTAGGATCGCGCGCTCCCAACACGCATCCAAGCAACCACGTTGGGGGCCAACGCCCGCCATGGATCGCTGCAGGCTGTTTTGTTTGCAATTATCGAACGCCACATGATGCTCACCATGGCGATCCAATGAGAGCGGATGATTGAGAGTCGAAACACAAACTTCGAACCCCAAAAAGCGTTTATTTAATCAAATCAATAAGTCGCTCACGAGTTCATTTGGGTGCAACTAGAGCAATTACGGAGACTAATTGACTCACGACGTGCACCTCTATGTCAAAGAACTACTCTTGCTTAGGAGCGGGAGGATCTGGTGCTTCCAATCAGCGCCCACTTTGATTGATTGTAAAATGATTGGAGCGCCCCCTGCTCAGAACGACCATTTGCCTACCCATTTTGCGCTGGCCGTGGACTGCTTGATTGATTCATCGCTCCCGCAGGGTGTTCACCCGCAGAAGTTCCATTCTTGGGCAGGAGCCGAGGAACCTGGCGATCACCTCATAAATCATATTCTGACTTCCCGGGGTGACTTCAAGCGTGCGCATGTTGAGAATTTAGGCGATGGCGATGGCTTCGATATTCAGGAAACTTTGACGACCTTCTGGAGAAGCGACCCGAGTCAGTGCCATCAGTTTCACACGATCCTTCTGGAACAGTCATAAGCGCACGCATGAGCAACTAATTGAATTAATGAAAAGGAACCCACAACTAGGCTTGCTTGGTCACCCTCCAAAAACATGCGCATCCCATCCTGTTGATTGTTTCAAAAATTAAAATAATGATAGATTGAGCGGTGAAAAAATCGCAGTAATGAAGATAATTGGAGCCTCCGCTTCACGGAACGATCTCCCACCTAGAGTAGGTCTAGCAGCAGCATCTTTTATGAATCGAATCGTGATGTGTCCCATCATTCCACCGGCTGAAGTTGTTATTCTTATGCGAGCCATTGATCATCATAGGAGGCATTGGAAAATTAATTAAGCCTGGACTGCTGCGCACGGATGGGTGGACCGAAAACGGGATGAAACCTATGCGGAGCAAACGAACAAATCAAAGCAAGCACACAGGTTGATGATCGAATGAGTGATCGGTCGGTCGGTCGATCGCCGTCGTGGCCATCTTGGTCGAACACACCGAAGTCCAACCAGAAGAAAGAGAAGCTCAACTGTTGTGACATTTTGAGGTCACCCTGGACACGTGATTGATTCATCTGACTGACGGTTCGGTTGCCGGTTCCGGTCTTTTAATTAGGCTGACCAGGCAGAGCTCTGCTCTGGAAATCTCACCAATCTATGTTTGTTTTCCTCGTAGAACTATGCAACGGTCAAAACCAACAGCGGATGGCTGATTTCAGCTCCTACACCGAAAAAGATGAAAATGATTAATTGGCTTTGTACTTTTCTGAAAGACGGATCACCAACTCCGTCCGGCATCGTCGCGTTCCGATAGAACACATAGATCATTAAGGCGCTGATGATCTTCGATTCGAAACGGCACGGCCAGAACTAAGTCGATAATTTCTAGTCCGCCGTGATTGGAGCCGCTCATCAATTCGGCACGGTCTTGCTCGTTCGGTGCCGAAAAGTCGAAGTAATCAGGGATCAACGATCGCACCCCCTTCTCTAAACGACTCCACTCTAGGCGTGTGATAATCCGTTCTACGAGAAAGAACCTGTTGGTCTCGCGCGATGATCCTGATGTGAACCAGTTTCGGGCACAGTTGCGGGTGGTGGTCGTTTGAAAGTGGAACGACCCGGGCTACGAGCTCGATTATGATGATGATTGGTTCGCTTACTACTCACGGTTGGAGTCCGAACTGATCCGAGGATCCCTCACGACGGGGGTTCCGGTCACTAGAAATTGGATTTTTATTCAGATTATTGGCCTAATGTTATTGGTTTTTAATTTGTATACGTCTCTATTTTTGGACGAATTATTCACGATTACCGTTTCGCGTGGATTTCTATTTCGGGTTTTATAGTTGGTGGCATGCAGCTCGTGGTGTGTTGTGTTGGCTACTATCAAGGGGTTGTGTTCACTTTTGCGGTGCCTCAGCGGTTGATTTGAGGCGCAGAGTTTGCAAACAAGAACAACTGGGCAAAACTGTGGATAGTTATTCTGACTCTCTCAACAGGGAGCTTAGCATGCTGAGAAACGATGAGAAACGTGTTCATCATTTGATTCGATCGCGGTAGGCGATGATTTCGGTGGCAACATTAGAATACGTCAATACCGATTCAGTTAGCGAGTCCCGTTCTAAAACTGCAACGCATTCTAGACGTTAAATGGTTGTCAATCGACGCTGCAGCGCAATGCAGCTGTCATCAACATTTACATCTTTCTGAAGTTTGGCAAACTGTTGCAACTATCGAATTGCCGGTAAAAAGCATTGCAGTTAAAAGACTTGCAGTTAACAAGCGTCTACTGCATGCAGTAGCTTTTTTAACCCATTTCATTTATTTAGTAAGCTCATTCTTGAGTGCCACTTTGCGGATCTGTCCCAACGTTTCGGCAAGTTTTTGTTGCCTTCATCAGGGGAAAAATCATAAATGATGGAGGCAACAAAAACTTGCCGAAACGTTGGGACAGATCTTAAACGGTTGTTCTAAAAATATCCAGACTGAAAAGCCGAAACCTCGCAAATTGTTTAACATAGACAGTCGAACTCTTAATCTACCAAATATCAAAATGCTGTCTTCTACAATGTTGTTCGAGGATTGGAAACCAAGAAGCTGTTTAGTTTAGAAGTCATCCGCAAGACTGCGCTACTGTACATGAGAGATCAGTTTGGTTCGATATTTGGATTTAGAAAGTAACCGTCTTCTACAAGGTGTTCGAGGAATGGAAACCAATATGTTGAGACACTGTTTAGTTTGGAGTTTATCCAGAAGGCGGTGCTAGTGTATATAAGAGATCAGTATGGTTCGATATCGTGGGATCTGTGGGATTTAGAAAGTTGCAGTCTTCTGCAAAGTTTTTCTAGGTTCAGAAACCAACATGTTGAGAAACTGTTTAGTTAATAATTAATCCGCAAGGCGGTGCTACTGTATATAAGAGATCAGTTTGGCTTAATATCTTGAAATCGGTAGGATTTAGAAACTTACCGACTTCTTCAAAGTTATTTGACCATTGGAAACTTATATGTATATGAGAGATCAGTTTGGTTCAAAATCTCGATCTTTGGGAATTAGAAAGTAGCCGTCTTCTACAAAGTTGTTCGGAGATTGTTAACCAAAACAGATCATTTTCATTTATTTAGTTTACATTACAGGTAACACTGAATCAACAATTTGACGCCACAATACACGGTTCGAGGTCGCAACTCTCCATTCTCGAATGCGCCCCACGCTCGCCATGTCGTTTTGCACCTGGTCTGCCCACCTTGCTCGCTGTCTCGTACCTGCCGGATCGGAAGCGAACACCATCTTTGCAGGGTTGCTGTCCGGCTATCTTGCAACATGTCCTGCCCATCGTACCCTTCCGGCTTTAGCTACCTTCTGGACACCGGGTTCGCCGTAGAGCTGGACGAGCTCGCCGCCACACACCGCCTTCTTGCACGCCGCCGAATGAGCTCTGCTCCGATATCATTCTTACCAGCCGCTTTATTGGTCTTTAGCTGTTGGATGGCATCCTTAACTTCCCTCAAGGGGCTGGTTGGCTTCCATCGTCCGCTGAACTGACGTAATCATCTCCTCCGCTGCCTTGACTTCCACAGCATGTACTCTCAGCGCCATTCAAATCCTCGTAGTGCTGCTTCCACCTTTCGATCACCACACGTTCGTCCGTCAAGATGCTCCCATCCTTATCCCGGCACATTTCGACTCGCGGCATGAAGCCTTTGCGGGATGCGTTGAGCTTCTGATAGAACTTGCGTGTTTCTTGAGAACGGCACAGCTGTTCCATCTCCTCGCACTCCGCTTCTTCCAGGCGGCGTTTCTTCTCCTGAAAGGCGGGTCTGGTGTCTCCGCTTCCGTCTATAACCTTCCACGTTCTGCTGGGTACCTTGTTGTAGCGCGATAGCGCTGCGTCTTCTCCTCCAGAATCTGTCTGCACTCTTCGAGAACCAATCATTCCGTCGACTTCATCCCACATACCCGACGTTGTTCTCCGCTGCGTCGTTAATGGCTGCTTTAACTGTATTCGAGATGCTACGCGTATGCAGTGGCGACATCAGATTGCTTTAGTCGCTCTAGGTCGTACCGCGGCGGTCGTCGGTACCGAGCATTGTTCATGAAGGATAGTTTTGTGCTCAGTTTACCCATCACCAGATAGTGGTCCGAGTCGATGTTAGCGCACAATATGTCCTGACGCGGTAATGTCGGAGAAGTGCCGTCCATCCAACCGCCAATACAGATCAGCTCATTTAAGAGATCAGCTTGGTTCGATATCTCCGGGTCCGGGTCCAGGAACACAATCACGCCCTGCGTGCTAGTTGAGTGGTTATACGAGAAAGCCGTGCAAGTAACGCGGTTCAACCTCAACCATTGTGCGCCCGCCCAGCAGTTGCTGTGGCAGTCGGTAGCAGAAGCGAGCACGGGCCTAGCTATCCTGGCAGACCCGTACCGCATCCCCGCGGATTACGGGATGTGGGTAGTGGATACATCCAGATCAGCGGCGATCTGTAAGACGGGAAGATACCTGATCCAGGAGGTGCTGAACACAAGAGCGGAGGGCACAGTTATAGCAAAAATAAATGGAGTGTACTACTGCAGCTGTTATGCGCCACCGAGGTGGCCGATAGAACAATTCACTCAGATTGTCGATCAACTGATATCAGATATAGTGCAGGAGACATCAACGCGTGGGCGATAGAGTGGGGAAGTCGCTGTACTAATCGGAGAGGGAAAACGCTGCTAGAAGCTTAAACCAAGCTGGATGTCGTGCTGTGCAACGACGGCTCAAGAAGTACCAGCGAAACGGAGTGGAATCGATAATAGCGGTCCAAGTTTAGTCGGTGATGTGCAGTTGAGGGTTGACGACGGTTACAATTACAGTCACCATTTTGCTATCCGGTACAGGATAAGGAGCGAGGCAAGAAGAGAAAGCCGGGGAGCTCCTCCTACTACTCCTACAACCCGGGCGTGGAAAGTCGCCCACTTCGACGGTGGTACCCTCAGAGACACTATTGGTCGGGAAAAAACACGGAAATTTTGAGCAGCGACGAAATGGTTGCGGTCTTGTCTCGAGTGTGTGACGCAACTATGCCGAGGAAGGCACGAACACGGAACTGCAGGTCTCAGGAATACTGGTAGAGCGATGGAATTGCAGCCCTTCGAGCAACCTGCCACAGTGCTAGAAGAAGACTACAAAGGTCAAAGGCGGAAGTAAGGGTAGAACGCATCGATATTTTCAAAGCGGCGAGGTTGGCCCTATACAAGGCCTTCAAAGAGAGCAAGAAAGACTGCTTCGATAGACTGTGCCAGAGCGCCAATCCATTGGGAGACGCCTATCGGGTGGTGATGGTCAATACAAGAAGGGCACTGGCTCCTTCCGAGCGATGTCCAACGAGGCTGAAGACGATCATCGAAGTACTATTCCCGGACCACGGCCCAGCCACGAAGAAACAGCGTTTGATCCTGTTACTGAAAAGGGACAAGCCACCAGGAGACCCCTCAGCGTACAGACCAATCTGTCTAATAGACACGGCTGTCGCCGTACGTGGAGGAGGCGGAAGGATTATCGAGCGAGCAATTCGGCCGGTCTAAACTGCCGAGGTCGCCATCGATGGCAAGTGACGTGGTATACGCTACTGTGCAGTAATAACACTCGACGTGAGGAATGCATTCTACAGTGCCTGCTGGATGGAAATTGCGAACTCGTCGCATCGACTGGGAGTACCAGTAGGGCTGTACAAGATTCTGGAAAATTACTTTCATTACTGTGGTACGTGATGTACGATGGCGTGTTGAAGATCCCGCCAGGAGTTAAGTTGGTGGGATTCGCCGAAGACGTTACCATGACTGTGTACGAAAAGTCCACCGAGAAGGTCGAATTGACTGAAACCTATTCGATCAGTCTAGTAAAGGAATGGTTGCGCAGTAAGAAGCTACAGTTGGCGCATCATAAAACAGAGATGATAGTCGTCAACATCCGGAAATCTGTACAGGAGGCGACAATTAGAGTCGGTGGCTGCGACATCACCTCCAAGAGATCTCTTAAACAACTGGGGGTGATGTTCGACGATAGGTTGTGCTTCAAAAGTCATGTCGACTACATCTGCAAGCGCACGGCGAAGACGATAGCGGCACTGTCGAGGATGATGGTGAACGGCTTCTGGCAAGCGTGGCGGTTTCAATACTGCGATACGGAGGTCCAGTCTGGGTGTCGGCGTTGAGCGCAAACGGCAACGTGTGAAAGCTGGAGAAGACACATAGGCTAATGTGCCTGAGAGCCGTCAGCGTATATCGCACGGTATCTCGCGAGGTAGTATGTGTACTTGCGGGCATGATGCCTATCAAACTGGTGGTGGAAGAATACGTGCTACATCCTCAGGGGCACCAGTAATGCTCGCAGGAATATCAAGGACAACTCGGCTAACGAAAGGTGGTCCATCGCCTAGTCCCAAGTGTGTCTGCGTGGGTTGGCAGACCTCATGGAGAGCTAAACTTTGGCTTGACTCAGTTTGACAGAAACGGCTGAGCACGTCCTGATTGCATGTCCCCGGTTCAAAACAGGGAGGAGTGCGATGTTGGAGGCATGCAAAATGGATACTAACACCGATAATATCGTCAGAAGAATTTCGTGCGGTCGCAAGAGTGACGACCAGAATAGCCGACATCCTACAACTAAGTTGGCGCACAGAGAAGCAACATCACGGATAGCGGACCATGAGTACACCGCCGCGGAAGATATATAGTTACGTTGGCACCAATTATCAATGTGCTGACCCAGATCTTAAGCTTGACAACAACCTACACCACGCAACCAGTGGACGGATGCCGCGTCAGCAAGTGGATCGAATGACCATCGACCATCGAACTTCGGACGCTTTGGAGTCAGCAGATTTAGAATAGGCTGTGAGGTTTCGAGGTCTATACAATTATTAATCAAATTCAGTTCAGTTCGTGTACGCGTAGTGTTAAGATCTATAAAAGTGTTTAAATAAATATATTTTTTTGAATTAAATCGAGCCACGACTCGTTAATGGCGCAGCCGTCCGGAGTTTAGTGTAAAAGTTTAAAGTGAACAAACAGTGCTTAGGGAAGAAGTGAAAATTCCCATAAAAGTGTACTCCGATTATTCATAAGGAAAAAAGCTTCCTAGAAGACATCATCATCGGACAAGCAGTCAACGCCCGATCGACTTGTGGGTACCGCCGCCGCTTCACTGGAAAACTCTAGACGAAAGGAACCTAACAAAACCGTGAGTAATTAATTTATGTTTTATATCTTTTCTTACCCACGTCCTCGAGAGGCACTATTAGATAGACCTTCCGAGTAGTGTTTGTGATAAAAACATCCTCCCGTTTTATTCACGAGCAAACGCTTTGCGATAACCAGTTAGTAATCTTTCACTAAACGTCGAAAGCCTCAACATGAATGAGCACCATCAAACACAGGTGAACCACTTAGAAATTCTCGCCCAGCAAATGCAAACGATGATGCAGGCGATAACGGACCTCACCGCAAAACAAACCATGTACGAATCACATTTGAATGACGGCGCATCGACCAGTCGTAGCACCAACGTTAGTAATACGAGAACAGCGTCAGGCGATCCGTTTAGAATCCCTGACCCCATAAAAATGCTACCTTCTTTCAACGGTGATAAAAAGCAATTAAATTGGTGGTTGGAAACCGCCGAAAAAACACTTGACAATTTCCAACCTCTGGTCTCACCAGAAATTTTTCAAATCTATCTAACTGCGGTTAGTAATAAAATTGAAGGATATGCCAAGGATGTTTTATGCACCAACGGCAATCCCAGCACATTTAAAGACATCAAGGAGATATTGATAGCAGCCTTAGGGGACAAACAGGACTTGTCCACTTATAATTGCCAGCTTTGGCAAAACAAAATGGATGGCAGTATATCTAAACACTACCAACGCACAAAGCAATTAGTCCAAAGTATAAAAGCCTTGGCTAAACAAAAAGTTAAATATAATGATCATTGGGATGCCATCAACGAATTTATTGATGAGTATTGCTTGGCGGCCTATGTCAGCGGCCTACAGAAACCGTATTTTGGATATGTTCAGGCTGCGGAGCCTAAAAACATAGAAAGCGCTTACGCTTTCTTATGCAAATTCTCCTCGAATGAGTCCAACAGGATTATTATTTATTTATTCAGACTAAGGCCGAAGTGGCCTGTGCGGTATATAAGAGTCTCCTCCATTCGGCTCGGTCCATGGCTACACGTCGCCAACCACGCAGTCTACGGAGGGTCCGCAAGTCATCTTCCACCTGATCGATCCACCTTGCCCGCTGCGCACCTCGCCTTCTTGTGCCCGTCGGATCGTTGTCGAGAACCATTTTCACCGGGTTACTGTCCGACATTCTGGCTACGTGCCCGGCCCATCGCAGTCGTCCGATTTTCGCGGTGTGAACGATGGATGGTTCTCCCAACAGCTGATGCAATTCGTGGTTCATTCGCCTCCTCCACGTACCGTCCGCCATCTGCACCCCACCATAGATAGCTCTAGCCAGTGCCTCACCACCGTGTTTAAGTAGCTCTCCTGGTAGTTGGTCAACCCCAGGGGCTTTGTTGTTCTTCAGCCGGCCAATCTCCTCCTGGATTTCCTGGAGATCCGGAGCCGGGAAAATTATGTCCTGCGCGCGTTCTCCCAGGTCCATCACCATACCGCCATCTTCGTCTGCCACATCGCCATTCAGGTGTTCTTCGTAGTGCTGCCGCCACCTTTGGATCACCTCACGCTCGTTCGTAAGAAGGTTCCCGTTTATATCCTTACACATATCAGGCTGTGGCACGTGGCCCTTACGTGAACGGTTCAACTTCTCATAGAACTTTCGTGTGTTATTAGCGCGGTACAGTTGCTCCGTTTCTTCACGGTCTCGATCTTCCTGCTGGCGCTTTTTCCTCCGGAAAATCGAGTTTTGTCTGTTCCGCGCCTGTTTATATCGTGCCTCGTTCGCCCTCGTGCGGTGTTGCAGCAATCTCGCCCATGCTGCATTCTTCTCTTCCACTAACTGCTCACATTCGCCGTCATACCAGTCGTTTCTCTGATCCGGGGGCACCGTGCCAAGTGCAGCGGTTGCGGTGCTACCAATGGCGGATCGAATATCTCTCCAGCCATCTTCAAGAGACGCTGCGCCTAGCTGCTCTTCCGTTGGGAGTGCCACTTCCAGCTGCTGCGCGTATTCTTGGGCTAGTCTACCGTCTCGTAGCCGCCTGATATTAAGCCGCGGCGTCCGACTTCGACGCGTGTTGTACACCGTCGAGAGTTTTGAGCGCAGGCATACTGCAACGAGGTAGTGGTCGGATTCAATATTCGCACTGCGGTAAGTGCGGACGTTCGTGATGTCGGAGAAGAATTTACCGTCGATTAGAACGTGGTCGATTTGGTTTTCCGTTTCTTGGTTAGGTGATTTCCATGTGGCCTTGTGGATATTTTGCGGGGAAAGAAGGTGCTTCGGACTACCATTCCGCGGGAGGCTGCGAAGTTTATGCATCGTTGGCCGTTGTCATTCGATACGGTGTGCAGACTATCCGGTCCGATGACCGGTCTATACATTTCCTCCCTTCCTACCTGTGCGTTCATGTCACCGATGACGATTTTAACGTCCCGCAGTGGGCATCCATCGTATGTCTGCTCCAGCTGTGCGTAGAACGCTTCTTTCTCGTCGTCGGGTCTCCCTTCGTGTGGGCAGTGCACGTTGATGATGCTATAGTTGAAGAAACGGCCTTTAATCCTCAGCTTGCACATCCTTGCGTTGATTGGCTGCCACCCAATCACGCGTTGGCGCATCTTACCCAGCACTATGAAGCCGGTTCCCAGCTCGTTGGTGGTGCCACAGCTTTGGTAGAAGGTAGCCGCTCGATGCCCGCTTTTCCACACTTTCTGTCCTGTCCAGCAAATCTCCTGCAGCGCCACGACGTCGAAGTTGCGGGGATGTAATTCATCGTAGATCATCCTGTCGCAACCTGCGAAACCTAGCGACTTGCAATTCCATGTTCCAAGCTTCCAATCGTGATCCTGTATTCGTCGCCTAGGTCTTTGCCGATTATATCGAGTCGCATTATCTCTTATATTGTTCGTAATGATTGGTTTTCTAGGCGGCTTATTGGGCCTGCGCAAACCTCCTGTCTCGTCGGAGGGCCGTCGTGTCAGGGCTGTTTAGCGTCCCACCTAACACCAGGACTTGGGCTTGTGCGCTTTGAGCGGCACACGGTCGCTTTGGTGGGGCCTACTTGCGGATACATGCAGCTTTTTATAGAGGTTTAACAGGGCCCACTGTCAAACCCCACCACATCCTAGGCAAGCCCCACAACTCGCAGATGGCCTGGGGAGGGATCGTCAAGCCCTTGGACAACAGGAGCTTGACTCAAAACCCGCCTACACAATCAAAATTCAAAACAGAACCAAATTTTTCTCGGAAAACAGTACACGAAAATGAACACACCCAACAAAAACCCCATTATTCGAACAAACAAAACAATCAGAACCATCAAACGAAATCGGAAAATACTGTTGAACCAATGGACACGAAATCAACAAACTCTAGACTAACTCTGAATAGACGTATAATCCACAACAACGAAACTTACATAAACCCAGATACAGAAGACGATCAACAGGAATCAGAGTCTGAGTCAGAAACTGAAATAGATACAAATTTTCAACTAGTAACATCAAAACCTCAAGTAACCTGAACTTTCTGCCCTACTTAGAATGTTTTAACAAAGAAAATATGAAAAAAAATCCGGCTACTCATTGGTACGGGACCTAATAAAAATCTAATCAAACCAGGGCTTCTTAGAAACCGCAAAGAAACTTCTGAAACAAGAATCAAGAACGTTACAGGATGTCATATAGTCAATAAGAAAGGAAAATACAATCTTCTTGGATTAGGTATCCCAGCTCAAACTTATTACGAACTTAATTTCCATGACTTTTTTGATGGATTATTGGGATCTGAATTTCTCGCCAAAACAAAGTCGGAAATAAATTATCAAAAAGGAACTATAACTATTTCAGGCATAGAAACATTATTCAAAAAGTACTACCCAAACAAAATACAAAATTTCTACCACGCCATAACCTTACCCACTCAAAATAACTCACTCAAAATTTTTCAAAATTGTCCGACAGTATCACAATATGCCCAGGTCTCTATAAAGCTTCGGATAATAAAACTACTGTACGAGTAACAACGAACAGTAACGAGTCTCCTAACCTTGGAACCGAGAATTTGAAACTTCATGTGAACAATTTCGAAACATTAAGCTCAATCCCTACAAATAAACACGAAGCGCTCTCTGTTGATGCCATTAATAACCTCATTAGATCCAATCATTTATCCAAGTTTGAAAGAGACCAACTAACTCAATTGATCTTACAACACAAACAGACCTTGTTGAAATCTGATGAAAAACTTACTTCTACAACAGCAATCAAACACAAAATCCTTACTCATAACAATCAGCCAGTCTATTCAAAGTCATACAGATATCCTCATGCACTAAAAAGATGTAGAAGAACAGATCGCAGAAATGCTAGATCATGGCATAATTCAAAATTCCATCAGTCCATACTCCTCCCCGTTTGGGTTGTCCCAAAGAAAATGGACGCATCGAGAAAACGTAAAGTAAGAGTGGTAATCGACTATCGTAAACTCAATGAGAAAACGATAGACGACAAGTATCCGATTCCTCAAATCGAAGAAATATTGGACAGTCTTGGCAAATCTGCCTATTTCACAACACTTGATTTGAAATCAGGTTTCCACCAGATTGAGATGGATCCTGACCATATGGAAAAAACAGCATTCTCAACAGCACAGGGTCACTTCGAATTTACCCGTATGCCGTTTGGCCTTAAGAATGCTCCCGCAACCTTCCAGCGGGTGATGAACAATGTACTATCTGGTTATATCGGAGTCATTTGCTACGTATACCTGGACGATATCATTGTCATGGGATACAATCTTCAAAATCATTTTGAAAATTTATCCAAAATATTAGCTCGTCTTTCTGAATTTAATCTGAAGATTCAGTTAGATAAGTGCGAATTCCTCAAGCGAGAAACAGAATTCCTTGGGCATATTATCACACGACTTGGCGAGCGTGGGGCGTATCCGAGGATGGAGAGATGCGGCCTCGAACCGTGTATTGTGGCGTCAAATTGTTGATTCAGTGTTATCTGTTTAGATGTTAACTAAATAAATGAATGAAATGAATTATCACACCTGAGGGAGTTAAACCCAATTCAGAGAAAGTGAAAAAAATCCAGGAATGGCCTATCCCCAGAAACCAAAAGGAAATCAAACAGTTCCTTGGACTGACAGGGTACTATGGGAGATTTATCAAAGACTACTCCAAAATAACAAAACCTCTTTCTAAGTGTCTTAAATTAGAAAGCACGGTTGACATAGAAAACGTAGAGTATCAAAACGCATTCAAAAAATTAAAAGAAATTATCGCGTCAGATCAAATTTTAACGTACCCCGATTTCGAATTACCATTCATCCTCACCACAGACGCAAGCAACTATGCACTCGGTGCTGTATTATCACAAATACAGGACAAAGTGGAGAAACCAATAGCCTTTGCTAGTCGGACGTTAAATAAAACCGAAATAAATTATTCAACAACCGAAAAGGAAGCACTTGCAATCATGTGGGCAGTGGATAAATTTAAACCCTATCTACATGGAAACAAATTTCAATTGGTAACGGACCACAAACCGTTAACATTTATACAAACAGCTACCAAAAATTCAAAGTACTTTG
This sequence comes from Armigeres subalbatus, assembly GCF_024139115.2. Lineage (NCBI taxonomy): Eukaryota > Metazoa > Arthropoda > Insecta > Diptera > Culicidae > Armigeres > Armigeres subalbatus. The sequence goes on along the minus strand of NC_085139.1, from coordinate 12,549,227 downwards.
CTGGCGCCTCGAATTGGGTACATACGACTTCGATATTTCGTATAAGCCTGGAAAAGCGAATGTTGTCGCTGATGCTTTAAGTCGAAAAACCGAAGATAACGATAACATCCTGGAGGTACATGCTAATACATCCCATGATAACAATCTATCCGATGACGATACTGTCCATTCAGCAGTATCATTAGATGATTTTTTTATACACTTCACAGAGAGATCGATATATAATTATAGAAACCAAATTATATTTAGAACAACAAATTTTAATAGTATTCTTACCGAGCACCCTTTCGAAAATTTCCGAAAAATAACTATTTGTTCCCCACAACATTCATTCGAATCCATAACCAATAACCTAAAAACATATACAAATGGAAAACAGACAGCAATTCTCGCTCCAGAGAATATGCTACAACTAATTCAGGACGTCTATAGAGAAAATTTTTCACTTCGTAATTACCCAAAACTTGGTAGAGGATGTTGCCCTAGAAATAGGACAAGATATGATCATTAAAAGGAACACGAACGGGCTCATCGTGAAATTTCTGAAGTAGAAAATCAAATTGAACGTTCGTATTTTTTCCCCAGAATGGCAATGAAAATTCGAAAATTTTTAAATTCTTGTCCAATTTGCGCTCAACATAAGTATGAACGCAAACCCTATAACATTAAGATTTCACCTCGTCCGATTGAGAATGGACCATTCCATAGAGTACACATGGATATCTTTAGTATGAACAAGTTTTACTTTTTGTCCCTTATATGCGCCTTTTCGAAACACCTACAGCTTATACAAATTGATTCTAGGAACCTAACTGACGTTAAAAATGCACTCTCACAATATTTCAGAACGTTCAGATCACCCAAGAAAATTATTTGCGATCATGAAGCTTCGTTTACTAGTATCCAACTTCGAGATTTTTTGGCCAACTTTGGTACAAACATCGAATTTGCATCCTCTTCAGAGTCAAATGGTCAGATAGAGAAAGCGCATAGCACAATAATTGAATTGTACAATACAAATAAACACAGATTCAACGAAATTTCCTCCCCAGAAATAGTCCAAATAATGACTTCTCTTTACGACACGATACATTCTGCAACAGCCTTCACTCCTAACGAAGTTATCTTCAATCAGAGAAACTCTATTAACCCAGATGAAATTGCAGTAGTTACAAATCGAATCTTTGAAAAAGTGTCGAAAAACCTTCAAAAAACCGCTAACAAAATGCAAAAATATAACCAATCTAAAGAGGAACCTCCACAAGTGAACGAAAATAGTAAAGTTTACATAAAACGAAATACAAGAAAAAGCTAGATCCGAGATTCTCAGAAACAAAATGTATGAAAAATATGGAACGAACTTTTATAAACCCAAGGAATGTTAAAAGAAATAAAAATAAAATGAAACGTATAAGAAACACAAACTAATCTATTACCTTTCTTTTTTCAGGAAAACCCTTTCACGGAAAACTCTTGGATACCTATCAACTAATAATAATAAAAACAACATTTTTTTTTGAAAATCCTCTAATACAAAAACCCTCTGCTCTTTTCATCCGCAGCTAAACCAATTAGGAGAACTACATATCACATTCTCATATTCTATTAACATAATTCGTAAAAACACGAACTGAAAGTCAAAACTTTAGAAGAAAAATGTATTTGAAAATTATCTTAACAACCTTACTATTGAATTATATACATTGCCAAAAATTGGAAATATCAAACTTAAACGATCAACCATTATTAACAATTTTAGCAGGAAAATGTAGGATACAAACAGGTACAATTACCATAATTCATCCTATCAATATAACCGATATTGAACTTACTGTAAATCTTTTGACTAATGTAGTTTACCAAAAAACTAATAATTACCTAACTCAGATTGCAAAACACAAAATTAAGGAACTTTATTCCAACCTAGTAGAAATTAGGCCTAGGGATCACCGTGGACGAAGAAGTATCGAGTCGATTGGCACTGCATGGAAATGGATAGGTGGTAGCCCGGACGCCACCGACCTCAGAATAATCAACCAAACGATGAACGAGCTAATCATCAACAATAATCAACAATACAGAGTGAATGAGCAAATTGGCAACCGATTACAGGCAATCACGAAAACCATCAACGAGATTATAGAAAATAAAAGCAAAAACAAAATTTTACTCGACGAAATGGATACTATAGCAACCATCATGAAGATAGACATTATAAACAAACTTCTAGAACATATTGCAGAAGCCATCACACTATCAAAAATGTCATTATTGAGAGATGGAAACAACTATCATACAAGGAGCTATGCATAACCTGATCTTAAGTCAACATCCGGAAGAGGATGCCTTGGAAACAAAGAACAATTTAACGATAGCTAACAGGAAGAAAATTGATCACGTCTATCTCATGCAATTCAGTAACAAATTATGGGATTGGAGTCTTCTCGGAGAAATCTCCATATCAATGATACTGACCATTACAATATCAATTTTTGCTTTTCTAAATTAAAGGAAATCTTTTTTTAAAGTCTTATCTAAACTATCAAGGAAAAAGAAAGCCAAGATGCCATCACCTACAAACAACACGCAGAACCAGGACGCGTGAGGACACAAATTTTTCACCCCCCGGAGGAGTTACGTTGGCACCAATTACCAATGTGCTGACCCAGAACTTAAGCTTGACAACAACGTACACCACGCAACCAGTGGAAGGATGCCGCGTCAGCAAGTGGATCGAATGACCATCGACCATCGAACTTCGGACTCTTTGGAGTCAGCAGATTTAGAATAGGCTGTGAGGTTTCGAGGTCTATACGATCGTTAATTAATTCAGTTCAGTTCATGTACGCGTAGTGTTAAGATCGATGAAAGTGTTTTAAATAAAATTATTCTTTGAACTAAATCGATCCACGACTCGTTAATGGCGCTACCGTGCGGTGTTCAGTGTAAAAGTTTAGAGTGAACAAACAGTGCTTAGGAAAGAAGTGCAATTTTCCATAAAGTGTACTCCGATTATTCACAAGGAAAAAGAATTCCTGGAAGACATCATCGAACAAACAGTCAACACCCGATCGACTTGTGGGTACCGCCGCCGTTTCACTGGAAAACTCTAGACGAAAGAAACCTAACAAAACCGCGAGGAATTAATTTATGCTTTAAACTTTTCTTCTTACTCACGTCCTCGAGAGGCACTATTAGATAGACCTTTCGAGTAGTGCTTGTGATAAAAACATTTTCCCGTTTTATTCACGAACAAACCCTTTGCGATTACTCAAGAGGTGTCACATTGTAATTGACCACCGCACTACAAGATAGACGGTTCCCGGAAAAATTATTTCGAACCACTACAAGATAGAGTTCGTTTCTTTTCAATACCCCACATACTCTGCTGTGTCAAAGCGTATTTGGTCAAAATTCATGCCAAAATGCAAAACTTTAAGAGAGACACGAAAGTTACTCGGTGATCCAACCAACCGTCGAAAGCGTCAACATGAAAGAGCAACATCAAACACAGGTGAACCACTTAGAAATTCTCGCCCAGCAGATGCAAACGATGATGCAGGCGATAACGGATCTCACCGCAAAAGAAACCATGTAGCTATGCATCACATTTGAATGACGGTTCATCGACCAGCCGTAGTACCAACGCTAGTAATACGAGAACAGCGATCCGTTTAGAATCCCTGACCCCATAACAATGCTTCCATCTTTCAACGATAATAAAAAGCAATTGGAAACCGCCGAAAAAACCACTTGACAACTTCCAACCTCTGGTCTCACCAGAAATTGTTGAAATCTGTCTAACTGCGGTTAGTAATAAAATTGAAGGATATGCCAAGGATGTTTTATGCACCAGCACCAACGACAATCCCAGCACATTTAAAGACATAAAGGATATATTGATTGCGGCCTTAGGGAACAAACAGGACTCTTCCACTTAAAATTGCCAGCTTTAGCACAATACAATGGATGGCAGTACACCCAGGTTTTTTTTCGCGGTTGGAACTCATTAATTTTTCGCTAAATCTGAACTTTCACAGCTTTTCAAATGCCCATTGATTTTATTTTTCGTGAATTTTTCGTGGGTTTAACTCATTGTTTCACTTACGCTGAAGGTCTTAAACCAAACTGTGTAAAAAAACTTGGGTGTATATCTAAACACTACCAGCGAACAAATCAATTATTCCAAAGTATAAAAGCTCTAGCTAAACAAAGGGTTAAATTTATTGATGAGTATTGCTTAGCGGCTTATGTCAGCAGCCTACAGAAACCGTATTTTAGATAGTCCAGGCTGCGGAACCTAAGAACATAGAAAGCGCATACGCTTTCCTATGCAAATTCTCTTCGTATGAGTCCAACAGAAACTTGACTCAAAACCTATCTACACAATCAAAATCCAAAACTGATCCAAATTTTTCTCGGAAAATAGGACATGAAAATGAACACACCCAACAAAAACCTCAATATTCGACACAAAACAATCAGAAGCATCGACCGAAATCGGAAAACACTGTTGAACATCCATTGGTCCACGAAATCAACAAACTCAAGACTAACTCTGAATAGACGTATAATCATTTTCATTCGAACCATGTATCGTCTATTAGGGAAGTGTTGTCGGGCCTTGATCTCGAGTACATGTCCCTGGTCCACAAAATTCTGAAAGTTGCTGATGTAAGACTGTAATCATTGTCTGCCCATTCCCTTGACATGTGCACTTTACGATCCAATCATATTTAGAAATAAGTGATTGAAATTCAAAAGATTCCCAAAAACTTACTAGGGTATCCAGGATTCATAATATATGAAAGTTCAAAACAACTCGAAACATTTCGGGCTCAAGAATTTTCCTTGAAATCCTCCTAGAAGCTCCCCTGAGAACTTTTAAATTCCTCCGGAAAATTATCCACAAATTCCTCTGAAAATCGTTCGAAAAGCCTTCTCATATATTTGTAACTTCTCCTTATATATTTCGCTCTATAATTTCACTTGTATCTTCAAGAAAATCCTACGGAAATTCATCTAGGAACATCTCCGGGCATATGTACCTCCAGCAACTCTTTCTTTAATTCCTCCAGGATAACTTCCAGGATTTTTTCCAGGAATATATCCATAAATTCAATTGCGAAATCCTCTAGGATTTCATTCTGGAATTTTTTCCCCAATTACTTCAGAATATCGTTGAAGAATTCCTCTAGAAATTTCCTTAGGAATTTCTCCAGGAATTCGTCTAAGTATTTCACGGAAATCCTTCCAGATATTTTCCCGGGACTTCCTACAGGTACTTCTCCTGGAATTACTTTAGGAATTTCTCCGGGAATTTTTCCGCGGAATTGTCCTAAAATTCTTCCTGGACTTCAATCGGAATTTACTTCATAATTTCATTTGGAAATTAATTTGAGAGTTCCTCCAGGATATTTTCGAAGAGTTTTTCCTGTAATTTCTTAGAACAAACCTCCGGGAATTCATCTGGAAATTTCTTCAGCAATTCATTTGGGACTTTCAGGATCTCAACTGGGAATTTCAGCATTAACTCCTCCTGGTATTTTTCGGGAATTTCTTCAGATATATCTTCAGAAATTCTTTCATGAACTTCTCCAAGAATTATTTCAGGACTTCTTTGTGATAATTCCTGTGGAAGTGCTTGTGGTTCCTCCGGGAGCTCCTCCAGGAGTTTTTCCAAGAGTTCCTCAGGGAATCCCTCCAGGAATTTCACAGGGAATTCCTGGTTGATATTTGGCAGGAATTTCACGGGAAATGGGATTTCGGAAGTACCTTCAGAAATTCAACTCCGATATTCCTCCGACTTTTCCCTTAAAAACTTCTACAGGAGCTCCACCAGTGGTTCCTCCGGGAATTCATTCAGGCTTTCTCTGCGGCAGGTCCTTTAAGATATTTTCCAGAAGTTCTCCTGGAATTCTTACGGAAGTTCACTTGGGAGTTCATTCAGGAGTTCTTACGAGACTTCCTCCTGGATTTCTTCGGGAAATTCTTCCTGTAGTTCTACCAGAAATTCCTCCAGCAGTTCCACAGGCAGTTCCTCCGAAAATTTCTCTGATAATTTCTCCATGAATTCCTCCAGAAATTCCTCCGGGAATTACCCCGGGAGGTCCTTCTCAGAGGAACACCCGGAGGAACTGCCGGCGAAACTCCAGGAGAAATGCTCATAGAAACTGCCGGTGTATCTCCCAGAGGAATTCTCATAGGAACTGCCGGAGGAGCTCTCGTAAGAACTCCAGGGGGAATTTCAGGAGGAACTCCTAGAAGAATTCCTAGAGGACCTCCCGGAGGAACTCCCAGAGAAACTATCGGAAGAACTTCGGGAGGAATTTCCAGCTAAATTTCTGAAGAAAGCCTGAATGATTTCCTGGAAGAGCTACTGGTGGAACTCCCGGAGCATTTCCCGGATGAATTGCCGGTGGAAATCCCCGAAGAACTCTTGGAGGAATTCTCGAAGGAACCTCCTGGAGGAATTTCTGAAGGAACTCCCGGGAGAATTTTCAAAGGAACCCCCGAAGGAATTGACAGTGAAACTACCAGAAGAATTCTCGGAAAAAAAATCTTGTAGAATTAATCTAATGTATCGTATGTAGCTGGACCATCATCATCATCAGAGGACCCCCCGGAGAATTCCTTGAGGAGCACCCAGAGAAATTCTCGGAGGAGCTTCTGGAGGAATTTTTATATAAATTCCTGAAAAAGCCTAAATGAATTCCAGAAAGAAAGCCTGAATGAATTCCTGAAATTCTGGAGAAATTCCCGGATGAATTTTCAGAGTAATCCCCGTAGGATCTGCCGATAGAACTAACGAACTAATTCTCGGAGGAAATCCTGTAGGAATTCTTGGAGGAACTGCCGGTGGAACTCCTGGAAGAATTCCCGGAGGAATTTTCAGAGAAACTCCTGGAGGATCTCCCAGTGGAAATCTTGAAGTTTCCACCGGAATTCTTTCAGGATTTCTTTGGGAATTAATCTAGGAATTTCTCCAAAATTCCATTGTTGATTTCATTTTCGATTCCTGGAAAAATTCTTTGAAATTTTCACAAGAAACTTATAGCACTTATAAAAGAGTTCGTAGAGGATTTAATGGTGGAATTTTCGGATCAATTCCCGGCGAAATTGATGGTGGAATTCCTGAAAGCATTGCCGAAGAAGTTGCCTGATAGAATATCAATAGGTAGGTGAAGGTTTATGCTACCTGTTATGGCGTTAGTTTGCGTTGGAATTCTATCAGATTCGTCATATCGACCTTTGAATCCTTGTTTACAACAGCAGATAAGTCGTTTTAAAATTTTTGTCTTGAATGTATGATTTGCGATTTGTTGACATCTTATCTTTGTTAGGGGTCATTGTAATCTAATTGTTCATTTTTATCGAGAAAATCTTGGATCATCCACCCAAAAAAGATAAAAGAAAAAAATAATGCCACCCGATACTGGATCGTGCGAAAAACTTCTTCCAGGTCACACGACCTGTTCTGGCCACTGACTGCAACCAACGCAACGTGATTCCACACCGAAAGCATTTGCATAATATTTCAATATTTCATCACAATATTTCATCGCGCTTGCTTTCGGTTCATCCATCGAATAATCGGAACGATGGCCAAGTCCGGTCGATCGTTACTGCCGCAGCTGCTAAGAGTTCACTAGCTCACACCATTTTTGGACCCCATATGGATACACAACTTTATTTACGATTTCCCGCACCAGGAATCTGCTCCACCACGGCACGGCGAGGAAAGTAACGGAATCCTAGGATTCGCACCGTACCAGGCACAGGCGGCTGAAGGAAGAGGACGAGTGCGGTATTGTGATTTGTATTTCGCACCTAAAACAGTTAGCACCCCACTGTGTGGATGCACGGTGGCGAGTCGTCGTTTGCCAATCCCGGAGGGGGTTTCGTTTAGTATTTCAAGTTTTGTCCGACAGTGGGTCATCGCCGAATGTTCCGTATGCGATGGAAACACGACCACTAGAAAGTGGGCGTTGTTTATAGTTGGAAAACAGAAACTTTCCTACTAATGGCACACTAATCATTTCTTAGTTTTTTTTTATAGGGGAGGAATGCCGTCACATCGGTGTTAGAAATATGGTGGGTGTATTGTTTGTTAGTTCTTTCGAAACTGCAACCGCCCAATATTTTATGGCATATAATCGTTGTAATGCGCAAATATTATACTTCTGGAAAATATGGCTCAATAATCGAATTGTTTATGACTTCGAAACAATAAATCTAGACCAACATTTGAAAAGGGCGTAACAGCCAAAATTTATTATTTCTGATTTCTTGGTCCACATAAATAGCTATATATGCAGACTGCCTCATTTGTGGTTAGCTTCCCTTCTGCTATGGTAGTCCATCGTTCAATAGAGTAACTTCAAACATGTTTATTATACAACGCCCTGTAATGAGAACACTGATTCTAAATCACTCAAAGTGAAACTGCGAAAAACCTGTAAACATGATTTTTAGAAATCAGTTGAACCAATCTTGCATCATCGCCGGTCATGTTGTAAAGTTGTTCAAAATCGACACGCTTGTAAACCAATAACTGCACAAATAGCGACAACCCAGGTGGACCTGAAGAAGATCGAACGGACGACAACAGCAACTGCTCGCATCTATTGGGTGTCCTCCAACAAGTGCCATTAAGATGATCGAAATGCTTCATTTAGTTGAACAAGTCCTACTTGGATGGAATGTGACGGGGAAAAACTTTCCCACTCGCCTGTTTCCAGCAAGCCATGAGATATGGATTCATCAGCGAACGAAATCCAATGCCTACTTAGAACACAGCCACGTCTCTAATTTCGACTGAAATACGTCAAAAGTCGCGTGCAATTTTCCTGTTAACCGATCCCCGTCTTCGTGACTATCACTCGCTTGCTGCCGACAAAATCAGTTTATTAACCTGCCATATAAGGCACGGCAGGGGGCGCCTCACGTCTTGATTTGCTAGAGCCACTTGCGGGTCATTACCCGCTCGACCTTTTCAGTTCCCGTGGACGCGGATCGGCCTCTTTAAATCTAATTAACCGGAAAAATTTGCCATTCATCAGTCCGGATTTCATATTGTAATGCCCGACCAAGCGACGAGTGCGGCGTCGAGTACGAGAATCGAGAATCGGAATTTAACCTTCATTAGGCACGTTGTAACTCTCGTCCGGGCTCCCTGTCGGACGGTGGCATCACTTTTCGGGATGGATTTATCTCCGACGACAGATCAGAATGGTCTCATTTAACTGACAATCACTGCTCTCCGGGCGCGGAACGCGTACGGATCGACGGAACATATTGGGTGCTATCCGCCGCGTCCGAATAGAAGAACTAGAGGAAGCGATTCTCGTCCTGATGGGCGACGACGACGCCGAGGCGCAATCAGTCCTAAATTGCACCCAAAGCGCTTAATTATGTGAATATTGCACATGATGTTGGCTTCCACAAAGTAGCAAAGCACGCCGCACCGATCTTGTCAAGTCCACCGAGGCGCTGAGGCTCCTAACGGTAGTTGCTCTTCCGTTGCTGTGGCTGCTTCTGCCGGGCAGGCTGACGTTCCTCCATTCCAGAAAGATGCAAAACGACTTCGAGAATCGGGATGAAATGGTGTACGGCGTTGGACTTTTCGACTATTTGCGGGCTCCATCTCGCATTCGGGACGCTACACAAACGCAGTTGGTTTGAGCGTGCCATGAGGATGGTATTCATCAAAGGCGCTTGAAGTGGGATATTTAGGAGGAGTGCCAAACTCCGTTGTTTTTACAATTTTGTGTTAGTTTAAAACCATTTTGATATTCTTAGTAGTATAAGTATCTTGTACAAAGTTCCTAAACTTTTATCGGCAGACTCATACACTTCTCCTCATAAACTGAATTCTGGCATCTAATTTAGAAGTTCGTTTCTCAACCCTGAAGCTTAAATTTTAAAAGAAAGTTCGATTCTAGGATTCCGGCATTCTCAACAGAATTCCAGAAAGCCGATTTACTAAATTATTTTTGGAATCCCTAAATGAAAAAGCATTCTTCTGAAATTTGTATGGCAAAAGTGATTTAAAGTAGACCTGTGCGCCGTCGTCAGTCATTTTCTCACGCCGCTACCCCCATTAAAAATAAATTGTCCCGCCGCTGCATGAAAAATATCCACGCCGTCGAATATTTTCTACCACGCCGATGGCTATTGAAGCAGGTTAATGTATCACGTACATTTTATTTTAAAAATTATTTTTGCTGGTAAGTTCATCCTATCGGAAATACAAATTTTAATTGAAATCATATTACATTTATATACTTCCTAGTATTTACCTACCAGCAACTGTAACTAGCATTGAGCTTTTTTTGTCTTTCCTCGTACTACAAAGTTGTACTGAAAGTCTATTATTTCACTCCGAATACGATTTTTTTTATAACAGCCTAGAAGACCCATAGGGAAGGGGGTAAAATGCCTAGCTAAGCAAACACTGCTTTATTGTCTCATTTGAACCGCTATTCATGGGTACATTATGCAACAGTAAAACCGGATAGCTAGTTGATGCCATTCAAAAATTGTCAAAAATTTCAATCATATTGATAATTTTCATATTTCAAAAAAGTGGTGATATTTTGTTGCCGGAAAACTCATGAGGCAAAACCCCTTTTAGCTGGTAACTACTAGGGAACAAAGTACCATGCGTCGGCGAATCAGCAGTCTGGTATGGATAGTGCGTGGAGACGCAAGTACATTGTAGGTTAGCGCCACTAGGGCGTTTTGCCTCGCCAAAATGTTAGATGTTTCTCCAAAATGTGGAAATTTTCGGTTTTTCCGACCTTCCCATACACTATTTTGAAACTTTTTTCGCCTAACCTACATAATTTTAGATATAGTTTTGTTACGGCCATCTTAATGACGGTAAATATGACGGAAACCACAAAAGGCGTTTTGCATCGGGGGGCGTTTTGGGGCCTCCTAGTGTTATATATCAATCGACTAAGCTCGACAAGCTGAGCGAATGTTCGTCTATCATTCTAGAGGACTATCCGTCAAAAAACCTAAATAATCCTCACGTATATTTCTGGAGGAATTCACGGGGAAATTTTGTAATAATTTCTATGAAATTTGTGGACCCCACGAATTGTAGGAATTCCGGGAAAAAATTATTGAAGGAATTCCAGGAGAAGCTTCCCGAAGAATTCTTGGAGGAACTTCCCAACTTATTCCTATTCCAGAGCACCTATCAAAGCAATTCATGAAGGAACTACCGGATGAATTTTTGGAGGAACCTCCAAAGCAATTTTTGGAGAAAGAACTTCGGGAAGGAATTCCTAGAAACTCCTGGAGGAACTTCCGAATAAATTCTTGAAGAATCTTCTTCAGTAATACCTGGAAGAATTTTAATAGAACCATTTTAGGAATCCTGGGAGGAATTCTTGGAGAAATTTTCTGATGGTATCCTGGAGGACATATTCAATTAATTTTTGGGAGAACTTTCCTGCCGTAATCTGGCAAAGTGATGGATACGCCGTTTTCCAAAAAGTGTGTTAACGAGTAATAATTGGGTAAGTATGCCCTGAGCTATGCTGAGCCTGAGACTCCCTGAACCAATGGCTTCAGGGTCAGTACGCTCACCTCAAGCTACTCGCGGGCAGAGAACTCTCGCAATCAAAATGTAGGAAAACCACAGAGCTTCACAATGCGACACTTTATTTCCTCCACTCTTTCACTTTCTTAAGTCTAGCTAACCTGTCTTCCTCGGGGCCCCTCTTCCTGGCAGCACTCCACCACTTCACTTCTTCCTTCTTCAACTCCTGTCCTTCCTCGTCCTCTGCCTAGCTCTCCTTCCGTCCTTCCTTGTCTTTAATCTTCGATGCAAGGGCATTCACGCCGGCGACGGCGGCTTTCTTCCTCTTCGGTACTTCCTTCGCCCTTCAACGGCCTACGTAGCGTCGGTGGCTGACACCTTCCTCCTTCTGTTGCCGACGACTCGGCTCGCTGCGGCTTACCGGTGGTAACGCCGGGGTGGCTTGGGGATCTCCCTCGCTCCTTGCCGCGGTCCAAAACGACCAATAAGATGGCCGAACGGCTATCGGCGGAACAATGCCGAATCAGGCCGACAATGGAACCTGGGTACGATGGCGGTTCTCGATGGGGTTTAACCAAGGATTAAACCATAAAAACGGCGGGGTTCTGGGAAGGAGAAAATGCTGGGATCAGCTTCTGTCTCCGGAAGCAGCCACTTTAAGTTACCTGACGTCCTCTACGCCTGGTCTTCTTCCACAAACTCTCTCACTTCAACTTCTTCTAATTTGGTGCTTTCGCTAGCTTTAAAAACTTATTCCGTTCACTTCGAATTGCGTTGGATAAGTGACGGTTTCAGGCTTGTTTCCTGCATTCTAGGGTCATGACCTCCTTTTTCAGGTCAGTCACCTCGCATCATTCCATCAACCCAATTACGCCACCCCTTCATGGCTGCTCGACGATGGTGCTTCTGGCCCTCTGGTGTTGGGTTGGAGGACTATGGTGAGTGGTTGGCTGCAGTCTTCTAGGGTGGTGGAGGCTAATCACGCCCTGCTCTACTGCAGTCGCTACTGTACATGGAAAACCTACCTATAAAGACGAGTTTTACCTGCCATTCACAAACAATTCACGCATAACACTAAAATTCCACGAATTTCTCGGCAACACTCATCACATAACATAACCAACACTTACAAACGAGTAGTACTCATCGTACTCTTTAACAGAAAAAAATGGAAAACATGTAGGTTGTAAAATGACGCATACGTCACTTTTTCAGATTCCGGCAGTGTCGGAAGAATGTCTGAAAGGATTCGCATAGGATCTCCTCGGGAAACTTTCGTATGAGCTTTTAAAGGAGCTTCTAGAAGAATTTCCGAAGCAATCCTTGGAAGAACTTCCGGAGGAATTCCTGGAGGAACTTCCGGAGGAATTCCTGGAGAAACTTACGGAGGAATTCCTGGAGGAACTTCCGGAGGAATTCCTGGAGAAACTCCTGGAGGAACTTCCAGAGGAATTCCTGGAGGAATTCCTGGAGGAATTCCTGGAGGAACTCCTGGAGGAACTTCCGGAGGAATTCCTGGAGGAACTTCCGGAGGAATTCCTGGAGGAACTTCCGGAGGAATTCCTGGAGGAACTTCCGGAGGAATTCCTGGAGGAACTTCCGGAGGAATTCCTGGAGGAACTTCCGGAGGAATTCCTGGAGGAACTTCCGGAGGAATTCCTGGAGGAACTTCCGGAGGAATTCCTGGAGGAACTTCCGGAGGAATTCCTGGAGGAACTTCCGGAGGAATTCCTGGAGGAACTTCCGGAGGAACTTCCGGAGGAATTCCTGGAAGAACTTCCGGAGGAATTCCTGGAAGAACTTCCGGAGGAATTCCTGGAAGAACTTCCGGAGGAATTCCTGGAAGAACTTCCGGAGGAATTCCTGGAGGAACTTCCGGAGGAATTCCTGGAGGAACTTCCGGAGGAATTCCTGGAGGAACTTCCGGAGGAATTCCTGGAGGAACTTCCGGAGGAATTCCTGGAGGAACTTCCGGAGGAATTCCTGGAGGAACTTCCGGAGGAATTCCTGGAGGAACTTCGGAGGAATTCCTGGAGGAACTTCAGAGGAATTCCTAGAGGATTTTCCGGAGGAATTCCTGGAGGAACTTCCGGAGGAACTCCTGAAGGAACTTCCGGAGGAACTCCCGGAAGAGCTTTCGGTGGAATTCATGGAGGAACTTCCGGAGGAATTCCTGGAGGAACTTCCGGAGGAATTCCTGGAGGAACTTCCGGAGGAATTCCTGAAGGAATTTCCGGAGGAATTCCTGAAGGAATTTCCGGAGGAATTCCTGAAGGAATTTCCGGAGGAATTCCTGGAGGAACTTCCGGAGGAATTCCTGGAGGAACTTCCGGAGGAATTCCTGGGGGAACTTCCGGAGGAATTCCAGGGGAACTTCCGGAGGAATTCCTGGGGAACTTCCGGAGGAATTCCTGGGGAACTTCCGGAGGAATTTCTGGGGAACTTCCGGAGGAATTCCTGGGGGAACTTCCGGAGGAATTCCTGGGGGAACTTCCGGAGGAATTCCTGGGGAACTTCCGGAGGAATTCCTGGGGAACTTCGGAGGAATTCCTGGGGAACTTCGGAGGAATTCCTGGGAACTTCCGGAGGAATTCCTGGGAACTTCGGAGGAATTCCTGGGGAACTTCGGAGGAATTCCTGGGAACTTCCGGAGGAATTCCTGGGGAACTTCCGGAGGAATTCCTGGGGAACTTCCGGAGGAATTCCTGGGGAACTTCCTGAGGAATTCCTGGGGAACTTCCGGAGGAATTCCTGGTGAACTTCCGGAGGAATTCCTGGGGAACTTCCGGAGGAATTCCTGGGAACTTCGGAGGAATTCCTGGGGAACTTCGGAGGAATTCCTGGGGAACTTCGGAGGAATTCTGGGGAACTTCCGGAGGAATTCCTGGGGAACTTCAGAGGAATTCCTGGGAACTTCGGAGGAATTCCTGGGGAACTTCAGAGGAATTCCTGGGAACTTCGGAGGAATTCCTGGGGAACTTCCGGAGGAATTCCTGGGGAACTTCCGGAGGAATTCCTGGGGAACTTCGGAGGAATTCCTGGGAACTTCCGGAGGAATTTCTGGAGGAACTTCCGGAAAAATTCCTGGGGAACTTTCGGAGGAATTCCTGGGGAACTTTCGGAGGAATTCCTGGGGAACTTCCGGAGGAATTCCTGGGAACTTCGGAGGAATTCCTGGGGAACTTCCGGAGGAATTCCTGGGGAACTTCCGGAGGAATTCCTGGGAACTTCCGGAGAAATTCCTGGAGGAACTTCGGAGGAATTCCTGGAGGAACTTCGGAGGAATTCCTGGGGAACTTCCGGAGGAATTCCTGGGGGAACTTCCGGAGGAATTCCTGGGGGAACTTCCGGAGGAATTCCTGAGGGAACTTCCGGAGGAATTCCTGAGGGAACTTCCGGAGGAATTCCTGGGGGAACTTCCGGAGGAATTCCTGGGGGAACTTCCGGAGGAATTCCTGGAGGAGCTTCCGGAGGAAATTCCGGAGGAATTCCTGGAGGAGCTTCCGGAGGAATTCCTGGAGGATCTTCCGGAGGAATTCCTGCAGGAGCTTCCAGAGGAATTCCTGGAGAAACTTCCGAAGGGATACCTGGAGGAACTTCCGGACGAATTCCCGAAAGAACTTCCAAATACCAGGCCAGTTTGTCCCAGATGAAAAATGACCGCATATGAGTTCCTTCTCCCTTGATAATGGGATTCATATGCAGTCATTTTCATGATGGGACAAGTAGGCTCGATGTTTGTTCCTCATTTTCTTTATTTGATAATTTTTCACATGGGACTAATATACGACCATAGGCAGTAAATTTCAGAGCAAGTATTTCCTTTACAATTCGTCGAGACTAATTAGAAATTAAGTTCTCGGCTAGAGACTTTTTGTAAGTAAATGATGCGCTTTCTTACTGAGGCCTAGTAGGTGAGCTGAAAAGATACATGGCAGTCAATCCCGAACACAAGTTAAGCTGCGCAGGCTGCTGAGCAAAGATGTGCTGTGCTCCCGGGTCAAGAGAAAAGTCCAGACTGCCTGAAATTCGGTGGAAGGGAGGTCTTGAATCCTCAAAAGGGGTACATCTTCCAAGGGCCACGACAAACCATGAGACGAACCACGAGCAATAGATAAAGCTGTTTTCGTCAAGGATAACGTTAAGAGCTACGCCGAAGTGTTGAAGACCATGAGAAGTGAGGATCAACTCTCTGATATAGGGGAGGATGCCGAATGCTTCGTAGATAGAGGAGGTCCAGAATGATGTGCGTCAGGAAAAAGATAACCCTATGCAGAAGACTGCCAAAGTCGCATGGTTGATACTGTAAAGAATCCACAATTCGTCCACTGAGCAGTAACCATGCTCATACTCCTTCAGACCTGCTTAAATGTTTCAAATTTGATCATAAATGTTATTACGGATGAAAAGAAAAATTTGGATGGCTCCGCGGAAATAACGCGCAGAAGGCAATCCCCGCATGGAACAAATCATACATAGTGTGCGTTGAATTGAACATGATATCAAATCAACTGTCATAAAACCAAATAAGTTGAATAGCGTGTTTACACGTGTACCTACTTATGTAAATATGGAAGGACCCTTTTCCATGTCAGTAAACCTGAAATGTAGAACTGGTTCCTAATATGTAGTGGCTCAGTACTAAAGCCAGTTAATCGAAGAAATATCTTTCAAATTAAGAAGAATGTCATGCAGTTTCACGTCCTAAAACACTCATTTTGTTGAATATGATTGGTGTTATCGGTGGCTTATTGAGGCCGTCGTGACGGGTCTGTTAAGACTCCACCATGATTTGGGTCAGTGTGCTTCGAGCGGCAAACGATCGCTCTGGTAGGTCCTGCTGCTGATACATGCAGCTTTTACCAGAACCCTCTGTCTAGACCCCACCACATCCTAGGCAAGTTCCACAGCTCACAGTGGCTAAGGGAGGGGTTGTTGAGACTCTTGAGCATAGCCCTTGTCCATATTTTTCTTCAGATTGAATGAAATATAGAAATGTCATAAATATAAATAAAACGTCGACAACTTTGCATTAGTTGTCTTTGATCATTAGCCCGGAAAATATTCATTGGAGGTGCTTTGAATTTTCCAGGATTCCAAATGTTTCTTGCAATGCGTAATACACATGTAAGAATCTGATCGTTGCTATTTCTGTCGGAGGTGTGGTGCAGAAGGCAACTGCTTGATCTGTGCCAATGACACATACCACATACACCTCATCGGTGGACAGAAGGGCTCGGGCATGTAAGTAATACAGTTTGAGCTAACAGCAAAAATATGCTGCAACAGTTGGTCAATGAAAATAGGACCGAGGTTGCCTTGCTGTCAAATCGGATTCCTGCTAGCAACGACAGCTGGATAGCCGACAGGTCAAACAGGGTGGCCTTAGGTGTTTGCGTTCGGTATTCAACCCAGGAAATTTTATCGGTTCCAATTGTAACGGCCTATTAAACTGCCGTAATCTGGAAAAGTGACGTAACAGCCATTTTACAACATGCATGTTATCAAATATACTATATTAACAATATGATTCACTCTCACGAAATTTTGGAGACACCACATGTGGCGCCAACTCGCGTCCGAAAGGATCGATACACACGTAAATCGAACTACCCAAGATATGACGATCGTTTTACACACTTCAAAATGTCATCATGAAAAAATAGGGATGCTTGATGTTTTTTTTGCAACCTTAATCGATTCTGTTTAATCGAATGCAACCGGGACATCAAGTGTTGTAGCCGGCGTGTGGAAGGCATAATTTTGTGGAAATGTATTATACCTTTGATATAGCTCGTTGAACTGTATCCGGCGGGACCATGCCGGTGCACCTACTCGCTCTCTGTTTCGCACACCATGTTGCTGTTTGCTCATTTGACTGCAACACTTTTATCAAATGTACTATTGTCGCGCTAATCTTTTCCTAGAATGCTGCGGCGGTCTTACACTCGCAGGCTCGGAAGCAGGAAGCCGCAGTAGTCTATTTTATCTCGAGATGCATAATATATTAACAATATGATTCACTCTCACGAAATTCTGGCGACCCCACATGTGGCGCCACGATACACGATACACGTTATAATTAAACTACCCAACATATGACGATCGTTATGCACACACACTTACGGAGCCGAATTTATTGAATTCAACATTTGGCAAGCAAACATTACCGCTAGGCAATGGTTAAACTCACTGGTATTTTTTAACAGCAAGGAAGTGACCCTGATCAATTTACTTATGTTTTGTAACACTTTTTGAATTTAAATGTAAATTAACAAAATTCGTAGAGATTTAGAGATTTATAGATTTATAGATGGAATTCCGACATTCAAGACTTAAGGATTTTTTAAAACGTAACGATTTTTATCACATTTTCAAGGATGATGTGATCAAAATATTTTACCTACTTGTGAGATGAGCATTAGGGTGGTTCAAAAAATTGATTTTGATCCACAGTGCTCATCTGATTCTTTACCATGTTCTGAGTTTCCCCTGAAAATTTGAGCTCATTTGGATTAAAACTGATTTAGCACAAGCCGTTTCAAGTTTGCATGCAAATTAGTATGGAGAAAATTATTTTTTCGTTGTACTGTTAATGAAGTTTCCCCATCAAGCGCAGGTTAAAAGAAAACCTACATAGCTAAAAGGAATACTCAACAGCTTTCACTCAGTGTAAACCGCATCTTAATTAATCGTTCCAATAATTCATGATTAGACAATGTTTTCACCACGTAAAACACTTTTTTGGTAGTTGATTTGCATTATAAATATATTAGGGAGAAATATCAATATATTCAAGGGAGATTATATATTGCTGTTACAATTATTTTAAATTGATATTTGAAAACCATCCCTAGAGCGGAATAAAACTTGTAATGTTGCTTGGGATATCACCGCATGGCTAAGGAAGGCTTTTATATTACTATGGTAGATTATTGTTTGGGGCCCTCCTTAGCCGTGCGGTAAGACGCGCGGCTACAAAGCAAGACCATGCTGAGGGTGGCTGGGTTCGATTCCCGGTGCCGGTCTAGGCAATTTTCGGATTGGAAATTGTCTCGACTTCCTTGGGCATAAAAGTATCATCGTGTTAGCCTCATGATATACGAATGCAAAAATGGTAACTTGGCTTAGAAACCTCGCAGTTAATAACTGTGGAAGTGCTTAATGAAAACTAAGCTGCGAGGCGGCTCTGTCCCAGTGTGGGGATGTAATGCCAATAAGAAGAAGGTAGATTATTGTTTAGCATGATCAATCGTTTTGAATAATTTTATGACACCAGTTAAACTTATTCATTCGCATAACAAGTTTCAATTTTGGCAGGTGTTTAGAAAGAATTGGGTATATATGAAAAAAAGATATCGAACCAGTGCATAATCTCCATCCAAGCGTTTCTCAGCTATTTTCAGAGGATTTCATACATTTATCGAGTTTGGCTTCGTTATGCTCTTTGACGCTTGAGCTTCAGTAAACAAGTTATTTAGACTATAACTTGGTAATAATCGATTCCTCCTTAATTTTTTATATGATGATTGGAAGAATAAAATCGAGGAAACTCATTTAGTAGTGACGTGGTAAATAATTGACTGTTTTACAACTAAAAGGTTCCGTTTAAGGGAGGAAAAAAAGTTGTTTGGGACCCTCGGTAGATTTTTTTCAAATAGTCACAAAGCGAAAGCCTACAGGATCAAACACAATGGACACGTTTGCGTGCGTTTTGACAGTTTTCCCATGTGTTTGGCCCATAAGAGCTATATTTTCACGTAGTGAAAGTATTAGCGATGCTCATTTTTTTTGTCACACACCGCGTTGAATTATCTTGATTTTATTAAATCAATGATGATTTCGTTTCAAATTAACTCGCCATGCATAATCCCATTTTTGAGAATTCCTAAATTGTTATCAATTTGTGAATATGATTTGACAGAGAGAAACGTACTTTTGTGAACAAACTGCCCGATATGAGAGTCTGATATAAATACAATTCAAACATAATTACGTTTGTGGTACAATCTCTCTATATAAAAATGAGTTTGCATTTCCTTTGAGGCAATATAACTCACGAACGGGTTGACCGATTTGTACGGGTTTTTCATTAATCGATTCGTCTTGAGGACTGCTGTGTTATAAAATATCACTAAATTTTGAGGAGAAAGTTGAGAAATTGTGAAAATACAATTTTGATGCGAGTTGTAAGGAAACCCAATACGATCGCGCTGAAAATGATCTAGAGTGCGGCGCTGAATGAACTCAACAATTGACAGTAAGAATGCAAAATATAGTTGACTCTGTAAATCTCGATGTTCTATATCTCGATATCTCTCCCTATGTCGATGGTTTCCTTGGTCCCTTCAATCTACATACATTTTGGCTTTCTACATCTCGATAACTTCCCTATCTTGAAATCTTTCTATCCCGATGTGTAGTAATAGTATTTTGTTCTGGATTCACTCTCCCTATGTCGATATGTTCAAATTTTTAGGCTACTAGACCATATTTGGACGATAACAATACAGATCAACAATCAGCAATGATATTTGTTTTGTTGTCGTTTTTCATAGCAACAAGCTGTTTTGGATCTAGTACCCATTTAAATTTTCCTTCCATTCCTCGATCTCTCCCTATCTCGATGGTCCCTTCAATATCGAGATGTGGAGAGCGACTGTAGTATAATCCCGAGCAAGGTCGGGTACGTTCAACTAGTTTTTCTTGCGAAAGTATCGAAAAATAATCTATTAAATCCCAAAAAATATCTGATATTGGATACGAAATCGAGAAAGCACAATAAAATAGGCGTAATTAAGTTTAGCCGAAATATCTCACCGTAATGCTACGTTTTGAAAGGGCAAGTGAATTGAACAGCTTAGTTTAATGCAATTTACTTGCCAAGAGTTGAACATGTTCAACTTACTGTCCGTTCAAGTGAGTTGAGCGAAGGTGTTTGGACGCGTTTAATCCAAGCGACTTGTTCAATTCACTTTCCATGTCTAAATGTAGCCAAATAATCATACCCATTATGATAAGCGTAACATAACAAAACGCAATCGGATGAGTGTCATCTTCATGGCTTTCCACTAAAGATACATATTCATTCAATCAATGGTGGGCAGCAAAAAGTTTTCAATTCATAATAAGTTGCAACGCAGGTGTTAAGTTCCAGTAGGAATTTAGGACACCGAAGAGGAAGAAGAATGATGCATTGGAATAATATCGATAATATTCAGAAAGAATTAATCAAATTTCTTGCTGAAGAAAATGATAGAAATGTTTACAGTGGAACAATCATTTTAATGTTTGCGGAACGGCTTTCACAGTTTGAACGATTGAAGCAAAGGTGTAGTTTGTCTGCTTTGCACTGCTTCATCGAAATATTTACAGTAGTGTTTGCATTTAACAAAGTCGATATTTTGCATTTAACAAAGTCTATCATCGATTTATTGAAAAATGTATGGACATCCCCACACTGTAAAATGTCATCGAACAACTGTATGACTACTCACCGGAAGATGGCAGGAGGGTTTTCCAGCACAAGCTAGAAAAAACATGTTTAGATTCCTCTTTGCTCGCTAGATGATGTTGTTATCACCGGCAAATTGTTCGCCATTTCGTTGTATGGAAAAACTCGAAGTGAACCATATTGTTAATATAATATATTTGATGTTATCCATTTTTCTGTTAAAGAGCTCGATGAGTAGTACTCGTTAACACCATTTTTGGAAAATGGCGTATACGTCACTTTTTCAGATTACGGCAGTATACTGCCGCTAACCGCAAGTCGAGCACATCTGTATATGGAGGCCCATATGCAGATGTGCTCGACTTGCGGTTAGCGGCAGTATACCGGCAGCTGGCGCTGCAGTAGTGTTAGACACGTACAGGGAGGAAGGAGAGCTCGAGGATTCATTGCGTCGTCTTCTAGACAGCCGGCGAGGCTGTAGTGTTGTAAACATCGTGGATGGTAGCTTGAGGGTTCGTTTAGGTGTCTTCCTGGCTCCTCAGAATAGACAGCCGACGAGACTAAGGTGTGGGAAAGGTGAAAGGTAGCACGGTGTAAAAAATGGATTATTATCGAAGTTTCATGTACCTCTGATTTTTTTTCGCCGAAAGTTTAGCATGGGCATTAGAAATGAGCCACGGCGTGTTTCGAAATATTTCATCGGCGATTTAAAAAAAATGTGATTTTTTTTGTTTTCTTCTCCAATAGTCGCTATAAAAAGTCAATTGATAACTCAGCAATGAATAAATCACGAAAATTAGCCCTCAAAATTGAAAATTTGCACATTTGTAACATTTTCTTATAAAATCCAAATTTTAAAACGGATCAGAAATGTTGAGAAATAATTTATTTCTGTATTTTAAACGTTTTAGAAGTATTTTGTGAGTTTTTTTTTTATTTTTGCATGAATCGCAATCTTTTTCCAGCAATTGTCATCTATTTCCAGCCCTTATCCAGTTCTCTGCTCAATGTTATATTTGCATTTTTTTTTTCTTCCAATCATTCGTACTAGATAGCCAGCCCATTGTTCGTCGGTCATATTCTATTGGATTTATAATATTTCCTCTTCATACACTGTCTCATTGTGGTACACATCACATTTTGCTTGAAAACCACAATAGCTGCTCATGATTTCCATGCTTCATGTCTGAAAATGGCTTCCGGATAAACTAAAGTTTTACATAGAGCAAATTGCATTTCTGTATGTATGTCACGGAAGCTAAGCTTTTTACACTCTCGACAGTCTCATATTTGATTCATTTCATATCTGCGGGGGTCATTCATGCCTTTTTGGGCAGTAAACTGGTTACTTACGTCTTAGAAGACCATTTTCGAAGTAGCAATACGCCTTTCAACTTTGCGGGAAACATCTCTGTGGTAGTTGCGGATTGTGTTAAAATAATAATCGAAGATACGAATCGGAAGCATGAATTATTTAAATAAGATTTGAATCGCAAAATCGAAGCAATCGGCGTTCGAATAGTAGGCGCCCATTAGCACACAAATATGAGCTCGATTGACAGAACGAAACAAAGAAAGAGACGATACTAATCCGAATATTTGGTACATCGCCTATGTATCACTAGTGCTACTCGTTCTGTCAGAACATACTTGTGAACAACTACCACAATCTCAAGTAATAATTATGGCTTTGTAATGTTCATAGCGATTTACTCTTCAATTTACTATGAAACCATTATTAGTACAACGATATTACAAGGGATCATTGCCTCACTTCACAAACATTCCAAGGTAAACAATTCCCTCAACACCTCCAATGACCTACATATCCTCTTATTCTATTTCTATCCGTAACAATCTAATTCGTATTGGTAGGTAATGGTTATGTCTATTCTTACCGTTTCAATCTTCAGTAAGACAAAAGAATACACTATTCTTCTGCGATAGTTTCCAATGACCTCGATTTTGTTTGCAAAACCCAATACGTTAGCTCTACTAAGACGATGTAAATGATTGCGTGTAGAGACGGAGACAAGGAGAGAGATAAGTTTTGTGTTGTTTATGCTGAGGTTTATGTTGAGGTTTATGCTCTGTGGGGCAGACCACCGCGCACCGGTCGTATTCCGATTTGGCGGACTTCTTAGAGACTTGCACTGATATTGACTCTTTCTTCGAACGAAACTAAGAAAATGCAGGAGGAATGTTCACTCATTCGAGTAAGGAAACACAATTAAAACTTAATATTGATAAGTAAGTATGTTTTACTTGCCAACTGGCGGTAAATTAAATTAAATTCAACCAATTCAAAAATTCAATCAAAACATATTTCAGAGCGACTAAAATGCACGGAATGGAGAAAAGCAAACATGAAAATGTAATAGAAAGTTTTTCACGTACCTGTCACCGGCGTTCCGTATTGCGATTTAACGCGCAGCGATGAAGACCAGCCATGTGCGATATGGCCGATCTAAAGATGCGGAAAGAGTGGCGGCTGGAGCGCTTCCGGTTTCGATCGGATAGAGTATTGTGGCATGTGGCCTGAATTTCTCCTGGACGATCGGCTCCGGCAAATAGAGGCACACGTACCCAAGCGACCCAGTCTCGCGTACTTATCCGGTGAGAAGAGGCAAAAGAGAAATGAGAAATGAAAAGTGAGAAAAGGGAAGTTAGTAGTGATAAGTGGGGAGTGAGAAGTGCGAAGTGAGAGGTGAGATGCTTGGATAGGTTATGGGATATGATATGACAATTCAATTGTGACTGCCTTGTTGTTTTTCTTGTCGGTCGCTCTGAAGAGGTAGTCGCCAAAATAGTGTTCCAAAACTTGATATTTACTCTTTCGATTATGCATTATTTATTATTCTCTTATCAAGGGACTAACAAGAAAAATTGTATACTAAAGATAACATGACATCTAGAAAAAAAATAACAATACATTTTCACAACTTTTGAACATAATTTATATAAGGTTTGCAGTTCAATTTAAGTTGGTTTTGTGCCGTTTATTACTAAATATCAATTCTCTAAACCAGCAACACGGTCAAACTAACAAAAAACTGCCCTACGGAGAACGCGCTGCAGCCGCCGATCGAATTAATCGATTGTTATTTTCATCCAATCAACAACCGGTACGATTGTAAAAGAAAATCGGTACGATTTGTAATGACGGCTTGGCACATCCTATCCTAGGTAAGAAGTAAGAAGTTTAGACGTAACAAGTGAAACGTGAGAAATGAGATGTGAGAAGTGAGAGGTAATAAGAGAGAAGTAACAAAAAAGGGAGAAAGAAAAATTAATAAGTGAAAAGTAAGAAGTGAAAAATGAGAAACGAGAAATTAAAAAAAAATTGAGTAGGGAGAGGTACGAAGTGGAGAATGAAGAAATGAGAAGTGAGAAGTGCGGAAGTGAGATGTAAGAAGTTAGAAATAGAAAGTGAGAAGTGACAAGTGACAAGAGACAAGTCAAAAGAGAGTTGTG
Organism: Armigeres subalbatus; assembly: GCF_024139115.2. NCBI lineage: Eukaryota > Metazoa > Arthropoda > Insecta > Diptera > Culicidae > Armigeres > Armigeres subalbatus. The sequence goes on along the minus strand of NC_085139.1, from coordinate 12,524,745 downwards.
AGAAGTAAGAAGTTCTTGAAAGAGTAAGAGAAGTGAGAAGTGGGAAGTGCAAAGGGTCGACTTGAGAGATCTCCATCCTGAACGATGTCCAGCTCAGTACTGGTAGTTTTCGTGACTGTCATGTGAAAGCGAAAACAGTTGCATTTTCATTTTCAAGAGACCAAATGAAAATGTAGCCATCACCCGGTCACCTGTCACATTACAAGCAGTCATAATGTTGCTTTGTTTTGAAATCTTAATATCTAGATAGTTTCAATAGATCTGTGCAAATAACAACTACCTAGTCGATGAAACTAACATTACTGAAGAAGAAACAGCTTGTTTACAATAGTTTGATGTGCTTTCATGAAAGAAAAATCCGTGAAAATTTGGCAGAATTCCTTTTATTGTTTATGTTTTCTATGAAAGCGGGAGAGAATAAAATGTAAATATCGCGTGACCTCTCTCAATGAAAATGAAAATCTCAGTACTGGTCCCAGCTATCGCTTTAAGGTCTGAGGGAAGCTCTCTCGCTGTAGCTGTATTTTTTTCAACTAAAATGTCTATAACTCGAAATTGAGAAGGAATTTCGCTTATCCCAGCTGACATCCTTACTGAAGTTTATCAAGGAATGAATAATTTGAATTAGGCTCTAAATACTAAACAATTGTACAACAGAAATTTTTGCTTCTCAGTACCTCTTTCCAATGATTTGGGGCGCAAAGGAACCGAATTTTGCAAAACGCAACTGAAAAAAGATTTGAAATTTTCCAACGATCATAAAATATTGAAGGAAAGTCTTTTTACTTCATCCAAGCTTTACAAATTCCATACGAAAATTACCATTTTGGGAGTGCAGCCAACAGCATATTTTCTCGTGGCGCATGGCAGGAAAGGAGTGATGAGAGTCATCTATTTTGTAGCTAGCGTGACATTAGAAAATAGCGTATTTACATTTGCAAGCACGAAGTTACTAAATATATAAATTGAAATCAGTTATAGGGAAGGGACGAGACAAATAAAACAAGTAAGACAAATAAGACAAATAAACCAAATAATTATTTCCTGATATTCCTCCAGCTATAGGTCCAGGAATACTTCCGGATATTCCTCCCGGAATTCTCCAGATATTACATCGGGAATTCTAATGGATTTTTCTTCAGATATTTCTTTGGATACCTAGGTAACCATAAGCAATTAAATAAGCCGTAAGCGTGACTATCACGGCAATCACAGAGCTAACAAGCTCAATGCTGGCTCTATAAAAGCCACATATATAGCCGAAAAGGCTTAATAAAATACTAATATTTAACTAGGTATTGTTCCGAATATATATCCAGAGATTCCTCCGAATAATCCTCCAGATAGTCCTTCGGATATTCCTCAAGGAATTTGTTCGGATATTTCTCCAGGAATTTCTTTTAATATTCATGCACAAATTCCTCCGGATATATCTCCGGGAATTCTTCCTAATACTTCTCCAGATATACCTTTGGATATATCTCAAGGAATTCCTTCGGATATTCCTCTTGAAATTCCTCTGGATATTCCTCCAGGAAAATCTTTAGATATTCCTACATACATTCCTCCGGATATATCTCCAGGAATTCGTCCGGTTCTTCCTGTCGCGACCGGCCGTATTCTGGACAGTCCATTGTTGACTGTCCATTTTTGCGGTGCAGGTGGATTTGAATCCACAGAGAGAGCGAGGCCGCACCGGACCTGGAATGCCGTCTCTTATCGTTGCTGTCGGGTTTGAATCCACAGAGAGAGAGAGCGAAGCCGCACCAGACCTGAAATGCCGTCTTTTATCGGTGCTGCCGGGTTTGTATCCACAGAGAGAGCGAGGCCGCACCGGGCCCGGAATGCCGTCTCTTTAGGATGCTGTCGGGTTTGAACCCACAGAGAGAGCGAGGCCGCACCGGACCTGGAATGCCGTCTCTTGTCGTTACTTCCGGGTTTGAATCCACAGAGAGAGCGAGGCTGCACTGGACCTGGAATGCCGTCTCTTATCGTTGCTGTCGGGTTTGTATCCACAGAGAGAGCGAGGCCGCACCGGACCTGGAATGCCGTCTCTTAAGGGTGCTGTCGGGTTTGAATCCACAGAGAGAGCGAGGCCGCACCGGACCTGGAATGCCGTCTCTTAAGGGTGCTGTCGGGTTTTAATCCCCAGAGAGAGCGAGGCCGCACCGGACCTGGAATGCCGTCTCTTATCGGTGCTGCCGGGTTTGTATCCACAGAGAGAGCGAGGCCGCACCGGACCTGGAATGCCGTCTCTTGTACCAGTTTTCCTGACTGGTAAGTGCTTACTGCTTCGTTGCTGGCTGTTGGCTGCTTCTGTCTGCCTACGCGTCCGTCGAAAAGGGAACGAAGTACGGCAAGCGCACTTGTATTTATACGCCTTGTCTGCCAAATTTTGACAGCTTGTGTGCGTGAACGGAAATGTAAACAAACGTAAGAAAAAAACAGTTTTGATTCAATCAATTTTGTTATTTTACGAGTTTTTAATCAACAATGGTAAGTAGTGAGTGCAAGAATAATTCATAAATTATCAAAATATTGCATCATATCAACCATAGAAATAGTGTGAAATAGATTTTCGTCACAACAAAATGTACCACTTTTTTACCTCAAATGTAACCGTTTTGTGACGATAAATTATTAATGAAAAATTAATTGAAAATAATCTATTGAAGCATAGAACATCTCCTTACATTAGTTGTATATGGTGTGAAAGTTGTTTGGTGAAAAATTGTTATGAATCGAGAAGAAACTGTATCGTTTTTATTCATTGATTGTAGGAGTCAAACCTCGACTGCGGAACATATGAGGTACCCGTGCAGCTAACTCACATTTTCGATTTTGCTGCTGGCGGAAGTCGCCTAGTCCATGAGGGGGAAAGAGTGTATAACGCTGGCCATTTATTAATTGTTGGAGTGGAACAAATATAAGAGGATGGAGTAAGCATTTTTGCAACATGTTTGCAGTCATCTTCACCTAGCTCTGCACCACACGTGATCAAGATCCGGACAAATGAATCGCAAGTGCAATGGACTTTTTCTTGCACTTGTAAATCCGGGAAGGGAAAGTGCAAACATCAAATGGCCATACTATACCATTTGTTGAAGTGAGTATTCATCCAATTTGTATTTTATGTATATAATAATTCGATTTTTCGTCAAAAAGGGATGCAACAGTTCCTCTGCTTACAGTAACCGATTTACAACAAAAATGGGGCAAAATTGCCGCTCAAACCGCATCGGACATGTATAGAGCTAAGCGGCTGAAAGATCTGTGTTTCAGTGAAAGATCGGGCTCAGCAATGCAGGATAGTTTAAACGTATCTGAAGTTGAAGAACCATTTGAAAACAGCAAACCGATCAAAAACACCAAGTATCAGCAATACATGGTGTCGGAAATAGAACAATCGCAAATTCTGCAACAATTTGTAAAAAGTAAGTGCTAAGTGTAAAATTAAGCACTTATTGAAATATAGAGTAGTATCAACTATAAACGGTATGTTATTTTCACGTTTGTTACAGGTTTTCCGAACAGGGATATGAACTGGGATATGAACTCTGTGGCAGACCTTCAGTTCAAGACGATATCAACCCAGAAACGGAAACAAACATTGATTTACAATGTATTGAAGTTTCAACACGCAAGTTGTCTTTAAATTCGTCATGCTCAATCATATCGTTCGAAGATTTTTCTATGCAAACTCTGAAACTATTCGTTCAAGAGCTATTTCGGCCTGAATTTGATCTTACCTATAAATATTTTGTTGGTCCTTTAGAAACAAACCTTTCAACTTATCATGAAATGAAAATATGCGTTTCCGCGAAAGAATCCACCGACATTTGCTTAAGGACGGTTTCACAAAACTCGGATGAATGGCTTGAGGAACGCAGTTTACGCATAACGGCTTCAAACGCATACTCACTCTTCACTTACTATGCGACCGAAAAGGAGAAGTCTAAAGATTGGAAACGCAAAGTTGTGAGTATGATAATGCCAGAAAACCTTAAGACAGCAGCCATTGAACATGGACGACGTTGCGAGCAAATGGCGATCGAATCCTACATAGCTCAAACCGGATACTCTGTAGAGCGATGTGGATTTGTTATTCCACCACAAATACCATGGATTGGATGTTCTCCTGATGGTGTGATAATTAGCGAACGAAAAATCATCGAAGTGAAATGTCCATTGGCAGGGAAAACATCTAGTACCGACGATTTCTTGGGGGATTTACCGTATCTGACCAAATCATCTAAGCAACTCCGAAGAAGACACCAGTATTTTGCACAAATACAAATAAATATGTTTGTGCTTCAGTGTACCAAAGCCGATTTCATCATATATTCAGAGTTTGAGGTTAAATGTTTTATATCAACGATTGATTTGGAAGAAGAGTACGTGTACGAACTTTTGAACGCTCTCAAAGAAGTTTATTTCAACATTTACTTGAAATACCTGTATACACTTAAAAACTGAGGACATTTTGGAAATAAATCTATCTTGTTATTCTGTAATTTAAAATATATATTTATTTATAATTAAGGACCCTGGTTTTCAACTTCTGTGACAATCTCGAGAATATGATCTGTGATTTTGAATTGAAGTACTTTCAAAATTCATTTTTTTTTAAATTTTCGCTTTTGATTAAAATTTATTATTGGCAATAATTGGACTGGACATATTCACAATGGCACAAGCGATGATCATAAGATCGTCGAGAATCGGCAAAAATCGAATATCAATTTTATTGTTGAAAAACGAAAAAATTCGAATTCGTTGAATAGCTCTTTCGACGTGGACTCGAGCTGCAGCAATAGATACATTTTGTGCTGCTTCCACTTTGCTCAGCTGTGTCTGGGGTGCTCTCAGGAATGGAGGACGTACCAATTTCACATTTCGTCGTTTACATTGTTCATCTATCATGAATCCTTTGTCGGTCATCACTGCTTCGTCTGGAGCTAAGCGATCCAACACTTCTTCTTCTATGACGATCTGCTTATCAGCGGATTTTCCTCCATATCCAGAACTTACGTACGAAATACTTCCACCGGGCGTAACACCAATCAAATATTTAGCTGTTTCACGTGACTTGTAATGAGAGTAAGTATTTATGCGACAATGCAAGCATTTGGGCTTCGTGATTGGCAGTTCGGTGCAATCAAGAACTACAACCACATCTTCGAATTTTGGCTTGAAGTAATGAGGAATGTTTTTTGCAATTTGTTCCGTAGTAGGCCAGTATATCAAAGCCTTCAAGGCTGCGGACAAAATTGGAACCGTACGGTGAAAGCAAGCAGATACGGTTTGTACATGGATACGAAACAGCACCGATATACACCGAAAAGATAAATTAGTTTTAAGCTTAACAAATACAATGAGAATTTTTCGCTTAACTTTTCAAAAGGACCTAAGTAACATTTTTTTCATGATTTAATTTGAATATTGCAATCAATAGCTTTCATGTTGTTTCTGTTAATTGCGCTATTCAAATTAATTCATGAAAAAAATGTTACTTAGGTCCTTTTGAAAAGTTAAGCGAGATTTCTTCTTCAATTGTCAATGTAGAATTCTTTTTTCTTTTAAAGTCCTTCAATGTACTTATAACAGTGCCGATGAAATGCAACATGGACTTCGATTGCAATCCTGTCCAAGCAACCAGTTCATCTTCATCCTCATCAAAAGAGATGGCACATGACCGTTTCATTTGACGTTTCTCGATGTCGGTTGTATCAACCTGAATCCCGGCATCCATAAAAGTGGGCACCGAATACTGGAACGTCTCAATATTTTCGAAATCCTTCTTGTGACAATCCTTTTGGAGCGATCGATTTTCAGCCCTCTCGGCGCGACGCTTTATGCTTGCTTCCTTGGAAGCTGATACGTGGGGTAAACTCGAATCTGGAACAGCAGATGGTTTCAGTATCAGGCGGTCGGTTTGTCGATTAACGGCTATAATAAAGAAGGATGAAAATGAATATATTTCATGTTATATTAGGCTGATTATAAACATTATACTTACTTGGCGAAATAAAGTTTTTAATGCTGAAATGAAGACTGCAAACACGAGTCGTCTTAGTCGGTTCATACTTCAAACTGAGGTTCTTCGTCCAAACGCGATATCGCTTTTCATCACTTTTCGGGGGAAAAGCATGAAAAGATATTCCCGGCTTGTATCGCTGCTTGCGACCCGGAGCACAGCAAATTGTCCGGTTACGAAAAACTGGTGCTGTTTCTTGAGTGTGCTTCGCTTTCCCGGCATCTACACTGTTAACCTCCAAATTTCCAGGAAAAACACTCTTTCAGTGTTCATTTTGGCCTCTGTAATAGGTACAAACGAAAAAATGATTATGGTATTTATTCTTTCTGTCCAATTCTATCACTAGAGTTATTAAACATAACGTATCATCGATAATAGAATAAAAAATGCTTTATCTAAAGTAGACAGTTTTTTGTGGTACTGAAACATACCCAAATTGGAAAGGTTTTTCTATGCACAAATCGAATAAATAGAACAAGTTTCTACTTACCGGCAGTAAATTTACTATTCAGATAATCGATATCACCTCAAAAATCCACAAGATCGAGTTGAATTTACTGAAAATAAATCAAATTCAAACGCTACGAAAATAACTTTGTTTGTTTACTTTTTCGTCACGCACATTCCAAACTAAAGTAGGTGGCGACACCGTACCTTCGTAGTCGCGAATTTTGTTTTGACATTTGCACAAATAGAATTGGGCGTCATTGATATGTTGGTTTTCGATATTTTTGAAAATGAGAACGCGGAGAGAGTATATTTTTGAAAATTTATGATTTATTCGTGCATGTTTTGATTTATAATTTATTCCAGCGTCCACGTCCATTTCTGCAGGAATTCTTCCAGATTTTCGTCCAATATTCCTCCGAATAAAGATCCCTCCTTAGCCGTGTGGTAAGACGCGCGGCTACAAAGCAAGACCATGCTGAGGGTGGCTGGGTTCGATTCCCGGTGCCGATCTAGGCAATTTTCGGGTTGGAAATTGTCTCGACTTCCCTGGGCATAAAAGTATCATCGTGTTAACCTCATGATATACGAATGCAAAAATGGTAACTTGGCTTAGAAACCTCGCAGTTAATAACTGTGGAAGTGCTTAATGAACACTAAGCTGCGAGGCGGCTCTGTCCCAGTGTGGGGATGTAATGCCAATAAGAAGAAGAAGGAACATCCAGGAATTCCTTCAGTAATTTCTCCAGGAATTCCTTTCAATAATCCTCCACCAATCCCTCCAGAACTTCTGGATATTCCTCCAGGAATGCATCCGCATATTTCTCTAGGAATTCCACTGAATATTCTCCAGCAATCATGGAAGAATATCCAAAGGAATTTGTGGAGGAATATCCGGAAGAGTGCCTGTAGGAATATCTGGAGGATTTCCTGAAGAAGTATCTGAAGGTATTCCTGAGGAATCTATATACATAAAAATGAATTTCTGTCTGTCTGACTTGGAAACTACTAAACCGATCGGCGTGAAAAATTGTATGCAGGGGTTTTTGAGTCCGGGGAAGGTTCTTAAGATGGTGCAAGATCCCTCCCCCTATTGGAAAGGAGGGCTCCCATACAAATGAAACAGAAGTGATTGCATAACTCGAGAACTAATAAGAGAATAAATCAATTTCAGGCGAAACGAAGTTCGTTGGGTCTGCTAGTATAAAATAAAATCCTTAAGGAAAATACGGATGAATTCTCAAAGGAATACACGGAAGAACATTCAAAAGAATTTCTGAAGGAATATCCGGACACATTTCTAGAGGAATATCTGGTAGAATCCTTGGAGGAATGTTCGGAGGAATTCCTGAAAAAGAATCCGAGAGGATTCCTGAAGAAATATCCGGAACTCCTGGAGGAATATCCGTAGTATTCTTTAAGGTAGGAATATCCAGAGGAATTCCTGGCAATCCATACGAAAGAAATTTGTCTTATTTCAAATATTTGTTCCGATTGTCTTATGATATTTTAAACTATACTTTCACATGTTTTTCTCTACTCAAACCTATATGAATTTAGCAACTATAAAAATAAAAATGTAGCGTCTTCGAAAAAATATTGCCCTCTTCCTACCGATGCAAGAAGCATTTTTTGCCCTCCTCGTAAATGGAGATGTAATGAAAAGGCTGTAATTTTATTCCGAGAACGAACTTTTGCCTTGATAGGAGAGACGACTATTATATACTAATTGACTTAATTCGAGGAATTGAGCCGATATCTGTATGTGTGTGTGTATGAATGGGCTTAAAAAAGCTCAGTTTTTAGTTACTCTTATGTTCAATTGACTTGCTTGTAACAAGTTGTAAGGACTGTTCAGTTTATTGAGAGGACACTTTCACATGACGATATAAAACAGACATATTGGTCAATTTTGATACAGTTTGCTTTATCGTATATAATAATACACTGTCAATCAACTGTAATTTTTGAAAAGAGATAAAGCAGGTAAAATCCAACATCCAATGGCGCCTATTGTCAAAGCTTCTCGAATTTCGCGTAAACATAAGTTCCACAACACATTTTTTTATAAGCAAATTTGACAGTTGTAATAAAAAATGCAAATCCCGTTTTCAACAAAATCATAAAGAAGATCAGAAAGAAAAACACTGTCATTGATTTGTCGATATCCAGAAACATTAGAGCCTGTGGCAGCCCGAAAACGGAATATAAACGGTTTTAGCTGTTAAAAATCCAATAAATTGAGATTGTTATAAATATCGCAAATTTCTGAGTTAGAAATGTTTCGTTGATAATTGGATTTCATGTCTAGAAGGGCAGCTAATATATTCAACGAAACAAAACAGATTTGTAAAAAGATTGGTGGTTTAAAAAAACATCGACAGTACAATGTGTCCTCTTTATAAAGTGAACAGTCCTTATTCAATAAGACATTCTGTACTTCTATTGAAAATGAGCCGCAGCTATGGGCTCAGAAATTTTGATCAATATTTGAATATTGATTCAGCTAAACGATTAAAGCTTGGTAAACGAAGCTTCAAATTGTTCAACCTCAAATTCAGCTTTGTCGTACCCCAGCCAATCCGTCATCCAATATACCAAACTACATACCATCCTTAGTCGTATATGAGGATGTGCAACATGCGATTCTCCGGGTTTGGATACCCTCTCCTAGCAAACCGCATATGAACGTGCGGACAAAACGTCTTGATCGGCTTCTTTCAACTCGGGAGACGGCGCGTTCATTCGCTCATCTTCGCAGTCGTGATGATGACGGCCGGCGATGGTTCTTGCACCCTCCTTCCTTCCCACAACTTGCATCAAAAGGAAGTCTATTGAATTGGAATAGCTTTGCCGAACCGAAAACATAACCAGTACGAATCCGGATGGGAGTATTTACTTCTGCGCCGGTGCATAAAGAGGGTAGGTACTTACCAGAAATTTATTATTCCAATTCATTTGATTTAAATTTCATATTTATAACTAGTTTAACTACTTCCAATAGTGCTTCTGGTGGTGCAGTGGTGACGATGGTAGCGGGCGGGGCCATGGGATGGTAGCAAACGGGAATTCACGTGGACGTGTTTCTGGATGACTGGGAAAGGATTCACTCGAGCTGGATGATTGGCTCACGACTTCTGGTGGCGGTTTCTTCTCGCCATCCCGTTTCCAGAGCGATGCTGTTTAGCATGCCGCTTTATGCGGGTTTCAGGCAGTGTGACAGGAAGCCTAAGTTACTCATCATCGTACCGTAGAGACGATTTAATGAGACTGAAAATTATGGAATTAGACGACGGGAGGAGTAATTATGATTCACATTTTCTCTTTTCGCTCGTTGCAGTGTGCCACGGCTTCTTGACGCTGAACTGAAATGAGCAATCGTCATGGCATGCTGGGATGCAGTTGGATGGAAATGGAGTCGATCAGTTCAATGAGATCGCTTGCGCCATACAAAGTAGGGCTGTATTCAGCACGAAAGGGGAAATTTGTCAGTTAATCAACCGTTCACATGGCTCATTAGATGACACGAAGCATTTTACGCACCTGACTCCGAAAAAGGAAAGACCGAAAGAGGCACAAAAACTTCCGAGTCATTTCGTACAATGAAGAGAAGAGAATCCCACAGCCAGCCAGCATCACTATGGTGGCAACGTCCTTCCTGATCGGTATGCCGGGGGCGATGATCATTATGATTGTAGGCACAGAGGCAGATCCTTGTGACTTTGGGCTCCCGAGGCGTGTTTTAAAACTGCCTTCTGGAGGGTATAATAATTGAGTCTTCTTCCTTCTCGGGACTTTTTCTTTGATCTGGAAAGATTCGTGCGATTTGGAGATGGTCGCCGTGCTTTTTTTTTTGGTAGCATCATCATTATCGTTCAAATTTTCTCCGAGTCCTCCTCATGAGAAAATTAGTTTCTTTTGTGGTTTATCGTTACTCTTTCCTTACACTTGAATCGAGAGCCGGTGCCGGTGATGTATAGGGTTATTTTTCCAATTCATTGCCGGGGAACACTGGTCTGTTCTTTCTACTATTCGAAAAAGCGCTCTTCGGGGGTTTTTGTTCTGACAAGATGAGAGCAGATAGGAAGAAAATTAAAATTCGAAACGCTTATTACGATTAATTGGGAAGATTTCAGGGTCTGGAATCTAACCTTGGTTCGTTTGCTCCCGGGGTCCGCTGTTGACATCGCGCGAGCTTCTTTTCAAAGTACCGCTCATCAACATTCAGATCACTGCAAAGTGGAACGATCCTAGGAAAATTGCAACACAACCGCAACCTCTTCAACTTGGTCGCTGTCGTCGTCGCTCGTCATCGTTTCAATCACAGTTGGCCGCGCCGATCGCATCTATGAGCAAAACAGGTCGCCACGGCGCGGCAGTAGATGTAGTAGGCGGTGTCTATATCAAACTCTCTCAAACAGAACCCGGGCAACTATAAGCTGGAACAAAAGTGCCGTTCCAAAGGGCAAAATCGGTTTATGAAAGTAATTGCATATTTGCTCATATTTTGCTTCGTTCCTTCTTTCCGCTTCGCTCGTTACATTTTAATCTAGATAAAGAACCATTGCACCGTTTTTGTGTGCATGTATCGGCCCGGGTCCAATCTTCCCCTTTGAGCAAGAGCGTTCCCGAGCGAGGTGCGAAAACTTCCCTTTCCTCTTAGCGACAGAGGAAAAATCAATTTCAGCCTGCCTCGATCCTTGACTAATTTCCAATCGTAAACCTTGATTCGGCGCGAGGCCACCAGTCGATCGCAGCAAACCGATCAAACAACACGAAAGCACTTTACCGCCTACTTGGACTCCGACCGTGTGCCCCATCACCCGACAGGACCTTATGGGTGGACTTGGCTCAGTCTCGCACTCTCTTCATGCCATTATTTATTTACGGCAGTCCAAGGAGTCGAACGAGATATGAAATTTACGATTTCATTAAATTTTAATTAACTTTTTTTCCACAGACCTCCTGAGCGGAGGTTGGAGAATTGAACGTTCCTACTTCCATCGGACGATCGCTCAAGCGAACTCAACTGTCGAATTACAACCGATGACAGTTGGATTTTTCACTCTGTCTAGGCGCTGTGAGCTCGTCGATAGAGAGACAACCTGTAAATTACTCAAATTACCGATTCTTCTTCGGTTGTTGCGCCGGGGAATTACACTACCGAGGTACATGACTTTCGCGTGGTCACTGATCGGAATAATTAGTTTTCTATCATTGCTGCTGCCATACGATGCACGATTCTGAAGGCTCAGACCCAATGTAGTTGGCGATGCCGCACAACAAATTGCAATAACCTTTTAATCATCGGACCGATGTTGGCCGGAATTCACACGATGTTAGAGGGATGAGAAATTCTGTTGGTTTGTCAGATTTTTCGTGCCGCAAATGACCCTTCCCGTCAAAAATTTCATTTCGCTTTACTGTTTGTTATTTAAGGTCAACTTTTCCAAAAAAAACTATATTTTTGAATCCTTTCATCATTTTTAAAATAAAAATAAAAATAAATAAAAAATGAAGCATGTGCAAACCGAAATTGCTTCCTGAAGAAATGTTATTGAAAATAATCCTGGTAGATTCTCCTGAGAAATTCGTGAAGTAATTTTGGGAGCAATCCTTGGGGATATATTTTTTTTAATTGATTAATTGAAGAAATTGAAGGAAATTGATAGCAAATTTTGAAGCAATTTCCGGAAAAAAAATCTTGGGGCATATTTTCAAATTTTTAGTGGAACTTCCAAAGAATTTCCTACAGAAATTTCGACGGAAATTCCGGAAAAAAACATCCTGGATGAATTTCTGAATAAATTTCTGGGAGAATTTTCAAAATTTATGAAACATTTCCGGAAAAAAATCCGGATGAAATTGTTGAAAATATGCTTGAAGGAATTTCGAAGATATTTCGGAAAGAAAGACCGTGGGAGCTACTGGAATTCCCTGGTAAGAACTTTTGAAGGATCTGATTTATTGTATTACCGATGTTGTTCACATAATTGTCATCATCATCATCTGAAAACTCTGATTCCGACATGATCGTCTTCTCTGTTTCTTAGATGAGGAATTCCTCAGACGAGAACGTCCTGGACTGCGAGGTACAGCCCTGACAACAGATGGATGGACCAGTTTGGCAAGCAAACGGTATTTCAATGTCAACCTTCACTCGCGGATGGTGTACCAACTTGGGACACTTCTCATTCACGAATCGTTTCTGGTGGACAAGATAAAGCAAACCGCGGAACGGCTCTTAATAAGTTTTGCCATTGAAGATAATTTTGTAACCGCAGCTACAAATGCATGTTTGCATTGGGTTGGATTTGAATTGGATTTGGATTGGATTTGGATTGGATTTGGATTGGATTTGGATTGGATTTGGATTGGATTTGGATTGGATTTGGATTGGATTTGAATTGGATTTGGATTTGATTTGGATTGGATTGGGATGGGTTTTGGATTGGTTTGAATTGGATTTGATTTGGATTGGTTTGAACTGGTTTTGGATTGGTTTGGATTGGTTTGGTTTGAATTTGATTGGATTGGTTTGATTGGTTTGGATTGGTTGGTTGGTTTGGATTGGTTTGGATTGGTTTGGATTGGTTTGGATTGGTTTGGTTGGTTTGGATTGGTTTGGATTGGTTTGGATTGGTTGGATTGGTTTGGATTGGTTTGGATTGGTTTGGATTGGTTTGGATTGGTTTGGATTGGTTTGGATTGGTTTGGTTGGTTTGGATTGGTTTGGATTGGTTTGGTTGGTTTGGTTGGTTTGGATTGGTTTGGTTGGTTTGGATTGGTTTGGATTGGTTTGGATTGGTTTGGTTGGTTGGATTGGTTTGGATTGGTTTGGATTTGGTTGGTTTGGATTGGTTTGGATTGGATTTGGATTGGTTGGTTTGGATTTGGTTTGGATTGGTTTGGTTGGTTTGGATTGGTTTGGTTGGATTGGTTTGGTTGGTTTGGTTGGTTTGGATTGGTTTGGTTGGTTTGGATTGGTTTGGATTGGTTTGGTTGGTTTGGATTGGTTTGGATTGGTTTGGTTGGTTTGGATTGGTTTGGATTGGTTTGGATTGGTTTGGATTGGTTTGGATTGGTTTGGATTGGTTTGGTTGGTTTGGATTGGTTTGGATTGGTTTGGTTGGTTTGGATTGGTTTGGATTGGTTTGGTTGGTTTGGATTGGTTTGGATTGGTTTGGATTGGTTTGGATTGGTTTGGATTGGTTTGGATTGGTTTGGATTGGTTTGGATTGGTTTGGTTGGTTTGGATTGGTTTGGATTGGTTGGATTGGTTTGGATTGGTTTGGATTGGTTTGGATTGGTTTGGATTGGTTTGGATTGGTTTGGATTGGTTTGGATTGGTTTGGATTGGTTGGATTGGTTTGGATTGGTTTGGATTGGTTTGGATTGGTTTGGATTGGTTTGGATTGGTTTGGATTGGTTTGGATTGGTTTGGATTGGTTTGGATTGGTTTGGATTGGTTTGGATTGGTTTGGATTGGTTTGGATTGGTTTGGTTGGATTGGTTTGGATTGGTTTGGATTGGTTTGGATTGGTTTGGATTGGTTTGGATTGGTTTGGATTGGTTTGGATTGGTTTGGTTGGTTTGGATTGGTTTGGATTGGTTTGGATTGGTTTGGTTGGTTTGGATTGGTTTGGATTGGTTTGGATTGGTTTGGATTGGTTTGGTTGGTTTGGATTGGTTTGGATTGGTTTGGATTGGTTTGGATTGGTTTGGATTGGTTTGGTTGGTTTGGTTGGTTTGGATTGGTTTGGATTGGTTTGGATTGGTTTGGATTGGTTTGGATTGGTTTGGATTGGTTTGGATTGGTTTGGATTGGATTTGGATTGGTTTGGATTGGTTTGGATTGGTTTGGATTGGTTTGGATTGGTTTGGATTGGTTTGGATTGGTTTGGTTGGTTTGGATTGGTTTGGATTGGTTTGGATTGGTTTTGGATTGGTTTGGATTGGTTTGGATTGGTTTGGATTGGTTTGGTTGGTTTGGATTGGATTTGGATTGGTTTGGTTGGTTTGGATTGGTTTGGATTGGTTTGGTTGGTTTGGATTGGTTTGGATTGGTTTGGTTGGTTTGGATTGGTTTGGTTGGTTTGGATTGGTTTGGATTGGGTTTGGATTGGGTTTGGATTGGTTTGGTTGGTTTGGATTGGTTTGGATTGGTTTGGTTTGGTTGGTTTGGATTGGTTTGGATTGGTTTGGTTGGTTTGGTTTGGATTGGTTTGGTTGGTTTGGGTTGGTTTGGTTGGATTTGGGTTGGTTTGGATTGATTTGGATTGATTTTGGTTTGGATTGGTTTGGATTGGTTGGATTGGTTTGGATTGGTTTGGATTGGTTTGGTTGGTTTGGATTGGTTTGGATTGGTTTGGATTGGTTTGGATTGGTTTGGTTTGGTTGGTTGGTTTGGATTGGTTTGGATTGGTTTGGATTGGTTTGGATTGGTTTGGATTGGTTTGGATTGGGTTTGGATTGGTTTGGATTGGTTTGGATTGGTTTGGCTTGGATTTTGATTGGTTTGGATTGGTTTGGTTGGTTTGGATTGTGTTTGGATTGGTTTGGATTGGTTTGGGTTGGTTTGGATTGGTTTGGATTGGTTTGGATTGGGTTTGGATTGGGTTTGGATTGGTTTGGATTGGTTTGGATTGGTTTGGATTGGTTTGGATTGGTTTGGATTGGTTTGGGATTGGTTTGGGTTGGTTGGATTGGTTTGGATTGGGTTTGGATTGGGTTTGGATTGGTTTGGATTGGTTTGGATTGGTTTGGATTGGTTTGGATTGGTTTGGATTGGTTTGGTTGTGTTGGATTGGGGTTTGGATTGGATTTGGATTGGATTTGGATTGGATTTGGATTGGATTGGATTGGATTTGGATTGGATTTGGATTGGATTTGGATTGGATTTGGATTGGATTTGGATTGGATTGGATTTGGATTGGATTGGGTTTGGGTTGGGTTTGGATTGGGTTTGGGTTGGGTTTGGATTGGGTTTGGATTGGGTTTGGATTGGGTTTGGATTTTGGATTGGTTTGGATTGGTTTGGATTGGTTTGGATTGGTTTGGTTGGTTTGGATTGGTTTGGATTGGTTTGGATTGGTTTGGATTGGTTTGGATTGGTTTGGATTGGTTTGGATTGGTTTGGATTGGTTTGGATTGGTTTGGATTGGTTTGGATTGGTTTGGATTGGATTTGGTTGGTTTGGATTGGTTTGGATTGGTTTGGATTGGTTTGGATTGGTTTGGATTGGTTTGGTTGGTTTGGTTTGGATTGGTTTGGATTGGTTTGGATTGGTTTGGATTGGTTTGGATTGGTTTGGATTGGTTTGGATTGGTTTGGATTGGTTTGGATTGGTTTGGATTGGTTTGGTTGGTTTGGTTGGTTGGTTTGGTTTGGTTGGTTTGGTTGGTTTGGATTGGTTTGGTTGGTTTGGATTGGTTTGGATTGGTTTGGATTGGTTTGGTTGGTTTGGATTGGTTTGGATTGGTTTGGATTGGTTTGGATTGGTTTGGATTGGGTTTGGATTGGTTTGGATTGGTTTGGATTGGTTTGGATTGGTTTGGATTGGATTTGGATTGGTTTGGATTGGTTTGGATTGGTTTGGATTGGTTTGGATTGGTTTGGATTGGGTTTGGTTCGTTTGGTTGGTTTGGGTTGGTTTGGGATTGGTTTGGATTGGTTTGGATTGGTTTGGATTGGTTTGGTTGGTTTGGATTGGTTTGGATTGGTTTGGATTGGTTTGGTTGGTTTGGATTGGTTTGGATTGGTTTGGATTGGATTGGTTTGGATTGGTTTGGATTGGTTTGGATTGGTTTGGTTGGTTGGATTGGTTGGTTTGGTTGGTTTTGATTGGTTGGTTGGATTGGTTTGGATTGGTTTGGATTGGATTTGGTTGGTTTGGTTGGTTTGGATTGGTTTGGATTGGTTGGATTGGTTTGGATTGGTTTGGATTGGATTTGGATTGGTTTGGATTGGTTTGGTTGGTTTGGATTGGTTGGATTGGTTTGGATTGGTTTTGGATTGGTTTGGATTGGTTTGGATTGGTTTGGATTGGTTTGGATTGGTTGGATTGGTTTGGATTGGTTTGGATTGGATTGGTTTGGATTGGTTTGGATTGGATTTGGATTGGTTTGGATTGGTTTGGATTGGGTTTGGATTGGTTTGGATTGGTTTGGATTGGTTTGGATTGGGTTTGGATTGGTTTGGTTGGGTTTGGATTGGTTTGGATTGGTTTGGATTGGTTTGGATTGGTTTGGTTGGTTTGGATTGGTTGGATTGGTTTGGATTGGTTTGGATTGGTTTGGATTGGTTTGGTTGGTTTGGATTGGTTTGGATTGGTTTGGATTGGTTTGGATTGGTTGGTTTGGATTGGTTTGGATTGGTTTGGATTGGTTTGGATTGGTTTGGATTGGTTTGGTTGGTTTGGATTGGTTTGGTTGGTTTGGTTGGTTTGGATTGGTTTGGATTGGTTTGGATTGGTTTGGATTGGTTTGGTTGGTTTGGATTGGTTTGGATTGGTTTGGATTGGTTTGGATTGGTTTGGATTGGTTTGGATTGGTTTGGATTGGTTTGGTTGGTTTGGATTGGTTTGGATTGGGTTTGGATTGGTTTGGTTGGTTTGGTTGGTTTGGATTGGTTTGGATTGGTTTGGATTGGTTTGGATTGGTTTGGTTGGTTTGGATTGGTTTGGATTGGTTTGGATTGGTTTGGATTGGTTTGGATTGGTTTGGATTGGTTTGGATTGGTTTGGATTGGTTTGGATTGGGTTTGGATTGGTTTGGATTGGTTTGGATTGGTTTGGATTGGTTTGGATTGGTTTGGATTGGTTTGGATTGGTTTGGTTGGTTTGGTTGGTTTGGATTGGTTTGGATTGGTTTGGATTGGTTTGGTTGGTTTGGATTGGTTTGGATTGGTTTGATTGGTTTGGATTGGTTTGGTTGGTTTGGATTGGTTTGGATTGGTTTGGATTGGTTTGGATTGGTTTGGATTGGTTTGGATTGGTTTGGATTGGTTTGGATTGGTTTGGATTGGTTTGGATTGGTTTGGATTGGTTTGGATTGGTTTGGTTGGTTTGATTGGTTTGGATTGGTTTGGATTGGTTTGGATTGGTTTGGATTGGTTTGGATTGGTTTGGTTGGTTTGGATTGGTTTGGATTGGTTTGGATTGGTTTGGATTGGTTTGATTGGTTTGGATTGGTTTGGTTGGTTTGGATTGGTTTGGATTGGATTTGGATTGGTTTGGTTGGTTTGGATTGGTTTGGATTGGTTTGGATTGGTTTGGATTGGTTTGGTTGGTTTGGATTGGTTTGGATTGGTTTGGTTGGTTTGGATTGGTTTGGATTGGTTTGGATTGGTTTGGATTGGTTTGGATTGGATTTGATTGGATTTGGGTTGGATTTGGATTGAATTTGGATTGGATTTGGATTGGATTTGGATTTTATTTGGATTGGATTTGGATTGGATTTGGAGAGTACGGACCGGAACCATCGACGAAGACCACCGCGACGAAAACGGACTAGCGATTGAAAACTCGGTTCGTGGAACTGCAAATATCTCAACTTCATCAGGGATCAATGGTGCGAACGTTTAGAGGTAATCATACCATCTACCAGAGCTGCGGCAACACACATGAGCTGGGAACAGCTTTCATAGTGATGGGTGATATGCAAAGGCGCGTGATCGGGTGGTGGCCGATCAATGAAAGAATGTGCAGGTTGAGGATCAAAGGCCGGTTCTTCACCTTCAGCATAATCAACGTCCATAGCCCACACTCCGGAAGCACTGATGATGATAAGGACGCATTCTACGCGCAGCTGGAACGTGAGTACGACAGCTGCCCAAGCCACGACGTCAAAATCATCATAGGAGATTCGAACGCTCAGGTTGGCCAAGAGGAGGAGTTTAGACCGACTATTGGGAAGTTCAGCGCTCACCGGCTGACGAACGAAAACGGCCTACGACTAATTGATTTCGCCGCCGCAAAGGCTTCGTGCCGCGAGCCGAAATGTGCCGGGATAAGGATGAGAGCATCTTGACGGACGAACGTGTGGTGATCGAAAGGTGGAAGCAGCACTACGATGAACATTTGAATGGCGCTGAAAGTACTGGTAATGAAAGACAAGGCAGCGGAAGAGATGACTACATCAGTTCAGCGGACGATGGGAAGTTAAGGATGCCATCCAACAGCTAAAGACCAATAAAGCAGCTGGCAAGGATGGTATCGGAGCTGAGCTTATCAAGATGGGCCCGGAAAAGCTAGCCACTTGCCTGCACAAACTGATAGTCAGAATCTGGAAAACTGAACAGCTACCGGAGGAGTTGAAGGAAGGGGTTCACATTTATAAGAAAGGCGACAAGCTGGAGTGTGAGAACTTTCGAGCGATCACCATCCTTAATGGACTTAAAAGCACTCGGAGTATTCGAGAGACGGGTGCTTAGGACCGTATTTGACGGTGTGTGGCGGCGAAAAATGAACCATGAGCTCGCCCAACTCTAGGGCGAATCCAGTATCCAGAAGGTAGCTAAAGCCGGAAGGGTACGATGGGCAGGACATGTTGCAAGAATGCCGGACAGCAACCCTGCAAAGATGGTGTTCGCTTCCAATCCAGCAGGTACGAGACGGCGTGGAGCGCAGCGAGCGAGATGAGCAGACCAGGTGCAAATGGCGAGCGTGGGGAGTATTCGAGGATGGAGCGATGCGGCTTTGAACCGTGTATTGTGGCGTCAAATTGTTGATTCAGTGTTATCTGTTTAGATGTAGACTAAACAAATGAATGAATGAATTATCATCGGACTCGGCAAAATTATCCTACTTCAAAACTTGCCAAATTAGTTTCAACTGGATATAGTGATGATGGAAATTTTTTCTCTACCGTTACGCTGCTTTCATCCGAGAGCGAGATGTAAGCAATAATTATGCAAAGTAGCAACAATTCTAGGGGATAGATTTGGTGATCCTTGCTTCCGAGTAATTTCGTCATTGCATTAGATTCGGGTCCATTGCTTCCACGTCTACCAAGTAGGTATCAACACGGTTCAAATCGCAGCAATCCACCTGCTTTCCCACCAAATCATCGACTACGCCAGCTACGATCTTCACAACGGCGACGACAAGCAGGATTTGTGCAATGTCAGCACTTACTTGAGCTGTTTTCTTAGCTTTCAAGTACCATGTTCCGAATGCGCAACCAAAGCGCGTTTGTGTGCTCGATGTATGAAATTTATGCACTCACTTTTTTTTCTGCTGCGTTACGGATGGATAAAGCGACGAGATTGTGCAGAGTACGGTACAGTGCAGTGGGACCGCGATGCGAACACAGGTAAAGAGAGCGAGCTCCTCGTCCCGGGATCGCCCAGGAGAAACATTTTTACATGCATTTACTGTCTCGTTTGCTCGCGATTTTCACGTTATTGCACGCGTTGTCCACCAGGTAGAGTCGGCCCGTCCGTACACTGGGACAGAACTCATGATATGTAGTTTGGATGTGCGGTCATCTACTCTTTCTTCCCCTGTTCACTATTTGTTCTTCGTTTAAAAAGAGCTTCAACTTCTTAAAATCTAACGCATTGAAATCAACCATATCTTCTGCTGAGGTTATTGTAAAAGCTTTGAATGTCCAAGAAGATTTGTCCAGTGAAAATTTGTTTTGAAACCATTGTGCACTCTGTGGGTTAACGATAGTGGTGCGGGGGGTGACGCAGTTAGTCTTACAAATATGTAGCTGCATTAACGTTTAAATTTACATTTGCCAGCTTAGTCAGGGCCCGAGGGGCTTTTTCGGGTTCGCTCATCGCCCCGCGGGAGGACAGCCGAGCCAACTCCAATTTGAAAAGTGCTCGTTATAAAATTATTATTATTAACTGCTGGTAAAAGGACATTAATGGCTTCATAGCGGCAGAATTAATTTGCATACATTTGTACGAATGATCGTCCAATTTGCTTCCATGCTTGCATTTGCTGCAACCGGCGACGCGTCTGACCCGATAGAGGGCAGCTGCATTCTCCAAGATCGTGCCTACCCATCATCATCATATCGCGTACAAACTTCTGACATCGAATGGTAATAAAAGTTAGACACCACCAGCTTCCATGCTTTCAATTCAGTCGTTAAAAAAAAGACGTTAGATACGGACAGGTTCGTTGCACCTTTGACACGCACCTGACTCACGTATGGTGTGCCAATGCTGTTGAATGTGTTTCGTGATAACTTAAACCTAGTTGGAATATATTTATTACTTGTTGAAATAAATTCACGACAAAACACTTCAAGTTCGTTCTCAATACTTCTGCACAACGATCAGAAAAAAGCACTTTCATTTTTAAGGTTTTGACTGTCTTTTGACTATGGTGTGTCTCGTCGTGGTGGGCCGAGCTGATAGGCCTACTTGACCTAATAAAGCTCTAAATACCGCAACCGATCAAAGCAATCCGAGGGAGTAATGGTTCCTCCTCCTGCTCGAGAAGCAGTTGATTAATTTGCATTTTACGCTTCGATTTAGCAAAGTACACACGGCGAAGTCACTCACTCATTTGACTCCTTTCGGGGTGTTTGAATGATTGATTGATTGATTCGAAAAATGTCAATTTCCTTTCACTGCGACGCGACGCAGCGATCAGCGGAGGTCGCAAACTGATTTCGGAATTCGGGTGTCTGAGCGATCACACAATTACCAATTGTAACGGTGGTTCGGGGCGTGTAAATTTTAATTTTCAACCGAACAAAGTGCGTTTGAAAAATTGCCTCGACGAATTTGGGTTTTTCGTTCATTGAATCGCTTTGGAACATCAGAATTTTTGTTCTGACTTGACTCGACTGGGATTGAATTGTGCTCCGTCATGGACGCGCAGGTTCGGGACCGTTCTTGAAACCAGGGGGACCTGCAAGTCATGTACACAAAGGGGTCTAATAGGTACTTGCCGGTAATAAGTGGCTTCTTTTGGATGAGGGGGAGAAAAAAGAATTCTTGCGGTGATCCGAAGTCAATAGCTATCGATTTTATAGACAACGTTCGGCATGTAGCATTCTTCCACCCAAGTCCAAGTCGGTAATTGAAGTAGAACGTCGTCGTCATCGGCGGCGAATGGGACGCATGTTTTAATTGGGAAAATTAGTCGGACAATGTTCTGGTTGCTGCGCCAGTAGCGCTGGAACGAAAAAGCGCTCGATCGGTTTATGGGAATGAAGCAAAGCCCGATTTCATGATTGAGGGCATATTCATCACGATAGAACTACGCAGTTAGGATTTGGCGCCAAATGTTAGTAAGGGTCATTCCAATTACTTACATAGAAAACTTTTCCTGGAACGGGATTCTCGTTCTCGTATATCGTACAAACTTCCATGGAAATACCGAAGAATTTTCCGAATATTGGCTCGATCGACCATTGCGTTCTGAAAATATTTCAAAATAAAACATTGCTTTTTGCCCCGGAAAAAATCAAAATCGATTTTTTTTAGTAATTTCTGCAATACAGTCAAATAAGCGCAAACAGATTGTTTAACGATTTATTATAGTGAATTTTCAATTAATGTGCGACCAAATCCCACACTGTATAGAAAGTTTATGTTTTGTGTTATTTATAAGTCGTAGGGTTATGATTAATAATTTAAAAAAAGTTTCCCAGCTATCTTGTACAACCCTCAATATCAATCCGCCGTTTATTCTGCATCTGATTCGTCAAATTTTAGAAATGAAAAAACGGATTATAAACTCACAATCTTTTTACCTTTCCCAAAACGGTGTAGATATTTAAATTATCACCTACTTGGGAACCATTGTTCTGCTCCATCCAATGATTGTTTGTATCTAGCAACACAGCACATATTTATTTTTACTAACAAACTTGCAATAGTGTAACGGTACCAATATAGGAGGTATTAGTGGATCCAAAAAAGATTTTTTTTTAATTGATAATTATGGGAAATTTAGAAGTGAGAAGAGAAAAGTTAGAAGTGAAAAATGAGAAGTGATAAGTAAGGAGTGAGACATGAGAAATGAGAAGTAAGAATAATATAGAAGTGAGGTTTAGAAGTGAGAAGTGAAAAGCGAGAAATTAGAAGTTAGAAGTGAAGTGAGAGAAGTAAGGAGTGAGACATGAATTGTGTTAATTGAGAAGCAAGAAGTGAAAAATGAAGAGTGAGAACTGAGAAGTGAAGTGAAAGAAGTGAGAAGAAAGAAAAAAGAAGCGAGACGTGAAAAGTCTGAAGTGAAACGTAAGATGTGAGAATTGAAAATTGTTAAAATATTTTTTTTCGTTTGCCTTCTTCCTTTTTTTCTTGAGTAGTTCTCGCTGAGACCGCCACTACTTGCACAAGGTTCTCAAAATGCCTTAAATTATGTTCATTCGAAAGCTTTCGGCGACTATATGAAGGATCAGAGTAAAATTACTCAGAACCCTCGATAGTAATACACGTCCCTCAGATGGACCCCTCGATAATTAAACACGACGTCACTTTTATGGACCCCTCGATTTTTGTCACTTCTTGACTCACCAAAATTGTCATAACTCCAACATTTCTCAACCGATCTTAGAGGTCAGCATATCGTTGGAAAGAAGAAGAGTGTGGCCTCAATTTGGAAAACGGAGATAGTCATATTTAAATTAGTCGCCCACTTGGATTTATCTTGAAAACAATTTTTTGTTATGTTCGCAACCATATATTTTGAATATTAATACATCGTTAGAAATCTTAGCCAATTTTGTGCTTCGTGTCCAAAAATATCAGGTGTATGTTTTTTTCTTTCAACAGTTATGTAGGGGAAACTGGACACACGTGATCCCCGGGGACACATGAACCCCCCCACTGTTTTCTCAATAACTAATCACATTTTTATACCACTGATTGGTGTAAACAGATTCGTTAGACAGATAATTGAATCTGAGTAACATTTGATGTTAGTTCCTGTATGTATATGGCTTTTAGAAAGGTTTCAAATGTTTTCAGTTCGAAACCTTTTTGAAAATTAACGAAAATTCTTTAAAAAAAACCTCAAAAGCCAATTCCAGAGAGGGAAATAAAGTTTTATTAACAAATGGTGAAAAGGCTCAAAAACTTGCTCAGCAGTTCGAGAGTGCCCATAATTTTAGTCTAGGTCTCACTAGTCCTATTGAAAAAAGAGGTGTGCGCTGGTCCGATTTTCGTCGGCGGCGGCGTTTGTCAAAATTTTGGCCGGCGGCGGCGGCGTTTTCGGCGTCACGCCGAAAGCCATTTTAGCCGGCGGCGGCGGCGTGAATCGGCGTGGCGATTTTCGTGACGTTTTTCTAAGAATTTTTTTTTGCATTTTTCGGAATATTTTCAAGACATTAAAAGAAGAATCTTTTGAATTTCGCATGAAAAATCTAATGAACTTCTCCAGAAAATTTTTTACAAAATTTGGAAAATGTTTTCGAGCAGTCTTTGTAATTCCCAAATAAAATTGTTTGGAGTTTCAGCAGAAAAATCGTCGCAATTTACATAAGAAACTTCAGAATTTTCACAAAAAAATGTTTTTAACTTCTACAGGAAAAACTTCAGAAATTTACAAAAAGTTCCTGTTGAGTATTCTTCAAATTTTTCACAGAAAATTCTTGATAATTGTAGGAGAGTGCGGTTGGTAGAATGGGTGTTTAACCGTTGGCTTTCTCAGTCTAGAATAATAAAGACGGCTAGTTTGGCATGGCCAACAATAAAACAGTAATTTCTTAAGAATTTCCGCGGGAGACTCTAAGGAGTTTTCAAGAAAAAATCTCTGGAATGTTCACGAGAAATTGTCCGTAAGTTAAACGGAAACTTCTTTGGAACTTCCATGGAGGATTGTTCAAAATGTCTCAACGAAAAATTGTTCGAAATTATTGGATTTCTACGGGAAATTCTCTGTACATTAGACGTTCGATAACTGAAAGTAATTTAACTGCAATGCAGTATTTCGATAGTTACATCAGTTTTGCAGTTATCGGATAGCTGAGCTTCAAAATGATATCATATTCGATGATAGCTGTGTAGCGCTGAACAATCAGGTGCACTTCTTTTCTGACGTCGTCTGACCAGTACTGGAATTAGTCGTGATCGTCATAAGACAGAGAGCAAAACGCCTTTTTCTATTTCAGGCGACCAAATGAAAAAATAGTGGGTTCTTTGATCAAATTGGCATGAAAGGCAGTCATGAAATGGTGTTGTGCTTTATTTTAAAATTAAAATTTCTAAATTATTTTAAGATATATACGAAGAATAGTAACTAGTCAATAAATTAATAATGTTCCTTCAATTCCCCAGGGTGGAAGTGGTAATAAACACAAAAATAAACATATCTTGCACATTCTCATGCCCTGTCACGGGACAAATATTTTTTGAGATTTTTGTAGCATGACCTTCATCCTTCACGTTTCTAAAGATATTGAAAGGGGCAGATATGTAAACATCGCGTGACATCTCTCATTGAAAATGAGAAATTCCAGTACTGCGTCTGACAATTGTTCGCCGTCTAGAATTCGTCGCAGTTATCGAACGACTCGTGTATTGTCCATAAGAAATTCTTGGAAAATCCCATTGGCCGCAAGCGACAGACGGCCGAACTGGTAATTTGGCCCAAATAGTCATTTGCCCTAACAGGTCGTTAGGCCGAATAGGTCATCAGCCCAAAAATGCTGTTTGGCCGAAATGGTCGTTTGGCAGAATGGAATATTTGTCCGAAAATATAGTTTAGGCCAACAGGTTATACGGTCAAATGTCAATAACTGAACGGGTAATTTAATCCAAAATATACATCCATTTGGCCTAATGATATTTACGTTGAAAAGGCTAATTGTCAAACGACCGTTGAACGAAAATTCGTAACCTCTCTACTTTTTGAGTTGATACTGGCCTTTAAGCCAAAAGACATCTAACCAAATCCCATTAAGCCGAATTGAACGTTTATCCGAAACTGTTATCAGGTCAAACATGGTTTGGACATAAATGTAGTTTGACCGAAAACGACATACAGCCGAATTGGATATTCAGACGAACTGGTAATTTGGTCGAAAAAAATCGTTTAACCGAATAGATCATTTGACCGAAAATTCCGTTTGGTAGGAATGGTAATTTGGACCGAAAATGTCCTTTCTGCAAAACAACCCTTCCGGCCGAACGGCATTTTTTGTCAAATTTGTTGACAAAATAATCAATTTACCCGAGCAACACTTTTCAAAGAAGGTTGAAGAAAATACATTTTTGGGCCAAATGGCTCTTTCTACAAAATGACATTTTTTACCAAACGGCATTTTTGGTCAAATGACCTATAATGGGTCAAACGCCCAAACCAAGCTATCGGCCAAACTACATTTTACGGTCAAGCCAGTTTTGACCTGATAACAGTTTCCGTGAAACGTTTAGTTTTGCTAAATGGTCCTGGTTAGATGTCTTTTGGCCTAAAGGCCAGTATCGACTTAAAAATAGAGAGGCCACGGAATTTTGTTCAATGGTCAATAGACAAAAAGACCATTTCGCCAAACAAATGGCCATTTCTGACCATATTACCCGTTCAGTACGAGGTTCAGTCATTGAAATTTGGCCGTATTACCCGTTGGACCAAATGACTTTTTCGGTCAAATGGACCATTCTGTCAAAACAGTATTTCTACAAAATGGCATTTTTGGCCAACGATCATTTCGGCCGGACAACCTGTTAGGGCAAACGGCTTTTTCGGCCAAATTGCCAGTTCGGCCGTCTGTCGCTTTCGGTCAATGGAACTTACCAAGAATTTATAATCGAAAATAGAAAGAATTTTCTGAAAGAATCCAAAAAAACTTATAAATTCCGAGCAGTTTTTTCGATGTTTTAAAGTTGGCTATGCCAAATTAGCCGTTTAGTGATGAACTTCTCTCTGCGAAAAAAAACACTGTAATAAAGAATAAAAAAACTAACCGTCTTATATAATCTAGATTGGGGAAGTCAACGTAAAGCATCTCTTTTACCAGTCACAATTTTCTATGTGAATTTAAAAAAATACTCACCAGAAACTCAATAGGAACATTCCGTGGATATCCCGAATATTTTTCTATAGAAATTTGGAACAACTTCCCGTGAAAACTCTGAAGAGATTCTCATGTAAATCCCAAACAACTTTCCTTGGTAATTCCAAAGAGTTCTCGATACTTGAAAGTAGTTTCCGTGGAAAATCTGAGAATAATTTTCAAAAAAATATTCTGGAAAAACTGAAGATCTTTAATTAAAATTTGGAGGTGAAATTCAAAAAATTCTCCCGGTATTGTCTTGAAAATATCCAAAATAACTAATTCAGCTGAACGACACTTTCGACCGAATGTCCTTTTCGACCAAACGACTATTTCGGCCGAAGGACATATTCACGATTTTTTCAGCCAAAGGAACTGTTCGACCAACCCAAGTAGCACAAGCAACATCTTCCTAAAAGCACCTTGTCTCTATTCAGTTGCATTAGAGGCATTGGAAAAAATCAAAGCACGAAAACGTTCGAATTGTGATCAATGTTTCATTGACATTGCAATACAGTACGCGTTTGACATTTAACAACAAACAAACAAAACTTCATAATCTTACACTAATAAAATTCCACACATTTTTATTGGCAAAAATCTAAAGAAATTTACAAATCAATTTTATGTGTGCGTTAATAACCACCCGCCATAGGAAAATTCACATAAAGGTTATTAGTTAATAATGGTGGCCAAATACATTACTGAGGTATAAGTTGATAGCAAGTGATCTTTCTTTAGATGGAGAACTACTATTAAAAAATAAAAAGATTGTTATACCAAGAACTCTACAGACTCGCGTCCTAAGACTGGCCGTAGATGCAATGAAGAAGCTACTACGAGAAAAAGTGTGGTGGTTACGCATCGATGTAATGGTGGATGAATTCGTCAAAGCATGTAACGGCTGACTACTGGTCTCAAATCCAATAACTGAATCGATGGTTAGAACACCGCTACCAGCAGGTCCATGGCAAAAACTAGTTTTGAATTTTACAGAAGTTTCTAATGGTATTCATCTTTTAGTTGTCATTGTTTATTTCTCCAGATTTCCCAAAATCAAAATAATGACATTCATAACTGCCAAAGCAACTATGTTCAAATTACGTACTATTTTTGCTCGATTTGGATTTCCCAATGAGCTTGTATGTGACAACGGCCATCCATTCGGATCGGACGAGGTCAATAACTTTTGCAAGGCATCTGGGATAGAAATCAAACACTCGCCCCATTTCAGAATGGATTGGTCGAACGCTATAACCGAACACTCCTCAAATCAGTCAAAATAAGTGTGGCCCAAGGACGAGACTGGAAGAACGATTTAACTAATTTTTTGTTGGCTTGCCGAAATACACCACAATCTACTACAAATGAAACTCCAGCAAAATTAATGTTCGGCCGTAAGCTGAAGGATAAACTACCCCGAGCATCAACACATACCGAAGAAAAATACGTAAAGCTCGGAGAAACAAACCACGCAAGGAAGGAGAAGGGAAGAATCTATGGAGACAATCGACGACGAGCGAAACATTCAGCAATTGACGTGGGAGACCATGTAGTGGTGAAGAACTTTGTGAACCGTAACAAGTTAACATCTACTTTTGATCCACAACCTTACTTACGGATAAAAATGGATCCCGCCTCACCGTGGAAAATCTAAAAACCAACATTGAATAAGACAGACATATGAATCATACAAAACGGTTAACCTGTAGCAGCCCATTCTTCAAGCTTGAACAACCTGCAATAGTTTTTGATGAACTTGTCACACAGCAGGAAACGACACCGGTGAAGGAACCACACCAGGTAGAAATCAAGTCCCGTGAGGAACCATCTACTAGACCAGTAAGAAGCTCGAAAATGCGTGAAACAAGGAAGCCCCAATACTTGAATGATTACTTGGTATATAAATGTAATAAAATTAATTAGTATATAAATTGTTACAATTTGAAACTATTAAAGGAAAGGAGAGATGTAGTAGGCGTATAATAAAGATTCATTCGAAGGTACTACTTGACAACCGACGGTTGTGTTTTATTAGAAGTGAGAAAGCCCCCCCTCTACACGGGTAATGAAGGTATTTTCTACATACTTATCAGAAAACTTTCTAAGAGCTCTTTAGCCTTTTTGGTTAATTTATTTAACAAATGTTTTCGATTGGCATACTTTTCAAAAAAAAGTTGCCAAAGTTGTTCCAATTTTGAAGCCGGCCAAAAATCCAGCTGAGGTTTCTAGTCTAGTCGCCCAATTAGTTTGCTTTCTACAATAAGCAAATTGTTTGAAAAGATTATTTTAAATAGAATGATGGTTCATATTAATGACAATTCTATTTTTGCTGATGAGCAATTTGGTTTTCGCCATGGGCATTCAACCAAGTTTAATTCAAATTTTCGGATTTAATAATTCAACAATCTTGGTATTGATGATAATAAATGTAGAGTAATTTTCGCCGAAATACCGATCATATTCGCTGTCCAAACCTCCAGTTCCGAGGCTCCAATTGCGTCCGATAATTGCCATTAATAAAACTATTTGTCCTTAATAATACTGTCTCTCTTGCGTTTATTACAATTAAAGATTTGGTTTTATTAAGAGCATTGGATATTGTATTCATTGAGCAACGTTTAAAAGTCAGGATTGTGGAATAAAATTCAAGCTGTACAAATGAAAAAGGTAAATTTACATTGATTGTTTGAATTAATTTGGGATCAACCGGGGAGTAATTATTTACAGCGTTCATTTCTTTCAAAGTTCATTTCCATCCACTTTATCAATGTTTTAGCGCTGACCACCCACCAAAGTGAAGATATCGAACAGAACGATGCTAGATTTCACCTTTAGGATCCAATCACCGCCGTTAACATTATGTTTTAATTTTGCAAATTTAAAACAAATTCACGAAATACAAAAAATGACTCTACAGAATTACAAAATATCGATCCAACAGAAAATATGAAATTGGTGAATGGAATCAATGGGACTATCTTACTGTTGTAGAAATGCATTATCAAAAGGTTGAACAAGCAATTGACAATGCTCTTGCGAATATTGAGGTATGTGGTAGATAACTAATATGTGGTTTAATAAGAATATAAGACAGATTCGATTAGCAAGAAAGCTAAAATTGAACGTCAAACACAGATAGTTTGTGATGGTTTGTGATACAAAATACCTCACACTCCCCTACTGAACAAACAAAGCAACACTAATCGTAAACACCATAATTACATTAGCTTTATTTCCTCTTCATTCGCGAATTATCGGGCTGCTGCGATTTACGAGCGACACGACCCAAACCCCTCCGCCTACCCACCAACAACTCGTTCAATCGCCTGCTATGACTTCCAGGACCTCTCCGTTGTCGCCGAAGTCGTCGCTGCCCGTCACATCTTATCTATTGTGCCATTTTACAACTAAATATTTTCCCCCATGTGCGCTTCATATGCATTAATATTCCGTGCCGAACCTTGGAGAATCGTCGGGAATCGGGACAACCACGCTGTGCCGCGCCGGTGTGGACGTGGACTCTGCGAAGCCGGTAAAGCGACACGTCCGAATGCGATCCCGAGAGCCGTATGAATGAAAGTATCTGCCCGTTCGGTTCCTGATAAAACATCCGAGATTGGGTCGCTTCGCGAATTGGGAATGCGCTCCCGCGCGCTCGCTCGCATCACAGTTCTTGGCCACCGAGCAGCGAGAATGAGGTCCACCAGGAGTAGGAATTCCTTCGATCGGTCGGCCGGGAAAAGAAATGGAGTGAAATGTTCGTAACACAACACGATTCATATCGGATTTTCATCACGATTCACGTGTTACATGTGGTGAATATTTTATTTTTTTCCGAACGTATCAAGTAGAAGCTGAGTCGAGTGAGGTCAGGCGCAGGATGCATGTAGCACCGATTGGTCGTTCTTTGGCGGGGTGCATCCCATGCAACGAAATTCGGGATCCATTCGGCGAGGAAAAAGATCCACGTCTTTCTCCTGCTTCGGGTACCACTGGGCTATGTAAAGTTTTTTTTGCCAGGTTATTTCGTTTGGGTTCCGAAGCGCTGTTATTGTGTTATGCACTTGTCTTATCTTCTTCTGTCTCTCAAAACGAGCAGGAAACATACACGCGAACCAACTTAGGAGGCCTGGAGAATCTCGACTTGTTGACGTTTCGATTGGCGGAGAACGTTTACTGCGAGGAGGGCAAGGCTCATCTAAAATGCAGTGCGCGCTTCTTTTCCGTCTCTCGAAATCACGGAAATGTGGAAATTTAGCTGAAACCGCTGCTTCTGACTGGTTTTTCGTTTGTTTTTGCGATGCAGAAAGGCGCGGAGGGGGAAAATGGCGAGACAGGCGCCAATATGTGACGAAGCCAGTAGGGAGTACAGTTATCGGTGGCCGAGGTCAACACGAACTCGGTACGCGGATGGTGTCGGAAATTGCTCATCGCGATTATTCTGCGCTAGAACGTGCCTCCAGGTGCCAGATTAAAGCGTCGGTGTGAAATTTTGGACGAGATTAGAATTGAAGCGAACCCTGGGAAAGCGAGAGATGCCTTTGACCCCGAAGTTGTTCTCGCTTGAGCCGATCCCCCGGCATCGAAGTACGCTCTGCATTGGGAATGAAGTTCTACCTCGCGAATGACAGCTGTGCGGAGACCGGATGCAGTTGCCAGTTTTTATTCCCGGTTGATCTTGTTTGACGCCGTAAGTTCTTGCGATGATTTGGTTTCCTTTTTATTGCAATTTGGAATGCACTCGCCGAGATAAGTGCTGGGTTGCTTTTTACCCTTTATCCAATGTATTCGCGATCGGGGTTCGATTGCGATCTGCTGTTCTTGAATCGACTCGTTCTGAACCAATGCACGATGGGAAGAAGAATCCTAGTGACGCGAGGACGCATTAATTATTTATCATATCATATTATTACTGTTTTTTCATCGTTCCCCGGTTCGTATACCTACTCGTAATGCAATAGCTCGAGAGTGGATCAAGGTCTATGCACTGCTGCGATTGGTTGTTGGCGACCAGAGCAGCGTAATGATGGCTAATTAATGGGGTTCGTTTAATCGACTTATCGATGGGGCTTTTGAAGGCCGGGAACTGATCATCTGAGACTTCGTAGTGAATACCGAGAACTTGCATACTGAATATTCCATTTCTTGGAAGTGGAACTGAACTTATTGGTGTGAAGTTTTAAAAGCAGTGTGAGGTAAAAGTTACTTTACTCTCCTACTGAACATTCTGAGCTCCATATTCTTGATTATGCAGACCAATAGGACGAAGAACCATTGAAGGGACCTTATTTAGCCCAGCGATAAGATTTGATGATCGGTTTAAAAAAATCGCGTTGGGCTTGCTTGACTTTCTGGGGCAAATCTGATCACGAAATAAACCAAATTATGCCAGACAAGAGGGAAAAATATCACAAAAAACTGTAGACATATATTTAATCAATTTTATGTGTTGAAGATACTATTTTGGAGCATTCCAGTTCAACCAAAATATCCGTGAGTAAGGGTAGGGTCTGTTCACAAATTACGTAACGCTTCTGGGGGGAGGAGGGAGGTCCAACTTGCGTTATACTTTGTTACACTAAAAGGTGGGGGAGGGGTGGGTACTACAAAATGTTACGCATAACGCGAATGATTTTTTTTTTGAATATTTTTTTAATCACTGATTGAAGTAATTCCAGTTTATCGTTATCGTATATTATTAGACATAACGGGCTTGGTGGTCATATGGCTACCGCTTCTGCCTCATACGCAGGAGGTCGTGGGTTCAATCCCAGGCCTGTTCCATTCCTCCTACTTTGTATCTTTCATATATTTCTCATGTTCTAGCAATCGCTAGAACTGTAAATGGGTTTTCATACCGTTTCCATCTTCTATCCCTATACCTACAACTTGATTAGTTCTAGCAGGTTACTTTTAGAATTCGAAATAAGCGAAAAAGTTCGTTTCGGCATCCAATTAGAATACTACACCACCCTTTCATAACTATCACATTGGCAACCCGTTAACCAAGACGAACCTCTGCCATGAAACCTTAACCCCAAGATTCCAATAAAATTCCGCAGGAACTCGTGGCGAGTGCAGAGGTGTTCTCGGCTTGCAGTGGGCGAGTGACTGCATCATCAATTCCTTCCCGTCCCCGATGACCGTGAGGACGCGGCCAGCGCCGTTATCGACTATCCAAAATACCAGAGCTCTCGGACTGTGCACATTGGGGTTGGAGAGCAAATCCCATGCTTCCATCCATTGGTTCCCTGTGCAATTGCGATTGTTCTGGTCGATCACGGAGTAGCAACTACGAAATGCACGGTCATCATGCTCATGCTCATCGTATATTATTAGACATTATCGAAATCAAGCATGCTGACATAGCGGGACTGATATCCGTAAAAATACCAAGCGAATATTGTATTACTCGACACCACAGTTCCGCAAAACTATGTAAATGGTTATGATCGCAAATTCTATTTTCGTTTCTACTAGCTGCATTTTTGATCATGTGCCGTCCCTATTCTAACAGTTTTCAAAAAATACCAAAAATCTGCCTTTAAAATTTTCATAGTTACGCGTTATATGGGGGAGGGAGGGGGTACCAAAAATGTTACTTTTTGTTACGAGGGGGAGGGAGGGGGTCAAAAACTTGGATTTTTGCGTTACGTAATTTGTGAACAGACCCTAATGTGCACATAAAAATACTCAAAGTGCATCCTACTCAGTTCAAAGATATCAAATGACTTATGGGAAATTTGTCTGCGTGTCCCATTGTGACATTCTAGAATGCGCGAAATATTCTGAAGTTCGGCTCGTAAGACTTCGCAACAACGGCCTGCAATATGTTTTCGGCAGCTATCAAAACCCTTCCCAACAGATCCTTGGATACCTGCCAAGAAACGTTATACCGATCTTTCTGCATTTTAATACACACGCAAAAAAAAGCGTTCTTGAATTCGTGAACTATCGAGTTCACGGTGTATTTTTTCATGAACAACAGTCACGGATTCAGGAATACATTTACGTTTTTTGGAACGTTCTGTAAAACGTGACTGGTGTTCCCGAATCCGTGACTGTTGTTCATGAAAAAATACACCGTGAACTCGTTAGTTCACGAATTCATGAACACTGTTTTTGCGTGCACTGAAGACCATCCAAAACATTCTTGAGTTCAGGTCGTCAGATCTACAATCAAGAAGAAGCGTAGTGCCCCATAATTACATTCTAGAATGCGTGGAATATTCTGAAGTTCAGCTAGTAAGACCTACGCAACAACGGCCTCCAAAATGATTTCGACAGCTATCAAAACCCTTCCTAACAGATCGTTGGATACCTGCCATGAAACGGTATACCGATCTTTCTGCATTTCAATACACTGAAGGCCATCCAATAATTTTAGGAAGAAAATCACTTTTTCAATAAATCGAATTCACGTATTGCGACAGCAAGGCGCGATGGCAGACCGAAATAGTTCTACTTAATTCGCTTTTCGATCGAGGGAATGGACACAAGCCTCACCCAAGATGAATAATTCATTTTCGGTGCAAAACATAAACAAACCGGCTGGCTCTCCCATACTAAAATCCAAGATGGCTGAATCGTGAATTTGGCAGATTGGCAGATTGGATTCATCTTGGCCTCACCATCAGTGTGCCCAACGAGTTCAGCAACATTCTCCACCCCGTGAGCTTCTCCAGTTCCCGGATCGCTACCTTTGTTCATTGTCTCCATTGGTGCCAGTTTAACCGCCGGCCTTGAAACTATCCCGTTGGCAGTGAGCGCTTTTGCTCTTCTGACCTGATCGTTGAATCCTTTAGTCGTTTCCAGAATGCGTCCTCTTGTCCAGCTATTCCTAATGTTTTCGTCGATAATTACAACTAGATCTCCCGGCTCAAGGGGCTTGACTTTCTCGAGCCACTTCGTGCGTCGGGTAAGCATAGGAAGATACTCTAGCACCCACCTATTCCTGGATTTGTCCACTGTCCTTTGGACCGCCTTGTAGATGTCTCGAAGACCACTGTTTTCGTCTATTAATGCTATCTCCGGCTGATTAACACCGTTGGACCCGTACAGCAAAAAGTGGTTAGGGGTCAGGGCCTCAGCGTCTGCATCATCGAGTGGTACGTATGTTAGTGGACGTGAATTGATTACTCCTTCCGCTTCCAGTAATATCGTCTCAAGCACTTCATCGCTGGGGTGTGTCTTAGTAGTAGTAAAATTATTCTTTATTTATAACATTTTTTGTTCTACAATTATTTTTAACATGTACAGTGATCGGCCGGCTTGGCCCTCCAACTTCAATTTCAATTATTGTTATTATTATAGAGTTTTGGCACTTCCTCAGCAAGCGTGCTGGGAATTTTCACCTACCCCGGGCAATCTGAATGCCAAAGGGGATTAGGCTCTGTGGATCTCATTCGCCGGTTGACTTAAAATCCTATAATAAACGTTTGCACCGGATGTATTAGTTATGGTGGTTCAGGAATCTTCTTACGATGCTGCAAGTTCCAAGAACCACTGTCTTTTGGATGCTATGGAGGTTATGAGATAGTTCCAGCTCTCCTAAGGATCTCAGAAGAGATTTCAGGACGATTCCGGTTGCTGAGATAACAACCGGAATTATACGCACGTCCTCCAGGTGCCACATCTGCTTCAACTCCTCCGCCAAGTCGTGGTACTTCGTTATCTTGTTGGAGAATGTTGTTTGGACATTATGGTCTAGCGGTACAGCAATGTCGATGAGGGTTACCCGCTTCATCCTTTTGTCGTAGACCACAATATCGGGCCGATTGGCACGAATGAGGACATCCGTTATGATCTCGCGATCCCAGTACAGCTTCACGAAACTATTTTCCAGAACCGGGACAGGCACATATTTGTAGTAGGCGACAAACTGGTTAACCAAGTTGTGATTTAAAGCAAGCTGTTGGTGCACAATCTTGGCTACTTCGTTATGACGACCGAGATAGGCTGAATCAGCTAAGGCTGAACACCCGGACACGATATGTTCGATCGTCTCTCCTACTGAATTGCACGGTCCTCCACGTTTTCGTGCAATATATAGTGCCGATAGTTCTTCGTCGCAATTACCCGGTCTTGGATGGCAACCATGAATCCTTCTGTTTCCGAGAAGAGTTCACCCCGCACCAGCCACGTATTCGACGACGCTTTGTCGATATATTCCAGCTCCAGTTGATGGGGTGCGTCCCATGTAACTCCTTCTGCTTCCACGATGCGATCATCTCGTCGACAGATTTGATGTCGCAATTCAGCTGATAGTCCTCCTGTGCCAGATGCAGGGCACTGAATCCGTGGTCAGCTTCACACACAGCGCGATAGATTTCGTGGCGGTTCTGGCTTTCCACGAAGTATCTTCGCAACTGCTAGATCTGGGAAACACATAGTGTTTGTATATCGGTGACGCCTCTTCCTCCTACTGTACGTGGCAGGGTGACTCTCTCAATGGACGATTTTGGATGGCGCATGCGATGCTTAGTGAACGCCACTCGTACTGCTCGTTCTAACGCCTCCAAGTCAGTCTTGGTCCACTTCACCACCCCGAAACTGTATGTCAACAAGGGCACAGCAAACGTGTTTATCGCCTTCACCTTGTTGCCGACCGACAAGAGGCTCTTCAAAATACCGTTGACACGATGCAAGAACTTTTCCTGCAGTTCTTTCTTGATCGTCGTATGGCGAATTCCTTTCAGTTGCAGGAAACCTAGGAACTTGTACGTTTCGCCTTCAACCATGTTTCGAATCTCCTCCTGTTCGTTGACGCGGAAACTGTCGGCATCCACCAGGTGACCCCGGTGTAGATGTATAGGTCGACATTTATCGATACCAAACTCCATCCGGATGTCGTTGCTGAATACCGTTACAAGCCGCAGAAATTGGTGCAGCTTCTCCACAGATTCCGCAAACAGCTTCAAGTCGTCCATAAAGAAGGTGTGGGTAATGTTTGTACTCCTTTCCCCACCCTTCAAATGATAGCCATAGTTGTGTTGGTTGAGTGCTCTGCTAAGAGGGTTCATGGCAAGGCAAAACCATAGAGGACTAAAGGTATCGCCTTGGAATATGCCCCTCCTGATGCTGAGAGTCCTGGACCGTAACACCTTTTCTCCGTCGGTAATGTGTAGGGATGTGCTCCACATCCCCATAGCGTGCTGCATTAGCCTGATGACGTTACCGTCTATCTTATACAACTGCAGTACCTTAAGAAGGTACGAGTGAGGTACTGAGTCGTATGCCTTTTTATAGTCGATATACGCCATGCTCAGGTTTCTTTGCTTGTGGGTGGCCTGCCCAACAACGACTGCATCAATGATGACCTGATCCTTGCAGCCTCGTGTGTTGGGTCGACAACCTATTTGATCCTCGGTCATTAGGTTGTTGACGTCGTAATGGTTCTGCTCCCTCCTCGCTATTACCGATGACAGCACTGTGTACAGACTCGAAAGGCACGTTATTGGTCTGTACTTGGCTGGGTTCAAAGTGTTCCGGTCCTTCGGTAGAAGATAAGTGACACCTCTAGTGATGAATTTGGGTAGCTGCCCGGGGTTATTTAGTACCGTGTTGAAGCATTCCGCCATCCGCCATCCGCCCATGAACCGTTGTGAGTTTATTATACCAGAAATTATGCACAAAATCGGGTCCTGGTGCAGCCCAATTCCTGGTATACCGGGTAACTTCGCGTATGTCTTGGGCGGTCACGTTGATAGCGGTCATGTCTCCAATTCCACCACAATATTGCTCTTCTTCTGCCATCCACACCCCATCGCC
Source organism: Armigeres subalbatus (assembly GCF_024139115.2). NCBI lineage: Eukaryota > Metazoa > Arthropoda > Insecta > Diptera > Culicidae > Armigeres > Armigeres subalbatus. Next base: position 12,487,524 of record NC_085139.1, on the reverse strand, counting down.
GTTGTGTATGACGGGGTTCTCCCATAGATTGGACCAAAAATGCGTGACTTCTCCAATCTCCGGAAGGCCCTCGCCAAAGTCGGCTTTGTCGTTTCGGATGTGGTTGTAGAACTCCCTTTCGTTGATGTTGAACATTCGATTTTGCTCCTTCCTCTTCGAACATTCTCCATAACGTCGCAGTCGTTTAGCAAGAGCACCCAACCGCTGTACATGGGTGTCGAGGATCTCAGTTATGTTCGCCTCGGTGAGATCACGGAGTTCTGTGGGTTTCACAATTTCAGCAACATTCGAACTAGCCTCGTTGATCGATTCCCCTGATCGTACTGTGTTAATCGACCAATCTTTGACCGCACCCAAGCAGCACGCGCAACATCTTTCAAATAGGTGTTTGTTCCTAATAAATTGCATTGAAGACACTGGCAATACATCGAGTCACATTACAGCCACTTTCCAGTTTCAGTAAATCACAATGTTTCATTTCCGTTTAAGTGGCGTCGCAATATTTTACCCATCTGACTTCTTGGGTGGTTTAAAATTCGATGTGTTTCATATCAGAAACAAAACAGATAAGTTGCAGAATTAATAACACTTCGGTTCATTGCTGTTACGACAATGTTTCTGATATGTTGCAAAACACTTTGTTCCGTATAAGGTACAAAGAAGTTACAAATCACTTTATTGTTTACGTAGTGCACTTGTAACAGAATCTCCAAATATGATTGTTGGTGTGATGGTTATAGTAGAAGGTTGCAACTCTTAAGGTCCATGGTTCGATTCCCGGTGGGTTTTTGTGTTTTTATTTTCATTGTAGCCGCAAGATGTTGCAAATAGGCTCCACCTCTTGCGCTTTTTGTGTCACAAAGGAGTTCCAAATACGACGCGTTGTGCATAAGTCAGACCTTTAGTAAGTCACATCACAGTTGTTGTTACTCACTGAGAAACAAGAGGTGTTGCTTGGGCAGTGTGGCGATGCGGGTCTCCAGACGTCGCATCCACGTGGGTTTTCGTGCTTTGGGGCGTGCGCGTCCATCTTTCTCACCTTGTGGACGCGTTCGCAATCCCAACGTTCTTACAACAGCCACTGCAGCCGAATACACAATAAATTGCAGCTCCTCAAGGTTCTCCACAGTTTCCAAGTACTGTGGCAAAATATCCTGGTTAAGGATGCTTACTGTACTCTTCAACCGATAGGAGTACTGCAACTTGGGTATCCGGAGTCTGGACATGGGGTCTGTCCCACGGAACTGTGTAACTGCTGTGCCCATATGATTAGCTAGTTCGTCCTTCAATTGCTGTCGTTGCAATTCCACTGTTGATCCTGGAGCGGTTGGTGCAATCGAATCGCAACGGTTACTTGCGATTGATGCATCCAACCCAACAGAACTCCTTCTCGCCGTATCGTTCGATCTTGCCTCCTCCTCCTCTCCTAATTCCCTCTGAACTTCCCGCTTGATGAACTCTACGTCTTCTGGAGTCAGCATATTATGTGACATAATAGCTCTCTGGCGTGTGTACAACTTGTTCTGGTCAAGCTGGGGTGCAAACCGAGGGAACCTCTCATTGAACATCTCCAGCATCGCCGGTCTGCCGGACATATCCGTCTCCATCCTGGTGCAAACGTAGTAGCAACGGATCACGTACTGATTCATCTCCCTTGTCCACATGATCCGTTGCCGTCGGCGGCCCGCTAACGTGAGTGATTGACGTCGATCAACCACAGCAACATCAGCAGGTGCAGCATTGCCTTGGTGATTTCTTCTGCTGCCGTTTCTGTTTTGCCTTGTCGGCACGGGCTGAGCCCGATGACTAGAGGGTCGCTGTTGCACCTCTCCTTCCTCTAGCCGCTGGCCGCTCGCTCTGTCCCCCGTCCCAGGACCAGCTCCAGTAGGGGCTCCCTCCTCGGGCAATCGCATGGGTGGTATTCTTCTTGAGCGTAACTCCATATCTGGGTGTGCTTTCATTCCCGGAAGCTACAGGTTCTGTAAAGATGTTTAATTCTGTACAGTGCCAAATAGCTAGGTTCAAGCGCCAGTGCTCGCCCGAGGGTGGTTTTTCATTGGTGCTTAGGAATTGGGCCTTCAGCTCCCACCTACTCGAAATGGTGGTTTTTCATGGACGCCCAGGGTATTTCACCTGAGCTCCCACCTACTTATTATTATTATTATTATTATTATGTTTTTACTTAATTTTTAAAATATAATGTATCATGACGGCCTTCAGGAGGCGCTAGTGTGTTTTTTTAAATTTGATAACCTAACTACTATGTACACTAATATTTACAATAAAAATTTGATAACCTAGATTGAAACTAGCGCCCTAAGTGCTTCTTGGTCCGAGTGCAAGCAACGGACCCTAAACTTTTGTTTACACTCACCAAAGCGTTCATGTAAGGTTTTTATTCCGGCCAGACGGTGGACGGTGGATGTTCTTGTCCTGGGAGGGGTGTTGAGGATCATCCTCAGGAATTTGTTTTGGACCCGTTGAAGTTTGAGGTGGTGGGTTTTAGCGCAGCTCTCCCAGACCGGCATGCCATATTCGATCACAGGGAGGATGATTTGCTTGCTTGATTTGCGTTCAACCTGTTGCCTGAAAATAAGCTTGCTGTCGAGGGTCAAGCCAAGGTAGTCGGCCTCATTGGCCCATTCCACAGTCGTGCCATTGAGGATGATTTTACAGTCCCCAGGCGGAACAAGTTTAGGGGATTTGGAGTGGGGGAAAATGATGACCTGGGTCTTCGCCGCGTTGATACAGATCTTCCAGCTGGTGAGGTACTCTGTCAGGGCATCCAGGCCTCGTTGGAGTTTTGCCACTAGCGCTCTGATCACTCTACCGTTGTAGACGATGGATGTGTCATCTGCAAACAGAGACAGAATGCCGCCTTCTGGAAGTTCTGGCATGTCGGAGGTGAACAGATTGAAAAGCAGGGGTCCGAGGATACTGCCCTAGGGACGCCTGCGACGATGTTGTGCGCATTGGAACCCGCTCCGCTGATTGAGACCCGGAATGTCCTTGCCGACAGGTAATTGTTGATGATTTTCACCAGTTAGCTGGGTAGATTGTAGCGTTGTAGTTTGTACACCAGGCTATCATGCCATACATTGTCAAATGCCTTCTCGACATCAGCGAGGTAAGGCCGGCAGCAGATGTTTTCGAGACATACTTGTTCCGTCTGAGGACGTTGGTAACTCGGGTCAGTTGGTCTACAGTTGACCGACCGCGTCGGAAACCAAACTGTTCCTCGAGCAAGATGTTGAGATTTTCGGCAGACTCAAGTAACCGATGATGAATAGCTTTTTCGAATAGCTTGGATAACCCTGAGAGAAGGCTGATGGAACGATAACTTTTGAGGTAGGAAGGATCCTTCCCAGGCTTACGGATGGGGATGACTTTCGCTGACTTCCAGGACGATGGAAAGTAGCTGAGCCGGAGACACTTATTAAAGATCAGCGAGAGGTGCTCAAAGAACGGAGCACTCATGTGTTTGAGCTCGAGATTCAGGATGCTGTCGAAGCCCGGGGCCTTCATGTTCTTCGACGATTTGATATAGGCCGTCAATTCTTCAGCTGAGATCTCCAACTCCTCCGAGAAGTCGTTGGGAATCAAATGGATGTTGTTAGCATGCTCGTTGACGGCTGCTTCGTGTGGACTGACGATGTTCTGCCCAAGATTGTGTGAGCTGACGAAGTGACGACCTATTTCAGCGACCTTTTCTGCAGGAGTTATCAAGCGATCCTTAGAGCCATTATTGTCTAGTGGGATCAAAGGTGGAATGGGCCGAGGCTTGGATTTTATAATTTTGGTCATTTGGTCAGAACGGCTTAGCATAATCTGGGAGAGTGCGGATCTTATTCGAGAAATCGTTATTTTTGAGGTCCACCATTCTGGCCTTGATAATTTTTGTGATTCGATTGCAGCATGCCTTAAGCTCAGGCAGTCCAGTACGCTGAAACTGCCTGCGAGTGACATTCCGCAATCGAATCAAATCTTTGGTGAGTATATCGATGTTTAAGGAGTTGTTTACCTGCCGAGCCGTCGGGACATGCTGTTCTCTGGCCACCGAGATTGCTTCTTCGATGGCGCACAGCTGGCGGTCGATACTTTCCGGCGTTTCCGGACGCACCTCGTAATCGACGGTGTTGTCGACGCACTGCTGGAACCGCTGCCAGTTCACTCGATGGTAGTTTCGCCTTGTTAGCTCGTGCCGATTCATCGAGGAGCCCACTTCCGCCACCACCGGATAGTGGTCCGAGCTAAGCTCTTGAAAGACGACCGGCTGGGAGACGTGATTGTGCATGTTCGTGATGTAGATGTCAAGCGTAGCATGGGCCCCGGACCGAGTCAACCGGGTAGGGCTGTCAGGGCTCAGGATGGTGTAATGGCCCTTTAGTTCGTCGTTGAACCAGACGACTCCGTTCCGGTTGGAGACGGTGTTTCCCCACGATGGAGCTTGTTCGATCGAACCTCACCAGTCTAAAACCCGGAATTGTTGCACTTACCTCGGGCTTCGGGTGGGTTTCGGTGATGAAAGCCGCATCAATCTCCTTCTCCTGAAGGAAATCGCTGAGCTCGATGATTTTGCTCTTTAGTGAGCAAGCGTTCCAATTGACCAGACCCACCCTAGCAGCCATTTTCAATGACGAACATGCCCAGGGTGAAGATCTGGTCGAAGCGAGTTTTGCAACCGCGTAGTCGCGTTGCCAGTTGGGTGAAAATCGGAACTAGCTGCTCCGATGTGTAGAGCGGTGGGTCGCCCTCGGCCGGAAGGGGCTCATTATCCTGACGACGGAATCCAGGGGGATTCCCGGGGGCCATTCACTGGTGGATGGAAGCGGGGGCCATTCACTGGTGGATGGTGTTGGAGCCAGGGTTGCCATTATGCCAGATATATCTGGCACTGCCAGACTTTTTGGCAGCAAAAAGAGAAAAAGAGACACTACCCACAATGCCAGACTTTTCAAATTTCAGACAGATTTTTTAAAATTATGACCTGCATAAACATTTTCAAACATTTCTAATGAGTCATTCAGTTATTACTTTCATTTTCATTCAATAACTGAAATTCATATTTATTAATGGCAACAGTTGAATTGTTAGCATAAACATGCCGTATGTATGTATTGTATACGTTCGCTGCACAGGACAGCTTCACTTCTCAAGAACCAAAATTATCACCCCATTAGTTTAACCTTTCTAGTGGATTTAAAAACGCCCAAAGATGATTTAAAAACATTGTAGTTTGGTAATGAAATGAGTTAAGCCTTTTACATTTTTCAACTTTTCCTAACTTTTCGAAACAAAATTATTTTTACTTCCAGCGACGTCTAGGAATCCCTAATAGCACAGATCCGACTGCAGCAACCTTTATGTGACCAGAATCGGTTAAATTATGAATCACAGAAACTCGTCTAAGCTACAGCAAAAACAGTTATACCACGTTATACACAGTGCATTAGCAATTTAAAAATGACCACAACTTCATCTCGCTTCCAAAAACTTATTTTTGAATCAATTTCAATCTTTTATAATCAAAGTTATGGTTTCCGCGGATGTTGCAGTTTGACCATGCTAGTTCCAAGAAATCAATTTTGAAGGTATCTTAAAATTCCATTTTTTGGCCTAATATCTTGCTTTTTGAGTTCTGAAAATGCTTACAATGATCCCAAAAAATGTAATCCTTGTCTGATTCCATGGCTTTCTACATTTCCTGTTTATTCGTCGATTCGGCGTCCTTCTGCAAGATCCGAAACATCATTAAACTCTTTTTTTAAAGTCCTGATTGGCAACCGGAGGTCCTACGGAATATTCGGGACATACGTATTAGTGAACAGTTCTTAAAACTCATCCGTCTTTGAATAACGTATGATTTTCGTGACCGTTCTCATGAATTTGAGGGGCCACCGGAATTCCTGCGGAAAATCCGGAACCTTCGTAAATGTGGTCAATTCATGATACTCAGAGCGCAATATTGTTCAATTTTTATTATCGTACTCTGAGTAACAAATGATTGTCGTAACCCCTTCTCATGGACTTGTTACGCTTCGGAAGATCAAAATCCTCTGCTATTATGGACAATTCTTAAAAAAATATTCAATTTTCATCTATCTTTATCAAAATTGTTTTGAAATACCTTTGGCTTACGGGTACCGTAGACCGTTTTAAATCTGAATACTTTTCAATTTGAGCTCCGTTTGATAGTTAATCGATAAAAATTTAAAAAAAATAAAATTAACAATTAAAAATGGCTTAAACGTCATTTGTTGTTACTTAGAAATTTTATTATTTTCAGATATTTCAGAGCGCAGATTTCATTCAATTCTATTTAAATTTTCTGAATTGCCTAAAATGGTATGATTTTAGGAATCTAATTTTTATGGATATCAAATAGTTTCAACAAATACTGGAGGTGGAAGAAGATATTCTTTTTAAGAATAAATTTTGAAAAACATACAGCAAGAGCAAAAAGAGGGTAAAACAGATTTTTTTAAATATTGGTACAAATAATTAGATCACATTTTTAGTTAGAATCTCTTATTTGAAAAAAATATACAGGCGAATTTCTTCGCCAGATTTTGCCAGATTTTTAATTTATAGCATGCCAGACTTTTCCCAAAAAGTACTGGCAACCCTGGTTGGAGCTTGAACTGATGCTGCAGCAGCCGCCAGCCGTTTGTGTGGCTGCAAAGGTGGAAGAATTGGTATCGCTCGCCGGGATGGCCGGAAAGTTCACCTCGTTGAGAGCAGGAACTCGGTTCTTTTTCGGCAGGGACCTGGTGGAGGCCTTCTTCCTGATTTCCAAAAACGCCGCCCGCTTTGGACAGTCCTTGGTTGTAGCCCGATGCTTGTCGCCACAGTTGGCGCATTTGGGATCAGCAACCTCCATCTTGTCGCACTCATCGGTCGGATGGAGCTCGCCACATTTGTTGCAGCGCGGCTTCATGCGGCAGTTCCTGGTACCGTGCCCGAAATTGAAGCAGTTGGTGCACTGCGTGACGTCGCGGTGCACTGGCCGATATCGCTCCCAGTCAACGACGGTGTAATTTATAACGCCAACCAGCTTTAGGTCCTTCCATATGATGGAGCCTTGCTCCAGGTGGACCAGGTAAAGCTGGTCGCGATATCTCCTCGTCTTGTCGTGACGAGCGATCTTGTGCACGGTCACCGGTTTCAATCCGCAACTTTCGAGCTCAGCTTTTAGCCCCTCTTCCTTCATGTCGTGGAGTCCTCGCAGCAAAGCCTTTAGCGGCTTCGTGCCGGGGTGGTCATGAGTGTAGTACTCATACTTGTGGACCTCGAGGAACTCCACGACGGATTGATGATGGTCCTTATTTGCCGGCATTACTTTCATGCCCTCGCTGCAGAGCCGAAAAGTACATTTCAGCCCTTTAGCGATCAGCTGGCAAACTTTTGGGCGCAAATCCGGCGGATCGCCCTTCACAAACACGGGCGGGCACTTCTCCTTCCGCTCCGGTTGAACCTGCGGCAGCTGCGATTGCTGCTTCTTCCTCTTTTTCGGCGGATTGCCGGCATCATCAAGTGGCAACGGAGAGAACACGTTGCTCTGCAAAAGCTGCTTGGAGGGGTTACCCGCGCCTCCAAGAGCAGTGCGCTTAGGCACTTTTCCAGCGACCGAATCGGCCACCGAGTCTCCCATGACGGGTCCGGGAGAAAATAACGCCAACGCGACGAAGCGAAAACGTAAACAGCGAACGAATGAGAAAAAACACTTGGAATAAATGCGCGAGCATAAACACGTCCGTACGTGCTGCTGTCTCGAACTGGAATGGGGCGTGTCTTACAATCGGAAATCACTTTTATAGCTGTTCTCACGGATCTGACCAATCGCTCCCACGGCCCACCCATATGTGGCTTTACGGATTTCGTGACCCTGCAGCACACACCCACTTCCTTGGGGAGAACGTATTTTTCGCATTTTGTCAATGGCCCGATGCACGAAAGCGACAGCTTTGACAAGCCGAATCCAATTGGAATAGACCGGTCATCGGACCGGATAGTCTGCATACCGTATTGAACGACAACGGCCAATGATGTATAAACTTTGCAGCCTCCCGCGGAATGGTAGTCCGAAGCACTTTCTTCCCCCGCAAGAATATCCACAAGGCCACATGGAAATCACCTAATCAAGTAACGGAAAACCAAATCGACCACGTTCTAATCGACGATAAATTCTTCTCCGACATAACGAACGTACGCACTTACCGCAGTGCGAATATTGAATCCGACCACTTCCTCGTTGCAGTATATCTGCGCTCAAATTTCTTGACGGTGATCAACACGCGTCGGAGTCGTCCGCCGCGGTTAAACATTGGGTGGCTACAAGACGGTAGACTAGCCTAAGACTACGCGCAGCAGCTGGAAGTGGCACTCCCAACGGAAGAGCATCTAGGCGCAGCATCTCTTGAAGATGGCTGGAGAGATATTCGATCCGCCATTGGAAGCACCGCAACCGCTGCACTAGGTACGGTGGCTCCGGATCAGAGAAACGACAGGTATGACGGCGAATGTGAGCATTTAGTTGAGGAGAAGAATGCAGCATGGGCGAGATTGCTGCAACACCGCACGAGGGCGAACGAGGCACGATACAAACGGGCGCGGAACAGACAAAACTCGATTTTCCGGAGGAAAAAGCGCCAGCAGGAAGATCGAGACCGTGAAGAGACGGAGGAACTGTACCGCGCTAATAACACACGAAAGTTCTATGAGAAGTTGAACCGTTCACGTAAAGGCCACGTACCACAGCCTGATATGTGTAAGGACATAAACGGGAACCTTCTTACAAACGAGCGTGAGGTGATCCAAAGGTGGCGGCAGCACTACGAAGAGCACCTGAATGGCGATATGGCAGACAACGGTGGCGGTATGGTAATGAACCTAGGAGCACGCGCGCAGGACATGCGACTTCCGGCTCCGAATCTCCAGGAAATCCAGGAGGAGATCGGCCGGCTGAAAAACAACAAAGCCCCTGGAGTTGACCATCTACCAGGAGAGCTGTTTAAACACGTTGGTGAGGCACTGGCTAGAGCGCTGCACTGGGTGATTACCAAGGTTTGGGAGGATGAGGTTCTGCCGCAGGAGTGGATGGAAGGTGTCGTGTGTCCCATCTACAAAAAGGGCGATAAGCTGGATTGTAGCAACTACAGCGCAATCACATTGCTGAACGCCGCCTACAAGGTACTCTCCCAAATGTTATGCCGCCGACTAACACCAATTACAAGAGAGTTCGTGGGGCAGTACCAGGCGGGATTTATGGGTGAACGCTCTACCACAGACCAGGTGTTCGCCATACGTCAGGTATTGCAGAAATGCCGCGAATACAACGTGCCCACACATCATCTATTTATCGACTTCAAAGTCGCATATGATACAATCGATCGGGACCAGCTATGGCAGCTAATGCACGAAAACGGATTTCCGGATAAACTGATATGGTTGATCAAGGCGACGATGGATCGGGTGATGTGCGTAGTTCGGGTTTCAGGGGCATTCTCGAGTCCCCTCGAAACGCGTAGAGGGTTACGGCAAGGTGATGGTCTTTCGTGTCTGCTATTCAACATCGCTTTGGAGGGAGTAATACGAAGGGCAGGGATTGACACAAGTGGTACGATTTTCACGAAGTCCGTCCAGTTATTTGGTTTCGCCGACGACATTGATATCATGGCACGTAGCTTTGAGAGGATGGAGGAAGCCTACATCAGACTGAAAAGCGAAGCTAAACGGATTGGACTAGTCATCAACACGTCGAAGACGAAGTACATGATAGGAAGAGGCTCAAGAGAGGTCAATGTAAGCCACCCACCACGAGTCTCTATCGGTGGTGACGAAATCGAGGTGGTTGAAGAATTCGTGTACTTGGGCTCACTGGTGACTGCCGAAAATGACACCAGCAGAGAAATTCGGAGGCGCATAGTGGCTGGAAATCGTACGTACTTTGGACTCCGTAAGACGCTCCGATCGAATAGAGTTCGCCGCCGTACCAAACTGACTATCTACAAAACGCTTATAAGACCGGTAGTTCTCTACGGACACGAGACCTGGACGATGCTCGTGGAGGACCAACGCGCACTGGGAGTTTTCGAAAGGAAAGTGTTGCGTACCATCTATGGTGGGTTGCAGATGGCGGACGGTACGTGGAGGAGGCGAATGAACCACGAGTTGCATCAGCTGTTGGGAGAACCATCCATCGTTCACACCGCGAAAATCGGAAGACTGCGGTGGGCCGGGCACGTAGCCAGAATGTCGGACAGTAATCCGGTGAAAATGGTTCTCGACAACGATCCGACGGGAACAAGAAGGTGAGATGCACAGCGGGCAAGGTGGATCGATCAGGTGGAGGACGACTTGCAGACCCTCCGCAGACTGCGTGGTTGGCGAAGTGCAGCCATGAACCGAGCTGAATGGAGAAGTCTTTTATGTGCAGCACAGGCCACTCCGGCCTTAGTCTGATGATAAATAAATAAATGTCCATGTGGGGGGAGAAGGTATCCTAAGCTTACTGAAAGCTGTCCACCTGGCATATGGACAGCCCCTAGCCTTTACTCGTACTTAGTACGTGAAAGGCAAAAATACTTCGAAAAAAAATTCCTTTTGCCTCCTCAATATAAAATAAATTTTATATTTGTATCGGCCTAAGAAGAGTTTCAATCTAACGTATTGTAACGAAGAAATATCAATTTTCAAAAAGGTGTGGCATCTCATCCGGATTTACCCTATGTCCTAAAATTGTGCTGGAATGTTTACATTTTTATCAGTAAACATCATTTAGCACTGTAATAAAAATATAGCATTTTGTCAATTTTAGGAGAAGTTATTCAAATATTTCGAGGGTCCCAACACATAAACCGTCCTATAGAACTAGTAAGGATGTCAGTCCGAAAAATAAGCCACATAATGATAATTTGCCTAGGGGTTCTATAGTGAAAAATTCGATAGAACAAAACTAATTTGGCACTCGGTAAAACAGGGAGAACAAGTCTTACAAAGGATCCCAAATAAACGGAAGCTAAACAATTATATGGATTTTAAGGAGTCAGCTTGACTTAGAGTGACTACACACACTCCATGATTGACCAGAAGAAGCCATCAACCAAACCGCAGCTATCATCCAAGAGTTTTTAAAACCAACGAGCAATGAGCGATCATCGCGTCCTATGCTTCAATTTACTCCTGTATCACATCCCACTTCACACACTCCTTCCTAATTTCACAACATGACGCAAAAATTACACTTGCCACTTGCTCGAGTTGAAATAAAAACCTTCTTCCACTGCAGCACTGGCTGTTAGCCGCGTGGAGTTGCTCGCTCCCATAACCGCAGATGGTGTTGCACACTTTGCCAGAGGGGACGACATCGCGAGATCGAACAGGCACGAAACGAGACAGCAAGAACGCATAAGAACGATTCCGGAATTAAACCCACACTACGAACGCCGTACGTATGACCTAGAAACATAAATATTTGTTCCTCTCGGCCCTTGCACCATCCGACCGACCGACCGACCCCTCCCGTCGTTCCGTGCTCCTTTGATCTCCTGCCACAGGGATTACTGCGGGCAAACAATTTTATTAGTTGCATACGGTTACAATTTCCTTTTTCTGGCCCTTCGATGCTGAAGTGGTTATTTGACTTGGCAGGAGGGTGCGCGGGAAGCACAAAAGGATATGAATTATGTTCCGGTTTGGCGTAATCAAGTGGTCTTTTGTTAGCGCAGCGGCTCATCCGATAATGAATGACGAGCTCGATTGCACATGTCGAATTTTCCGGCTGCTACCGTTTTCCGGATTATGACTGCGACGCGCCGCAAACCGCGATGAGTAGCGGATAGTTTTTAATTAGGGTGCGTATTCGATTGGGCAAGTGGAGGCTAAGCAATGACAAGTGAACAAGTGTGCAGATGTAGACGATGTTTAGATTGAGCATTCGTTCGTTACTGATGACATATGGCTTGAGTGCTGCTGTCGTACGCCTTCGTGATGAGTGACACGACATTAGCGATGGAACCTTCAAGTGCAAATCTGTTCTATTATAAACGAATTCGTTCGGATATTCAATGCACTGCGATGAATCAGCCCCAACAATTAAAATAGTGTTTCATCATTGTTTCGTTCGATTTCTATGTCACAATCGTGGTTGACATTTTCCCCCGGCAGAGGTCGGGCGTAGGATCCGTCAAGCACACCCAATAAATAAAATTAGCGCGACGTGATTTATTAACGTTGCCGAAGCCTAAAACAAAACCCGACGACGAGAGAGCACATCACAGTCGCCCACGGGCCGCAGCAATTAGCGGCCCCAATCGGAGGGAAAAATAGGCGAACAACCCACACGGGCTCCTCCCGGGTGCCCTCCAACATCGAACAAACAGATTCCGCCTAGATAAATTGATGCTAAATTTTTGTGACTAGTTGCCGCAATAAAAATCACGCATATAACCTCGTAAACCCATATAACGATAAAACTGTTCTTCGCGGCCACGGAGCGAGCTTTTTCGTTCCCTCGAGCTAAGCCAGCCGCGTTTATGGTGTCGTAAGAGTTGATGTCGTTTTACGACCTTTTGCCAAGACGAGGACTCCAGGATAACATCGCATGGGTTCAAGAAAAAAAAACTAATCCGCACAGGCGGACTGTGCCGAAGTAATTTTCTTCCGTCTGGCTGCTCCTCCGGTAGGAAGGATCTACGGCCAGACAGACAGAAAGACAGACACATCTTGAGGAGGATGTTTCTCAGACTTTTGAGGTCTGTGCCCGGAATATCATCGAGCGTGTATGTGCGCTGCTGGGCGATTAGAGCTCGATCACGCAAAGTTTATCTCCCCTCGGGGGCCTAAACGAAAACAGTTGCTCAGAAATGAACGGTTATTAGAATGGTCTCGGGGTATGTTTAGGAGTCTACTACTCACTGGATGGTCGGAGATTGAAAGGATGAATGAAAGTCCGTCATCATCATCGTGGTTGGCCATGCTTGCTCACGGAGGCGAGGGACGAAATGCATGCAAATGTCTACTTGGATGTGTGAATGGACGGGTCCTGTTCGGTTTGGGATCGAAAGTGAGTTCGTGGTGGTATTTAAGTAAAAGGATTCGCTACCGTTCAAGGCCGGTTAGATGGAGCAGGTTGTTTGCCTTTTGAGTTTTGGTGTTGGTTTTGAAGCTGACGAAACTAAGTCGTTGGATTTCGGGGAGTAAATTAATTTGAATGTTTTTCCGAGACAAGTCAATAACTAGTAGGATTATGTTCTACGAAATGTTGTTAAAGGAGATGTGTGTCAGTATAATAAGTTTTATCATATAGCATTCAAATTTTTAAGCAGTGAAATTTTATTTGCTCGATTTCTTAGGATCTATCATATAACGGAGAGGGGTGGGGGCGTGGATAAAATTTTGATGTAACTCTGAATAAACCAATCAGTGTTGCCAAGGATCACATCGAGTTTCTACACGCTACCTATGTTTCAACTCTTATTCTGCTCACTCCGCAGGGTCCGAAGTTTGGTCGTCGATGGTCGGTCGCTGCATCCGTTAACCGTCTCCGTGTTCCGGTTGTCGTAAAGCATGTCTTCTGCGTTAGCACTTTCTTGTAGCGGTGTTAACGTAATTATTGTTTCTTAGCCCATTCCCGGCCTAACATGTGTACGACTGCTTTATTTAATTGATATTTAAGACAAGAAGCAGTTTTTTCTAAATTTTGTGGGCCGTGTAATACTGCAATGGGGTTCAATTCTGCTTAAAAATAGCTATTTTTGCTAAACATCGTTTGAAAAAGCTTTTATTTGATTTAAATTAACGAGTTGTAGCACGCGTTTCAGTCATAGCGATTGCTTTTCCGGCATTCACGATTGCTTCAATTCAATTTCCGGCATACACGATTCCCACTCAATCTCTCAACATCTTAATTTCTCATTCTCTCTCGGGACGGTAGAAAATGCGACGTAAACAAAAATATGCAAGTTCCACGGCAACGTGATGCCAGATAGTATTAATAATAATAATTTTTATTTGGTTGAGAAGATATATTCACTCATCCAGATTCCTTACAAATAACAAAGTAATATGGCATAAAGCGCAGAGCTATTGGACATCATCCGGAACAAAACCACTATAGCTGTGGAGGCACGTTTGCAGGCGTAGTTGACGTTGAAAGCATTCCTCACGTCGAGAGTCTCTACTGCACAATAGCGAACTCCCCTCCTCTTACGCTGGATAGCTATCTCCGCGGATTTGGTAACCGACAAGATAGCGTGTATGGTCGACTTACCCTTTCGGAAGCCAAACTGGTTACTCGATAGACCATCCGCACCCTCTGTCCGTATCAACAACCTGTTGAGGATGATCTTCTAGAGCACCTTCCCCGCCGTATCAAGCAGGCATAGTGGTCTATATGCCGACGGATCCCCCGGTGGTTTTTCCGCCTTTGGCAATAGGACCAAGCTCTGCCTTTTCCATGCTTCAGGAAAGACTCCCTCGTTCAGGCATCTCTGCATGACAGATCTGAACATCTCGGGAGCCTCAGCAATAGCCGCTTTGATGGCCTGGTTCGGAATACCATCCGGTCCTGGTGCCTTACCTACACTAAGGGACTGTGTAATCCCCGAAAGTTCCGCCACAGTTACTCTTCCCTTGTCGACCACCCTGGCCCCTGGCAGCTCCACAAAGTGAGCCCAGGGACTTGGGTCATGACGTGGGAAGAGCCCCGCGATGATCCTTTCCAGCATCTCTGGAGACCGCTCTCATTACGACCCTATAGGCGTCACCTCATGGATTCGCGTTGGCACTTTGACGCAGGCCCTAGAAGCAGGCTTTTTGCTTGATCTAATCTCAGTCTTCAGAGCGACTCTAGCAGCCACGAAAGCCACCCGTCGTTCAACACGCTCCTCTTCTGTGAGTGCTCTCTGCATTCGCCTCCGTGCCCGTAGGCAGGCGCGGCGCAGGCTAGCAATTGCTTGAGTCCACCAGTAAAGCCGGTGGCCTCCCATTCCTAGGGTGGACTTTCCAGGGCATGGTGGCATCGCATGCACGCGAGAGTACTGTTACCAGCTGCTCGATGCTCAGATCGAAAGTATTGTGCTTGCAGCGCAGCGCTTCCTTAAACACTTCGTTGTCAAAGTACGATGTCTTCCACATACGAGGGCTAGGCCTCGCCCTTCTTCCGTCCGCTGAATGCTGGTCGTATAGTCGATACTGTAGCGAACCGCCAAGTAGTCGCTGTGAGACCCTCCAGTTCGAACTACTCGTTTAGCCAGGGCTCCAGAACATAACGTCGATAATCGACTCGGCCCCGTTCCAGCTGTAGGTACTTTTGGTACCGATATTGGCCAAGTCCACATCCAACATGGCCATTGATTCCAGCTGGATCTGCCCCCGTTGATTCGTGGAACGGCTTCTCCATTCCACGACCCAATCGTTGAAGTCCCCCACTATCACCACCGGCCTACGCCCCATCAAGTTAGCCGTCAAATAATTCAGCATACGACCGAACTGCTCGATCGACCATCGAGGAGGCGCATAGCAGCTGCAGAAGAAGACCCCGTTGATTTTGGCAATGACGAAGCCCTCGTGTGTCGAAGACACCAACTCTTGGACTGGGTATTTCCCCGTTGTCCATATCGCCGCCATTTTAGACCCATCGGTGACCCAATTACCGTTCCTGGCGGGTACCCGATAAGGATCTGCTATGATGCCGTTATCCGTCTCCCATTCAGCAACTGTCTCACAGCAGTTGCTGGGCTGCATCACTGTGGTTCAGCTTTGGCTGCGTTACCGGCACTGTGATTTTTCAGCACGCTTAAACGCCGGGCACTTCGAACCCTCCCTGGGGTGCTTGCTGTTGGATCAAATCAAATAATTGGGAGGGTTCGTGCAGCACTGTGCCTTATGTCCCTCCAATCCGCAGCGTCAGCAGAGATTGCTTCTGTCTGGGCCTTTGCAGTTCCATCTCTTGTACCCCGGTTCCAGGCACTTGAAGCGAACTTCGAGTTGCTCGTATATGCCCACAGGGCACACCGACCATCCCACCTTGACCCTCCCACTTGACTACCTTGGAGGCGTTCGCTGGAGATAGCCGAACCAATGCTACCTGAGCGCCTCCACTCCACACTGTCGCCGCAGTGCCGTGACTAGCTCTTCGACTTTGGTGATCTCGTCTAGGTCTTTGCGAGACGCCCCGCTTCAGCTCGAGGATCATCTCGCCCGTCCGGGTAAGTCTTATTTGACGTACGTCGGCGCCGAGTTCACTGAGCTTGACGTCACTCCTCATAGCCTTCAAGACGTCCGAGTACTTAGCCTAGTCCGTCTTGATGACTAGGGCATCGCCCCTGGAGCGATTGGTGCTTACCCTAAACTTCTTGCTACCCTCATTCGGCTGGGCCTTCTTTTCGGTCCTTGACGTCTTCGGTTTCCTCTTGTTCTTGACCAGAGTCCAGGAAGCGTCATCCCCCCCTGGTCTGAGAGCTCTCAGCCTGCCGTAACCCCTCACCACCGTCTTTCCTGGGTGGACGGACCTTTCCAGGTCCTTCTTCTCCCGGTTTTGGAGGTACCTGGCCGGGGTTCAGCTTCCCAGCCGCACTACCCTTGTTCGGGGTAGTAGCCCTCCGCGTTTTGGAGCGGCCCTCAGGGAGCTCCGCCCCTGGAGACTGTCTCCCCCGTTGTTGTGTCTGCTCCGTTGGAGCAGTCACCCCCGACATGCCCGCGAATACTTGAGCCTCAGTTTGGGTAGATTTTGGAACCACCGTCTTCACGGGCATGCCCTCGGTCGATTCGACCTTCATCCTCCGACCTCCATCGCGTTTACGGTTCATCGCCCTCGTGAGAGCTGGCCAAGCCGTCTCGGAGGAAATCAAAGCTCCAAGTGAACAAGAACGAGAACGTAGCTCCTTCCAAAACGGCCTCATTTCAGAGCCCAGCCGTTTTCACAGAAAAAAGGGATTTTCGTACCGCGCAGAAAATCAAAATTTTGAAATAAAATACCGTTTCACTGCTACTGACGGCAACGTCAGCCACTCGATGATTTGAGTCGTCATCCAAACGAAAGATTTTTTCCAGCGTCTTCTTTCAACAAGCGCTATCGCTGATATCAACTGCAAGTTTCTGCCGTGTCCAAGGGGCTATTTTACGCACTTTGAAGCAAACTGATCGGCTCGTTCAGAATGGTGGATCTGAAAAAAAAATAGTTTATTTATCAATCCACAATGCGCCTTTCCAATCACTCATAACCCGGGCAGAAGCCATGAACAGAATAACAAAACATGATGTGGACTTGATTGATATAAGAGATAAAATAACAGGCAACAACATCAAAAATTTGCACCAAAATATCATTTAAATATGCTGTAGTACAGCGGTTCTCAACCTGTTTCTTGATAGGTACCCCTTTGAACTTTTACATTAATTTAGGTACCCTCTTTCAGTTTAAAGATCAAGCTTCCTATAAGACGTTGATGACCTTTGAGGGCTTTCAAGCTTTTTGAAAGTAAGCTTCCGTGCTTCGTGAGGAGAGCCTTCCGAGCCTGTTGAAGGGAGGCTTCAGAACCTCTTGAAAGGAAGCTTCTTCGTCTTCTTCAAAAAAGAATTCCGATCCTCTTGAAGGGAGGCTTCAGAGTCTTTTGAAAGGACGTACCCGAGCCTTTTGACAGGACGTTTCCGAGCCTCTTGAAAGGAGGCCGCCGAGCCTTTTAAAAGGAGGCTTTCAAGCCTTTTCAAAGAAGACTTTCAAGCCTCTTGAAAGGAGGCTTCCAAGCCTCTAGAAAGAAGGTTTCCAAGCCTCTAGAAAGGAGGTTTCCAAGCCTCTAGAAAAGAGGCTTTCAAGTATCTAGAAAGAAGGTTTCCAAGCCTCTAGGAAAGAGGCTTCCGAGCCTCTACAAAGGAGGCTTTCAATCTTTTTTTTTTTTAATAAAGGTTTCCGACCCTGTTGAGAAAAGGCTACCGAGCTTTTTGAAAATTGGCTTCCAAGCCTCTTGAAAGGAGGCTTCCGAGCCTCTTGAAAGGAGGCTTCCAAGCCTCTAGAAAGAAGGTTTCCAAGCCTCTAGAAATGAGGCTTCCAAGCCTCTATAAAGGAGGCTTCCAAGCCTCTAGAAAGGTTTCCAAGCCTCTAGAATAGAGTCTTTCAAGCCTCTACAAAGAAGGCTTCCAAATTGAGAAGAGGCTTCCGAGCTTTTTGAAAATAGGCTTCCAAGCCTCTTGAAAATAGGCTTCTGTGCTTTCTGATATGAGGCTTCCGAGCCTCTTGAAAAGAAGCTTCCAAGGCTCTAGAAAAGAAGGCTTCCAAATCTCTTGAAAGGAGACTTCCAAGCCCCTAGAAAGAAGGCTTCCAAATTATAAAAAAAAATGTCCGACCCCCTTGAAAGGAGCCTTCCGAGCCTCTTGAAGGGAGGCTTCCGAGCCTCTTGAAAGGAGGCTTCCAAGCCTCTTGAAAGGACGCTTTCGAGCCTTTTGAAAGGAGGCTTTCGAGCCTCTTGAAAGAGGCTTTCGAGCCTCTTGAAAGGAGGCTTTCGAGTCCCTTGAAGGAGGCTTTCGAGCCTCTTGAAAGGAGGCTTCCCAGCCTCTTGAAAGGAGGCTTCCGAGCCTCTCGAAAGGAGGCTTCCGAGCCTCTTGAAAGGAGGCTTCCGAGCCTCTTGAAAGGAGCCTTCTGAGCCTCTTGAAGGGAGGCCTGAGCCTCTTGAAAGGAGGCTTCCAAGCCTCTTGAAAGGACGCTTGAGGCCTTTTGAAAGGAGGCTTCTGAGCCTCTTGAAAGGAGGCTTCTGAGCCTCTTGAAAGGAGGCTTCTGAGCCTCTTGAAAGGAGGCTTCTGAGCCTCTTGAAAGGAGGCTTCTGAGCCTCTTGAAAGGAGGCCTGAGCCTCTTGAAAGGGAGACTCTGAGCCTCATGAAAGGAGGCTTCTGAGCCTCTTGAAAGGAGGCCTGGAGCCTCTTGAAAGGAGACTTCCGAGCCGCATGAAAGGAGGCTTCTGAGCCTCTTGAAAGGAGGCTTTGAGCCTCTTGAAAGGAGGCTCTGAGCCTCTTGAAAGGAGGCTTGAGCCTCTTGAAAGGAGGCCTGAGCCTCTTGAAAGGAGGCTTCCTGAGCCTCTTGAAAGGAGGCTTCCGAGCTCTTGAAAGGAGGCTTCCAAGCCTCTTGAAAGGAGGCTTCCAAGCCTCTTGAAAGGAGGCTTCCGAGCCTCTTGAAAGGAGGCTTCTGAGCCTCTTGAAAGGAGGCTCTGAGCCTCTTGAAAGGAGGCTTGAGCCTCTTGAAAGGAGGCCTGAGCCTCTTGAAAGGAGGCCTGAGCCTCTTGAAAGGAGGCTCTGAGCCTCTTGAAAGGAGGCCTGAGCCTCTTGAAAGGAGGCCTGAGCCTCTTGAAAGGAGGCTTCTGAGCCTCTTGAAAGGAGGCTTCTGAGCCTCTTGAAAGGAGGCTTCCTGAGCCTCTTGAAAGGAGGCTTCTGAGCCTCTTGAAAGGAGGCCTGAGCCTCTTGAAAGGAGGCTTCTGAGCCTCTTGAAAGGAGGCCTGAGCCTCTTGAAAGGAGGCTTCTGAGCCTCTTGAAAGGAGGCTCTGAGCCTCTTGAAAGGAGGCCTGAGCCTCTTGAAAGGAGGCTTCCTGAGCCTCTTGAAAGGAGGCCTGAGCCTCTTGAAAGGAGGCTTCTGAGCCTCTTGAAAGGAGGCCTGAGCCTCTTGAAAGGAGGCTTGAGCCTCTTGAAAGGAGGCCTGAGCCTCTTGAAAGGAGGCTCTGAGCCTCTTGAAAGGAGGCTTCTGAGCCTCTTGAAAGGAGGCTTCTGAGCCTCTTGAAAGGAGGCTTCTGAGCCTCTTGAAAGGAGGCCTGAGCCTCTTGAAAGGAGGCCTGAGCCCTCTTGAAGAAAGTAGGCTTCTGAGCCTCTTGAAAGGAGGCTCTGAGCCTCTTGAAAGGAGGCTTCCTGAGCCTCTTGAAAGGAGGCTTCTGAGCCTCTTGAAAGGAGGTTTCCTAGCCTTTTGAAAGGAGGCTTCCAAGCGTCTTGAAAGGAGTCTTCCGAGCCTCTTGAAAGAAAGCTTCTAAGCCTCTTGAAAGTAGGCTTCCGAGCCTCTTGAAAGGTGGCTTTCAAGCCTCTAGAAAGGAGGCTTCCAAACTTTTAAAAAAAGGTTTCCGAACCTCTTGAAAGGAGGCTTTTGAGCCTCTTAGAAGGAGGCTTCCGAGCCTGTTGAAATTAGGCTTCCGCGCCGTTTGAAAGGAGGCTTCCGAGTCTCCTAAAAGGAGGCCACTTGTAAGGAGACTTCCAAGCTTCCGAGCCTCTAGAGCGGAGGCTTCCTAGTGTCTTGAGAGGAGGCTTTCGAGAGAAGGTTTTCGAATTATAGAAGCCTTTTGAAATAAGTTTTCGGAGCCTCTCAAAAGGAAGCATGCGAGTTTCTTGAAAAAAGGCTTTCAATCCTTTATCAATGAAGCTGCTTAGCTTTTCGGTGAAGCTTTCATGCCTCCCAAATAGAGGTTTACAAACCTCTAGATTCTAGATTTTAGTCACTAAACTTGTTGTCCTTTAGTTCTTTTGGTGCATAGTCCTTTATACATTATGCTGGTTGTAGTGGGCATGATTCAATAGATTTTGATTTACAGATCGCCATACATATGACGTACAATACAAAGTTTTGGAATCTAAAAATACATAATTATCAAAACTGTATCAACAAGTTTCATTGGAAACGTAAAACGGATATTATGCTTTTTGGTTCAAGGTACCCCTTGGGGCTGGCAAAGGTACCCCTAGGGGTACATGTAGCCCAGGTTGAGAACCGCTGCTATAGAAGAACAAACCAATGGCGCATGATATTGATCACTACTTACAAACAGCATAACCCGATCTTCTCGTGATATTTTAGTGCAAAATATAGATATTGTCGTCTGATCTTTTATCTCTTATAAATCATGTCATGTCTATATCACATTTTGATATCTAATCAACATTTGATATCATTGAGCTATTTTCGTCTACTCGGGAACTACCAAACGTTAGTCTGAACCTAGCGTAAAAATTTCACTTAACGGCTGCTGTTGCCTGACAGTCACTCGATGATTTTCCGCTCAGTCACCACCATTTAGAATACATTTACAGTACAGCCACTGATGTCGCAGGACCGCAACCGACGCCATTTGTGCAATCAACCCTTTGGGGTGATTCAATTATGACGTCCACCACTTTTTGAGATTTTTAGATCCCTCCTTCTGTGTTAGGTTCTTGCGTATACCGAGAGTATGCACTGGCACAATATCTTAAACTCCAATAAATTAGGGACGTCATTTTTAAACGGCCACTTTTTTCTAATAAAATTTTAGTCCTGAAAAGAACAGATTTTTATTTCACGATGGGTCACTAAGGGAACGTCCACAAATTACGTAACGCTTAGAGGGAGAAGGGGGGTTCAGTGAAGTGTGACGACCCTTACAAAAATTTCATATGCTTCATACAAAAAGTGTGATATGCGTTACGTAATTAATGGATCTTCCCTAACAGTAACCAAACGATGGTCCGAACATTATTGCGAGGAAATTTTTGAAGTTCTGCTGCTGTTGGCGACGGCCTCTCGATGATCCACTTTTTGCTGCGACTGATGCTACCTGCGTCATGATTGCAACAGTACTGTGCGGCCCTCGTGCCCACTCTCCGTGAAATCCTAATTGAATTGGGGATTAGAGCCCATTCCGTAAGTTGCACGATTTTGATGTCATATTGCATATTGCATCAAATTTCTTGATGCCATAACAAGCAAATAAGTTTTACTTATTTGTTCGTATCTTTTCGAAAAAGAAAGCCAAAAGGGAATAATAATTTAGTGTCTTTACCAAGGTCTACATTGCTTGTTTCCTCAGACAAATTATGGTAACTGACTCTTATCATTCTTTGTGTCGCTAAACTAACAAGGGGTATTGCACATTAGATTAGAGCAAGATTACTTCTATTGTATAATATCTTTTTGTTGGAAGTGGTGAAATCCTTTCCGGATTCTGATTGGAAACATGAAATTCCCAAATAAAAAGATGGAAAGAATCCATTATTTGGCGGCAATCAGTGAACAACCTGTGGAACGAGCTCTTCCACAAAAACATTAAATCCCTTTCGCTAACAGCCTTTGCTCCTACAGCGTAAAAGGATCAACGAAGTGTGTGAAACGAGAAACGTGATTTGCTGAGAGGCATTTCACACGCTCCATACTACTTGTGCATGGTGGGCCAGATTGCAACGCATCATCATCACAGCCAGCTATCGGTCGGTATATTCCATTCCATTCCATTCACAGGTCCTGACGACGAGCGTACGGCGACGGACGGACGTTCCACTCAGCACATCCACAAACCAGCTGAGATCCGGCACTGCGGTCTCGGAAGAGCATGCGTGCTGCTAAGCTTATGGATAGTCCACTTGGCGCGGCAACAAGTCCGTAAGCCAAATTGCGCAACTCTCTTTCGTTCGATTCGAACAATATCCACACATGCGCGAGCGCAGTGCACCTTCACTCACCCCGGGGGTACTCGCCTTTTCTCTCACTCCTGAGGCGCTTGTCTCTCGGGAGCAACCATCACCCCGCGTCAGCCGGCAGCGAAAGCAAACAGATTATGCTTCTGCTTTGTATCTAAATTCTAGAACATGTCGCCGCGGTCGGAAGGGTGAGCGCTCGCAGCATAAACGACTCCGCCCCTTGGCGATCTCTCACCGCCAGCTCAGCGCACAGCCGGGCACCGGCTCTCATTGAGTGGAATCGCGGGCTCTGCGCGGAGGAACAAACGAACGGACCCAGCCAGCAGCATTGCCGCGGGTCGTTTGGAGAAACAGTTCACGTTTCAACGCTGTTCGGTTAGTATCGCGCGTGTTTATGCTCCGCGGCGTTTTCCTCTGGCGACTTTAGTGTGCTTGCGGGTGCAGCAACAGCATTGACCCCGTCACCCTAGCATTGGGCGACGCTCGACGTTCGAGGAAGGCGGTGAGAGCGCCACAGTTGACGGAACGAGTGTGTGTGACAATAATCGTAATCATAATCATAGCAGGCTAATTTATTGGATATCTTCCGAGCCGCTCGCCAGTCGGGGGTATTGTGCGTTTGTATTGTTGTTTGGCGCGCGCGCGGTTTCGGCGAGGAAGAGTGCAACGGCGTTCCTTATCTCGTGATTTCCGTTATTAAATTACACTGCAGCCGCCTAGTGCCTCGTGTGGCCAAGTCCAACGACAACAACAACAGTAGTTGGTGTGTATAGTTGATGTGTGAGAAGAGCAATGCAATCGAATTAAATTGTTACTCTTTTTTTCTGGTCGGGGCGAGCAGACGAAAGGAAGAAAAGTGCCGTCGGCGATCGGCGTTCAGGTGATCGCGCTTTTTGGATTGTCCTCCTGCCATCAGCGCAGCGCAGCAGAAGAAGAGCGCCCCGTAATGACCATGTGTGATAAGTGATTGGTACGGTCACAACCTGCTGCAATAAGTGTCCCGCAAAAATTACAGTGTTTTGTGCGTTGATTGGAAAAGTCAATCGACGCAGGAGGAGAAAAAGTGATTCTGGGGATGCTAAAAGTCGTTGATTGTTTTGGGCGTGATCAGATGTGCAACAGAGAAGGTGTAGCAGAAAATGATAATAAATTTCGTGGAACCGCTCATTAGTGGCCAAGTGACGACAGTTTGCTGACAACGGCACACGATCGCGCAAGTGCTGTTCTCTGGGAGGAATTTTTGAAGAATTGCGAATTGAAAATCAGGGCAATGATTGCGGCGTTCCCACCGCGATCGCCACCGTTTCCATCATCGTCGTTGCCATCTGCTATTGTTCGAATTTAGTTCTGTGTGACGGAAGAGTACACAAACCTGTCCATGAATCGCAAGAACCGGCACAAGAAGAGGCGGAAGAGTATCGAGAAGAATGCGGCACATTAGAAGCATAATCAGAGGCCGTAGGAAAACGGGCGATCAGTAGCAGGGTGTGGGCCCAGTGTCAAGAGCAAAAGGGTAGCGAACAAGTGATGAATACAATTCGGTTCGGAACAGCAAACAGAGCAAGTGGAAAAAAGTGGCAGCGGAACTGAATTAGGGCGGCGACGACGATAACGACAACAACGAAAACAACGACTACTGCCCTGCTGCTCAGCGAGACTGGGTTTAGTGCAAATCTCGGCGGAAGCAGCAGGACCGAGCAGGAGGCAGTAGCTGCGGAATCGGATCGAATCGGTTGGGGGAAAGGAAGAACGGGGGAAAACGGTAGTTGTGCATGTGCATCGGGAGCAAGGGCAGCATGAGCAGAATGGCCAACACATGGGCCTGCGTCTTCGTCGTACTTACGTCTGTGATCTCAATGGTGAGTTGTATTTGTCAATTGCAGCTAGCGTACGTTAGGCTGAACTTATTGTCAACTTGTTGACTTTTGTATTTGGTATTTTCTGATGGGGCATTGGGCGGTGTGATGCAACCGTTTCAGTTCTAGATATTATTTGATATGCTTCATTTGATTAGATTCAGAATACTCCTGCTTTATTTTGTGTTGATCTATTCTGATTTTTTTCAAATGTTTTAATATTAATCCTTTCTTCTTTACCCAGTTTAAAGAAACAAGATCTTGTATTATTTTTCTCATATTTACATAAAAATCCTGCGCAGCTCGGGGTATACAAAGGGCTTCGTCGCTATGAGTCTCTGAATCTGTCACTGCTATGGTGTCCTGCTAAGTTCCAATCTGTCTTCTACTAATGGAATATATTCGATCTAACGGAAAAAAGATGCATCAAGTGTCTCATTGAGAATCTAAAAAACAAAGAAGTATCTTGAATTGTATTCGGCATATTTGGTCTTATTCGCCAATTTAACTTTCCAAGTTTTGGAATTGTTTTTTTTTTTAAAGAATGTACAGAAGTTCTGTGACGATTATCATTAGTTCGAGTTGTTATCAAGTACAGAGTACTGAGGGTCGTGGGTTCGAGTCCCATCGAAGGGAAAGTGGTTACCTCCAATACATTTTTCAAATCGATATCTTCCACATAATATTTCAAACACATTGAAGCGTTGTGAAGTTATGGAAAAAACAAACGCAAAACATATTAGACAAGAACATCGGTTCTCGACACTTGTCAATAATTTTTCGAGTGTCCCACTTTGTTGAATATGTTTTATGCATCCAAGTTGTCTGATATGGCAAAATCAAACTCAAAACAAATATGACAAGAATATCTCAACACTCGTCGATAAATTTTCGAGTGTCCCACATTGTAGTGGGACTATGCGCTTATTCACGTAATAATTGCTTCATCGAATCATGAATCTTTAAGTTTGGATATCTCGAAAGGCGTTCAGATATACAGACCCCAGCTTTCTCATGATACTTCACATTTCTTCACTTTTTGTGACATTGTGACACTTTTTTACGCGGATTTTGAAATCTAGTTTCCTGTAAATTTTTTTACGTCGATTAAAGGGTCTAGCCTGTTTTTTCACGTGGAGTAATAGATTTGCGTGGTTATAAGCAATTTAAAAATTGAAAAATTGCCAAAATGTTGCCAAAATCGAATAGTTTTGTTGCCAAAATCGAATGTCGGTTAAATCGAATGGAATCTGTAATTAGGATTGAAAAATACTTTCTGTAGAAGAACCGAAGGATTTTCATATCTAGATCCATGTATGGCATTTGGTGCTGTTATTTAACTGCATTCGGATCCATGCGTATTCGAGTTTCGTCTGCACAGTGCGAGATCATGGAGAGCTGCAATCCCTTCGAATTCCTTAATGCCCACCATTAGTAGTAATTGATATCAAAACCAAGGTATTTCATCTCCTAAATACACACTCCTTTTCGATTCTTTTTAGGATAAGCAAAAAAGTATTGAATTTTGTAACGTAAAAAGAAAAATTACATCGAAAAAAAAATTCGAGTGTCCCATCTTGCAGTGCATTGCATTTCAAACATATTGAAGCGTTGTAAAGTCATGGAAAAAACAAACGCAAAATGTATTAGACAAGATCATCGGTTCTCAACACTTGTCAATAATTTTTCGAGTGTCCCACTTTTTTGCATATGTCGGCTTGAATATATTTTGTAGCATAGTCTTCTGCATCTTATGGCTTAATCATGTTGCTACATACTCCATCAGTTGGCGAATCATTTGGTTCAGGTAACTAAAAAAACACAAGCCATATTTCGATTTAATCGTAAACGTTTGAAGTTTTAGACACATTTGAAGATAGTGAGACTCAAGCCAAATCGAAAATCAACTGATACGAACATTTAACGTTTTTCTGAAGCTGTTTTGATTGAAGAATAAGAACAAAAGAACTATCGCAGACTGTGCGCAGTCCATGAAGAGATATAATTCCTTCAATTGACTTCATGATAAATATTTGAATTCAAGATTACGGTGATATTTCGCGTGTATACAGACGCTTATATATACGTTTCGCTTTAGGATTCGCAAAGACGTTTTCAAATCTGAAAAGTAAACAGCAAAGCTTTAACGAAGAAATATTTAATCGGGTGTCCCACTTAATGGAAAATGGTGTACTAAATTTAATTCCAAAGTCAGATGCCAATTGCCAAGCATGCCAATTTCCAGCGATTACAATTGAGGAGTACTATGAGAGATGAAACTGTTAACTAATAGAACACGATTAGTAAGGGATTCATCGTTACCAATGTACCCACAAATTGCGAATTTGATCAACAACATCTACGAACAATTGTGATTGCGTACTTAATTGACCACGATTCTGCACGAAAGTCTCAAAGAACTACAAATCCACAATCGTAAAATCTCTGACAATGGTGATATAAAATGTCATCAAACTACAGATTCGTTGGTGAGGCATGGAAAGAGTTCAATAATTTTCCGCACGATGGGACAGCCAAACATTGCATTTGAGTATTGTCTCAAGAGACCCCGATAGCCAATTCTGACGATTCAACAATGGTAAGAAATAAAAGGCATGCTGGGTTAGTAACTGACCGTAAATATGTTGATTAACAAAGGAACCAGAGAAACTTCATCGAATTTGGAACGATTGAAATAAAATGTGTTTTACTATTCTTTGTTTCTGGATCTGGGTTTTGGGTCTTCCTTTCAATGAATATCGAGATCAAGCGATTGTTGAAATGATAGAAATCAAGGGTCGTAAATATTGATGAGGAACAAGTTTCACTCGCCACTCTTTTAATTATTGATGAAAATTCTCGCAACACCTTTGCGCTTTCCCGCTTACCGAAAATACTAAAAGTTAGGTGTAGATTGGGTGTTTATGGCGCTTACTAGCGAATCTGGTGCAGAAATAGAAGCAAAATTATGCCAAAACATAGTTTGTAAAACGTGTTCTGCCAATTTGTGAGGTTTTCTTATTTGATTATTAACTATTTAGATTAGCAACAGTCAAATCAGCAATAAAATATCAATTTTGTTGCAATATTCAAGTAAATGAATCAAGTATTTCTCTCTAATTTCTCTCACATAAACAGTCGAATGTTTGGCCTTGTGATGCCAAATTCATTGTTGCCCTTTTGGATGTTGTCTCCGGTCTTTATTGTTCAGTCCTTTACATGTCAACAATTTTAATTGAAATTTCATTTGAAAACCACGTCAAACCCTATCTCGTTAAAGTCATTTTTGATCAGAATATTGGATATGATTAAATGAAAATCAAGTAATTCTTTTGAAACTCGGCTGATGAACGAGAGGTGTTGAGATGTTGAAATCCGTTACTCCAAATTCAACTGATGAAAGCCAGGTAAAAAAAATGTGCAGCGAAAGACAAAATAACGATAATGCAATTTTTACATCAGCCACATTTTAACGATAAAGCTTCGCTTTAACACTTTGGATCAACCCAAAAATGGAGCTTATCTTTGATTACGAAACAAATTACCCGATTCCCGTTCCTTTTGGTAACAACACGGCAATACCTTGGCACTTACTCTGCCAAGTTTTACAGTCGCTCTCCTTAATCAGTGAAAGTAGTTTTCGAGTGCAAATTCATTGTCCTCGTGCACTGGATGGAACAATCTCCTCGGTGCCGTTAACCGCCCGCTGTTTCTCCTTTAGGGTTCCAAATTACTTAAAACGACCCGCCAAACCCACCGACCTTAATGGCCGCATCAGACGTAAAAATAATCATCAAAAATATGACTCAATCCGCCACCCCGAAAACGAGTGCACTGTGCAACAATGCACCCATTCCCAAAAGTGAAAGCCCTAGTTTTTCGGATCCGGCGATTCTCGCGTGATTTTACTACACTTGGACCGACCGGCGACAATCCCTTTCCGCGCGGCGCGCAGCGAATGGCGCACCGCAAAATTCGAGCGCATTCACCTGACAACGACAATTTGCGCGCTTAATCACATAACGTCCCGATGGACCCCCATTCGACAGCAAACAAAAAGCAAAAATCACATCACCTACTTAACTATTGGTTCACGTTGTCGCGTGACGTGACACACAGCCGAAATTGGGTCACCCTGTTGGCGCAACCCGCAAAACAGTTATAATCTCAGCAGGCGACGACACCCCTGGGCCTGGAACCGGCCGCATGCAACAAAGCACACAAAAATTCTTCATAAAGTCCCGCATTTTACGATTTTCCTCCTGCTCTGCTGCAGCGGCAAGTGGCAGCAGTCAGTGGCGGACGGCCAATTTTAATGAGTTTCATTTCAATCCGCCATCAATTTTAACTGGATTAATTTTTATCTGCCCAGAAAGAGACCGGGGAGACTGCGTT
Organism: Armigeres subalbatus; assembly: GCF_024139115.2. Taxonomy (NCBI): domain Eukaryota; kingdom Metazoa; phylum Arthropoda; class Insecta; order Diptera; family Culicidae; genus Armigeres; species Armigeres subalbatus. Next base: position 12,458,860 of record NC_085139.1, on the reverse strand, counting down.
CCCAAGCCACCGGCGTCGTCGTCGTCGTCGTCATCGCACGGAGACCAGCTCATGCGATCTTACCTTTTTTTGTCGATGGTTGCTGCGTTTGTGGCCGTTCGTTGTTGATCTGCCATTTGGCAAACTTCTTTCAATGCTTTTTTTTCTCTTCGGCTCAAGTTGAACACAACTTGTGCGGAGATGTGTTTAATTTTGTTTTGTGCTGCTGGCGTGTTTGCGTTGTGCCTACATGCGAGACGGACGCGCCGGGAAGATGATAATGAAATCAGCGGACCTTAGCCTCCCCTAACGTGGAATGTTCTTGCGCTTTCCAAAAAGCCGATTGATGGCGGATGACGGGGAGAGGGACGTTTTGGTGCAGCATCCACGATGCAGGGCTGGAAACGAGCAACCTTTTGAACATGGAAACATGTTCCATTTAGGTCACAGATTCAACTACTCTCTAGGTCTTTGATAAAAATGATATAACAATCACTGTACAATAATTGGCTGATTTCTTTCCGTATTGCATTTCAAGTTTCATTCAAGTTTAAACTGCTTACTGATATGCACAAGCGCTGATGCATACATATTCCTTAGATTAAAGATTTTTTTTAATTTCTGAGATTTTGAACCTTTACGAAGCAAAATTAAAATATTTGTTCACATTTTGTGGAAGTTACAAAACCACTGACGCACAGAAATAGTTTTAGCTTTTAAAGCAGATTAAACAGTATTTGAAACAAAATGACAAACTAATGAATTGCGTCTGTAGAGCTTTTCAACACAAACCATGATGTGCTCAACAAATACCTTGCGTAGTTGGAAAGCTGGTGAAGCTTTAAAAGTTCTTTTATATAGGATTCAGTTGGTCACTTACTTCCCAGTATACCGCCATCAGGGGTGACAATGGGTATGGGGGGTAAGAATGGGTCATCGTTCTCATCGATAGTCTGGAGGTCGGATAACAAAATCGTTTAAAAAGGTCTCTTACATTTTAGTTTTCTTGTCCTCAGATACATTAAATATATTCTTCAAGCATTCTAAGTAGTTGAAACAGAGACCCTCTATTGCTAAGACTATGAACCATTTCACATCCTTTTATTTCTAGTAAAAATTGAACTCGCTGGAATATGGATAATGCTTTACTTATATTCAGAAGAGCGACACATTGAACAAAAAACGGCACACGGTGCATTTCACCCAGAGGAATAACAAATATTTATATACGTTTTACCTCCATCAGTTCTAATAGAACTTAACCATTTCAGCACAGGTAAATTTCGGAAGACGTGCTTCCTGATTTCTATCCGTGAATGCCGCTTGTTTCAAATATCAGTTAGAACTGATAGAGCATTTCTTTGATCCCTGGTCGCTAACGCTGCTATCAGTATCGCTTTAAATGCATGTAATTATGGTGATTCTGAACAACTCTGCTTGGGTAAGGTCCAGAGCCGTAGCGTAGACTGCCATCGCCCTTGGCGAAATCATGATTTGGCGCCCTTCTCTTACAAATGAAAACAAGATTGCAAAAATTAAACATTGACATGCATTTTGAAATTCACTAAAAGTAAGATTAAAAGGTTTAGTGGGTTGAAGGTGCTTTGAATATCTTTCAAGACTACGAAGACTACCTGAGGTTCATCTGAATTGCAAAATGTGCTCCTGAGATATTTTCAATTTGGTGATACTTATTTGATTATTTCAAAAAAAATATATATATATAAGGGTCCTTCCAGAGCCGTGCTGCTATTAACCTATTTGGATCAAGTAAGATTAAACTTTGGAGTGGGTCTTTCGATCACTGGACCCAGTTGAAACAAATTAAATCAAACTCTAACGTGGGTTGGTTGATCGATGTTCAAAATCGTTATCGGACAAATCGCTATCAAAACTGGTATAGGTTGGTCGATGGTTTGAAGTAACTAATGGGTCAATAACTGTGTAGTGTGTAGATTGGTTGAGGGTCGAGATCGTCAACGGATCTACTCTGATCAAAGACAATTTAACTCTGAACTGTGTTTGTCGATGGTTTGGAGCTTTTCCTGTACATATTTGGGTCGATTAAATTCAGCTCTGCAGTGGGTTGGTCAATCGTCGGAATCGCCGTCCACCTCAGGACCAATCTACATTTGGTTATAATTGGAAGGAAAGAAATAGCAACGAAAAACGAGCAAATTTGTGAAATATACAAAAAGATCCATACAACTACTTGTGGATATAAGAACAAAAAGGACTTCTAAATTTGGTCAATCGGTTTATTATGGATGTAATCCTTTTAAATATCCATTTGTAAAAAACTGAATAAATTCACTGAAATGAATTTGAGTGTAAATTATCCTCACTGCTATCAAACATTATGGTTTCGAAAATCCATCGGTGCCCCTAATATGTAATTGCAAAATTTTTTAAATAATCTGATTCTCACAATGTTGGTATCAAAATCCATGCATTCCAAATAATCTGTTCTATATGAATTTTTTTTTCTTCATTCAACTGACCTCTTGTAGCCGGTTTCGGAAGTATTTGAGAAAGCGGAATAGCAGTCAAAACTAAAACCAATCCATACAACATGTTGATGTGGAAATAAAGCAATATTTTTTACTTGCTCTAGATTATTCAATATATCGCTACCATTGTACCAACCAAGTCAGTTGAGTTATTCAATGGTCCGAAACTAAATAAACAAGTCTTTTTCTTATAGCGTAATTCTTTATTTTGGCGCCCCATAAAGACCGGGGCCCTTGGCGGGGGTCAACCTGGCCAACCGCACGCTACGGCGCACAGTGGCGGTCCCCCATACAAATGCAGGACAAAACCTAATATGTTGCTCCAATCTCTCACCAAAAAGTAATTATGGGACGCTATATTCATTTTGAGGTTAAAATTGGTGTCCAACCTATACTATGCTATTTGAGTATTTCTGGAGGCGCGAGCCTTAAGGTCTGAAGCATTAACAGCGTCCTCATTCTAACATTGAAGCAGTCAATCTCCAGCCCTGGGCAACTATGAGCAAATCACCACACTAACCACAGGAAAGTAGACCAAAAATAGGTTTTAATACATGATACCAGATCGTTCCCAATCGTTTCCGAAAAAACTTTTGTCAAATTTTCTTTTTCCAAACAAATTTGTTCAGGAGATGCTTTACAGCATTAGTTTCAACAAGCCACCAAAAATTAAATGTACATGCTATAAGCTCACTAGTACGGTAATATGGTTGAATGAGGTGTCACTCATGTATCCGCAAACGGGTTCGATTCTGAGCATTCCTCGCCTTAAAAAAAGCAATATGTTCGATTTACGGAAATCAGGTCCTCAAAGGTTATTTTCCGCTCGTATTTTTGAAAACCTTAACATTCTTTAATGGCACAAAACTAGACTGAACTCATCTGTTAAATAAGTCTGATGGATTTCATTCCAGTGTAAACGGAAGTTACATACTCCGTCCTCAATGCCATACCATTTGAAACCAAATCGTAACGCACTGAATGCGTTACATATAAATAATATGTGAAATCATGAACTAAATAAATGAAATCAATTCTCGAACTCACCACAACAAAGCGATCAAAACCGATGGAGGTTCGAAAAAGAATTGTAAATAAAGTAGTATTGAGGAGTTATAACGCTCAAACCTATGGTTCTTCTTGGTAGATGATTTTCGTTTGCGAACCGCATTAATCAGTTTATTGAAACTTATTTCAAATCAAAAGGAAATTCGTACGATTTATTAAAACATTTCCTATGCAAAATATAAAATCGATGATCCTATATTCATAATTGTAATATGCTTTATTTGGATCTTATTTAATGACATAAAGTTTCGTGGTGGAACATTGAACATGATAGGGAAACTTGAATGAAACACCTGAGAGTAAGAGATATTGTTCGTCAACTTTCTGAAGGTGGCTTGGAGGCTTTTCAATCGGTCGATCTTGGCCGACAGTATTATCTAGGAAAACAAGCTTCCTTGATTCAATAAATTGAAAATCTATGGACTCACCCATTTGTACAAAACAACTTGAAGGCATGGATAGAGAAAATCTGCAAATTGAAAAGAAAACTGTGCACATCGCCTTCTATAAAAAGTTCGATTTCGAAGAGATCCTATTTTATACAGAACTAGCTTTATTTGCCCGGCCTTGCACGGAACTGCTAGTTTGATTCATAGTTTATTTTTGCTATAATCGAAGAATAATAAAACCAATTGATAATTGGTAATAGGGTAATTGTGGTTTTTTAATAATACTTCATCATTTGATTAAAAGAAGGTAGACTTTGCTTTCAAAAACATTGACTACGCTTAACAAATGCTTATCATATTCTTAACAAATTCATATCATATTATAAATCATATTCCCGCTAAAAAGTTGTTATCTCACCAATTTGTCACATTAGTTTCAGGAACATGTAATTTTCGGTGACTTATAATTTTCGAGGAAAAGAAATTTTTGGGGAAATGTTATTTCCGGAGAATTTTTGTATATAGAGAAATGCTACAATATCGAAAAACCTCACATAAACCAAAGAGTGGGGACTATAAATTATGCCTAACGTTATTATGATTGACGTACTTATGCATAAGGTCGCACTCTACACCACCTCTTAAATAAAGAAAAAAAACACTACAACACCCCCTCTATAATTGTCAGCTAAGGTTAGAGAATATGTATCCCAATATTGGTGAAAATCGGTCTACTGGTTCAGAAGGAAGGAGTATATAAGTACATAAGAGTGCACTGAATTTTTCGTTTTCCAAAGAATATTCCTCCCCTCACACAATGTGTGTTCCAAATTCGGTTGACATCGGTCAAGGGATTTAGGATTGACCCAAAGCATAGTATGAAAATTTGGGATCCGTCCGGGTCGAATGCAATTTGTTACGAAGGAATCGGTTAAGAAATGTGGTTTTTACAGCCAGTTAAAATTTTTGAAAAACATGCAGTACGCGGATAAAAATGAACCATTGGATCAATAGTATGAACAATTGATTTACCATATAATGTACAGTATACAACAGAATATATTGTTTTTTGATGGTTAGTATTGATTTAATTCGTTAGTATTGATTTATGGTGTACATCAACAGATTGTTCGTAATCCTAATGATGATTTAAAACTAATATGGTCACTACAATAATAACTAATTAACAAAACAGTAAAGTCACAACGAAAAATAAAATTGTCATGGGACTTAAATACACTTATCTAGCATATGCGCGTCAGCTACTACGACGAAAAACATTTACAAAACTACGGCGAAGCGCATCTCTTGGCAAGTGGTAGTCAAATACTGATGCCACCCTATTAAAAACTCCCTGTAGCCCGTTCAGTGCGTTGCCCAAACCATAGTTGGTGCGGCGAAGGGGAAGTCTCAACATTATGCTATTCCGCAATGGCCGATGTTGCACGTTAATGTTAATTTGTTGCAGAATATCTGGACAATCGATTCTTCCCTGTATAATATCAGTGACGGTCAGTGCTCTGCTTAAGTCCCTACGGATACGCAACGGAAGAAGGTCGATCAGCTGGCAGCGGTCCTCGTAACTAGGGAGGTGAAATGGATCTCTCCATGGTAGTTTGCGCAATGCAAATCGAACAAAGCAGCGTTGTATTGATTCGATGCGCTCCGATCCGTTGTTGTAGTAAGGACACAAGACCGCCGAGCAGTATGCCAACGTCGACCGGACGAGAGAGCAGTAGATTGCCTTCAAGCAATGTACGTCGGTGAAATTTTTCGCCACCCTGAACACAAAGCCAAGCGTTCTGTCCGCTTTATCGACGACAAAGGATATGTGCTGGGTAAATCTAAGTTGCGAATCCAGAAGTACCGTCAACTGGGGGGAAGATGATCATTGAGGTGAAGATGATCATTTGATGTGTCAGTCAAAAGTGCCAAATTTTTTTATGAAACGGTAGTCAACAATATTCTCCGTTCAAGTAATGTTACCGCTAGGTAGAAATCCGAGTTTTTCGATTATAATCATGAAAATGTATTTTGTGGAAGAAAGTGAGAGATAGTCATAAATGACGCTATTTTCGTTTCAAATATTGACTTCGTAGACTTCTTTGCGTAGTAAATTCAACATTCTTACAAATAACCTAGTGTATTTTGACTACTAGGTTATAATCATTTTAGTAGAGCTGTCTTGACCAACTTCACCCCAAACCAGATTACTCAAAAAATGTGTGATAATTTAATTTATTTTAATAAATGCGAACGCATTTCAGAAAACTAAAGTTGTTGATTATTGCAACGTATAGCAGTACATGTTTTGAAAATATTTGTTTCGATTTAAAATGTAAACACACATTGTTATTGCATGTTTTGTCCTAAAAATGATCATCTTCCCCCCAGTTGACGGTACTCCCAAATCTTTCACGCAATGCACTCGGTTGATGGCTCCTTCTTTCGTGAAAAAGTAATTATCGAACATTCCGTCTGGTTGACCACAAGCCGATTCAGAGGACATCAGTTGGCAAATACAGTATTCTGATTTTGGAGGGATTGGCAATTAGCTATTGAGCAGATACGAAAAAATATCTTAAGATCGTCCGCAAACGATAACCGTGGTCCATCGATGGCTTGGTGAACATCGTTGAAGTAAAGCAGGGAAATTAATGACCCCAGGTGGCTGCCCTGCGGTATACCAGACGAAGCGCAGAAACTATCTGAGCGACAATCGCCCAAAGCAACCACCAGCTGACGTCCGGTCAGATATGATCGAAACCAATCGAGAAGATTTTTCACCGACTCCAAGTCTGTGAAGCTTGGCGATTGCAATTTTATGGCTCAGCTTATCGAATGCTGCAGAAAGATCCGTGTAAATCACGTCCGATTGAGTGCGTGCAATCATGCTATTCGTGACGTACGACGTTGTGCACAACAAGTTAGTAGTTGTTGAACGGCCAGCTGTAAAACCATGTTGGCCAGCGCAACGATATTGTTTGCAGTGGGCATTCAGCAGGTCAATGACAACCATTTCAAAAAGCTTCGCTATTGCACTAACCGATGTGATACCCCGATAATTGTTCACATCACGCTTGCTCCCCTTTTTGTAGACCGGAAACATATCTGCAGTCTTCCAGCAAGATGGGAATGTGCCGCTGGATAGAGAGTTGGAATAACAGGAGAAGGGTTCAAGCAAACAGGTAATATTCTTTTTGAGAATCATCGATGGAACACCGTCAGGACCAGGCTTAGATGATGTCTTAAGGTTAGACATCGCTTTTGAAATGGCTTCGACATTCACCTCGATATCACCGAGCGATTGATTCGCTAATCGGATGTTGCTGGCAGCGGTGGTCAAGGCATCAACAGGACTTCAAACACACTGGCGAATTTAGCTGAGAAAAGGTTGCATATAGGACCTTGTTGAGTGCTTGCAGATTCACTATTGAATACCATGGACGATGGAAATCCAGTCTCTTTGCGATGTTCATTTACGTAGCTCCAAAAGGACTTTGGGTGAGATCTTAGTCGTCACTGTATCCCTCTTTGGTAGCGTAGGAAATGATAACGACTGATCTGCTTATAATCGTTGTTGAGCCTGACATAGTAGAATTTGAGTGGCAACGTACGGTGTTTCGTGTAACTTCTGAGTGCAGCTTTCTTGCACCTTTTCAGCGACCGGAGAGCATTCGTCATCCACGGGATCCGAGAGTCTGATCGAACGGACTTTTTTGGGACATGCCTGTCGATGATGTACACCATGATGTGAGAAAAAGTTTCTGCAGCAGAATTAATGTCCACTGGATCGAGAATGTGTTCCCAATCCATATTTGATAGCACTTCAGTAATACTGCGATGGTCCGCCTTATGGAAATCGTACGACACCACGGCTGGGGGATTGAAGAAATCACGCATAATATTATCTTCGACGGCAATCACTAGAGGGCGGTGATGAGCAACATCCTTAACTAAGGGTGCAGGAGCCAAACAGATGGAAGGTGCCGTGGTACGACCACTCACGAAGCAGAGGTCCAGAGAGCGATTATTCTCGTTAACCTCGCCATTGATTTGAGATAGCGTTGCGATACTGTAGTTATCCAGCAGTTTAACGGCACCTGCGTGGAACGTGGAGCTTTCAAGATCCGGACGGAAGAAGCCGCTGTGAATGGGAGTCCATGTAATGCTAGTAAGGTTGAAGTCGCCCAAAATCACAACCTCATCACAAGGCGCGGCCATATCTGAAGCACAAGATACAGATCGGCAGTGTGTGTCAATGAGATCCAAGTCGCGAGTCCGATCCGGAGGGATGTACACAGCACAGAGGAATAGTTGCCTGTCACCAAGCTGAATAACAACCCATACTTGCTCAACGGTGTTCCAAGAATCGTCCTCAACAATTTTTGCTTTCAAGCTGGAGTTAACTGCAACAAGTACGCCACCTCCGGTAGTTTTCCTGCTATTGTCCGTGTTGCGATCACAGCGAAAAACTTCGTAGCTGGCTCCAAAAACGTAGATCGGAATAGTTCGAGAATCAAGCCAGGTTTCAGTAAACACTATGACGTCGTAGTTATGATCCAGAACAGCTTGTCGATATTCGTCAGAAGGCCTTTAATTCCTCCAACGTTCTGGTAGTAGATGGAGATGTCCGACTGCATTTGGCGAGGAGCGAATGAAGCACTGCGAATCGGAACACTATCAGGCAGAGAAAGATTCATTGGCTTGCCGTTATAAGGAGTTCGGACCACCCCACTTCCTGACCCAAGCACAGGACCGAGACGTCTGCTGGTCGCTGGCAGGAATGGCACGACTGAGTTGGGAGGATTAGGAACTTCCTCAGAGCTTGCGGCATAAGTGCGTCCCGGGAGCGTACTGGATGTAGATGCAAGGTGTGCGATATCATATCTCGGTTGAGCTGACGGATAATCGTGTTCTTCGGCGTATTCAAGTTGTTGGACGACCCTCTCCCTACTTCCGTTGGCAGCACCGGAGCGACTGTGATGAGCGGATATGGCAAGAGGCTTGACTGAGTCGTAGAAGTTGAGGGCTCCTTTGAGACTCTCTGCGGCGCGTTCCGGATTCCCAGAGGTATGCCAAATAGGGTAATCGGCACGTAAATTTGTCGAGCGCAGGATACTGAAAAGTGGATCGGCATCAGACGTCGGAGAAACGAAAACTTGTTTGTACTTGCCTGTCGTCGGATGCTGGAAGATCTCCGATCTGCAGCTAGCGTCAGGACCAGGACGACAGAGGTGAGCGCAGGCAGCAGAAGGCAGAACTGAGCTAGAGGAGTCGGGGGCTTCCATAATGCTTTCCACAATGTGTCCCGGTTGCGAAGATATCGAGGGGTTGATAGTAGCCTCAAATGTAAAAAATGTTCTGGTCGGAGCTGCATCACTACTGGATCTGCCGCTTGAAGGTACAGTGGAATTGAAAGTTGCGCTGGAACACGGGAGCGGATCAGGCGAATAAATATTGTCACGGATTGCATACTTGCCTGAGAAAGGTGGTTGGGAGACCCCTACCCCAAACTCGACAGCAGAGCCAAAACGACTCTGATGGCAGGAAACAGTGCGATTGTGCAGGCAGGAAGCAGCTAGCGGTACTGAACCGAGTGGTTCGGGGTCTCCCATAGGGCAACAGGCAGTGCGTTCTGGCGTACAGGAACGGAGAGAATGGATCAATTCATAGTGCGATATTACAGGTAACAGGTTGCGCCGGAGGCTGTTAGCATTTTGCAGATCAAATCTACTCCAGACGCAGGAGTCGAAAATGGCAATGTACCAATTTCGTCGGAGATCATGCTCGTAGGAACGACCGGACGGGGAACTCCCGGAACAGAATTCCCTTAGGCCAAGTATCGGTATTTAATGCCATTTCGCGGAACCTTGGATCGATTCCGATTTTGTACGAGATAAAGGTCATACGACTCGTGTCGGCTCCTAGTCGTACCAGCGGGACGGCCTTAACAGTATCTGCATGGTTGAATAACATCTTACTCTAATGTAACATAATGTGTTTAAGTTTTAAGTTCAATTGAATTTTATTGCCATCTAACAACCATACACTATCCTTTAACTCGTCTAATACTCAGTCAACAAAAATAGAGAGTAAGAGAGACTCCCTCACGACCGATAGCCGATGGTCAACCAGTACAGCTGTAGAAAGAGTGGATAGCGAAATTCAATTGAACTTAAAACTGCTATTTACAACTAACACAATTCCTAACATTCCGGCCAGCTTGAAACAGGATCCGGTTCGAGGGACCAAATGATCACTATAATCGCCGTGCCGTCACTCAAAGGACTTGCTTCGCTTATTTTATAAGCCTCGAAAAGTTCCGCGAATTCAAAGCAATCGAAAATGCCAACAACTGAATGGCAGCCACCACCGATGACCAGCGCGCGCGTTTGGTCAGATTGCTTTTTATTGCACTGCGGGAATCGCTATCTGGTTTGAAATGCCTTCGATCCGGCTCAAAGGACCAAATCTCGCTTAAGTTTTGAAAAGTACCTAAGTAACATTTTTTTCATGAATTAATTTGAGTACTGCAATCAACATACCAATATGAAAGCTTTTGATTGCAGTATTCAAATTAATTCATGAAAAAAATGTTGCTTAGGTCCTTTTGAAAAGTTAAGCGAGAAATAGATGTACTGTACGGTGATGATGACGGAACGAATAACAGAATTGGATGTTGTGGTCCACGATAATAACGCAAGGATCGAAATGGCGCTACAGCCGGATGGGTTGACGTTGATGATCCGAGGGGGAAAACTTGACGCAGGGTTCCGTTGATGACGCACTGGTCCGGAATAACGCTACGGCCGGGAAGGTCGACGCTGACGGTCCAATTTTTTTTTTGTTTACTAGTCTTTGATTTAAAAGTCGTACAGACAGATATCATTACTAACTAATCTTATTTCTAAACATACATTTTGACAAATTAAAATCGAAATTAAAAGACACTTCGTTGAAACGTCGACAACAGACATCTAACGGATTATTCTGCCCAAATAGAGTGCGATGCATAGGTAAGCGAAGAAAATCGGTTTGGCGAGTTGTTCTGGTGGGGACGTTCAAATTAATGCTGTTCAAAAGCATCGGGCAATCTACGTTGTTACACAGTATGTCGAACAAAAACAGGAGTTGTTGCAATGTTCTCCTGCTAGTCAAAGTCGGCAAATTAATAAGAATGCAACAATTTTCATAGGGTGGCAGTCGAACAGGGTCATTCCACGGCAGCAAGCAAAGAGCAAATCGAATAAAGTTGCGTTGTATTCGTTCGATGCGCTCGATTTGCACCGCATGATAAGGCGCCCATACGAGCACACCATATTCTAGTACGCTACGTACCAGAGCACAGTAGAGCGTCTTTAGACAGTAAACATCTTCAAACTGCTGGGTATTCCGATTGATAAAACCAAGCACTGCGTACGCCTTGGCGGTCGTTGAAGCTATCTGCTGGGTAAAGTTTAGCTTATCATCCAGCAGAACGCCGAGATCCTTGATGGTGTTTACACGGTCGATGCTTTCTGTTGATACCCTATAGTCAAAGATGGTTGTACTCCTTGTTCGATTGAAAGTGATGACATTGCATTTGCGGATATTAACTTCCATCCCATTTAGCGTGCACCAGTTGAGCAGAGCATCGATATCGGCTTGGATGGCACAGCATTCAACCAATGATGAAATGATTCGATAAAATTTCAAATCGTCTGCAAACATGGATCCTGCTTAATATTCTCTTCAGTGCGACGAATGTGGCAGCTAAAGCATTGCGCATGTAAAGAATTGTATTCGCTTTCTATGACACGCAGCTCAACTTTTTGCTGTTCATTCCTCGAACGAAAGTACCTTTTCCGGGCCTTGCGTAGACGATTTCGAAGATGTTGTAGCTCGTTGTTCCACCACGGCTGCATTGTACGCAAAGCTCGACGACCCTTTTTCAGCGGAACAGCATTTTGAAGAATTTCATGTAGTCGATGATAAAAATTATCAACCGCGTTGTTGATGCTGCAGCCCGTCAGATAGCGAACAGCGGCAATCGTTGCATTTAGCAAAGCAAAATCACATTTTCTAAAACCGAAATTGAATGAATTCAAACCATCCAAGTCGTAACGTTTGCTTTCTGTTTCATATTTGAAAGCAATTGGCTTGTGGTGTTCGTCAGATTTGCGCTACGGCCGGATGGTGACGCATATGGTTCAGTGACTATACTTTCAATTGTTTTTGATTCGTTTACCAACAGAAGATTTTATCATTCAATCAGCTTCGAAAAAAAATTTGAACTGCATATTAACAATATTTTGAGCACCAGTGCCAGTTTCTGCAATCTGCATTATTGTACCGCTTATTAAAAAAATCTGCTCCTCCGCTTATTAATCGTAACGAAAAATATGCACCAGATATTCGCCTTAGGAAAATATACCTCTCTTTGATATGAAACCTCGAACTAGCACTACTACGGTTCTGGAAGCTGGAGGCCGTTGATTCTAATCCATTTTTCCGCTACCACTCGCGATTCGTTCTTTCTTTTGATGTTTCTGAAGAAGATCATGCCATTGAACTGTTTCACGACCTGCAGGACGAGCAATCCGTTTCCGTTCTTGGAACCAGAGTCCGACTTTCCACGCTACAAGGTGCAGCTTCCGTTTCCTGTTATCGTCGTATCCAAGCTTTTTATGCAGCATATACGGGCCTTGTACACCGACGAAGGACATTCCTACGAGTGGGATCGTCCAGTCCACATCTCCGTGCTGAGTGGAAAGCCTACCACAGGACGCTCGAAGTGCTGTTAAATATCTGGATTCCAAGGTGTGTATTCCTGGCCAACTACATTTCTTCTCCGATGCATCGAAAAAGGCCTACGGTACTATCGATGTAAATTCCTGGAGACACGTAGCCGGAGTCTGCAATCCAGTTGACGTTCTTTCCAGAGGTCTCAGCCCCACCTTGTAAGCTGTTCACTTTGGTGGAATGATCCACCATGGCTCTTAGGGTGGTTCAAAAAATCGATTTTGCTCCACAACGCTCATTTTATTCTGTATCATGTTCTGAGTGTCCTCCGAAAATTTGAGCTCATTTGGATTAAAACTGATTTAGCACAAGCTGTTTCAAGTTTGCATGCAAATTAGTATGGGGAAATTTATTTTTTCATTACACTGATTATGGCGCTTCCTCATTAAGCGCAGGTTAAAAGAAAACCTACATAGCTAGGTGGAATACTCAAGGGCTTTCACTCAGTGAAAACCGCATCTTAATTAATCGTTCCAATAATTAGTAAAGGTGGCCTTGGTGAAGAGTTTTGTGGACGAAAACGTCAACGCTCCAGGAATGTCAGTTTTTAAGAAACTTCAGCTGGGATTCGAGATTTGATATCAATTGATCTGAATCCGTATATGAAGTATAGAATTCATACTCTCTCTCGTCGATTATGATTGTGAAGAACTCCTGATCATGACCAAAATTATAATAAATGAGTGTCTTATGAGTGTCCTATGATGGCATTGGCAATGAGGGATTTGATTTTATCGATTGACTTTTTGCAGTACTAGTAAATATTGAATTCTGATCATCATGTGACTGCAAAAAAGGCGGTGGCTGAAAAAACGACAATTTTAAGAATTTAAGAGTATGAACCCTTCTATTCAGGTGAATCTGGTTAAGATCTAAGTGGGTTTCTGGTGTTGTTCAGCCTTTGGTGAGCTTATAAGATCTTGACAAAAATTAAGGGACTACGAAAAAAGTTTCCATTTTCTACTGCTACTTACGGAAGCTCAGTAAGTCAATAGGATTTTTTTCACGTTCCCACTCAGAAAAAAAGTCTTACTATACAACAATAGATACGTTGCATTTTAAAACATACGCCACTTCTCCAATTTTGGGCAGTTCAGAGATGCAGAGAAGCTGAACCAGGAAAAGATTATACGAATCCTTGTTGGATTCCTAAGAACGGCCTTTTCCGTTTTGTTCCATCAACATTTTGGACAGCATCGATCACTACCAGCCCTGCGCAAAAAAAGTTGCCCCAAACGCGGCTCACCGGCTCGCACGTCCAGTTTCTATGTATATTTTTATTTTCATTTTTTCGTTTCTGTAACCCAGAAGAAAAAATGCAAGAGAAGTAGAGAGACAGACGGGGAGAAGCAAAAACGAAGATTCTAATTAAGATAAAATTGAAGGTAAAAGGAAAAGATTTCTGTTGAGTCTGTGCGCGCGAAGCTTCGTTGACCGACCGGCGGCTTGCTTGCTGCTGCGTGTTGTGTTCCCCATTTTTGTCTGGGTGGGGAGGGGGCTATGTTTGTGTGCAAGATGGACTTTCGTTGCGCGGAGTAGCCCAATGGGACTCGATTGGGAACTGCCTTCGGAGAGGAAACCGAGATCGATTTTATTTTTCGGATGGAAGTCAAGACGTGGATTTGTATTTGTGTGACGGACGAGGTGCCGATGTGCAAGGGGAGATGGTGAGACGGGGTTGGCTCTGCACGCGGAGGTTGAACGCGCACGTAATGATTCAACGAATTTTCTGATCGACCAAGTTGAGATTTTTTAATAAAATCATCTTTATATGAGCGCGCACTCTTGGATCGGCTATTATTGGCCTGCTTGGATCGCGTTGTTCTTTCGGCACACTCAACGCGAAATTTGTGGATGATTCAATCGAAGAAGCTTGAGAATCTTCACCCCTTTGCCGGGAAGCGTTTGGGCATCACTTGGTTGGAATCCGCTTCGTTTCGTTTCAACGTTCTTCTTTCGGCTGTCCAGGGTTTCGTTGTGTGTAGCGACTTCCTTTTTCCATGCCTTTCGACGCAGCCATAATTCGTTAATTCAGGTTTTGATTCTATTAAACAATAAATAGAAAACAAAATTCTCGCGCGTTCGCGCTTCAGAAGAACCGAGCCAGTCACGGTAGGATTTATGACCGAGCGCTTGTAAAACATTGGAATTCGGTTCGGGGGCAGTGATTCTTCCAAAATCCGATCATGTCGGCTTGTTCTTTTGAAACGAATCAAAGTAGGCATAATCCGTGCTCGAGCGAGCGCTCCGACGCCTGCTCCTATCATTATCAGGGTCCCATTGTTCGGCTCACGCGCTCTCTCCGCATGAATTCGGTGTCCAGTTGATAATCAATTACCGACCCCGTTTAGCACCCCGAATAGAGCCCTCCCTATAATCAACCTCTCATTTCTCTTGAGCGCGATTTTATAGCTTCAAAATTGCTCATCAAATCACACCGCGCTCTGCCTAAGCCCATCATCGCTAACGAGAAAGACGGTCACTTAGTCGGTTGGTAATAGTCAAACATCGCACAAAAAAGCGGCACAATGGTGCCACCGCACCCGCCTCAGTCGCGCCGCCGCACACCGGGAAGAGAAACAAAAGATTCCAAACCACTTTGCACAGCGCGCCGTCGTCTCCGCCGAGGTTGCCCCATTCATTATGCCTCTTTTGGGGTGCCAATCTGCGTCACCGCTAATCAGAGGCACTTCTTCACCGAAGTGCGATCGAGTGCGAAGACCACCTGGCTGCGGACATTCACGCGCAAAATCGCGGTTCGGCTATTATCGATAAGCGTTTGGATTTCAATCGTCGTCGGCAGCTCGTTAAATGTGGTTTTCTTCCCCCCTCCGTTAATGCGGTGGTTGGCGATCGTGAGAAGTTCGACAAATGCTAATTGCTGAATCGGGAACGTTTATGGCTTTGCGGGGGCAAAACGATCGCTGCAGTAGCCTGTGGCGTGAATTTCGGCACCCAGGACACAGTAAGCCGTGACATTTATTAGGGTCGAAGAGCAGCGACCACGCAGCTATTAGTGAACATATTTTTTAAATCACCTGGTTGTGATGCTATTCTTTCTCAGTGCCAAGATACAGTTCATTATGACAAGATTTTCAAACGCCACAGCCAATTGGAAACAATCCATTGCATAGCGGCGGACTTTTATATTTTCAATATCTTTTTTGGAGAAACGTTTTTTGTCAACATTAAAATTTAAACAAACACAAACCTAGAGTTAATTTATAGAGTTAAATGTACCTGTTTTCGGATCATTCGACGCACCAATTTACTTATAATTTTTTATGATAACGAAGTGTCGGCAGCCATTGTTATTGAGATATCATAATAAAAAATTTCATTTTTATGCATTTTAGTGGCAAAACGTTGAATTTTCGATGATGACACGGCCAGCTCGACTATAACTCCGTGCTGCATTGCTATCAATAAATGATATGCTAACTAGATGGCATGGTTTGCTACGTTGCTACGAATGAATGAATCGAGTGGGTGGAAAGCGAAGATTTATGCAAAGCAGGCGATGGCCTTTTCACTATCGTCTCAATCTCATATTTCCAAGTCCTCCGATCCTTGAACGAAACCAAAAGAAGATAGCCAAAGATGTTCAAGCGCTTATCGGTTTCAAATGGGAAATTTCCTACCGCTGGTCGGGCTTATCCAAGCGCTCATCACGCAACTCCATATCGAGTCCCATCAGTAGCGATCGTCTTAGCAGAGGAACTCTTTCACTGCGGCGAGACCTCCTGTTACTCGGCACAAGTCTAGAGCGCGATTAAAACAAAATAAAACAGGAAACTATGTGATAAACGTTTTGTGATTCGTTTTTATTCCCCGACAGAGAGTGTTTATATTTGTCGAGTTTGGCCTCCTTAGTCAGCTGACAAATTATGTCTAATCACACACATTTGCAGCTCCGGCGTCCGTTGATAACAGAGAGGGGGGTCGATCCACTTCAGAGTGGCAAGTGCAAATTTTGATTTATTGCAGCACCAGCTACGAACCCCTGAAGATGTGTTCACTTACAGATTATTGCAAGCCACCGAACGGCAGGTACAGGTAGATGGGTTCTCCTTCGAAGATTGCCGCTGCTTTGGGCTGTGGGTCGTAAATTGTTAATCCGCAATACACGCTGCGGCAGTGGCTGGGCTGACTACGGCACTTGTGTATGAAGCTCCGCGAACGAACGTAAGCACATAACCTAGACAGAGAGCCGGTTCCAGTTGCGCGATCGGGGCTTAACTGTTCCGGGGTGATCCGTGGGGTTAGACGCTTCCAGGCCCTGAGAAAAAGTTGCGTTGCGTGTACACGGTGGGTCATTCATCGCATCGGTTGCCTCGTACCGGTTATCCGGACCAGCTAAAGGGATTCTGACCTGTTTCCGCGAGTAGGAAAACAAACACCGAACCGCGACGGCAGTCGCCATATTGCAAACAGCTCAGCTATCACAGGCATCGGAGGGCGCAAACATTTCTCCCGAGTGACAGCTCCAGTTCCGCGGATCAAAGTAGGCGCGCATATTGAACAACGATGATGGGCAAAAAGCATGACAGATTTATGCACATGCAAAAAGTCAACAAACAGCAATCGTAAGGGGAACGACACTTGCTTGTAATGTGCACCGCTCGATCGAAACTGGTTTGTCATCTGATGATGATGATGACGACGACGACGACGGTGATGATCCGACGACAAGCTCGATGGACGACGCGAGGACGAGAAGAGCAAAACAAACCGCAACCGCTGACGTTTAATTGTTGTTCGTTCCTTCCTGGCCTGTCTGTGCTTGTTGATCGTCGTCACATATGTCGTCTTCGTCCGAGTCGCGGTATGGGGCTCTATCATGGTTGCGGTAAGACCGCTTCCTCCGCCCCACCCTGTGATCGTCATCTCCCTTTTATGAGACGAACTAGAACAGATTGCGCGGAAACGGCGGGTCGAGCATTGGGTGCGAGACGCGACGGGACCAGAACAGGTTTATCCACCTCGCCACACGGTGAGATGATCGATTCAGAGCCTTTTTTCTCACGTGCTGTTGGGCCTGGCGAGGAGCGGGCTCGATTCTATCGATCGTTTAATTCGAGCGTCCCAGACGACGACAACGACGATCAATGGCGAATCTGACAGCTACACAGATAGCGCCACAATCGCGCGCAGCTGTTTGTCGCCCGCCATGTTCGACGAGTAGCTTGTCCGTTGTCATGGTGACGATGGGAACGGAGACCCACTTTTACGACGGTTGCTGTGATTTGATCGATTGATGATGGGTCTCATTGCGAGCGGGTTTTGTCGCCTTTAACCTCGGTGAAGAATGGATTTTTATTTTCGACTGAACTTTATTGCCGCCGATAAATTTTGGGTCTTCTCACGAAGAACCGATTGGCAGGTTGTTGATCTTCCCTGTGATAGCACTGCGCGGTTCCGAGAACTCACGGTCAATTGGGCCCGACCCGGTCGAGCGAACCGACTTTGTGTGAGAACGTGTGGGAAAGACCCTCCGCGAGGTGATTAGTATTCCGAGCCGGTCCGCGAAAAGACCCGTCTCATTAGAGCTGCAATTCAAGTTCAATAGAAAAAATGTCTCGCGCGATATACGACCGCAGCTCTTACTCGGATCGCGACACAATGTCATTTGCATTTAAATTGTTACTTCACACTTGCAACTAGGAATTTGTAAGCAGTAGTTGGTCCCCACAGCGGGTGCTCCTACGACGACAACCGAAGACACGATTTCCCAATTGAACTTCGATTTTGTGTTTTTTTTTCGGGGGGGCCGTAAATTTTCATTTCACGCCGTGCCATTCGTTTCGGACACTCGTTTTCTTTGTACACGATAATTGTCGGAAATTGGGCATGTCTGGAAGTGACGAGGTGATTTAAATTCTGGCACACCTGATTTGAATAATTTTGAAACCAGTGGCGTCGTCGCCTCAGGAATGTTGCTCGCCTACTACGATAGTTTTGCGGGATTCGAAACCATGCACGTATCACTCGAAACTTTTTGTTTGACTCACATTACCAAATTCAACAATGAGCAATGTTTCCGGCCCTAAGATGATGCCTCAGAGCAATTTCTCACGAACCGACTTGTGCGAAAATACCATCGCGATGATTCGCGGTGGCATCAGACATCTTTCAAGATCGTTATCGCACCACACCGCACCAGTCGATACAGATTCGAAGTGCGGTCGCCTCCCGGCAGCAAACACCGCCATCCATCCGTGTGAAAATTTGTGGTCTCATTATGAAACTCCGGAGACCATCGTCGGCGGTAAATTCGTCGAAAATTGAATTAAATCGACCATAAATTCCCGACCAACGACGACGGTGTGACCACATCAACCCAATTAACGCGCATACTTCGATGTCCAAATATTGATTTTAACCATTTTCTAAGCGTCGCGCCACCACCAACCGCACCGCAAGCCGATCGATGGACCGCGCGCCGGAACTGATCGAATGCGGAGCATCGCCGATCGTTGAACGACGATCGCACAGTGAATAATTTCCTAATTAGCAAGATCGCCAAGTTGGTAGCAGCGCTCGATCGACCCCGGATCAATTTTAACGATCCCGATCACTGCGGTCTGTCTGGTTTGCGGTGACGACAAACGACGCCGTAGTCAAATGTGAATCTCGAACTCCTCTATCGACGAAGGAGAAAGACTCTGCTTGTTGGCTGGCGGCCAATTAACAACGGTGGTGGACCACACCACCGCACACCGGTCCGCGAGGAGATGCATGCGTTTCGTTCGCATCCGAGAGCGACGGTCAAGAATTTCCTGGAAGCGATGACATCACCACCATCAATACGCCGGTCGCCACCATCGTCGACGAGGAGGTAGCCCCATGGGAACGAAATATGGGTGCTGTGAACTGCACAAAGGACGTAGAAATTGCTTCAGTTCCATCATACAAGATTGAGATTAGGATTTGTAGACAATAACAATTTCCAGATTTTGCGGTATAATTACATTAGGCACAATAACAATCAACATAATATTATATTTTGCACAAAAACATTTATAAAAACACGTTTCAGTTTCGCCAGAATTTTCTTAGAAAATCCAGAATCCATAGAAATCCGGAAGAGCTTTTCTTGGAAGTTTAAAAACTTTTCAATTTTATTCGCGATCATAAAAAAATATTTCTTTATCGCTTATTTTGTATGCTTTATTAAATTATTGCCACTGGAATGTTGGAAGTTTTCCTTCAGAAATTCTGATTTTTTTTGTTGAGATCGCATTACGCCATGGTTGCTTTTGAATTTGTTTGTTTCAACAAAGTTAAAAAATTGATTTAGAAGGTGTCTTCAATCCGCTTTCTGGGAGAAAAACGTTTTAGATATCTCGAGTGTTTTTCATCTACGCGTTTGTTAATTTACGAAGTGTGCGTAACTGCTTATGCATTATGTATACGGAGATGTGTTTGAATAAAAAATTGCAATCGTGTATCAGTGAAATAAGCGTCAATGCGAAGTTGCTTTGTAAATTATGTTGGTAAGATGGTCCCAGTTTGTTTGTACTTTAATTTAACTTCAAATACCAAATATGCGCTGGAATTCAAAGTCTAAAAATGTGTTTATCCAATTGATAATGGTAGTATAAACAGACGGAATATCCGGAAAAATATATAAAGCTCTTTTAGTGGAATGTATTCAACCGTCTAAGACGAGTTTAGTACTTTCCATTTAATTCCACTACGTTTTGTTATCTTTGCAGACACGTATTTCGACCGCAACTGTGTGGTCGTCTTCAGTGCCAAGTCGAGTCAAGTACGAGACACTGAAGACGACCACACAGTTCCGGTCGAAACACGTATCGGCAAAGATAACGAAAATTAACTGGTGGAATTAAATGGAAATACTTAATTCGTCTTGGTCGGTTGAGACGGAATTTTTTATAATTAAAATTTACCTCAGATTGGTAATGAAATACCAGGAGCACTAGGACTAAATCCGATTTTATTGAAATTCTTAAAAATTTACCAACACTTGGAGTAATTTATCGTAGAACAGAGCAACTAGAGTTTTACCTTTTTGTTGTCGAATGAATCCAATGTATTGGCTTCACTAAAAGTTTCGAACATGGAGAATTTATTCGGATCTTGGAGAAAATCATTCTCTGAACTCAAACAATTCGCTTCTAGGAACAAGGAAAATGTTCTAATCGGAATTCAGACAATTTGTTTCTCAGAACTCACATAATTTGCTTCCCGCAACTCGGACAATTCACACATCGAATAACTCCTTATTGCAAATTGGATAGCTCCTTATCGGAATGCGGTAAAAAAATTTTCGTTACTCAGATGATTTGCAACTCGCACACGTAATATGATTTGCTTCTCAGAACGCTGAAATATGTCATTGGAATGAAAAGAAAATCTTTTTTAGAACTTTGAAAATTTATATTTCGCAAAAATTTGCTTTTCGAACGGTTTGCTTCTATGAGAAGAATTCCTGGTCAGAGCGCTGAAAATTTCTTCACGGAACTTGGGCAATGGGCTTCAATAGCTCCTTATCGGAACGCGTTCCGGAACTCGGGCAATATGCTTAGATTTCTCATCGTAACGCAGAGACAATCTTCTTAGATCTCGAATAATGTGAATTTCGGAATACGGGCAAATACCATCTCCAACTCGGACAATAAACGGATAGTTCATTATCAGAATGCAGAGAATTACTTATAGGAACTCGGGGCTCGAAAAATTTACATCTCGGAATTTGGAAATTTTGCCCGGAACAAGGAGAAAATCATTATCGAAACTCAGACAATTTACTTCTCGGCACTCGGACAATCTAAATATCGGAACCCAACGATACGCATTTCGG
Organism: Armigeres subalbatus; assembly: GCF_024139115.2. Taxonomy (NCBI): domain Eukaryota; kingdom Metazoa; phylum Arthropoda; class Insecta; order Diptera; family Culicidae; genus Armigeres; species Armigeres subalbatus. Next base: position 12,437,303 of record NC_085139.1, on the reverse strand, counting down.
AACTCGAACAATTTGCATCTCGAAATAAGATCAATCAGCAAACCGGAACGTTGCATTTCGGAACACGGATAATTTGCTTCCCGGCGAATTTCTTTTCGGAACGCGCAGAAAGCTCTTTTCGGATCTCTTCTTTTTGCTACTCGGAGCTTGCGTAATTTGTTTCTTGTCTCAATTTAATTATTGGAACGTTCTTCACGGGACACGGAGATCTTTTTCTTGGAACGCGGAAAAAGTCTTTCTATTAACTCGGAGAGTTTGCTTCTCGTAACTCGGAGATATTGGAACACGGAGAAATTTTCCTCATAACTTGGTGAGAGCCTGTTCAGATCTATGACAATCTACTTCTCGAGGGTGCGTAGATTTTAGTTCCCAGAACATGGATAATTCCTTATTAGGAAACGAATAGATCATTATCGGAATGAGGAGAAAATTCTTCTTGGAACTCGGTCAACTTGTTTCTACAAATACAGACAATTTTCTTCTCGGAACTTGGATAATTTGCCTCTCGGAACTCGTCTTCTTCTTCTCTACTCATTGGCATAATATCTCCCACTGGGTCATTGCCGTTTCGCAGTTTTCCACAGTTAAGCACAGTACAGCACTTCCACAGTTATTAATTACGAGGTTTCTAAACCGAGAACTCATTTATTTTCATTCGTATATCATGAGGCTAGCACGATGCCCAGGGAATTTCCAACCGGAAGATTTTCTAGATCAGACCGTCTCATTGTCCCAAACCCTAAGCAGTCCGTCCGACTCCACAATGTTGAACTTGCTTTCGTCCGTGAATATTACGTTCTGCCAGAACCGATTTTGCCTGACCCTGTATTTTTAAGCGTACTTCTGCTCCATATTGTTGGCAGATCCTACAGCTTCTTTCGTGCAATGCAACTGAGATTTCTTTCAATATAAATAAGGTATTGGACGGTTTGCAGACTGAGCTCAATATTCCTAAACTGTGACAAGCTGTCAGCAAGTTATGGTATTGGTTGATTTCGCGGAAAATAATGCGGTTATGACGACCAGTTTGCATCGGCTTGCAACCTCTTCGGGAAGCAGTTTTAAGTTATTTGGATTTCTCAACTATGTTTCGGTCGTCATTTTTCAAATCTGATCAATTTTCATCGATCTCCATTGACATTTTGCTATGCTATCACCAAATTTTGTTTGAAAATCTCAATAATGAATTTACAGTAATTTTAATTACTTAAGAAAAACTTTCATCTAGCACGAGTCTAGCATCGAGTACTAACAAACAAAAGGGACTATTTAGGCGTCGAGTAAATTAGAGATGCAACAATTCTGGTCAAGTTACATTTTTAGAGTGATTGTTTATATGCCCATACAGTGAGCATTCTAATTATAGAATTGTTCATTCCCAGCCGAATGATCGAGGACTATTTAAATATAGAAATGTCATAAATATAAATATAAACAAAACATCGAAAATTTCGCAACAGCTGCTTTGATCATTTTAAAATATACAAATATTCATTGGCCGCGCTTTGAATTATCCTGGATTTCATTTTTTTTTCTTGCAATGCGTTATATAGAGAGATATTAAAAAAAATGCTTCTTCTGCTTCTAAGAAAACTTTTTGCATCGACCAGAAGCCTTTGGGTACGATTCACGATGTTATAGGCAGATCGTTTGTCCGCTACAATTATTTTTTTTTTGCGGTTTATGTTTGAAACACTTCTCACTTATCGACATATTAATTAAAAATTTTCTCATACACCGAAAACGCTTTATTTTAAATTCCAAACAATGCCAACGATTTCAATTTCAAACAATACCCAAAATGCATCATAATGGAGCATTTCAAAGCAATTTTCGTTGTCGGACAATTATGATGTGCTCGATCTAAACGCCAACCGAGAAAGATCGTTTTTGCCTTTCTCGTATACTAAGTATACGTAAAGGCTATAATTTCACTCCAAACCAAACTTTTGATAGAAGGCTCGGAGACCCATAGTGTTATATACCAATCGACTCAGCTCGACGAATTGAGGTGATGTCTGTTTGTGTGTATGTATGTATGTGTGTGTGTGTGTATGTGTGTATGTGTACAAATTTTGTAGACACACTTTTTGGAACTTAGCATTACCCGATTTACTCGCAACAAGTTGCATTCGACGAGGAATGCGCTCCCATTGTTTCCTATTGAAAATTGGCCTGATCGGACATTGCATTTCGGAATTTTGTAAAAATCAATATTTTTCCCAAGGGGTTCCCCCTTGGAAAAAAAATTTCAAAATCGAAAAAAAAATTTTTTTTCAAGAATGGTAGGAATGCATAGTAATTAATGCAAAAACATGCAAAATGATGTAAATATGCGATCTATCCCCCTAAAGTGCTTTTTTGACCTTTCCCATGTGATTTTTTCAGTACATTTTACGATGCACGAGAAAGGCATCATCGCCGCTAGGTGGATTAATCTGGGTTTTTTACAATAATTGTGAAATGTTTCAGATAAATATCCATGTAACAAGTGCTTAGAATATGAATCTGTTCGGGATTTGAATCAAAATGGTAGTCTTGTTCTGGAATTGAAGTACTCGAATTGTGTTTCAAAATGATCTGATACTTTAGTCCTAGAATTCTAGCACTGATTTTTGAAAAAACGTTCGACGGTTCGTAATCTGATGAGCTTTATAGTATGAAGAAGCGGCTGAAACTAAAATCCGCGAACCTCGACTTCTTTCAGGCCTTCGATCTTTATGTTTACGCCAACTTGAGAACAGATGAAATCCTATATGGTAAGGGTTCAGCCAAACCGCACCAAGCGGCTTTTTGACTGACTTGTGGTATTTTATTCGCAAAAGGAAAACGTACATTTGTTGTAGGATATCGTCAGCTATGGCGTTGAACGTTGCCCGATGTGATTTGTGATTTATTGAATTTGTTACAAGAAACCTATGGCAAAAAAATTGGAAATTTTTCTTTGGCGCTTGATGTGATTTGGCAGAATCCCAACCATATGACTTTCATTTCTCGAACGCAAAAAGTGCTTTGGTTTGAACTTTCAATACGCTGAACATGAACAAGAGTGATCGGTGAAAAGTCAATCGGTCGAAAGCCATTTGGCCAAATGCCACTTGTTTGAATTACATTTAGGCCAAAAGACACCTAGCCGAATTTAATCTTTGGCTGAAACGGTTGTGATGATGATGATGATGACACTACCATCTATTGTAGCAAGGCACCTGCCGATAGCACTGGCCATATCTGACAAACGATTTGATCATGATTTTACTATTGTATGTATTTCATCAAACTCCTGTATGAAGGGCCAAAAATGGGTGGGATCTTTGGCTGAAACGGTTGTTAGGCCGAAAACTGTTTGGCTGAAAACATCATTTAAGCGAAAGTTACATAACGGCCGATCGATCGTTTCGCTGAAAAAGAGGTTTTGTCGAACATGTCTATTGGCCGAAAATGTCGTTTGGCTGAAGTTGTCTTTGACAGTAGGGGAGACTGGTGAGACTTGATCTGTCGTAATCTGAAAAAGTGACGTATGCTCCAAATTACAACATTTCAGTTTTCCATTTTTCTGTTAAAGAGCTCGATGAGTATTACCCATTAACAACATTTTTGGAAAATGGCATATACGCCATTTTGTCAAATAACGGCAGTGATCTCCTCTTCTTGTTTCTGATGTAATTTTAATTAACTTACGCGGTTTTCGCACAGACTCTCTAACCAAGTAACATTGAGAGTTACCACTCTATAATTGGTTTATAAAAATTATAAAATTAACCAATAGAACCCACTATTACATGAAAGCCTTTTGATGACTATTATAAGAGTAAAATATGACCAAGTGGATCACTCTTGAAAAGTACTATAAAGCTTTTATAATAATACTAGCTGACCCACCGAACCTAATCTCGCCCAAATTCAATTAGTTTGCACAAACATTTATATTTGTATTGAGAGGGGGTAGGGGACTCAAACCACCACAGAAATATTTCTTGCCTTCAAAGCCTCCTCATTAGGGTGGCTCAAATTAGTATGGGAAAAACTTTTTTCAATTTTTTTGATGGGCCGCCCTCTTCTTCAGTTTTATTTGATGCCCTGAAGCTCTGAACAAAATTTCAGCCAAATCGGTCAACGTTTGGGCGGTGCTAAACTCGTTGGAAGTTTATATGCAAAAATGTATGCAGAAACATCCGAGAACAGTGAATTGTAGTTGGACGGCTTTCCAGCTTACTTGCAAAACGGACCTATATGGCCTCCACTTTGTACAATTATTCGCTATGATATACGATCTTGTGTTTGCTGGGATGAAACTTACGATGAAGAACTATGATTCTCTTTCAGATATTGAAGAATTTAATACTGAATGTTATGCAGATAACCGCGAGAAGATTAGAGTTTGCCCAGCTTAGTTATTAGCATTTCTCTGAAGTGGGGTTTGAGCAAATTTCGTTTTTTTAACCTTTGAAAAGGAATAAATTTACCCCTACAACACTCCAGTAAAATGCTAATATCTTTGCCTAACAAACTCCAATCTTCTCGCGGTTTTCAGCATAATATTCTGTATTTAATTCTACAAGAACTGAATGAGTATCATGGTTCTTGATCATAAATTGTGCCGTCATTGTTCTCGGATGTTTCTGCATACATTTTTGCATATAAACTTCCAACGAGTTTAGCACTGCCTAAACATTGACCGATTTGGCTGAAATTTTGACCAGAGCTTCAGGGCATCAAATAGAACTGAAGAACAGGGCGGCCCATTAAAGAATTTGAAAAAGTGTTTTTTGAGCCACCCTACTCCACATGACAAATTTGGCTCCATTTGCTTCATTAGTTCCCGAGGTATGCAGAAATTTGTGTATCATTTGCATGGCACCATTGACAAGATAATGGGTGGGTGGTGAAGAATAGGAGTGTCACTAAACAGTAAGAAACTACGTTGCACTTCTATCATGACCAGCTGCTGTCAGTTCCTGAACTATAATACAAATAATAACAAAATGGATCGTTCAATAAAATTATGATGAGGATGACGTACAAATAATATTCTTTCATGTTTTTCGATGTACTGTAATCAAAATAAATGGTGAAAGTTAGTGAAAAACTAGAATCAAACAACATGCGCTGGCAAAACAATGTAATGGGAAATACTTTTTCTCCTATACATAAAAATGAGTTTACATTTCCTTTGAGGTAATATAACTCACGAACGGATGGGCCGATTTGCAAGATTTCCTCACTAATCGATTCGTCTTGGAATCAGCTGCGTACAATAACCGGAGCATGATGGGGAGCCCACCCGGAAGATCTGACAAAGCTTTATCGTACAATAATTCTGTCGGTCATTGAATACGGTACTTTTTGTTTCCAATCCGCCGAGAAAACACACATATTGAAGCTCTAGCGTATTTAATATCGTTGTCTCCGTATCGTGTTAGACTGTATGAACTCGACTTTTTCAATGAGTTGGGAGGTACTTGCAGGAGTACTTTCTTCATCAGATCGTTTCGCGTAATTGTCGTCCAGGTTCCACATTCGGTGTGAGGTTTTAAACCCATTGGTAATTGAGAATTTAGAGAAGCTAATCGAACGAGGGGCCCTCCTTAGCCGTGCGGTAAGACGCGCGGCTACAAAGCAAGACCATGCTGAGGGTGGCTGGGTTCGATTTCCGGTGCCAGTCTAGGCAATTTTCGGATTGGAAATTGTCTCGACTTCTCTGGGCATAAAAGTATCGTCGTGTTAGCCTCATGATATACGAATGCAAAAATGGTAACTTGGCTTAGAAACCTCGCAGTTAATAACTGTGGAAGTGCTTAGTGAACACTAAGCTGTGAGGCGGCAATGTCCCAGTGGGGGATGTAATGCCAATGAAGAAGAAGAAGTAATCGAACGAAACTTCCAATCCAATCCATATCAATTGTGACAAAAGGTTTTTTTTACCGACGGGTCAAAAACAAATGAATCCACTGGTTTGGTATCTTTAATGATTTTCATAGAGCCGCCCGTACACTTCAAAACCCTTGTTCCGTATATGTCGCTGAATTAGCGGCAATACACTACGCATTAGAGCGAATTGCCTCTCTTCCCTCTGATCAATACTTCATTTTCACGGATAGTCTCAGCTCTCTTGAGGCTATCCGTTCAATGAGGCCGGTACAGCACTCGCCATATTTCCTGAGTGAAATACAAACTATGTTGAGTGCTCTATCGAATCGCTTTTATACTATAACCTTGGTATGGGTCCCTTCTCATTGCTCAATTCCAGGTAATGAGAAAGCGGATTCACTAGCCAAGGTTGGCGCTATGGAAGGCGATATTTATGAGCGCAAAATCGCCTTTAATGAATTTTTCACAATTGCTCGTCAACACGCTCTGGTCAGTTGGCAACAAAAATGGGATGGAGGAGATTTGGGGAGATTATTCTCCCACAGGTATCGAAGAAACCCTGGTTCAAGGGATTGGCAATTAGTCGAGATTTTATCAAGGTAATGTGTCGACTAATGTCCAATCACTACTCTTAAACGCGCATTCCTATCGAATAGGGCTCGCAGACAGCAATCAATGCGACTGCGGTGCAGGTTACCAAGACATCAACCACGTTGTCTGGAGTTGTCCGAAATACGATGTTGCCAGGTTCGGGCCCGAGGGAAACCAGATAAGGAAGACCTAAGAGATGTGCTAGGTAAGCTTGATCTGGATTACATGGACCTTGTGTAAAATTCCTATAAAAAACATCAAAACATCATCTTTGTCTGATCCCCCTATCTGTCGAAAGGCCATGTCCACCTCGTCCCCACCCGCTTCGCTCGGAAAAATCGTTTGTTTGTATCTTTACAGTTTGTCCTCTATCTACACATCGACAATCAGCAGTAAGAAAACCGCAACAACGCTACCTAGGCCCTATCCCATCCTGTTTTTTTTTTTTCCTTAACCTCGACTAAGCCGCGAGTTGCCGCGATAAAATAAGAAGCAAATCATGATTGTTGTTAAAAATCAAAGATATGGCAGCACCGTTATGCCTAATGGCGCTTGAGCCTCGAAATAAAGACAATTATAAAAAATAACTATTCTTATTGGGGTAATTCATTTGACCACATTATAGCCAAAAATTGAGGCTTTTTTCGAACGTTCAAAAAAGGATTTATTACGCTCTTCAGCACGACCATAGATCTGTTTATAAAGTGATTAGGCATTTGACGTTTGAAGCTTTTCAACAGATTTATGAGAGGTTAATTGATAGCAATAAGAGCGCTAATAAGACTGAGCAACTAGCTATGATGATTGCTGTCATAAATTCGCAATAAGAATCGAATAATCCAAGAAGCATCCCAGCCAACACAAAGTCGCATATGATAGCTGGTGTTCCCTGACTTTTGAAATATTTTTTCTCAAAAATATGCAGATTTTGGTCAGCTCATGCCATCTTAGAATTTGAGAAGACTTGATTCCCTTTCTATAATATCTACCCAATAAATATTTTTTCGAGCCAATTCCTTATCAAATTTGCTAAATTTACGAAAAATTGACCGTCTGAGAACAAATTTCTTTTTTTTTTCGAATTTGTTTGGTTGTATATGAGGGATCAAGTGCCTCCATATTGAGGGAACAACTTATTATCCAAGTATCCTAACATGTGATGGAGTGTTGACATTTTTATTAGTACAGATTATTTAGTGTACTTATGGCTTTGTGCTGTGGAAAAATGACAGCATTTGGTCATTGTTGGGAGAAGCTGCTCAAATTTTGCGTTGGTACTAAATATTTTTTTAGGAGGGTCAAAACACAACCCGTCCTGCAGAATGAATACGGTTGTTAATCCAAAAAAATAACTCATCACATAACGATTATTTGTCTAAAGGATCTATATCAAACACCACGCTAGAACTAAACTATTTCGGTTCTCGGTAATACATAGGGGCGTCACCTTTCCCCACTTTTTCCTACGTTGGCTAGAAATGGTATATGGCCGAAAATGCCGTTTGGTCGAAATAGTCGTTTGGCAGAAAAGGCCATTTGGTTAAAAATGTCATATGATCGGCCGAAAATGTCATTCGGCTAAACAGATCAAATGGCCGGAAATGTCATTTGGACGAACAATAGTGAATGTGAAAAGTGCAAAGTGAAACGTGACAATTGAGAAATGATAGGTTTGACGTCTCCCTTCTAATTTCTTACGTCTCACAGTGATATTTTTCAGCTCTCATTTCTTACTTCTCCCTTGACACTTTTCAAAGTCATAATTGTTCGACCAAACGACATTTTCCATGTGAACCGTTCACGGTCTGTCTTTTGATTCGTTCGGTCAAATGACATTTTCAGACAAATTGCTCTTTCTATCAAACGACCATTTCAGTCAACCGGCATTTTCGGCTGAATGACCTATTCGGCCAAATTGCCAATTCTATTATTTTTCGACCGTAGTTTAATGATTCGGCAATGGCTTTCAGTCTTGACAAAATCGAAACACTGTTATTTAATTTTAATTTTATCCAATGTTTTGATCCGTTTGGAATCTTCCTCAAGGACCTAATTTTTACAGGTTTATCATCAACTGTGGTTCTGGTGAACCATTGATTGTCACGAAGGCAGGATTTCCCCAGTTAAAAGAGATCGGTTCGATCACCGCGATTTTGGTAAAATCCCTTCTGCTTACCTATCGTTCTTCGGTATTCAGTACCTTGCACTGCCTTGAGCAATTTTTGGTGTTGAACTTAATCTAGAATAAAAAAACACCTTAATAAAGAATAATAAAAAAAAAGCAATGGTGATTGATCTAATTCAGTGATCCCCAGCATGCTTCCTATCAAAGGCCGCACAAAATTTCGAACTATTGAAACGGGCGCAGTATATTTCCAACATTTGTTTTCGGAAGTCCATATTGATTACATATAGGGTACGATGGGCAGGGCATGTTGCAAGAATGCCGGACAGCAAACCTGCAAAGATGGTGTTCGCTTCCGATCCGGCAGGTACGAGACGGCGTGGAGCGCAGCGAGCGAGGTGGGCAGACCAGGTGCAAAACGACTTGGCGAGTGTGGGGCGCATTCGAGGATGGAGAGATGCGGCCTCGAACCATGTATTGTGGCGTCAAATTGTTGAATCAGTGTTATCTGTTTAGATGTAAACTAAAGAAATGAATGAATGGTTATTACAGAATATTGTATGTTTCAACTAAATATTTTATTCCTGTGAATCTTTTTCAAATAAAATATGTACTTGTAAGAACAATTCGTTCTGCAGGTTTTATCGCCGTAGCTGACTTTTATTCTATACCTAGTAGCGGATTACGACTAGCATCCACACAAGATTCTGAGCAAAATTCATTCGAGATTCTAAACAAAATCCGTTTGGAATTCTGAACAGAATCGTTTTGGAATTCTAAACAGAGTCCGTTTGAAACTCTGAGAAGAATCCGTTCGGTACTCTGGACAGAATCCGTTCGGAATTTTAAACTGAATCCGTTAATAATTCTAAAGAGTATCCGTTCGTGATTCTGAACAGAACTCCAGTCGAGATTAGAAGCAGTACCCTTCCGGAATTTGTTAGAAATTTTATTTGAGATTCTGATCATAAACCGTTTGGATTTCTGAACAGAATCCGATTGAAGGTTTTGAACAGAATCTGTTTGTGACTCTAAAAAGAATTCGAATGGTATTTTGAACAGAATCTAAAGTTTATAGTCATCGTTTTTTCTGGAAGTAAAAATTCAACAAAATTTGAGTTCAATTTCGCTAAAAATTAACCTATTTTGAAAAATAAAAGCATTCCTATCACGGAGCAGTGTACGACAATATTGTTTTTACCAGTAGTTCAACCTTTAGTTGCTTTAAATCTGCGAATAAATACAAATCTGCTATTATCATAACCCGGGTGATAACATCGCAGTATAATTGTTGTCGGCCTACATAACATCTACAGTTATGAATTTCATGAATCAAAATGATAAAACTTCCCGAGATACCGTAATATTGAGAATGAGAAAAAGCTTTCCCTGTCATATAATGATTATCAATGGGCGACATGTAGTGTATCCTCATGAATCCTTGGCGGTCCGCAGGAAAACACTTGAAAGGCTGCATGCGGTCCGCGGGCCGCACTTTGGGGATCGCTTTAGTTTGGTCGGTAAAATTGTTTCCCTGAAGAAGGTCCCAAACGGAGCGAAATGTTGGACACAATAAAATAACAATGTTTTGATTTTGTCAAGACTGAAAAGCCATCTGAAATGACTTATTCAGTCAATCGATTTTAACGACCAAATGACTTGTTTGGCCAAACGAAATTTTCAATCAAATAACCAGTTCGATAGAACGACATTTTCGGCCGTATGTCTATTTCGGCCAGGTGAGTTTAGGACTAATGGTTTGTTCGCCCAAATTACATATTCGGCCGAACTACTTTCAACCTAGTGGCCATCGGCCGAATGATTTTCGGCCAGAGGACCCTTCCCCGTTTTAAAGGTGCTACGCGAACGAATGGTGTCATAATTTTCATTACTCTAGTAGCTTGACACTGAACAGAGGGAACTCACTGGCGCAGAATTGTCAAAATGCTGATCGCTTGCATGCTTCAACCAAGATAAATTTCTAGATTATGAACTTCTATTGCGACCAAAGTTTACTTAAATAAAGATAAAAAAGGCGTTGAATTTACGCGACTTGATTCGGTAGGAAAGACCGGTTAGCCAATCGGATCAGATTTAACTCCTTGTAGTTACTTGTCCTATGACGAGTTTGTACCATCCCATTTAATTCTACCACTTGATTGTACCTTGACAGATACGTATTTCGACCTCAATAGTAAGGTCGTATTCAGTGTCTCGTACTTGACTCCCTTGTAGTTAGTTTTTTGTTGTCTATTGAAGTTCGTTTGATGATCCTCTTATGTTTGAAAATTCGTCAACAACGTGTCGGAACTGTTTCGCTTATGAAGTTTTCACGTATTGACAATTGTGAGTCGCAAATTACTCTACTTGGATGAATTTCGCTTGAAGCCCAGCATAATATCTTTCGGTCAGATGATAATTCTATGACAAAACATATGGCGAAGGGTATCGAATAATCGGAATATTCTGGACACGTTATGGCATTTAGTAACAATATTATGAAGTGATCAGCTTTATGGACTTGAATTTCTGTGTGTCCAATAGGAATACCGAGGAAGACTTCTTTCACTAATTTATTTTAGTTGAGATTTCAATATTTTAGCAGCAATATGCTTTAGAATGCCAGAACGAAAAAAAAAGATCTTCTTCAGGTCTTCGGTGAGGAAGAATATCTGTGAAATAATGTGATTGGATACATAATTATATTTGTTGTCTATGTTCGACGTCTGATTGTCATGAAAGTTCTTAAAGAACGATTACAGTTGTTCACAGCCTTCACTTGTCACGCCCAAGTGATTCCAAATATAGCCGCCTGGTTTCGCTCAACCACGGCCGATCAGTACCGTTCGCTAATCGGTGCCACCAACCCGTCCCCGAAGCCATTCACCATGACGTAACGGAATGAGTCTGAACTTCTCGTGAACCTCATTCATCACCGAGCTGCAACCGGGAGCTCCGACTTACCGTCCTCCGTCGCGTCGTGTGTGGCGTGGATCCGAACCAATTCTCAGCGGCGGCGGCGGCGGCAGCACCCAGCGACTCATATGGTCCGCCACGCCACCGCGCAGTACCGCCGTTTAATCCGCTCGATCGGCTTACTTTTGCTTTATTGACTCTTGAAAAATCACACATACTTAAAGCGCATATACCTGTAAGTTAATTAATAATAAATAAATAACTGTTTGTTTATTTAAATTGCGTTACTGTGGTCATCGTCGGAGCGTATAGCAGAAACCGGTTCCCGAGCCGGGGCCGCCATCGCCACAGCACTGGGTCTCAAACCTGTGCTGCGCGGATGACGATGTCGACGACGACGACGGTGGGAATTTCTGGCGTTGCGCGCGACACGTTCGATCAAGTTTTCGCTCTCACACCCAAGCTCCAAAGCTGAATCGAAGGACGCTAGTGAAGGCGGACGAAGATCAATAGCTGCGGGGCAATTGCACTTGTGCACCTTTCCGCAAATTCAATTTGCATATCCACGATCAACCTGCGCCTGCGCAGGCAAAACTATATCAAACGATCTGAATCATAGTAACCCAGTTGCAGTTTTCACCCCGCAGATGATACAAATTGGCGTGGACAGCCCCCTAATCATAAAACAAAAAGCTCCGCTGTAAATTGACCGTTCTTCACATCGTAAATCGGTGCGCTATTCAGTTTTAATTAGTGCCGTGAATATAAATTTGATGCTCGTCGCAATTTTGTAATCCGCACTCTACTGCTTTGGGCCGGCCGCCGTGCGGCGTTTTATGATGGGCGATTTCCGGGGGCAAATTTATGAACACGTTCCGCCCCTGCCGTTTTGTCCCTCGTGGCCGAATGAGCGAATTCCCACGGACATGATCCGGAACGCTTTATTGCGGGTGATGACAGCGTAAATTGCACTGCGCTGGAGGTTTCCACAATTCGAGCAACGGGATCAGTCGTTATAAATAGCGTTGCTGCCTCTGTGGTGAGAGGCACGTGCTGATAAGGGCACTTGCTCGAGTTGTATATCATCTGAAGGAGAAGTTTGCAGCTTGACCCACTGTACCCAAACTCAAACAGTGAAGAAACTGAGGAATTTCATGGACGGTGACAGATTTGACAATAAATTGACAGAAATGACAGAGACGACGGCCGGCGGACTCCGCGCGATTCATTCACATTCACAGTCGCGTGATCACTCGAAAAATCACACCTACGCAGCCTTCCATCCGTCGGGCCCATTACAACGGCTTACATTGTTGTTGCGCGCGGCGTTTATTACCCAGAGAAAAGCACAATAAATTCCACAGTCGGACTGTGATTTTCACAGTTTTATATCACCTTTGTTTTGGTTCTCGTCGGCGTATTGGTGGTCAAATGCGAAGCATTCGTCCAATGTGCGGCTGCCGTTCCTTCGTTGCCATGAGTAACGACTACGAGCAATAACGACAACTCTATTGCCACCGCCTGCTAAGACCTCCGCGTTTGGAACCCCGTAAATTGCCACCGAGTAAAACGAAATTACTGAAAGCGCTTTCTGACGAGTGGGACTGTACCGGTCTGACCGCGTGTACCGTCCCGGTCCAGAGCGCGGTGGTCATTTCCCACAATGGCAATTAAAGTGAATCGAAGGAGCGAAAATTAAGAACTGGTCGGACGGCAGAGCCCGTTCATAACGCGACAATAAAGTAAAGCAAGCGTTAAATTACTTCTCTCCTCTTGCGTCGTCTGTCTGGTTTCAGACCAGACGGGCAATGCTGTTGCTGCTTCTGCTGCAGCAGGTCCATAAACCAGAAGAAATTCTCAAAGAAGGGAACTTGCTTCGTCGTCGTCGTCGGACTCGGAAGAAGTCCCGCAGTGTCACACAAATTACGAATTCTCCTGGAAATGAGCTATGACCATTTGGAGAGTTCTGAGCGGTGCTCAATTGTTGCGCAGTGAAGCGCGACCAAATGGTTCCACCGATTCCACAGGCCACCTTGATTTGTGATGGGGACCCACGGAGGGGCCGCAAGGTGGCCCCCACGAGCCCCGTACTTGTGTGAAACGAATACAGCGTACAAGGAGGAGGATATCACATTCCTCTGGTCGTAGTCGTCGCCTCGTGTGAGGACGCTGCGCTGTTGTCATGGCGACGATCGCTTTTGCGATGTCTGTTGCGCGACCCAACTGTCTTCTATTGTGGGCCAATTGCAAAAAGAACATGTCTAAAATTGGTTTAAAGTTGTTTTTTTTGTATTAATTTTACATTTGAAACCATGATCCTAATCCAATACAAATCCAAACCAAATCCAATCTTAATCCAATCTAATCCAAATCCAATCGAAATCCAATCTAAATCCAAATCCAATTCAAATCCAATCCAAATCCAATCCAAATCCAATCCAAATCCAATCCAATCCAAATCCAATCCACATCCAAATCCAATCCAAATCCAATCCAAATCTAATCCAAACCAATCCAAATCCAATCCAAATTCAATCCAAATCCAATCCAATCCAATTCCAATCCAAATCCAATCCAAATCCACTATCAAATCCAATGCAAATCCAATCCAAATCTAATCCAAATCAATCAAATCAATCAAATCCAATCCAAACCAATCCAAATCCAATCCAAATCAATCCAAATCCAATCAAATCAATCCAAATCAATCAAATCAATCAAATCCAATCCAAATCAATCCAAATCAATCCAAATCAATCCAAATCAATCCAAATCAATCCAAATCAATCCAAATCCAACCAAATCCAATCCAATCCAATCCAAATCCAATCCAAATCCAATCCAAACCCATCCACAATCAAATCAAAACCAAACCAAAACCAATCCAAATCCAATCCAAATCCAATCCCAAATTACGGTAAATCAATCAAAACCAATCCAAACCAACCAAACCAATCCAAACCAATCCCAAACCAAACCAACCAAACCAACCAAACCAATCCCAAACCAATCCAAACCAAATCAATCCAAACCAATCAAAACCAACCAAACCAATCCAAACCAACCAAATCAATCCAAACCAACCAAACCAATCCAAACCAACCAAACCAATCCAAACCAACCAAACCAATCAAACCAACCAAACCAATCCAAACCAATCCAAACCAAACCAATCCAACCAACCAAACCAATCCAAACCAATCCAAACCAATCCAAACCAATCCAAACCAATCCAAACCAATCCAACCAATCCAAACCAATCCAAATCCAATCCAAACCAATCCAAACCAACCAAACCAATCCAAACCAATCCAAATCCAATCCAAACCAATCCAAATCCAACCAAATCCAATCCAACCAATCCAACCAATCCAAACCAATCCAAACCAATCCAACCAATCCAACCAACCAAACCAATCCAAACCAATCCAAACCAATCCAAACCAATCCAATCCAAACCAATCCAAACCAACCCAAACCAATCCAAACCAATCCAAATCCAATCCAACCAAACCAATCCCAACCAAACCAATCCAACCAATCCAAACCAAATCCAATCCAAACCAATCCAAATCCAACCAAACCAACCAAACCAATCCAAATCCAATCCAAACCAATCCAAACCAATCCAAACCAACCAAACCAATCCAACCAATCCAAACCAACCAAATCCAACCAAACCAATCCAAACCAATCCAAACCAACCAAACCAACCAAACCAACCAAACCAATCCAAACCAACCAAACCAATCCAACCAATCCCAAATCCAATCCAAACCAATCCAAATCCAATCCAACCAACCAATCAAACCAACCAAATCCAATCCAAACCAATCCAAACCAACCAAACCAATCCAAACCAACCAAACCAATCCAAACCAAACCAACCAAACCAACCAAACCAATCCAAATCCAATCCCAAACCAATCCCAAACCAACCAAACCAATCCAAACCAACCAAACCAATCCAAACCAATCCAAACCAACCAAACCAACCAAACCAATCCAAACCAACCAAACCAATCCAAAACCAATCCAACCAATCCAAACCAACCAAACCAATCCAAACCAATCCAAACCAACCAAACCAATCCAAACCATCAATCCAACCAATCCAAACCAATCCAAACCAATCAAACCAATCCAAACCAACCAAATCCAATCCAAACCAATCCAAACCAACCAAATCAATCAAACCAATCCAAACCAATCCAAACCAATCCAAACCAACCAAACCAACCAAATCAAACCAAACCAACCAATCCAAACCAACCAAACCAAACCAATCCAAACCAATCCAAACCAATCCAAACCAATCCAAACCAACCAAACCAATCCAAACGCAATCCAAACCAACCAAACCAAACCAAACCAATCCAACCAAACCAACCAAACCAACCAAACCAATCCAAACCAACCAAACCAACCAAACCAACCAAACCAACCAAACCAATCCAAACCAACCAAACCAATCCAAACCAACCCAAACCAATCCAAACCAACCAAACCAATCCAAACCAATCCAAACCAATCCAAACCAATCCAAACCAATCCAAACCAACCAAACCAACCAAACCAATCCAAACCAATCCAAACCAACCATCCAACAACCAAACCAATCCAAACCAACCAAACCAATCCAACCAATCCAACCAACCAACCAATCCAATCCACCAACCAACCAAACCAATCCAACCACAATCCAAACCAATCCAACCAAACCAAACCAAATCCAATCCAACCAACCAAACCAACCAAACCAATCCAAACCAATCCAAACCAACCAAAATCCAATCCAAACCAACCAAACCAAACCAAACCAAACCAATCCAAACCAACCAAACCAATCCAAATCCAATCCAACCAATCCAAACCAACCAAACCAATCCAAACCAACCAAACCAATCCAAATCCAACCAAATCCAAACCAACCCAAACCAACCAATCCAACCAACCAACCAACCAACCAACCAACCAACCAATCCAAACCAATCCCAAACCAATCCAAACCAACCAAACCAACCAAACCAACCAAACCAATCCAACCAATCCAACCAAACCAATCCAAACCAATCCAAACCAATCCAAACCAATCCAAACCAATCCAAACCAATCCAAACCAATCCAAACCAACCAATCCAACCAACCAACCAACCAACCAATCCAACCAACCAATCCAAACCAATCCAAACAACCAAACCAACCAACCAACCAAACCAACCAAACCAATCCAAACCAATCAAACCAATCCAAACCAATCCAAACCAACCAAACCAATCCAAACCAAACCAACCAACCAAACCAATCCCAAACCAATCCAAATCCAATCCAAACCAATCCAAACCAATCCAAACCAATCCAAACCAACCAAACCAATCCAAACCAATCCAAACCAATCCAAACCAAACCAATCCAAACCAACCAATCCAACCAACCAACCAAACCAATCCAAACCAACCAAACCAATCCAAACCAACCAAACCAACCAAACCAACCAAACCAACCAAACCCAACCCAAACCAACCAACCAAACCAATCCAACCAACCAAACCAAAACCAACCAAACCAATCCAAACCAACCAAACCAACCAAACCAACCAAACCAACCAAACCAACCAAACCAACCAAACCAATCCAAACCAACCAAACCAATCCAACCAATCCAAACCAACCAAACCAATCCAAACCAATCCAAACCAATCCAAACCAATCCAAACCAAACCAACCAAACCAATCCAACCAACCAAACCAATCACCAAACCAATCCAAACCAAACCAACCAAACCAACCAAACCAACCAATCCAAACCAACCAACCAACCAAACCAATTCAAACCAACCAAACCAACCAAACCAATCCAAACCAACCAAACCCAATCCAAACCAATCCAACCAACCAAACCAATCCAAACCAATCCAAACCAACCAATCCCAAACCAACCAAACCAACCAATCCAAACCAAATCCAAACCAACCCAAACCAATCCAAACCAACCAAACCAACCAACCAACCAAACCAATCCAAATCCAATCCAAACCAATCCAAACCCAACCCAAACCAACCAACCAACCAAACCAACCAAACCAATCCAAACCAATCCAAACCAATCCAAACCAACCAAACCAAACCAACCAAACCAAACCAAACCAACCAAACCAACCAAACCAATCCCAAACCAACCAAACCAATCCAAACCAACCAAACCAATCCAAACCAATCCAAACCAATCCAAACCAACCAAACCAACCAAACCAATCCAAACCAATCCAAACCAATCCAAATCCAATCCAAACCAACCAAAACCAATCCAAACCAACCAAACCAACCAACCAATCCAACCAAACCAATCCAAACCAACCCAAACCAATCCAAACCAATCCAAACCAACCAAATCCAATCCAACCTAATCCAACCAATCCAACCAACCAACCAAACCAACCAAACCAATCCAAACCAATCCAACCAAACCAACCAAACCCAATCCAAACCAATCCAAACCAACCAAACCAACCAAACCAACCAAACCAACCAAACCAATCCAAACCAATCCAAACCAACCAAACCAACCAAACCAATCCAAACCAATCCAAACCAATCCAAACCAACCAAACCAATCCAAACCAACCAAACCAACCAAATCCAATCCAAACCAACCAAACCAATCCAAACCAAACCAAACCAATCCAAACCAACCAAACCAATCCAAACCAATCCAAACCAACCAAACCAATCCAAACCAATCCAACCAACCAAACCAATCCAAACCAATCCAAATCCAACCAAATCCAATCCAAATCCAATCCAAATCCAATCCAAATCCAATCCAAATCCAATCCAAATCCAATCCAAATCCAATCCAAATCCAATCCAAATCCTATCCAAATCCAATCCAAATCCAATCCAAATTCAATCCAAATTCAATCCAAATTCAATGTGACGTCTCACTTCTCACTCCTCATGAGAAGCGCGAAGTGAGTAGGGAGACCTATTCGGCCTAATGACATTTTCGGCCAAATGACTCTTTCGGTTAAATGACCCTTTCGGACAATTAACCCTTTCGGTCAAACGACCTTTTCGGCTAAATGACCCTTTGTCAAGACTGAAAAGCCATCTCCGAATCAAAAATGACCCTTTAGGCCAAATGACCCTTTCGGTCTAATGACCCTTTTGGCCAAACGACCCTTGTGGCCAAATGACTCTTTCCGGCAAACGACCTTTTCGGCCAAACGACCTTTTCGGCCAAATGACCCTTTCGGCCAAATGATCCTTTCGGCCTAATGACCCTTTCAGCCAAACGACCCTTTCGACCAAACGACCCTTTCGGCCAAATGACTTTCGGCCAGATGGGTTTCGGCCTAATAATTTTCTCGACCTAGTGGCACTCGGTCAAATGGCTTTAGGCCGAATGGGTTTCAGCCAAACGAACCTTCCCCTCCAAATCCAATCTATATTTAATCCAAAACAAACTGAAATCTATCCGATTTTTGTCCTCCCAAAACTCCCATATTGCAACTGACTGGCCCTGGTCAGGGGTAAAACATGTTCACATGAAACGATGGGGCGAACACGAGCAGTTGTGATGAGAACGAGACAGAGCCGCCGCGCTCGGTACGTGGTTCGGTACTGCGAGCGCGACGACCAAAACCGCCCTTTTCGCCTTGGAGCACTCGATCAAGTTACCTGCGGGGCAAGCGGGCGACCCGGGCCCGTCCAAATTTTAGCAACTTTTTCGTTAATCCAGCGGGTGGATGTGCGTTCCCGCTGACCGGAGTTGCGGTGGTGCGGTGCAGTGACAATAAAAGAGATTTGTGTAATCGCTCGGCTGCGGAGAATCGAGTTTCACTGTGTGTAAGAGTGCGATTTTCGTTGTCATCGGCCGCCAATCCCACCGTATGTTCGGGTGGTGTCGGTCGTGGACTCGACGCGACTCGTGAAGGATCGAATTTCGCTTTATTGCACACTGTTCGGCCTGTGGTTGGAGACTTGGAGAGTTCTGTGGCAGCGCGTCTCCTAATTGGAGATTTATAAACAACAACAGTTTTTGTCTAATTTGGGAGCTTTCTAAAATTTGGGGAAGATGATGCGCGACTGCCATTAGCCGGATCGAAGCAGGCTATTCGCGCAATCAAGGGGGGGGGGGGGCTGTTGGCCGCACTCATCGTGCTGTGCTGAGTGAGTGCATGCGATTCGGGAATCGGTTGTCAATCGTAGAAACATCTCGGGAAACGATTGAGCAATAAAATTCATCAATCGTGGACGTTGTGAATAGAGAGCCGACAGACGACAAGGCGAGATACCTATTTCTATGTGAATAGAAGCGTCATTAAAGAAAGTGTGGGTGTTGCCGAGCGACAAGGCATTTTGGGATTTTTTTTAATGACTTCTCATACATCATTTGGTGGCTGGCATGCATGGCGAGACGAGTGATGGATGAGCGTGTGAGGGAGGGTGGTTGTGGAACTCCAACTGAGATCGACTGTTACCGATAAGGAAGCAAACATCATCGCGTCGGATACATTCCAAACGGGTTGTTGGTGGTATTGAGATTACTTTTATAATTTGTCAACTTCTCTTGAAGCAGCAAATTCTTGGTGCGCTCGTATTCATTCGATTTAATTAATCTTTCGCTTTTTTTGTGTGACCATATTTGAGAGATGCCAATTAGAGATTATCATTGAAGAAGTGTTTTATTTTGGGAAAAGCTGCGAAAATATATTTAAAGCGTAGAAGGTTCCAGGAAACATTGAAACTGAAGTGCTTCTATTTTTCTGATGCTGGAAGACAAGCGTTCCGAGTCAAACTTTTTTTATCCCAATTCTGGATAATTCTTTAGTGTGTTAGCTTTTTGGAATTCGAATAATTTAAATTGGATAAATTTCTTGGAGCTTGAATTGAATAACAAAAGGCGTTATGAGTAACTTAAAGTTGATAGCCATGATCTGTCATTTGATAGAGTTGTGCAACTTTTGCCATTTTAAATTCATTTCCAAACTCATTAATGCATAGATGCAAAAGATGACGGATTGCTTTTCACCATAATAGACAACAATCCGTCGAATCGTCACGATAATGTATTCAGTCTCAATGTTCGCTCCCTCATCAATCACCATTTTGGTCTCTGTTGCGTAATGCCGCCCAGCCATATACTCCGAAAAACGAAACATCTCCGCGTCTTCTGCATACTAAATTCGTCCTCAATTGGCCATATCCTGAAGCGCCCTCTAATCCATCAAAATCCAGTCGAGCGGGTTGACCCTCGCATCGTAGCAACCCTGTTTTGGTCCACTCTCAGAAGAGCCCAATTGAAAACATATTTGCAAATGCCTACTGCCTGCCCAGCGCGAGCGCCACAAAGCTCCGGGCTTCACCCAAAATGGTCATCAGGCGGCGCGCCGCCTCGTGGCGTGAGAGCAAACAAATCTCGATCGATCCCGCAGCCGTCCAAATTGGCCGCTCCAAGTTTGGCTGCAAACCTCCCATCGACAACCGAACAAATGAGCGGCGAAACAATATCCGAAACTGAAAGCGAAAACCACTCACTCGCTGTGAAGCTCTTAATTTGAATAATGAAATCATCACACCTCATCGTTATTACCATCATCCTGAGTGTATGTGTGGTTCTTGACCGTCGTCGGTTGGTCCGATCGAATTGCCGCTGCGGGCATGGGAAGATTTTACCCAATCAATGATCGCTGCTGCGAGCCGCCTCCGTCGCTGCCGCCGCCGCCGCGGAGGCTCTCTTAACCTTGACTAATTGATACTCTTGTGTCGCTCGACGACGCGACTGCATATGAAGGACCATCATCGTTGTCATCGGGCGGCTAAATGCTTCTGAATTTTTAAATTGCCCGCGGCGGGGCCAAATTTGCGCCCGAAATGCTAAAATAATGACCTGGCGTCGTAACAAGCTGCAGCCGGCCTTGAAGGGATGCGACAAAACAAACCGCCGCAACGAGATGAAAAGGGCGGATCGATCGATCGAAACCTTAATAAATTTGTTTTTTTGGCTCGCGCTCGAGGACCGTGAAGAAATGATGATGTTGTCGCACTTAAGTACAGGTTTCGAACCGACGACGACCGGAGATCACGACGAGATGACACAAATTTTCTCCACGCTACCGCACCGGGCCGCCGCCGCTATGGTGGCGAAACAATGAAGAACACAAACCTTACGCACACAAACATTCACGCACGAGTGCGACAGTGCGGGGCTGATTAAGGGTAATGTCCGTAATTATTGGTTAATTAATTGCGGCGTAATAAATAATGATTTTCTTGAAGTGGTGGACCTTTCGAGCGATACCAATCTTGATGGCCGTCGCATAAATAAATAATCACCGCTTTTCGTAGCGAGAGAAATGCGGGAATTTTGACGTTTTGGGGTGAAGATGAAAAATAATAATCAATTTTTCTCCTGGGAGAGTGTCTTTTCCCCTTTCTCCTGCCTTTAATCGTCAGACGTTAGCGTATCGACTAATCGGGGTTTTCTTGTTTTGTTTGTTTTCAGGTTTCCTCGTCGGGCTTCTTCGAGATGCAAATTCTGGAGATAGCCAACACCAACAGCCATCTACTGTCCGGATACTGCTGCGGTCTGCCGGCGGCGAAGCAGCGAATGCAAACGACCGGTAATCCGAGCGCTTCGGACCCCTTTCTCGAAGCATCAACAGCAGCAGGCGGCTGTGGTTAATTCTAACCTCACATTTGTTATTTTTGTTTTCTGCTTCGACTATAGGATGTCCGGCATGTGCAACCGCGTTCAGGCTGTGCCTGAAGGAGTACCAGGGCACGACCTCGAGCAGTGGCCAGCAGCAGCTGAAGGCGCAGAAGCAGCAAGGCGGCAGCAGCGCGGCGGAAGCCCTGCTGCTGGCCGACGAACCGCAAACGACTGCGTCATCGGCCATGTACGGGTGTGCGTTCGGGAACGCCAGCACGCCGACCCTCGGCGGGTCAAGCTTCGTCCTGTCCGACTCGGAAGTCGGTCGGGTCACGCTACCCTTCACGTTCCGGTGGACGGTGAGTCATTGTTTTTGTTTTTATGCGGCTAGACGGGGTCAATGACTTTGTTTTGATTCAGGGTTTTCTTCTTGTTTTTGCGGCTATGACTGTTATTATGTCGTTTATGGGTGAAGAGGGTTAGTGACCAAGACTATATGCCCCATGGTTCATATTAACTGATTGTGGTGTTACGTTGGTCTCCTGGATTTTTACGAAAAAGAATAATCATAGATGTTGTTGATCTTATATTATTGAAATCAATTGCCCTTTGCGGTCAGTGTTGCCAAATGTGAACTACTTTCTAACAATTCGCAGTTACCGTCTAAGATTCCGTGCAGCAACCGATTGTTCTCAGCTCATCCGACAGATGTTCTCCGATGCTCGCGTCGTTACACTGCACCATCAGATCCCTTCCCAACTAAACTCCCAGCATCGCACGTCCCACGAGAAACCAACCCACTATGGGGGATCCCCATACAAGCGAGCGGTCAAAAATAAAATTGGACTTTTCAAGTGATTTTCCACTTTGCTTTAGCTGTGTATGGTCGAAATAGCATGAATATATAATTTCTAACACCCCCCCCCCTTTAGGGATCGTCTATGAATTACGTAATATTTTTTTTCATAAATTCGATTAACGTGACAAAGCAATCCAATTTAGGAAGTTTAATTTTATATGTTTTCTTGAGGAGAAGGAAGGGGTTGTACAAAAACTAAGTACAGCAATTTATGGACATCATGAACCCTCCCCCTTCTCCATCCTCATTTGTGGACTGTCGTCTATATATTTTTGTATATTTTTGCGGAAGGTAATCATTTTTGTGGGAAGAAAGTAACAAAACGCCTCCCCTACCAATAAATCTAATAACTTTTCATTGCTCTAAATCTGAAGTTGGCGGCGAGAGAACCGAATTAATGTTAAAAGACATTAATTTCATGACATTCAGTGATATTTTTTTTGTTCTTACTCTCATGCCTCACAATTTGTATTTAGAACAATCTGTTTGACAAAGTACTAGGTTCTGAAGGATCCTAAAGCATTGAGTGTTAATCAAAGAATCAGAAGTCAAGAACGAGAAAAGTACGAGACACTGAAGACGACCTAACAGGTCGAAATACGTATATGTAGAACTAATACGAGTTGGAGTAAGAAAATGGAATAGAACTAAACTCGTCTTATGACAGTGAAAACATTCCACTAAAATATAGTTAAACAATTTTCTTAAAGAATTAGACCTGGAAATAACTTTTGAAAAAGGGTATTAGCAAATTAGAAATCGCAATCCCATGACATTTGTACAAGTTATTCAAAAAATAAATGAGAATAATATATTCTCAAAAATGTGAACATTCATTCATTCCACAATGCTCCATTGTTCCGAAAAGCAAATTTCTTTCAATTTGAATAACAACACTATTTAAATTATTTTTGATTTGTTTTCATGATTTCTACAAGTTATATATAGCATCATTCTTTTTCTGTGTGAAGGTTTAAATCTTTAATGATATTTTCTTCAATTCCATCAACGATGGAAGATGACATGAATTCATCTAAAGTATCAGAGGATAAAGAACTTTTAAAAATCTTCAAATATTACAAAATTACGCATGGCATAAGAATAACTAAGTGAATTTTTTTTCCAATGTCTCCTCGTTATCCAAATCGAGCTTAAAATAGATCTGATTCATGTAAGGCACGAAGAAAAATGTCAACATTTGCCTCTCTTGATCATTTTCTTGCATTATGAGTTCTAAATTTCTTCTTTTTTATATTGACTTTCCGCTGGTTGTTCAGCCAGTGAACCTCAAAGTGTAGATGAGTGAATAAATATTTCCCTACCTTTAGCCAGACATTCATGAACACTAGCAAGAATTTCATACTCTCCGTACTAACTAAGATATTGTTCGTCTTTACTTTTGCAATAAACATGTCGGGAATTATTGATTCCATGAGATTTATAAATATTTACATACTATGAAACCTCATATTTAGTTCTCCATCAGTAGCTAATGAATAGCTCAGAAAAATAGGTTTAGGGAAATGACTCAAACCACTCAAGCCCCAAACGCAATTCAGCGGAATGGCGACGGAACCAGTAAAATTTGACAGGAAATATATAAATTCCGTTACCGTTACCGTTGTGCTGCATTGTATTGGGGTTTTATTCATTCACTCCTTTGAAAAGTTAAAAAATTGTTATAAATAAAGTCGAAGTTATTACCAATACATGTATTTTGACCATACCCTTTGAGCCCATAGTTCAGTCTGGCCCATTTTCAATAGGAAACGATGGGACTAGATTTCCCGTCGAATGAAACTTGTTGCGAGAAAATCGTACACAAATAAGCGTCTAAATGGCGATTTGCGCACATACATACAGACGCGCATGCACACACATACAGACATCACCTCAATTCTTCGAGCTGAGTTAGTTGATATATACCACTACGGATCTCCGGGCCTTCTATCAAACATTCGTTTTGGAATGAGCATTAACCTTGGAGTACGAGAGAGGCAAAACACAGTAAAAAAATAAATGAAAAAAAATCAAAGTGATTTAACTCTGTTAATTGCAAATACTGGCAAGAAATTATTTCGGGAAATTTTAGTCGAAGCTTCGTCCTTGATGTGCATCATAAAAGAACCCGGGGATTTCTGAGGAAAAAAAGTTCTTCACTATCAAAGTTGAAAATAGCGTCGTTTTTGGAAAAAAATATTGTTTCCGCATTTTTTTCATTTTTTTTTCACAATGCACAGTGTTGCTTTTTGTCGATTTCGTGCGCTTTTTTAATAGCATCGTTTCTGTTGATTTTTTCGCTGTAGTTTGTTTGGAGGAAACGTTAGATATCATAAAGGGCTTTTTTTGAGAAAATCTGTGAAATGATTAATCCACCTAAAAGTGAGATAAAATTTTACTTTTTCACCTAAACCGTATATGCGCCTAGTGTCTTCGAGAAAGTTGTAGCGGATGGTATTTTAGGCCACTTTGCCAAAAATCATGTATCTGTGACTTATACTTTACTAGATATGTGACATTTACCGTGGAAGGCCCCTAAAATCAGTTTTTGAGCATAACTTTTTTATATGTTTCAGGCACTTTTACACCCTTCTACAAAGTTGTTTGGCTAATAAAAATACACGTTTCTGTAGAACATTGCGAAGCTCTATCTCTTAAAATTGATAAGTTATTTGAGAAAATATGTTTTTCTAGGGGTATTTGAGAATCGTATAACTTGGTCCGGCGCAAAATGGCGCAGACAACTTTTTAGTTCTCTGAAGCTGCTGTATGTTGACTCTTGCCTAGCGATTGAAGCTTGTGTTTACACGAAATTACAAACGAGTTATACAGATTTTAAATTTTCTTGTTTTTGGCCTTACTCGTACACTAAGATTATGTATAGGCTATAGGATCGCACTAAAACCAATATTTGATGGTGGCCCATAAGCCCATAGTTTTATATAGAAATTCGATAAACTGAGCTGATGTCTGTATGTGTGTATGAGTGTATGTGTGTATGTGTAGACATTTAAAAGACACCTTTTTGCCTTTCTCGTACACTAAGTGCAAAACTAAAAGACTTTTTATTAAGACTAGATATACACATAGTGTCTTCGGGAAAGCTGTAGCGGATAGTATTTTGAGCCATATTGCCAAAGACACCCCATGTCTTACTATTATACTTTAAAAAATATGTGACTTTTTCAATGGAGGATCCCTAAAATCACATTTTTTATCATAACTTTTTTTCTATTTTTCCAAGACTTTTCCAGCCTTCTACAAAGTTATTTGTCAAACAAAACTACACGTTTTTGTGGAACATTGCGAAGCGCTATCTCTTAATGCTTAAAAGTTATAATGAAAAAGGTGTTTTTGCAGGGGTGTTCGAAAATCAAATAGCCTGTTCCGGCGCAAAATGGCCCACAAACTTTTTAGGATTCAGAAACTACTGTTCTTCTACTTTTCTCTAGTGATGGAAACTTATGTTTACACGAAATTACACGTGTGTTATATAGATTTCAAACTTCCTCTATAAATCTCTGCTTTTTTAATTAATTCTGTATAAGGAGGAATCGCTTCTCAATATTTTGTAAAATGATTGTTCGCAATTGAATACACAAATATGATTAAATGTTTTTGAGCGTGTATCAAGCTGTCAAAAACGTTGAAATGTACATCACAGTTCGGTGTGTTCGGTGAAATTTTTCGAGTTACATGTGAAAGTGAATTATCCGTTAAACGAAATTTGAAAATGGCAGTTTCGCTTACTTCAGGTATTAGGGACCAATAAGTCACATATTCTTTAAAGTATAATAGTTAGACATGGGGTGTCTTTGGCAATATGGCTCAAAATACTATCCGCTACAGCTTTCCCGAAGACACTATGTGTATATCTAGTCTTAATAAAAAAGTCTTTTAGTTTTGCACTTAGTGTACGAGAAAGGCAAAAAGGTGTCTTTTAAATGTCTACACATACACACATACACTCATACACACATACAGACATCAGCTCAGTTTATCGAATTTCTATATAAAACTATGGGCTTATGGGCCACCATCAAATATTGGTTTTTAGTGCGATCCTATAGCCTATACATAATCTTAGTGTCCGAGTAAGGCCAAAAACAAGAAAATTTAAAATCTATATAACTCGTTTGTAATTTCGTGTAAACACAAGCTTCAATCGCTAGGCAAGAGTCAACATACAGCAGCTTCAGAGAACTAAAAAGTTGTCTGCGCCATTTTGCGCCGGACCAAGTTATACGATTCTCTAATACCCCTAGAAAAACATATTTTCTCAAATAACTTATCAATTTTAAGAGATAGAGCTTCGCAATGTTCTACAAAACGTGTATTTTTATTAGCCAAACAACTTTGTAGAAGGGTGTAAAAGTGCCTGAAACATATAAAAAAGTTATGCTCAAAAAACTGATTTTAGGGCCTTCCACGGTAAATGTCACATATCTAGTAAAGTATAAGTCACAGATACATGATTTTTGGCAAAGTGGCCTAAATACCATCCGCTACAACTTTCTCGAAGACACTAGGCGCATATACGGTTTAGGTGAAAAGTAAAATTTTTATCTCACTTTAGGTGGATTAATCATTTCAAAGATTTTCTCAAAAAAAAGCCCTTTATGATATCTAACGTTTCCTCCAAACAAACTACAGCGAAAAAATCAACAGAAACGATGCTATTAAAAAGCGCACGAAATCGACAAAAAGCAACACTGTGCAATGTAACCATTAGTTTTTGCATACCATTTTAAAGCTTATACAATTACCTTTGTAATGATGTATTAACATTAAAGAAAAAACATTAAGAAAATATTTCAATAAATAGTTGAAAGTAAAATATTTTTTCAGGAAATTTGTTAACTTTTTACCCATTTCTGACTTTGACACCTTATATCTTTGGAACTAGTGCACCTAGAGACTTCAAATTCAGAATTTCTCTTAATTAGAGTATTGACAATGGAGAGAAAATATTTTAAAATAATTCGGAAGACATGACATTTTCGATTAATGACCGCCCGAAATCCTATAGTGCAACCGAACCGTCTGAAAAATGGTGTGAATCAAACTTTTCGTGTAAAGAGGCGCTTTTAATTCTCGGCTCCTTCGTGTTCTCGTGCACCGTTCCGTTCGATCAGCAGCGCTCCATGGCAACGTCCTATGCAACCAGCCGCGTCCGGACCATCTCATGGCTTGCTGTTCGTGCTCTGCATCGCGTCAGGCCAGCCACTGACAACAACCGGGGAATAAAGAGATGAAATATAAAATATAGTTGCATAAAGGAAAAATTTTACGCTGCCGTTCAGATTCAAAACACCATCATCATCATCAGCCTCATCGTTGTTGTGCTCCCCTTTTTCTTCCATTTGTCGTGGAAATCGGCTCTACTGAATGGCCACAATTTCACGTCAAATGCAATTTATTTATAGAAGACTTGTAAAAAATTCAAATACTAATCTATTTAGTTAAACAAGATTGAACAATGCTTGTCTCTGTACGTTTGTAATCAATGCAATATTTTGACCACGATCAACTGCATTGTTCAAAGTTTTGGTCGAAAATTTGAACGGGACGACATCACCCCAAGGTGAATCAATCGCGCCTTTTTGCTTCCCAACTGCACCGCCGCCGCTGAGGTCCGATATGATCTACTTCACCTTCCCCCTCGGCACGGTATCGGTATCCACGGGATTGGAAAATTAGTTCGCGTCGCGCCACTTTGTTGGTTGCTTAGAGACGGACGGACGCGAACACGCGATGCAGAATTTAATTCACTTTGGTGCCGCATGGCCTCGCTCGGCACTGCCCCCTCCGGGATGGATTCCGTTTCGAAATTAATAAGGTCCCGTCTGGTCCTACCTTCCGGCGAGGGTGGGAAGCTGGCTGTGGCATATCGGCGGCGGTCGTCGGTGGTAGCTTCTCGTGCCGATGAGTCGAAATTGATTGCAACGCTGCGCTGCGCGCGGTCTCTGTCCCGGGGAGGCCGGAGCTGAGGCGAATTAATTTTGCACAAAAGGGCTTTTTCGAAATTCGAATCATCTGGGGGGAGGGTTAACGGAAAGTTCAAGCCATTTAGTGTGTTGCGGGTCTGATAAAGTGGTTGGTAGAGACTATTTCAAAATTTATTAAAGTACTAAGCCGGGAAGGCGAAGGGACTTCGAAGTGGTTCGCTCGGTGACTCCTCAGTTCCAGGGGTCAACTGTGTTGGTTTTGTGATGGATGTGATTATCTAGGAATGAAGCAACTGGAGTAATGGCGTGATCGACTTTTAGGAAAGTTGGCAGTTGATCTTTGAACTGGCTTGTGGGTGGGTGAGAGTTTTCCCAGCTTTGTACCAAACTAAACTCGTAGAACTCATTCGAAAGAGGTTTCCGAGGTGACAGCGATAAGAGATTTCTTTTCGTTTATATTGGTTTAATATTCCAAGAAGACGCATCTAGTCTACAAAATTTGAGCTACAAACCAAATAAACTTTTTCCAATAGTCTTGATTTTTTTCCAGTGCTGGTTCTAATCGATAATTTTCGACTGGAACTGGAATCGGAAGCTATTCCCAAAGGAATATGAAGCAAAAACGAAGGAAACCGAAGAAAGCGATTTCGATTGGAATCTAGAGCAACTTGGACTGAAATCAAAAGCGTTTCTAACTGGAAGCGGAGGCGACTGAGATCGGAAGTCATTGGGAATTAAACTGGAAGCTTTTCTAAAAAGAACAGGAACCAAGCTCCCACGAAATCGTAAAAAAAATTCGACAAAAATCACTTGAATGAAATGCGATTTCGATTGGAATCGAAAACGAATCTGCCTTTAATCTGACTGGAATTCACTGGAATCACTTCGAATTCCTGAAGCTTTTTCGACTGGAATCGGAAGCGATTTTGATTGGAATCGGAAGCGATTCCGACTGGTATCAGATGAGATTCCGATTGGAATCGTATGTGATTCCGATTTTGATCGAAAGCTGTTCCAACTGGAATCGGAAATAATTAGAAATAAGCAATTCTGATTGGAATCGTTAGCAATGTGGACTAGAATCGGAAGCGACTCTGACTAACAAAAATTGGAAGATATTGGAGAATATAATCCAATGCAATTCCGATTCCGATTGGAATTGGATAGGAACGACCGTTTAGTCGAAAATCATTCGGCTGAATGCCAGTTGGCCGAAGGCCACTAGACCGAAAGATGTAGGGCGAATATATCGTTTGGCAGAACAGACCAATAGGCCGAAAGTCATCTGGCCGAATTACGACTGGAATTGAAAGCAATTCCGATTAGAACCGGAAGCGATTTGGGCAGGAATTGTAAGCGATTCCTAACGAAGGAATTTTATCTAACATTGGAAGCAATTGCGACTGGAATCGAGTGCGAATCTGACTGGAACCAGAAGCATTTCCAAATGGAAACATAATAGATAACAAATCGGAAAAAAAATTCGTCTGGAAATGAAAGCGATTTCGAGTGGAATCGGAAGCGATTCCGACTGGAATTGGAAGCGATTCCGACTGAGATCTGAAGTGATTTGGAATGGAAACGGAAGCTTTCCTGAATAAAATAGGGACCAAATTTATACGAAATCGTCTGGAATGAAATGCAATTTCGACTGAAATCGAAAGCGTTCCGACTGGAATTCCGATTGGAATCTGAAGCTATTTCGACTGGAATCGGAAGCGATTCCGACTGGAATTGGATGAGATTCCGGATGGAATCAGTGTGATTGTGACTGGATTCGTATGCGATTCCGATTTTGTTTGGAAGCAGCTCCAACTGGAATCGGAAGCGATTACAAATAAATTTATATGCAATTCATTTCGTTCATTTCATGCGATTCCGATTGGAATCGTGAGGAATTCCGACTGGGATCGGAATCGATTCCGACTGAAATTGGGAGCGATTCCGACTGGAAACTGAAAACGATTTAGACTAAATTCGAAGGCGAATCCGACTTAATTCGAAGACGATTTCAAATGGAATAGAAAGCAATTCTGACTAGAATTAGAGGCGATTGCAACTGGAATCGGAAGCGATTCTGACTGGTATCGCAAATGAATCTGACATTTCGACTGGAGTCGGAAGTTTTTCCGACTGGAATCGGAAGCCATTCCAACTGGAATCGGAAGCAATTCCGACTGGAATCGAAAGCGATTTCGACTGGAATTGAAAGCAATTCTGACTGAAATTGGAAGCGATTCCGATTGGAATTGGATGGGAAGTGCCATTTGGTCGAAGGCCACTAGGTCGAAAGTTGTTAAGCCAAATATATCATTTGGCCAAACAGACCAATAGGCTGTAAGTTATTTGGCCGAAAGGGCCATTTGACCGAAAATGCCGTTTGGCCGAAAAGGTCGTTTAGCACAGCTGTTCTAAACCTGTTTTGTGAGAGGTACCCCTTCGAATTTTTGCATTATTTAAAGTACTTCCATTTTTGCTGCAAATAAAAATAATAAATATATGGAAAATGGACCTGGGAAATAATGGCATATTAGCTGACATTTTCATTGTTCTGATATACTTTCCAATTCGAACAGGATTTTTGTGACTATTAAAGGCTTTCAAGCCTCTTGTAAGTAGGCTGCTACGCCTCTTGAAAAGATGCTTCCTAGCTTCTTGAAGGGAAGTTTCTTGAAAGGAGGCTTCCGGGCCTCTTGAAAGGAGGCTTCCGAGCCTCTCGAAAGGAAGCTTCCGAGCCTTTTGAAAGGAAGCTTCCGAGCCTCTTGAAAGGAGGCTTCCGAGCCCCTTGAAAGGGGGCTTCCGAGCCCCTTGAAAGGGGGCTTCCGAGCCCCTTGAAAGGGGGCTTCCGAACCTCTTGAAGGGAGGCTTCCGGGCCTCTTGAAAGAAGGTTTCTGAGCCTCATGAAAGTAGGCTTCCGAGCCTCTTGAAAGGAGGCTTCCGGGCCTCTTGAAAGGAGGCTTCCGGGCCTCTTGAAAGGAAGCTTCCGGGCCTCCTGAAAGAAGGCTTTCGGGCCTCTTGGAAGAAGCCTTCCGGGCCTTTTGAAAGGAGGCTTCTGGGCCTCATGAAAGTAGGCTTCTGGGCCTCTTGAAAGGAGGCTTCCGGGCCTCTTGAAAGAAGGTTTCCGAGCCTCATGAAAGTAGGCTTCCGAGCCTCTTGAAAGGAGGCTTCCGAGCCTCTTGAAAGGAGGCTTCCGAGCCTCTTGAAAGAAGGCTTCCGAGCCTCTTGAAAGGAGGCTTCCGAGCCTCTTGAAAGGATGCTTCCGGGCCTCTTGGAAGGAGGCTTCCGGGCCTCTTGGAAGGAGGCTTCCGGGCCTCTTGAAAGAAGGCTTCCGGGCCTTTTGGAAGGAGGCTTCCGGGCCTCTTGGAAGGAGGCTTCCGGGCCTCTTGGAAGGAGGCTTCCGGGCCTCTTGGAAGGAGGCTTCCGGGCCTCTTGGAAGGAGGCTTCCGGGCCTCTTGGAAGGAGGCTTCCGGGCCTCTTGGAAGGAGGCTTCCGGGCCTCTTGGAAGGAGGCTTTCGGGCCTCTTGGAAGGAGGCTTTCGGGCCTCTTGGAAGGAGGCTTTCGGGCCTCTTGGAAGGAGGCTTCCGGGCCTCTTGGAAGGAGGCTTCCGGGCCTCTTGGAAGAATGCTTCCGGGCCTCTTGGAAGGAGGCTTCCGGGCCTCTTGAAAGGAGCCTTACGGGCCTCTTGGAAGGAGGCTCACGGGCCTCTTGAAAGGACGCTTCTGGGCTTTTTGAAAGGAGACTTCCGGGCCTCTTGAAAGGAGGCTTCCGAGTCTCTTGAAAGGAGACCTCTTGAAAACCTCTTGAAAGTAGGCTTCCGAGCCTCATTGAAGGAGGCTTCCGAGCCTCTTGAAAGGAGGCTTCCGGGCCTCTTGGAAAGAGGCTTCCGGGCCTCTTGGAAGGAGGCTTCCGGGCCTCTTGGAAGGAGGCTTCCGGGCCTCTTGGAAGGAGGCTTCCGGGCCTCTTGGAAGGAGGCTTCCGGGCCTCTTGGAAGGAGGCTTCCGGGCCTCTTGGAAGGAGGCTTCCGGGCCTCTTGGTAGGAGGCTTCCGGGCCTTTCGGAAGGAGGCTTCCGGGCCTCTTGGAAGGAGGCTTCCGGGCCTCTTGGAAGGAGGCTTCCGGGCCTCTTGGAAGGAGGCTTCCGGGCCTCTTGGAAGGAGGCTTCCGGGCCTCTTGGAAGGAGGCTTCCGGGCCTCTTGGAAGGAGGCTTCCGGGCCTCTTGGAAGGAGGCTCCCGGGCCTCTTGGAAGGAGGCTCCCGGGCCTCTTGGAAGGAGGCTCCCGGACCTCTTGGAAGGAGGCTCCCGGACCTCTTGGAAGGAGGCTCCCGGGCCTCTTGGAAGGAGGCTTCCGGGCCTCTTGGAAGGAGGCTTCCGGGACTCTTGGAAGGAGGCTTCCGGGACTCTTGGAAGGGGGCTTCCGGGCCTCTTGGAAGGACGCTTCCGGGTCTCTTGGAAGGAGGCTTCCGGGCCTCTTGGAAGGAAGCTCTCGGGCCTCTTGGAAGGAGGCTTCCGGGCCTCTTGAAAGGAGGCTTCCGGGCCTCTTGAAAGGAGGCTTCCGGGCCTCTTGAAAGGAGGCTTCCGGGCCTCTTGAAAGGAGGCTTCCGGGCCTCTTGAAGAAGGCTTCTTCAAAGGAGGCTTCCGAGCCTCTTGAAAGGAGGCTTCCGAGCCTCTTGAAAGGAGGCTTCCGAGCCTCTTGAAAGGAGGCTTCCGAGCCTCTTGAAAGAAGGCTTCTTCAAAGGAGGCTTCCGGGCCTCTTGAAAGGAGGCTTCCGAGCCTCTTGAAAGGAGGCTTCCGAGCCTCTTGGAAGGAGGCTTCCGAGCCTCTTGGAAGATGGCCTCTTCAAAGGAGGCTTCCGGGCCTCTTGAAAGGAGGCTTCCGAGCCTTTTGAAAGGAGGCTTCTGAGCCTCTTGAAAGGAGGCTTCCTGAGCCTCTTGAAAGGAGGCTTCCTGAGCCTCTTAAAGGAGGCTTCCGAGCCTCTTGAAACGAGGCTTCCTGGCCTCTTGAAACGAGGCTTCTGGGCCTCTTGAAAGGAGGCTTCCGGGCCTCTTGAAAGGAGGCTTCAGGGGCCTCTTGAAAGGAGGCTTCAGGGCCTCTTGAAAGGAGGCTTCCAGGCCTTTGAAAGCAGGCTTCTGTGCCTCTTGAAAGGAGGCTTCCGGGCCTCTTGACAGGAGGCTTCCTGGCCTCTTGAAAGGAGGCTTCCGGGCCTCTTGAAAGGAGGCTTCCGGGCCTCTTGAAAGGAGGCTTCCGGGCCTCTTGAAAGGAGGCTTCCAGGCCTCTTGAAAGGAGGCTTCCGGGCCTCTTGAAAGAAGGCTTCCGGGCCTTTTGAAAATAGGCTTCCGGGCTTCTTGAAAGGAGGCTTCCAGGTTTCTTGAAAGGAGGCTTCCATGCCTCTTGAAAGGAGGCTTCTGGGCATCTTGAAAGGAGGCTTCCGGGTCTCATGAAAGGAGATTTTTGGTTCTCTTGAAAGGAGGCTTTCGGGCCTCTTGAAAGGAGGCTTCCTAGCCTCTTGAAAGGAGGCTTGAGCCTCTTGAAGGAGGCTTCTGAGCCTCTTGAAGGAGGCTTCCGGAGCCTCTTGAAGGAGGCTCCACGGCCTCTTGAAAGGAGGCTTCCGAGCCTCTTGAAAGGAGGCTTCCGAGCCTCTTGAAAGGAGGCTTTCGAAGCCTCTTGAAAGGAGGCTTTCGAAGCCTCTTGAAAGGAGGCTTCCGAGCCTCTTGAAAGGAGGCTTCCGAGCCTCTTGAAAGGAGGCTTCCGAGCCTCTTGAAAGGAGGCTTCCGAGCCTCTTGAAAGGAGGCTTCCGAGCCTCTTGAAAGGAGGCTTCCGCGCCTCTTGAAAGGAGGCTTCCGCGCCTCTTGAAAGGAGGCTTCCGCGCCTCTTGAAAGGAGGCTTCCGCGCCTCTTGAAAGGAGGCTTCCGAGCCTCTTGAAAGGAGGCTTCCCCGCCTCTTGAAAGGAGGCTTCCGAGCCTCTTGAAAGGAGGCTTCCGAGCCTCTTGAAAGGAGGCTTCCGAGCCTCTTGAAAGGAGGCTGTGAAAAGTGAGAAGTTTGAAATGAGAAGTGAGAAATAAGAAGTGATAAATGAGAAGTGAAAAATGATGAGTTAGAATCAAAAAGAAAGACATTTCACTTCTCACTGCTCACTCCTCATTTCTCACTACTCACTTTTCACAGAGAGATTAGGAGTGAGATATTCTCCCTCCTCTTTCCTTATTTCTCACTTTTCATTTCTGACATGTCACTGTGAGAAGTGAGGAGTGAGACGTCTCACTTTTAATTTCCTGCTTCTCATTTTCCATTTTTCACTTCTCACCGTGGAAAGTGAGAAGTGCGAAGTGCGAAGGAAGATGCCGCATTTTTACATCATTTCTTACTTTTTATTCCTAACTTTTCACAATGAGAAGTGAGAAATGATGATTGAAAAGTGAGAAATAAGACATCAAATGACCTATTTGACTGAACGACTTACTCAGCCGAATCAGCTATTCGGTCAAATAACCTATTCGGCCAAAGGACTTTTCGACTAAACCTGTTTATCCAAATGATTTATTCGGCCAAATGTCCCATTCGACCAAACAGGCCGTAGACCTGTTCAACAAATGATTTTCTCCCAAAAGGTTTTCGGCCTAGTGACAGTCGGCCAAATAGCTTTCTGCCGAATGCGTTTCAGCCAAATGTCCCTTTCTCGGAATCGGAAGCAATTTTGATTGGCATCGGAATTAATTCCAATTGGTATCGGAAGGGATAACAAATAAATTTTTGAGCGATTCAAATGGACAAAGCGACTGGAATAGGAAGCAATTCCGACTGAAATCGAAGGCGAATCTGATATTAGGACTGAAATCGTAATTGAAGCGAAGTGATTCTGACCGAGAACAGAAGCGCTTCCGACTAGACTCGGAAGCGATTCGTTTGGAATTCTAAAAGGAATCGATATGATGGACATAGGTACCGGAATCTGCAATGATTCCGACTGGACTGCAATTTAGATGTGCGTTCAACCGAAATCGGGAATGATTACGACTGCAAGTAATTCTGATTGGAATAGAATTGATATCATTATTGACCGCCACAGAAAGCGAATGCGATGCATATTTTCATCCAGAATCAGATATATATTTTTGTTATAATTCCGTTTGTTTGAATTCGAAATCGATGAGCAGCGAATCATAAAATTGAAAAAAAAAATATCAAATGAAGTGAAGTTTGATTGATTTTGTTTGTGGACTGAACTCAAGAATCAATAGCAATATAAAACGGAAACAATTCACAATACGAAGCATTTTTTTTTTGGAATGAGAACTACAATGGCACAGTTCCTTCTTCCACTATTTTCTCATGGCTTTGTGTCCTACTGGAAGCTGTCTTTGAGGCGAGAAGATTCTCAGCTAAATCAGCGAAATGATTTACTAATTCCGTCCAGAAAGCATCGGCGAAATTGATCACTTCCAGCGGGAACCCTTCCGTTTGCGTCAATTGAAACTGGTGGACGTTCAGGAATTCGAAACCATCCGACAACAGAACAGTTTTGCGTCATGCGAGTCGCCTTCAGAGGAAAAGCGCAATACCCCAATGATTATTAGCGATTGTTATTCGATGTTTTGACAATCGGATCATCTCTCGGAATGGTTTATTGTTATGGCTGCGACACAGCATTAATTACACAATCGTGCGACCGTATGGCGATTGCCGCTTCTCCAACCAATCGGCATTAGCATTCGTATTCAGTCGTAAAACTCTTCCAAAACCTAATAGAAATGATAGATAGCATCGCCAAAAAGTTTCAACCCGAGATAGCGAAAGAGAAAAGTGTGTCAGAGGCCACAACATAAACACAAACGGGCAGCGGATTGTCGAGCTGCTGGCCTCATCCAAAGCCATCGGAGCAGATCGAACGTTTTTTTTTCGTTTTCGGCGGACGAATCCCGTTGAAATGTCCGAACAAGTCAAAACTCCGATCGCCGATGATGACCTATGAGAAAAAGGCGAGTAGACGAGTCACGAACCGGTTTGTTTTCGCGATCAGTTTTCGCTCGTTTTGGGCTCATCCTTCCTGGAGACTCCGCGGCAGCCGAAGCGATTAATCACCGAGTTTTTTTTTCTCATTCTTCACTCCTGCGTGAACATTTATAACGCCCGATCTAACGGATGGGATTTTTATTGAAATTTTCTCCCAAAAATGGCAGAATTTTAAGTCTTTGTCGTAAAATTATACAAACAGAAAACTTATCCGCATAATTGGATTTTGCGATTTTATCGCCACCGTTCGTGGATCGAAATTTGTTGTCGCCCGATCGATGACAGCGTATAGTAGGCCATGCAAATTTTGCGATGGCTTTAATTTTGCCCATCCGAGAGAAAGTGATTTAGGGATGCACTTTTTTTTCTCGCGCGATTCGCTGCACATATCTTGTCATATCAGATAAAGCCCCGATAAAAATATTCATTCCCATGGAAGCTTGTCTGGCGGCGTAACCGACTCGAATGGGGCGACGGCTTGGGTTGCTTTGCTACGACAGCTGTCACTCTTCACCTCCTAAGCGCTGTTGGCAGTCGACTTCCAATACATTATGTTCGCTGTTTGAAAATCGAAGTCGCTACTCGCGAGGATCAAGTTTGTTTTTCAATTCCTGATGTAGTACTGCGCGTTTTCAACCAAGTGCACTACTCGCGATGCAGTTGTGACATCGGAAAGTAGAAGGAAACACAAACTGCGCGAGTTGCGGCTTCCAATTGCAAGCATAATACCGATCAATATACTAACCGTCGCGCGATTTGCCGCTCGCTTCGTTCGTCAACTTGCGAGAGGTTAATTGACTTCAATTGCCCATTAGCCAATGACATCGCTTCGATTTGCGCGGGGGAAAAATCTCCTGAGAGCCGATCAATTAGAAGTATTTCGTCATCATGTTAGTCGAACCCGGGAGAATTTTAATGAGCATTTTTCCCACTTTCGCGTTTCGGCAGTGCGACATCGAGGGAAAACAGGAATTCGGAATATTTCAGCTTCGCTTTCGGGAGCTTTGCGAATTGAGCAAAGTCGCCTCCGTTCTTCATTCGATTCATTCAGTCGTCGGTCATCGTAGTACCCTTCTCTAACGCGGCGTGGCGCGACAGTCCGAACAGGATGTCGCAAGGCCGGAAAAATTTGACCCCCGATTACACCGCGCGCTGATCACAGGGCCCTTGCTAAAGACTCGGTAATCGGGCAAAGAGGAGGCACAGACGAAAACTCGAATCGAAAAAAAATGAATTCATTTGGGTTTCGCCTGCTGAGGAATTTTAATGAGGCGAAAAGTTTTTTTTCTTCATTCTTCCTTTCTACTGGCGTTCTTTCACCAAGCCATGAGAACCTGCGTCTCCAGAAACGAATGCTGACCGCGTGAAAGGATAAGCCAGAGCTAGAGAGAGGGTTAGTGAGGACCAGGACGGTATCGGAACAAAAAGCAGCATTTGTTTCGGTGGTTAGGAGTACATAAATATGCACACGCGGAAGGCTAACCGAAAAACCGGCGACCATCACCTCCATATTTTTTTACCAGTCGGTAAGCAAAGGAAGCAAATACGAAATCAGCTTCCTCCCTTTCACTCTCCATCTTCCTCCGAACCATGCTTGGCGGCCCCCGCTCATGGAACTGAATGCGGTCCAACTTTGCGGTTACTGCGCTCTTAAACACCCATTCTATGGAAATGAAGTTGCAATTTGCAAAATGCCCTCGAAAAGGGATCCCTCGAGTCGAGTCCGGCGACGACGGGTGCCGCAGGGCCGTTAAAAAGTCGTATCAATATCAATAAAAATCTTATTAAAAACTATTTGGGGACCCATTGTTTCGCTCGTCGAGCCGGAGAGGAAACAGCAAGTGCAACAATAAAACTGCAATCCGGTGCCCAAGGGCCGGCAACGACGATGACGACAATGGAATTGAATTGTTAGCAGGCGTGAATTTGGCGCGATCTTGTCTTCCAGCTGGAGTTGTTTGGCGGAAACGTGGCTGAAATTCGGGAGGGCGAAGGGTTGACTTGGCAGTGTTGTTAGTAGGCCATGCCGCGGTTTGTCGGTTGCTGCAATCGTGGGAAGCAATGATTGATGTACGGCCGTTGTTTTGTCAGTTATGAAGGGGCGGATGTGCCTCGATCGATTCTATACGGACCAGAGAACCTTGTTACGGAGCTTCTTGGATAATTACGCTTGGGATGCTCGACCGTAACGTCTGTAAGGTCTCTTTCGTCAGCGCAACCGCGACCGCAATCACCCTAGTCGCTGCTCCAGAAAATCCTTTCGTACGTCAGTCAATCCGTCACACTCGGAGAGTCAGCCGTCGTCGATTGCCAATTCGTCGACAGATGGACGGACACGGACAGGGTCGACAACCAGCGCGAAAGACTTTGAGCTTCGCAGCGAGGCAGCCGAGTTGGGTCTTGTTTCTTTTATTTCGATATAGGAGCATGTATTGGATTTGGCGACCCCCTTCGCCTAATTAAAGTTCCAACAGCTGAATGCGACTCGATAAAAATCAGGTGACAGCTCCCTCTGGTGGACGGCCAACTGATGGTGTCTAGGAAGAGAGCGGCGAAACACGGTGGGGTTTCGAAAAATTCAAATTAAAGCTCCAGCGTCGAAATGGCCTCACGCGCGCGCTTTGCGTTGTTGATTCTGGAGCAGGAGAGGCGGAGTGATTGACGTGTGAGATATGAGCATGAGAGAGTTGATGAGTGGTGACCGGGGACGGCCTTAGATGGGTGAACACTAGATTGACCTGCTTGCAGGGGGTGGAATGTTTCCGGGAAGAGCTTACTGTGGCGACTGATGAAGTGCTGCCTGTTTTACGGTTTCTTAGCTAACATGGAACCTATTGAGGGACAAAAGTGGAATTCCCATTTGAATCCGACAAAAGATTCCATCCGGAATCCTATGTGGATTTCATCCGGAATCCAGTGTGGATTACATCCGGAATCCAATGTGGATTCCATTCGGAATCCAGAGTGGATTCCATCCGGAATCCAGTGTGGATTCCATCCAGAATCCAGTGTGGATTCCATCCGGAATACTGTGTGGATTCCATCCGGAATCCAGTGTAGATTCCATCCGGAATCCAGTGTAGATTCCATCCGTAAGCAAGTGTGGATTTGATCTGGGAACCATTGTGGAATCTGTCTGGAATCCAGTGTGGATACAATCTGGAATCAAGTATGGATTCCATCCGGAATCAGTGGATTCCATCTGGAATCCGAAGTGGGTTCTATCCGGAATCCAGTGTGGATAACATCCAGAATTCAGTGCGGAATCCATCCGGAATCTAGTGTGGATTCTATCAGGAATCCTGTGTGGATTCCATCTGGAATCCAGTGTGAATTCTATCCGGAATCCAGTATGGACTCTATCCGGAATCCAGTGTGGATTCCATTCGGAATCCAGTGTGGATTCCATTCGGAATCCAGAGTGGATTCCATCCGGAATCCAGTGTGGATAACATCCGGAATATAGTGTGGATTCTATCCGGAAGCCTGTGTGGATTCCATCTGGAATGCAGTGTGGATTCCATCCGGAATCCAGTGTGGATTCCATCGGCAATTCAGTGTGAATAACATCCGGAATCCAATGTGGATTCCATTCGAATTCAGTGTGGATTCAATCCAGTGTGGATTCCATCTGGAATCCGAAGTGGATTCCATCCGGAATCCAGTGTGGATAACATCCGGAATTCAGTGTGGAATCCATCCGGAATCCAGTGTGGATTCCCTCCGGAATCCAATGTGGATTCCATCCAGAATCCAGTGTAGATTCCATCCGGATTCCAGTGTGGATAACATCGGGAATCCAGTATGGATTCTTTCCTGAATCCTGTGTGGATTCCATCTGGAGTCCAATGTGTATTCCATCCGGAATCCAGTGTGGATTCCATCCGGAATCCAGTGTGGATTCCATCTGGAATCCAGTGTGGATTCCATCTGGAATCCAGTGTGGATTCCATCCGGAATCCAGTGTGGATTCCATCCGGAATCCAGTGTGGATTCCATCCGGAATCCAGTGTGGATTCCATCCGGAATCCAGTGTGGATTCCATCCGGAATCCAGTGTGGATTCCATCCGGAATCCAGTGTGGATTCCATCCGGAATCCAGTGTGGATTCCATCCGTAAGCAAGTGTGGATTCCATCCGGAATCCAGTGTGGATTCCATCCGGAATCCAGTGTGGATTCCATCCGGAATCCAGTGTGGATTCCATCTGGAATTCAGTATGGATTCCATCCGGAATCCAATGTGGATTTCATCCGGAATCCAGTGTGGATTTCATCCAGAATCCAGTGTGAATTCCATCCGGAATCCAGTGTGGATTTCATCCGGAATCCAGTGTGGATTACATCCGGAATCCAATGTGGATTCCATCCAGAATCCAGTGTGGATTCCTTCCGGAATCCAATATGGACTTCATCTAAAATCCATTGTGAATTTAATAACAAAATCCAATGTGAATTACATGCGAGATCCAATGTGGATTGCATCTGGAATAAATTGTGGAATTCATCCGGAATAAAATGTGGAATCCATCCGGAACTCAATGTGGATACCATCCGGAATCCAATGTGGATGACATCCTTAATACCAATGTGGATTCTATCCAGAATCCAATGTGGAATGCATCCGGAATACTATGAGGATTCCATCTGGAGTCCAATGTGGATTCCATCTGGAATACAATGTGGATTTCATCCGGAATCCAATGTGTATATCATCCGGAATCCTATGAGGATTCCATGCGGAGTCCAATGTGGATTCTATCCGGAATCCAATGTAGATTCCATTCGGAATCCAATGTGGATTCCATCCGGAAACCAATGTGGATTCCTTCCGGAATCCAATGTGGATTCCTTCCGGAATCCAATGTGGATTCCATCCGGAATCCAGTGTGGATTCCATCCGGAATCCAGTGTGGATTCCATCCGGAATCCAGTGTGGATTCCATCCGGAATCCAGTGTGGATTCCATCCGGAATCCAGTGTGGATTCCATCCGGAATCCAGTGTGGATTCCATCCGGAATCCAGTGTGGATTCCATCCGGAATTCAGTGTGGATTCCATCCGGAATCCAGTGTGGATTCCATCCGGAATCCAGTGTGGATTCCATCCGGAATCCAGTGTGGATTCCATCTGGAATCCAGTGTGGATTCCATCCGGAATCCAGTGTGGATTCCATCCGGAATCCAGTGTGGAT
This sequence comes from Armigeres subalbatus, assembly GCF_024139115.2. NCBI lineage: Eukaryota > Metazoa > Arthropoda > Insecta > Diptera > Culicidae > Armigeres > Armigeres subalbatus. Next base: position 12,395,145 of record NC_085139.1, on the reverse strand, counting down.
TCCATCCGGAATCCAGTGTGGATTCCATCCGGAATCCAGTGTGGATTCCATCCGGAATCCAGAGTGGATTCCATCCGGAATCCAGAGTGGATTCCATCCGGAATCCAGTGTGGATTCCATCCGGAATCCAGTGTGGATTCCATCCGGAATCCAGTGTGGATTTCATCCGGAATCCAGTGTGGATTCCATCCGGAATCCAGTGTGGATTACATCCGGAATCCAGTGTGGATTCCATCCGGAATCCAGTGTGGATTCAATCCGGAATCCAGTGTGGATGCCTTCCGGAATCCAGTGTGGATTCCATCCGGAATCCAGTGTGGATTCCATCCGGAATCCAGTGTGGATTCCATCCGGAATCCAGAGTGGATTCCATTCGGAATCCAGTGTGGATTCCATCCGAAATACAATGTGGATTCCATCCGGGGGCCAATGTGGATTCCATCTGGAGTCCAATGTGGATTACATCTGAAGTCCAATATGGATTCCATTTGGAATCCAATGTGGATTCCATCCGGAATCCAATGTGGATTCCATCCGGAATCCAATGTGGATTCCATCCGGAATCCAATGTGGATTCCATCCGGAATCCAATGTGGATTCCATCCGGAATCCAATGTGGACTCTATCCGGAATCCAATGTGGATTCCATCCGGAATCCAATGTGGATTCCATCCGGGATCCAATGTGGAATTCACCAGGAATCCAATGTGGAATTCATCCAGAATTCAATGTGGATTCTATCCGGAATCCAATGTGGATTCCATCTGAAAACCAATGTGGATTCCATCCGGAATCCAATGTGGATTCCATCCGGAATCCAATGTGGATTTCATCCAGAATCCAATGTAAGTTCCATCCGAAAACCAGTGTGGATTCCATCTGGAATCAAATGTGGATTATATCTGAAATCCAAAATGGATTCCATTTGGAATCCAATGTAGATTCCATTCGGAATCCCATGTGGGTTCCATCCGGAATCCAATGTGGATTCCATCCGCAATCTAATTTTGGATACCATTCGGAATCCAATGTGGATTCCTTCCGGAATTCAATGTGGATTCAATCCGAAAACCAATGTGGATTGCTTCCGGAATCCAATGCGGATTCCATCTGAAATCCAATGTGGATTCCATCTGGAATGCAATGTGAATTCCATCTGGAATCCAATGTGGATTCTATCTGGAATCCAATATGGATTCCATCTGGAGTCCAATGTGGATTCCATCTGGAGTCCAATGTGGAATCCATCTGGAGTCCAATGTGGATTCCATCTGGAATACAACGTGGATTCCATCCGGAATCCAATGTGGATTCCATCCGGAATCCAATGTGGATTCCATCCGGAATCCAATGTGGATTCCATCCGGAATCCAATGTGGATTCCATCCGGAATCCAATGTGGATTCCATCCGGAATCCAATGTGGATTCCATCCGGAATCCAATGTGGATTCCATCCGGAATCCAATGTGGATTCCATCCGGAATCCAATGTGGATTCTATCCGGAATCCAATGTGGATTCTATCCGGAATCCAATGTGGATTCTATCCGGAATCCAATGTGGATTCTATCCGGAATCCAATGTGGATTCTATCCGGAATCCAATGTGGATTCAATCCGGAATCCAAAGTAGATTAGATTCGGGATCCAATATGGATTTCTTTCAGAATCCAATGTAAGTTCCATCCGAAAACCAATGTGGATTCCATCCGGAATCCAACGTGGATTCCATCCGGAATCCAATGTGGATTCTATCCGGAATCCAATGTGGATTCTATCCGATAACCAATGTGGATTCCATCCGGAATCAAATGTGGATTCCCTTCGGAATCAAATGTGGATTCCATCCGAAATCCAATGTGAATTTCATTCAAAATCCAATGTGGATTTAATCCGGAATCCAAAAAAGTTTCTATTGACAATGCAATGATAGACGAAGTGAATTCAAATTAATTTGGAAACATTCAGGATTCTATTTGATTTCCATTGATTGATTTTCCATTGATTTTCCATGCATTCCAAATTGGATTCGACTTGGACTTTGAGAACTATAGCGTGATTAAGCCAAACTGGCTCGGCCAGTGATTCCCAATGTGATCCAAATTGAACCTCGTGTGATCCAAATTGAATTCACGCTCCTAATGAAGAATCCATCTTTTTATCCAATCAAACAACTTCAACGCTCACTCATTCAAACAAACGACGAACCTTTACCGCTTGAAATTGTTGATATGCCAAACGTTGCAAAATTACATTCTCCCTGTCCGAAGAACTTATGCGACGTTAATTCAGCATTGCCAAGTTTCGTTCTGTGTGTCGACGCGTCGTGTCTCTTATTTCCCTGCCATTCGCAGCGGGCGAACCAAAAACTGTAATAACTGAATCACGAAAATCCACTTCACCGAGAAACCAATATTAAAGAGCCACTTTTGGATCAATAACATTCATCCCGGATCGCAGTCGTCTCGGCGAGATGCTTGTTACCGTGGTTACCATCGCGCAGACAATGAAAGCGACAAAAAAGTGAACGAGGAGGGAAATGAATGCTCCTTTGCGATCATTTGCCTCCCTTCACTTGGGCCCCGTCAGTGCTCTTCTATTACCTGCATTGCATTATTTCTTCCATTATTTATGATTTTCATAAAGTGGATTACGCGCGCGATCATCGCGCGATGCCGAACGGATTCCCATAGCGACAGGGTGACCAGTCTCAATCATCTGATCTGATGAAAGACTAATGAACAGTTTTAGAGACTGAAATTGGGTACTTTTTCACACGAGTGAAGGGTTCCTAAGTTCTGGCACTTCGGAGTTCAAGTAACCCTGACACAGGACGGAACCATTGCGGGAAAGATGCTTTGGATAAATCATCGATTCCGTTCATGTCGCAGTCGTTGTTGCCACCATCACCCCCACTGTCTTCGTCTCAGCTTGGCTGAGCAGCCCGGAGTGGCAAGACGCAGGTATTGGTAAATGCCCCGGCAAGCGGAAGGAAGGAAAATCGATATTTTACAAATGTATAAAGTAACCTCTGAGCCGCGAACTCGGTGAACGCTTTCTTTCGCCTCGTCCTACTCGGCCTACTAAGTGACGGGGCAGGGTTGCCAAAAATATCACAGCAAGATTTTTTTTTATAAAAATCATTGTCACGGCATTCTGTGTTCCCGATTATGATGTTTAAAAAAAATCGAATTGAATAGGAATAAAATCGTCTGGCATCGTTGGCGATGACAACCGCCACATGAAGACGATCGCGGCAGTCTTCCTCTCGCACATAAAATGATTTCACAAAAATACAAAATTTATTGCCGCGTGTGTTCGCGGTACGCGCGCGCCCGCACGGTGCTGCAGCAGCCAGCCAGCGGTGTCGTTCGGTTCGGAGCCGTCCGGGCGGAGCTCGGCGGTCAGCCTGGTTCAGCAGTGCAGTGTTTGCTTCTGATGCTGCAGCAGTTCCGTTGCAATCCGATCCCGATGGGGGGTCGCACGATAACCAGAAGAAGTCGAAGGGAACGGAACGACGGTGGATGATGCATTTGATCGAGTCTCGATTCAGGTATTATTACATCTGTTGTGCTGCGCCGTTGCCGCCACCGCCGAGGTGCACTGCTCCGGATCGGAGTATAATTGTCCGCGAGCCACCGCGCGCAGAAAACTCGAATTAGAAGTGCACCGATGAGGAAAAGTATAATTTTATCACATCGCGGCGAGATATAATTGCGGCCAGACGCCAGCCCGACGTACTCCGGTGGCGGCCAAGGGAGGCTGAAAGAATGTAAACCACCAGAGATAAATTAAAGATGAACTTTCTTCGCCGGCCGAAGGAGACTTAGAAATGAAATCACGAACCGATCAACAGCCGCGCTCGCTCGCAGTTGATTCAACACGGCTGACGATTGGCTGCCCGGCGACGAGCTGAAGGAAGAGAAATATGATAATTGCTTTCCATCAGGTCCAGATCAGGCGCGCTGCTGTTGATCGGAGTGTGGACCAAACGGGCGGCGCGAAAATATGCTGCTGCGAGCCTTGTTGGTGCCGTACCTTTTCTACGACGACGTGAGCTGCGCAGAAGCATGGCGATGGATGCTCCATTATCGATGGATAGGCCAATACAAAGTGACACTTGTAAGGCTCTTTGATTGCACTCCGATAGAGCTGCGATGAGGCGTGCGTTGACTGGTAAAAAAAATGAAGAAAACAATGCAAAATCCGGTTGGAATCGAAGACCAATTTCAATTGGAGGCTGGCTTTGACGAAATAATTTCGCAAAATCTATTTTTTCAGTTTTATTCGAAATTTCATTTTATTTGTCGTGAAATAAAAAAAAGTCATTATTAACAAAGACATTTGTTGGAATGGACATTTGGTCGAATGGACAATTAGTCGAAAAGACATTTAGTTGAATGCTAAAGTAAGTCGAATGTTGAAAGCGAATTTCTGTCGGTAAAAAGTTATTTAGTAAAATGGATAATTAGTCAATAGATTTCTGGATAAATTTTAATAAATAATCCACAAGATACTTGGATGAACTGATGAGAGGAATTCAGTGGACGTGAGGTAGTTCAATAAGCAGCGGAAGGAACCCTTGGGTACTATTGAAAAATTAAAAACCTACAGAAATAACAAAACATTAGGGGAAATCGCCAAACGTTGAACGACTAAAATGCTAGCCTTTTGTTGAACACACTGATGATGAAATACCGTCTATTTTATTTTTTGGAACAAGCTGAAAAAATCCTTAGTTTTGTTTAGCAATGTTATTTATTTTGTTAATACTTCATCGTAGTCGGCTTTGGGACATTTCACATTTTGACCAAATGGTCATCTAATGTCTTTCCGACCAAATGACATTTGAAGAAATATCATTCAACTAAATATCTTTTGACCAGGTTGTATAAATGCATCGTAGTCGGTCAGAAAGCTTCGCCAAAATCATTATCTTGTCGAATCCATCCATAAATATGTAACTTTTTGAAACACCGGAATAAATAATTTATTTTTAATTATTATTGACTAAAGTTCCTTTCTTTCAAATAGTCATTCGACGGAACGTCATTCGACTAAATGTTCCAAGATAATTTATTCAAAAACCCGTTTTCGACCAAATGTCCGTTCGATCAAATATCCTTTCGACCAAACGTCATACGACCAAGTTTTCGAAGATTCTTTATTCTGACATCTGATTTCGATTGATTGTGCTTTCGACTAAACGTCATTTGACCAAATGTCATACGTCTCTAATGGATTAAAAAATCATTTTCGACAAAACATCCCTTCGACAAAATGTCTATTCAACGAAATGTCCTTTCGCAAAAATGTCATTCGACACGAATTCCTAACGGAATCCACATTAGACAAACAATTAATCTACGTTGGATTCCCAATGGAATCCATGTTGGATTCCTACTGGAATGCACATTGGACTCCAAATGGAATTCTCTTCGTAGTCACAAAGGAATCCATATCGGATTCTTAATGGTATCCACATTGGATTCCTAAAGGATTCCACATTGGATTCTCAATGTTATCCACATTAGATTCTCAATAGAATCAACATTGGAATTCCCAATAGAATTTATTTTGGATTCCCAATGGAATCTACATTGGATTCCTAATGGAATCCAAATTGCATTCCAAAAGGAATCCACATTGGATACCAAATAGAATCCACATTGGATTCTAAATAGAATCCACATTGGATTCCCAATGGAATCCACATTCGATTCTCAATGAAATCCAATTTGGATTTCCAATGGAATCCACATTGAGTTCTCGATGAAATCCTAATGCAATCCACATTGGATTTCCAATGGAATTCACATTGAATTCCCAATTCGACCACTACTGGACCACGACCAACGGAATCCACATTGGGTTCATAACGGAATCGACATTGGATTCCCAACGGAATCCACATTGGATTCCCAACAGAATCCATATTGGATTCCCAACAGAATCCATATTGGATTCCCAACGGAATCCACTTTGGATTCCCAACCCCTATTAACACACATGTTGTACACCAGTTAAAGTTACTCCAATGCAACCAAATTTGGTCACATTTAAGTTGCTGCAACCAAATCAGCGTGAGTTGTGCTACTAGGGACGGAATCCACATTGGATTCCCAACGGCATCTACATTGGATTCTCAACGGAATCCACATTGGATTCCCAACAGAATCCACATTGGATTTCCAACGGAATCCACATTGGATTCCCAACGGAATCCACATTGGATTCCCAATGGAATCCACATTGGATTCCCGACGGAATCCACATTGGATTCCCAACGGAATCCACATTGAATTCCCAACGGAATCCACATTGGATTCCCAACGGAATCCACATTGGATTCCCAACGGAATCCACATTGGATTCCCAACGGAATCCACATTGGATTCCCAACGGAATCCACATTGGATTCCCAAAGGAATCCACATTGGATTCCCAACGTAATACACATTGGTGTCTCAATGGAATCCACATTGGATTCCCAATGGAATCCATATTGGATTCCCAAAGGAATCCACATTGGATTCCCAATTGAATCCACATTGGATTCCCAATTGAATCCACATTGGATTCCGAATTGAATCCACATTGGATTCCGAATTGAATCCACATTGGATTCCCAATGGAATCTACATTAGATTCTCAATGGAATCCACATTGGATTCTCAATGGAATCCAAATGCATCCACATTTGATTGCCAATGAAATCCACACTGGATTCAGAATGGAATCCACATTTAATTGCCAATAGAATCCACATTGGATTCCCAATGGAATCCACATTGGATTCTAAATGGAATCCACATTGTATTCCTAATAGAATCCACATTGCATTCCCAATGGTATCCACATTGGATTCCCAATGGAATATACATTGGAATCCCAACGGAATCCACATTGGATTCCCAACGGAATCGACATTGGATTCCCAACGGAATCCACATTGGATTCCTGTCTCATTAAATTGGATTCATTTGATTGGATTCCTACAACATTGGATTCCCAACGGAATCCACATTGGATTCCCAACGGAATCCACATTGGATTCCCAACGGAATCCACATTGGATTCCCAAAGGAATCCACATTGGATTCCCAACGGAATCCACATTGGATTTCCAATGGAATCCACATTGGATTCACAATGGAATCCACATTGGATTCCCAATGGAATCCACATTGGATTCCCAATGGAATCCACATTGGATTCCCAATGGAATCCACATTGGATTCCCAATGGAATCCACATTGGATTCCCAATGGAATCCACATTGGATTCCCAATGGAATCCACATTGGATTCCCAATGGAATCCACATTGGATTCCCAATGGAATCCACATTGGATTCCCAATGGAATCCACATTGGATTCCCAATGGAATCCACATTGGATTCCCAATGGAATCCACATTGGATTCCCAATGGAATCCACATTGGATTCCCAATGGAATCCACATTGGATTTCCAATGGAATCCACATTGGATTCCCAATGGAATCCACATTGGATTTTCAATGGAATCCACATTGGATTCCCAATGGAATCCACATTGGATTCCCAATGGAATCCACATTGGATTCCCAATGGAATCCACATTGGATTCCCAATGGAATCCACATTGGATTCTCAATGGAATCCACATTGGATTCCCAATGGAATCCACATTGGATTCCCAATGGAATCCACATTGGATTCCCAATGGAATCCACATTGGATTCCCAATGGAATCCACATTGGATTCCCAATGGAATCTACATTGGATTCCCAATGGAATCCTCATTGGATTCCCAATGCAATCCACATTGGATTCCCAATGGAATCCGCATTGGAATCCCAATGGAATCAACATTATATTCCCAATGGAATCCACGTTGGATTCCCAGTGCAATCCTTATTAGATTTCAAATGGAATTCACATTGGATTCTCAATAGAATCCACATTCGATTCCTAATGGAATCCACATTGGATTCCCAATGAAATCCACATTGGATTCCCAATGAAATCCACATCGGATTCCCAGAGGAATACACATTAGATTCCCAATGGAATCCACATTGGATTCTCAATGGAATCCACATTGGATTCCGAATTGAATCCACATTGAATTCCTAATGGAATCCATGTTAGATTCCTAAAGGAATCTACATTGGATTCCCAATGTAATCCAAATGAATCCACATTTGATTGCCAATGAAATCCACATTGGATTCCCAAAAAAATTCACATTTAATTCCCAATGGAATCCACATTGGATTCCAAATGGAATCCACATTGGTTTCCAAATGGAATCCACATTGGATTCCCAATGGAATCTACATTGGATTCCTAATGGAATTTACATTGCATTCCAAATAGAATCCACATTAGCTTCCAAATGGAATCCACATTGGATTCTGAATGGAATCCACATTGGATTCCCAATGGAATCCACATTGGATTCCCAATGGAATCCACATTGGATTCCCAATGAAATCCACATTGGATTCCCAATGGAATCCACATTGGATTCCCAATGGAATCCACATTGGATTCCCAATGGAATCCACATTGGATTCCCAATGGAATCCACATTGGATTCCCAATGGAATCCACATTGGATTCCCAATGGAATCCACATTGGATTCCCAACGGAATCCACATTGGATTCCCAACGGAATCCACATTGGATTCCCAACGGAATCCACATTGGATTCCCAACGGAATCCACATTGGATTCCCAACGGAATCCACATTGGATTCCCAACGGAATCCACATTGGATTCCCAACGGAATCCACATTGGATTCCCAACGGAATCCACATTGGATTCCCAACGGAATCCACATTGGATTCCCAACGGAATCCACATTGGATTCCCAACGGAATCCACATTGGATTCCCAACGGAATCCACATTGGATTCCCAAAAGAATTCACATTTATTTGCCAATGGAATCTACATTGGATTCCCAATGGAATCCATATTGTATTCCCACTGAAATCCACTTTGGATTCACACTGAAATCCACATTGGATTCCCAATGGCATTCACATTTGATTCCCAATGGAATCCACATTGGATTTCCAATGGAATCCACATTGGATTCCCAATGGAATCCACATTGGATTCCCAATGAAATCTACATTGGATTCCCAATGGAATTCACATTGGAGTCCCAATGGAATCTACATTGGATTCCTAATAGACTCCACATTGGATTCATAATGGAATCCACATTGGATTCATAATGGAATCCATTCCCAATGGAATTCACATTTGATTCCCAATAGAATTCACATTTGATTCCCAATGGAATCCACATTGTATTGGTAATGAAATCCACATTGAATTCCCAACGGAATCCACATTGGATTCCCAACGGAATCCACATTGGATTCTCAACGGAATCCATATTGGATTCCCAACGGAATCCACATTGGATTCCCAACGGAATCCACATTGGATTCCCAACGGAATCCACATTGGATTCCACACTGGATTCCCAACGGAATCCACACCGGATTCCACACTGGATTCCCAACGGAATCCACACTGGATTCCTAACGAAATCCACACTGGATTCCAAACGGAATCCACATTGGATTCCGAACGGAATCCACATTGGATTCCGAACGGAATCCACATTGGATTCCCAACGGAATCCACATTGGATTCCCAACGGAATCCACATTGGATTCCCAACGGAATCCACATTGGATTCCCAACGGAATCCACATTGGATTCCCAACGGAATCCACATTGAATTCCAAACGGAATCCACATTGGATTCCCAACGGAATCCACATTGGATTCCCAAAAGTATTCACATTTAATTGCCAATGGAATCTACATTGGATTCCCAATGGAATCCACATTGTATTCCCACTGAAATCCACATTGGATTCCCACTGAAATCCACATTGGATTCCCAACGGAATCCACATTGGATTCCCAACGGAATCAACTTTGAATTCCCAATGGAATCCACATTGGATTCCCAATGGAATCCACATTGGATTCCCAATGGAATCCACATTGGATTCCCAATGAAATCCACATTGGATTCCCAATTAAATCCACATTGGAGTCCCAATGGAATCTACATTGGATTCCTAATAGACTCCACATTGGATTCATAATGGAATTCACATTGGATTCATAATGGAATCCATTCACAATGGAATTCACATTTGATTCCCAATGGAATCACATTGGATTCGCAATGGAATCACATTGGATTTCAATGGAATCCACATTGGATTTCCAATGGAATCCACATTGGATTATCAATAGAATCCACATTGGATTCCCAATGAAATCCACATTGTCTTCCTAATGGGATCCACATTGGATTCGAAATGAAATTCACATTGGATTCCCAATGGAATCCACATTGGATTCCCAGTGGAATCTATATTGGATTCCCAATGGAATCCACATTGGATTCCCAACGGAATCCACATTGGATTCCCAATGGAAACAACATTGGATTCCCAACGGAAACCACATTGGATTCACAATGGAATCCACATTGGATTTTCAACGGATTCCCAATGGAATCCATTTAAGAACCCAATGGAATCCACATTGGATTTCCAATGGAATTCACATTGGATTCCCAATGGAATCCACATTGAATTCCAAATGGAATTCTCAATAGAATCCGCATGGATTTTTAATGAAATCCACATGGATTTTCAATGAAATCCACATTGGATTTTCAATGGAATCCACATTGGATTTCCAATGGAATCCACAAATGATTCCCAATGGAATCCAAATTGGATTCGTGCTTGCGTATTTTATCCTAAGCGAATTTCATTTGCTATCCGTTGGTTATTGATTGAGATTGAGTAAAAACGCCTCTCAGACTTATCCGGATCTGATTTGAACAGAATGCATCTCCTCAGTTTGTGAACGCTGTCACAGTCCCTTTCAAATTCCAAACAAATGTGTCTCGGAATCTCTATGATGGTTATCCGTTCGGAATTCCTTTGCGATTACGATTAAAATTGCACTTGGATTACAAGAAAAACTTGAATAAATTTTCATTTTGAATTCTATCCTATTCTGTTCCATTATCAAGAATTCCTTCCTGTGAATTTTATGGCAATGCAGAGGAGAACACGGTCTTCAAATAGCAGAAGTCACCTTCTTATGTTTGTTATTTTTGCCAACCGACTGTAAGGACGTAGCCGTTACTCCGCTCTTTCACACACCAAGAATCTCAAACAGGGGCCCACCGGCAATGGACATTCAATTCTCAACCTTAAACAACTGTGACAAGCAGTGGAGCTACCAACGCTAGACGAAGTAAGAAGTAAGCTGTTCGAGAGCTAAAGAACGGTAAGGCCGCTTGGAAGGACGGAATTCTGGACAAGCTTCTAAAAGTTGGGAGTGACCGGCTGGACAAAAAAAAAGCACTAAGGGATTGGAATGATTTGAGAGGGAGAAGAAATGCCTTCGAGTTGGCTTGATGGCCTCATATGTCCTATCTACAAGAAATGGCACAGACTTGATTGTGCTAACTGTCGAGGTATAACACTCTTCTATACCGCCTATAAGGTAATCTTTTGAAATCTGTTCAGCAGACTGCGTCCGATTGCGGAGACTTTCATCGGTGAATATCAAAGCGGTTTTCCAGAAAGACGATCAATACCGGACCAGATGTTTACTCTGCGACAAATCCTTGATAAATTTCGGGAATAAAACTTGGGGACTAATAAACTATTTGTAGATTTCAAGGCAGCGTAGACTCAGTAAAATGGAACGAACTGTGTCATATAATGGTAGAACATGGCTTTCCGGCAAAACTTATTAGGCTGATTCGACGACGGATAGAAAACGAGCGTCAGTATATCTGACGAGGCGTCCAACTCGTTGGTGACCTTAGATGTTATAAAGCAGGGCGATGTGCTCTCTAATCTGCTATTCAGCATAACTCTGGAAGGTGCAATATGATGATCTGGTGTGCGAAGAAACGGAAGCATGGACGTTAAAAGATTCAGACTAACAAGTTCTCAGAGTGTTGGAGCGAAGAATACTGCTAAATACTTGGGACGTGGTGGAAAATGGTGATTTGCATGAATCACGAGTTGTACAAGTGTACAAAAATACAAACATAGCGGCACACTAGGAGTTGACTTTCTGAAATCAGTGTGGAGAAAGGCATCTAAGGTTTAAAAATAAAAATTGATGGTCGTAGTAGCGAACACCTTCCTACATAACTGATACCAAATAGCTTCTCGTGAAAAGTTCCTTCTTTTGAGAAAACCCACGTTAGTTGTCTTTCGCCATTCACATTTCTGGCAGTTGACTCATGCTGGACTAGCCATTTGCGCATGCGTATACCTACCTAAGTGCCTGGATGCTAACAGTGGCGGGTGGGAAACCAGTCACTGTTAGTAATTCATTGTAATAAGAGACCTTAGTTGAAATCCATTTAGAATTCATATGTGATTTTAATCGAATTTCCACTCAAATAAGAAACAGGATAACATTCAAAATTCATCTCAATTTCATTCTATTCAACACAGATTCCAGTTGTAATTCAACTCAACATAAAATTTGTTCTGAATTTAAAGTTTCATAGTAGTTTATTGCTCATCAGTCGGAAGCTCAGTTGGAAGACCATATGCTGCAACACCCTGTGGGCTTCAGTTTATGTACTTTTTGATTTGTTTTCCAATTGCCATTGTTCTGACCCACGACTTGTTGCAATCTTGCTTGTAATATTGTTGGAATCGTTTTCTTGGGCTTCTCACTCGGATATCATCATTTTCAATTCAAATCTAATTTGAATTGCAGTCAATTTATACGAATCGTGAGGAATGAACATAAATCCTGGATGCTCCAAGAGACCAAATTGGACCAACACCAAATTTGATTCTTTGTTAGACACGTTCCAAGACATTCAAATTCTCAGTCCGTTCAATTCGTACCAAAAACAAAATCAACGCATGCTCGGATTAATCATCTCCAACGAAAACATTCCAACTCCTTCCCACTTCACACGGCCTACTTGTTACAATTTCAACCCCCTTTCCGAAGCACTTCTCATTCCCTGAGAAGCTCGCGAAGAAGCCGGTCCCACTCGATCCCAACGAAACGTAAACAAACTCAAGTTCTACCACGAGCGGCCAACTCCCGAAATCGGTTCCTGCGGGGCCATTTCCATACGAACGAACCTGAATGGTGCCCATTCAGGCAGGGGCCCTGCTGGAGAGCCCGCGCCAAGTGGGAGGCTTACCTCAAGGGTTCTCTCAGCCACTTCACATCCGATAGCCTTCGAGGTGTTCTGACGATGCACGTGATGTGCGATGGCGGTCGATCGGTTTCGAACTTGATCCCGTTCTCGGAAATTAAATCGTGGGAAACAGACACACGCATTGGCGTATTAATATTTTTTTGTGTGTGTTTCGGTTCCTAGACGCTTGTCAAAACACGTCAACGGGGGGTGGCGGTTCACCGAAATTCGTTAGCGGCTTGCTGCAATCCGCGCTCTCGCGCGCACATGACGACGGTAACGGAAATCCGAGGGGCAGCGATCCAACACGAGAAGCCACTTGTCCCATCGCAGTCCGAGCGCGTTGATGAATAATGAATTAAACGTACTTAATCGAGCATTCACATTATTCTCTTTTTTTTCGGATTCCCCTCGCGGGATCGCGCGTGTGAACTCTCCCCCGGCTATGATGATCGCGCGAAGTGAATTGAATCCTACGGTCATAATTTTGCACCATCATCATCAACATGATCGCTCGGCGGTCTTCATCGCGTCGACAGCGACGTCGATTCCTCCGCCGTTCGCCACCGTTGTCGGACGAGTCATTTCAGAGTCCGAACGGAGGGCATTTTGTGGGGGAATTTGTTATTGTTGTTACACTTTCAATGGAACCAACGAATGACAGGCCCTGTCCGGGAGCGAGTGACGCGACAGCAAAAGCCCCCGGTAAGAAGAGAGTATGAATAACAAATGAGCTGCCGTTGGGCTTCTGGATTTCGGCTATTATTGAATTTCTGATTGGGATGTTTTGAGGGTCACTGACTGGGATCGGGGCATCGTCTGTCGTGTATTCTAACCTACAAATTTTCTCAGGCCACGTCAATCTCGTTTAATCGGTTCGGGTGAGGGAGGGACGTGGAGGAGACACCGAATGCGAGCCAGCAGTAATATCTTGACCGCCCAATCGCCGGAGTGTGAATTAATTGAAGTGAAATCTAAACCCTGTGATGAGCGGCCCGTACCATGCATTTGTCTGGCAGTGGTGGGTGAGGGCTAAGCTACACTATCCGTACGGGGTGTTAATGCTGCCCGAGTGAGTGCTCAGGGCTTTCAAATAAATCAACAAATTGACGAACTAGCGAGCGATAAAAATCTTCTCCTTTCAATTCTTTCGACATATGGAGTCGTCACGCGCGGGTCCGAATGCAAGCGAATCCAGTCGAGCGGACAGCTTATGATCATAAAAATTCATTCATAATTTCCTGAATACACACATTCTTCTCCCTGTTGGACGAAGACGCGACGGCGAGAAAGGCTGGGGAGCAGATACATCGGAAGGGGTCAATCGTTTTGTGCCCGTACGGAGCTGTCATTTTCGTTTACCCACTTCGCGCAGCAGCCCTGCGCGGGCTGTCCGCACGGAAAATGGCGATTAGCACGTCGTCGTCGTCGTCGTCATCGGTTCGCGTCGTGCCACTTCCTCGCCGGGAATTAGAGCCCCCACAGCAACACTCAACGGTCAGTGCGTGGCTGCTGTGGGGGCCAATAAATTTAATAGTTTTGACGGGCTTTTAGTTAATTTTTTTACCTTGTTTTGGCGTCTAGTTCTTTTGGGTCGCACGTGTCCAAAATTCCGTCCGGATGATGATGAGGGGACATCCGTCTGCCTCTTGATGTCATATTTGGTGGTTTCCTAAATATAAGATGTTCGCCCTTTTAGGGTGCGCACGAGTAGAAAGTAACATGAAATGAAATTAACATTCAGGGTCTTTGTGGGTTAAGATTTGGCATTTATTTATGAATGATAATCTCAAATGAAAGATGATTGTATGTGATAGAAATGCAGCTGAGTACGTTGATTAGATGATCCGACTTGCATTTGATTGGGGTTTAAATTTAAACCAGCATTTCTATAAGTACTCGATCAGGATTTGAGTGATCAATAGCTGAGAATTACTTCAGCTGGAATTATCCCTTCCGGATTTGTTGACCAATAATTGAGATTCCAATTGGAGTCCAAGTGGTTCCGCTGCGATGTAATGGCAAATATGACTGAAACTGTGAGAGATTTTAATCAATATCCAAATGAAATCCTTTCTGAAATTTTTATGCGGTTTATATTTAATGCCCAATGGATCACTCGAGTGGAATCTTGAGATATGGGATTCAATTACTTTTTGAATCTGGTTGTAATTTTGACTGAAATTCGTCTAAAACCGATTGGTTGCTCGACTGAAATACGAATGTGTTTTTGACTGAAATCCGAATGCGATTTCAACAAGAATCATATTGAGCATAAGAGCATGAGCATTATGACCGCACAATTCGTAGTTGCTACTCCGTGATTGACTGAACTTGCGAAATTGTACAGAGAACACAATGAATGGGGAGCTCAAATATTTAAAGTCTATAACGGCGCCGGCCACGTTCTTACGGTCATATAGGAATGGAAGGATTATTAGTTCGACTCTCGTTGCTACAAGAGACCGAGTATACCTCTGCATCTCCACGATTGTCTTGGGATATGATATCGTTTTAGTTACAAAGGATAATTTATCTGGATTCACTTTGGTAAGCGATGCGATCTACGGGATGAAGAATAACGCTAATACGAGTTAAAAGTTAAAACAAGCATGCCCGGTTGCATATAAAAACTGAGGAGATTCGCGTTTTGGCCAACCGCACGAAGCGCAGCACTCTGTACTCACTTGCTCAATGGCTACAGCAAACTAGTTTGTATATCAGCCATGATTAGAATTTGTAATGGCGTTACCGACTGGATTTGCTTCACTTATTCAAATTTTGGCTTTCTCAGTCTGTTGAATTAAGAACGATTAATTGTATACGTTCCCGACGTTTCGGCCGATTGGATAGACGATAGACCTTACGACCCTTGAGAAAGGCCAAAACCAATCGGCCGAAACGTCGGGAGCGTATACAATTAATCGTTCTTAATTCAACAGACTGAGAAACCTGTCATAAGACGAGTTTGAACAATCCCATTGAATTCCACCACTTAATTGTATCCTGACAGATACGTATTTCGACCTCAACAGTAAGGCCGTCTTCAGTGTCTTGTACTTGACTCGACCAAGTCGAGTCAAGTACAAGACACTGAAGACGGCCTTACTGTTGAGGTCGAAATACGTATCTGTCAGATACAATTAAGTGGTGGAATCAATGGATTGTTCAAACTCGTCTTTATGACAGGTGAAAACATTCCACTAAAAAGCTCAAAATAATTTTCTTATCAGACTGAGAAAGCCAAAATTTGAATAAGCTACAGCAAACTATTGAAGAACGCGCGCGACATGCGCATGAGCCACCGAACACAAGATAGATATTTTATTTCTTTCCCGACGACTAAAACACGCACTGCACTTACTTGTTCAATGGCTACTCTTATCACCGGACGCGCAACGCAGAACACAATATTTCGAGAGATCGCGCGATCGTTCTGCTGTCCGAAACAAGAGAAAACACGCACTGAACTGATTAACTTTATTACCGGCCGCACATTCGTTATCAACAAGAATCAGATTGAATTTTTATTTGGAGTCGTAATGGACATCTGACATGAATACTATTATAATTTAAATCCAAAATAGATCCTTACAATTGAAATAGGAACCCAACTGTGATTCGTTTGAGATTCTGATATTGTTTGGAATCATATTGAAAATTGGGGGATGGGTCATTTGGCAGAATAGGTCATTTAGCCGGAAAAATCATTTTGTCGAATAGGACATTTGGCTGAATATGTCCGAATAGGTCATTTTAAAAGTGACAAATGAGATGTGAAAGTGAGAAGTGAGACGTCTCATTACTCACTGCTTACTGCTCACTTTTTATAGTGAGAAGATTTCTCACTGTAAAAAGTGAGAAATGCGAAATGAGTAGTGATACGTCTCACTTCTCACTTTTCACAGTGAGATGTGAAAAATATGGTCTGAGAAGTGAGTAGTGGGACGTCTCTCATTTCTCACTGTGAAAAGTAAGTAGTGCTCACTACTCACTTTTCACAGTGGGAAGTTTGAGATGAGGAATGAGAAGTGAGACGTCTAACTTCATACTTCTCACCCCTTATTTCTCAATTATGAGATGTAAGATGTCAGATGACACATTCTGCCAAACGACCTGTTCGGCTAAATGACCTTTTCGGCTAAATGGCTACTCAGCCAAATGACCTTTTCAACCAAATGACCTATTCAGCTATATGAACATTTTGGCCTAATGGTCCGTTCGGCCAAACATTATTTTCGGCCAAACAACTTTCGGCTCAGTGGTCTACGGCCAAATGGGATTCGCCCGAACGATATTCGGCCAAACGGCCCTTCCTCGCTAATTTCTTCTTACGACTAAACATGACTGGGCTTTCGTTTGCAACCCTTAAATCTTAATTGGATCGTGATTGGAATCTGTGTGAGAAATTGCCTGAATTATAGTGGAATTCCGGATGGAAACAACAAATGTAAGATTTAAACTGAAGTATCATCTTTAATTTGATTAACTGGAGTCGTAAAATCCGAGAAAGATTTATTTAGGAGGGAACGATTTTAGAGAATAATGCAACTGGGGTTTTTATTGGACATAATAAATGCAGCTCAAGTTTTCTCACCGATTAGCTCGCGCGATGATTCCAATCATTTAAAATTTCATCGAACCAACTCAAGAAAATATATAATAAAAAAAGACAGAATCACCTCCTTCGACCAGTGGTCGCACAGACTGATCATTTAACATCTAGCATGAGACAACATATAGGACATTCACACAATACCCAGTGGACCAGTGGAGAACTTTTCGCTTTACGAATAGTTTCGCCTTACCGGGGCGGGAATCGAACCCACACTCCTCAGCACATGCGTCTAGACGATTGACGTCGCTAACGGCACGGCCACGAAGCCCACAATTTGAGGTCTGCATCTACAGTGTCGGACAAAACTACAAGACCAGCGGCCGTTTTTATACAAAATGAACAACTTTGGAGGGCTGTTTCTCGGCTTAGCTGCCCGGGGGAAATTACCTGAATTTGCCTCAGCCGAGGATACCCATCTTTCGGACCATGGTCCTCGGACTTACAGACCTCTGATAGGACAAACAAAAAGGACCACCACTTTAGTTTAATTCTTTAGGGTCATAACGTGATGATTGAGCCATGGAATAAGTTTATTGTCTTGATTTTCAGTTTTTAAGATTCTGGAAAATCGGCCAAAATTTTAGCTCGATTAGGCAACTACAAGCCGAGAAAAGGCCCTCCAAATTTGGTCATTTAGTATAAAAAATTACCCCTGGTTTTATAGATTTGTCCGACCCGGTAATTCAGTTGATCTTTCCTCAATCAAGCTGCCGTTAATCCGACATTGTAATATCTAACAATGTAACTTCATGATCAGCGAGTTCATTTGATCAAAAATGTCTGATAGGTGAGCGAGACGTTTTTGCCATCTTTTTTCATTAAGATTGACAACTTATCCCTGACTTTTCAAGAAAATTTCAATATCATCCTTCGACTAAAAAACGCGATGAAAAGCATTACCTTATGATAACCAACGAACGGCAGTGTAAAAAAGGATGACTTCGTGATCTGCATTCATTTGTTTGAAGCGTTCCTTAAACAAACGAGTGTTGAGAGCTCTAGATTTAATATAGCTTACGATTCTATTAACAATATCCAGGTTTTTTTTTGCAATGTTTGCGGTAGGATCTTATAAGCAAGAGCATTTCGGTGAACACCTTTGACGTGTGCATTCTTCTGTGAAATCCAAATGTTGTCTCAAGCATTACTGGTACAAACTTCCCCAACTTCCCACAGCAGGTCTCTTAAAAAAACCCATTCTGAGTAAAACAAATAAATTGATATTTCTACAAAATAAAATGTTATAGCAAAAGGGTTTATGATACTCAAACCACAAAAAGCGTGAATTTGTAGCACATGTCTAACGGCCCCCTTGATACGGTCTCTCGGACCCCAGGGGGTCGCGGACCACCGCACAGTGTGCAAATTCGAGCCAAAAAACGGACGCAATTCAACCACGGTATGTACATATCTGGAGATTACCTTAAAAAAATCACAAAAATCCAAAGAATCTGATGGTGCCGACCCCTTTGCCGTTAGAATACTGGAAGTGTCCTATTTTGTCCAATTTCCCCTACAAATAGACGATTTTGCTAATGCATATGTTCACATCAATCGGAAAGACAGGGAAAACTAGCATTTTATAGGGGGTATTAGACAAAATGAGACACTTATCCGTGTTCAAAAATATATGGGAGGCCTATTATGATATTTCCATAACACAAGTCAAGGTTTTCCCTGTCTTTCCGATTGATGTGAACATATGCATTAGCAAAATCGTCTATTTGTAGGGGAAATTGGACAAAATAGGACACTTCCAGTATTCTAACGGCAAAGGGGTCGGCACCATCAGATTCTTTGGATTTTTATGATTTTTTTAAGGTAATCTCCAGATATGTACATACCGTGGTTGAATTGCGTCCGTTTTTTGGCTCGAATTTGCACACTGTGCACCGGTTGGGAAACACTGGCCTAACGGGTCGTTTGACCGAATGTTATTTGGACGAATACTGTTTGAATTTTAAGTCTCACGTCTCACTTCTCACCTGAAATGAGAGAAAAAAGAAGTTAGAAGTGATGAGTGAGAATAGAGGCGTCTCCCTTGTCACGTTTCTCTTCTCACTTCTTGCAGCGAGAAGTGACAAGTGAGCGATGAGAAGTGAAAAGTGAGAAGCCTCACTTCACACTCCTCGTCTCATACTTCTCACTGTAAAAAGTGAGTACATAGTGCGAACCCGAGCAGCACAAGTCAGACAAAATTGATTACAGCAACTTGATTGTGACTAAATCCTGTCATACACAGTAAGAGGTGAGAGATGCGGAATGAGAAGTGAGTAGTGAGACGTCTTACTACTCACTTCTCACTCCTTATTTCTCATATCTCACTGGGAGAACTGAGAAGTGAGAAGATAGTAGTGAGACGTCTCCCTTCTCACTCCTCATTCCTCACTTCTCACTGTAGAAAAAGGGTAGTACGAAGTAAGAAATGAGATGTCTCACTGGTCTGGATTTTGGCAAGGTAGATTAAGAGTTGCTCTGCGGCGATCTTCAAAATGTTGATTGGGACTGTTTAAATGCGAGTCAGAATGTTAATGAAATGGCGAGTAAATTCTGTTTCATCGTTCAACAATGGTTGCAAGCAAATGCTCCTGCTCAATGGCACCCAAAATCACCTGCTTGGAGTACCTCATTACTAAGAAAGTTGAAAAGGGAAAGAAATGCCAGTCAGCGAAAGCATCGTGCCCGACGGACTCTCTAGAGCAAAGTAATACGTGCTAGTAATACTTACCGCAGCTTGAACTCGGAATTATATAAGGCCCACGTTATGAGAGTGCAAACCAATCTCAAACGTAATCCCAAAAGCTTTTGGAAGTTCGTTAACAGTAAAAGGAAAAACTCATCTATTCCAAAGAATGTGGTGTATGACAACGCTGAAGCGAAAACAATGTTGCGGAATGTTGTGAGCTCTTCGCTAGATTTTTTGAATCCGTATTCAATCAAAGCTCTGCTACCGATGCCGAAGCTGAATCCGTCTCGCTAGAAGTTCCTTTGGACGTGATTAGCCTAACAAACAACATTCGTGGTCACCCCCACAATCGTCATCGCAGCCGCCAAGAAGCTAGAAAGCTCTCTGTCTCCGGGTACAGATGGGATTCCATCTGTTTTATTCTGTCGCTGTTCCACTGTTTTTGCCGAGCCTCTTGTTTCTATTTTCTCCCGCTCACTCGATGATGGCGTCTTTACGGAGATTTGGAAGCAATCCTTATGTTTCCTGTCTTCAAAAGTGGTGACAGAAGGGAAGTCAGAAACTACAGGGGGATAACTAGCTTATCAGCAGATCAGCACGGTTTTATGCCAGGAGGGTCGGTCTCTACGAACTTGTTGGTTTTTACTAACACCTGCGTGAATGCCATGGAAAGCAAGGCTCAAGTTGGGACACGGCAGGTATTTCCGTCCATCGTCGTAGGGGCTAAAACCAACGTAAGCAACGTACATTTGCTAGAACTCCACTATAGCAGTGCACGAGCTCGAGCGGTTAGTTTTCGGGAAAAACAGTCATCACAATTTGAAAAATAAAACACTTGAACAGTTCTGATATGACTTGCTTACTCCAAGTCCAAAATCCGACTCTCTTCTTTATTTACAAAAACGTTATTTATAATTACTGGCTATTGTTTACAATTTTTCTCTCATTTTCAATAATGTTGCAGAATGTTGCATGCTACCTACATTTACTCTCATGTGACATTCTGCTCCGAGAGCATTCGTACTCTCTAAATAAACAATTATTTAACAATTGAGTCAGCTACCATTTCTAGGCCAGCTTATTCGCCAAGTTTTGCTTATACTTAAATATCCGTTGTTTATTTTCAACAGCAGTTTGCTATTTGATAAACATAAATGGACAGGTTCCAACCTGTCCAATCTTTCCTTTTGTTCGTTTATATGACATACTTTAAATATAGAAGAAAAATGATGATTATTGCATGGCGTTTAGGGTCGCTACATCTCTTCCAACCCACTGAGCTTGAAATTAGAATTGTAAATTATCATTTCAAATGGATAGTTGATGGTTTCGTTTCAAAACTTTACGGTTCTCCTGAAGCTATAGTTCAAACATATTCATGAAATATTCAAAAGTTGTCCTCTGATCATTAAAAATTACAAATTTTCAAACAGTGTACATCTTTGAAATTCCTTGATACTATTTTCGTGCAATTTTCCGATTCCTCAAATTAATTTTGCTATATTTTTTTTGTAATATTTTCGCTTAATCCCTCTACACTTCCTCGAGAGTGTCTTACCTGATGATGCCTTCTTAACTCGCCTAGCGTCTGCTTGCTGATGCTCGTTTCTTCATCATATCTCGTGTAGATCACTTGGTCGGTTTCAGATTCCGAGTGCAGGGTATACTCCTGGTATGTTGCTTGGTTGTTTGAACTTGTAACGTAATATTGGATCTCCGTGGTGAAGTTTTTGATATATGATGTCTATCGTTTGCTGGGTGCGTAAAATTTGATCGTACCGTTCACTAGTAATAATTTGACGTGCCATCTCCGAATGTATATGTTGCTTTCCTCTGGTTGTAGTTCATGAATTTACTGCTTGCCTTATAGCAAAAATGTGTAGCTATTATAGTGTATCTCCAATAGTTTTCAGTTGATTCTCCGTTGATACGTAAGTTGTGGTGAATTGCCGTGTATACGCTGCTCAGTTTTGTTGTGAGACATTCGCATCTTTTGTTGTGTGATGCAAATTAGTTGTTATTGATAAAATTTTGCTCGTTTGATATTTCGCCTTGGGTTGATCCTCTTCATAACTTGTCTTCTATCGTGGGAGTTTAGTCTTCATGGTTTTTCTGTTTCGGCTTATCTCGGAGTTATTGTGTTATTTCGCCTGGTTAAATCTTCTTTCATATCGCCTTGTATAATTCACCTTTTCCTAATGTTCCTCCGAAAATTTCTACTCCTGATGTTCCTCCAAAGATTTCGTCGCATTGAATCCGTCTTGATACCCCCACACTCTTTATCTTCAACCTTCCGTATGACCTGTCGTTCTGGTGATACCAATTAACTCTGGTATGTATTTCTCGATACACGATGTCTTCCTTCGTTCGATTCTCGATGTCTTCCTTCGCCATCGGATGTTGTCTGTTCGTCTTCGCTGGATGTTCTTTCGCCCGTTTGCCTCTCGAGTAAGTTATTGTGCACATTTACATTTGGAAAATAATTGTGAACTATTTTACTGTCTTTTACTACTCTACACTGTTTTTGTTTTTTTTTGATTACCGGATAATGATTACATCTTCAGTGCTATGTTACTATTTTTATGAATTTGATTCTACTTATTGGGCCTTGCCTCCTTTTGAATTTATCGTTCGATAATAAAAAAAATAATTGATTGTATTACTTCATCTGATTATGTTATTCTCGCTGAATTATCCCCCGGGAAAAAGAAATGAGTTGAAGCAAAGAATGTATTCTGCAGGTTTTTGTACAGATATAATTAAAGATAATATAATTTTCTGCAAAATACTTTCTGCCACATATTCCATATTATACCTTATTGGTTTTTTGTTTAGGTTGGCCTTGATGGTTAATTGCTGCAACTGCTCCCCTCCACCGTTTCTGGCTTTTGGCGTGTTTCTGAAATGAGACTTAGACCTCGTGTTTAGTTTATATTTCATATTTAGGCAATAATTTAACATAAAGCATATTTGAACAAAAAGCAAAATTCTCAGATTATTATTTTTGGTTAATTTAACAGTAACTCAGCTTGTTTGTAATACCTCGATACTTATAATAATATCAACCATTTCAAAATTCTCTTTCTTTTCACGAGTCTTACTATAGTAATTTAAAAAATGTTATTTAGTATAACCATGATTACCTTCCCATTTATTTGTTTTACCTTTTTTTCAATTCTCAAATTTTTCAATTGTCTAATGCCCTTTTTTTTAATTCAATTTGATATTGATTTTCCCTAGATTTCACTTAGATTCGCTCCACTTTGAATTTTTTTTTATCCCCATTTTAACCACATTGTCTCTTCTCACATATTTAATGATTTTCGTTTTGTTCATTTTCTCAGTCACTATTTGTTACATATTTAATCAATCATTCATTCAACAAGTTCCATATTCACACATTCCGAGGACGTCTCCTCTTCTCCATTCAAATAACTGTTCACCTTCATACTATCAAGCACTCAAACATAATTTTTAATTTGTTGTCATACTCTGTCACATATTCCTTCTTTATGATATGTTTAATACAAGAGATTCCATCGCGCAAATCTCTCTCGGTACCCAAAACTAGTTTCTCATACTCATATTAATTAGTTTTAAAAAAATCACTTTCATTCTAGAATCATATTTTTACATTTCCGTTATACTTACAAACTTTACGAATTTCCATCGATTATAATTAATTTAGCTTTTTCCATATTACATATATATTTTTTTAACTTTACTTGTTGTCTTCTCATACCTGTATTCAACTTTTAGTTCCTCATAATTCTTTTTTTTTTAGCATATGTCTACCATATAATAATTTTGATATTTATATTACCTGATTTATCTTCAAGTTGATCTCATATTCTTACATATATTATTATCTGTTTCATTCTGGATGGCCATCCATTATCTTTTTAAAATGCTTTCTCACTTATCATCAGTTGTAAATACGTTTGTAATAAATCATTCTGTTTAAATTACTGTTTTATCTTTGCATTTTAATTTTTCTCGCAACGAATCAATTAAACTTTTCATAGAAATTCTTTTCCCATACCATTTTATATTTCAGCTGTTCAACAATATATATTTTATATCCCATTACATGTTACCTTTTTATTTTTCCTTATTATCCCTCTTTCATATTTTCCCATAGTTGTTCTGTTTTAGACCCCAGCAGGTTACCCATTTTCATCCGTATTGGATTTATCATTATTTTTTTTGTGTTCTCCCATAATGCCCCTGTTTTAGACCCCAGCGGGTGTCCCATTTATATTCTCGTTCGTGTTAATGTTTTGTATTTTCCCATAATTTTCCCCATAGATTTTATAAGCTTTAATAGAAGTAATAGTTGATTCGTGTTACACAGCTTTCAAGAAATGCTGTTGTTATACTTGTAAATTTAGGTTCGTTAAATTTAAATAATAATGCGTTGACTATACTGTTTATGCTAGTTACCTTCTTCATCCGTACATATAATATACGCCTTAAAAATGAAAACGTATAAATCATTTCATTCTTTGTACTTATTTCAGTTGAATTTATTGACTATTTTGTATACTATTTGAATGAATGTTTTTTTCATCATGCTTGCTAATATTTTAGTTTGTCTATAATTATAATAGTTATGTGCTTAACTAGATTTCATATTGTTTTAAATTTATTATATTTATATTTATTTGCTAAATCGTACTTATTGATTGTATAAATAACTTATATAATGTAAATTAAAATGTAAAAGATATCAAAAATAGTCTTAGTCAATATATTATGTATAGAACTTAAATCAATACTTATTCTAACTAAGTTTAAAACTTATTTTAAATAACTATGTTCTATCTATTTACATTACTTATGCTAATCCTTATAATGATAATCCTTAAACTTACTATGTAGACTCACCATGCTCGATACTAAGCTTTACTTTTCAGTCGTTGTATTTCTTTAGTCTGTTATTATGCACTTTTTCAAGTCTTTTTCCGTTTTTGATTATTGTAGTTTGTGCACTTGGAAGACTAACTACTTCATATGGACCTCTCCATAAAGATTGCAATTTCTGTCCTGTACCTGTGGGGTTGGCTTTCACTAAAACCATATCTCCCCACATTGGTTGCCAATCTTTAGCTGTTTTGTCGAAATATTCCTTCCGTTTCTCCTTCGATACTATCAAGTTTTCTCTAGCCGTGTCGTGAATATATTTTAGAGTGACTTTCAATTCGTTGGAATAGTCTCCATAGGTAAATTCCATATCTCTCATTCTGTATATTGAATTAGGAATTCTTGCTTTTCTGCCATAGAGTAATTCGAAAGGCGTGAAACCAGTCGATGAATTAATTGTAGTGTTATACTGGAATGTAAAATGGGGTAAAAGCCTATCCCAGGTTTGTGGATCTCCTCCTATAAATTGGCGTAAGTAAATTTTTAATTCTCTGTTGGATCGTTCCACAAGATTTGCCTGAGGATGATATGCTGTTGTAGTTATCTTTTTATTTTTAAAACTCTACAAACATTTTTCATGAGATTGCTCACGAAATTTGCACCTTGATCTGTTACTAGTTCCTTGGGTGTTCCAAATTTACAAATAAAGTTATCTACGAAAGTTTTCGCTACAGTTTCGCTTTCTTGATTTTCCATTGCCGCAACTGTTAGATATCTGGTTAAGTCATCCTGTATGACCAGGCCATATTTGTTGCCATTATTAGATTGAGGTAGTACTACAATATCCATAAATATTTTATCGAATGGTTCAGTAGATGTAGTGGTAATCTTCATTGGAATTTTGTTTGAGGCACTAATTTTGTTCTTTTGGCAAGAGTCACACTGCTTGACATAGTTTTCAATATCTTTTCGCATATTTTCCCATATGAACATTGGGCTTATCCGCTGAAACATACGTTTACCCCCAACATGTCCCCCCAATGGGCAGTCGTGAAATTCCTTAAGTACTGTATCTCTTTCTTCATGTGGCACCCACATCCTCTCTTTGTTTGGGGCAAACAACGTGAATTTCTTATTTAATTTTTCTGCAATAAATCGTAGCATGTTTGCATATATAGGAGCTTGGAGGTTTCTAAACGAAATTATTTGAATATTTTCCTTCATTTGCGAATACTGGATGTTTGCTAAATCCATTCGTCAATTCCTGAAATAATATTTTCGGGTCTTCTTTTTGATTGCTTGGTTCCGTTCAATATAATGCCCCACATTTTGTGATCTGGTATTGAAAATATGTGTCCATTCAAATAATCTTTCAGGCCATGAGGCAGCTTAGCCAATTCGCTCAACTCTTTGTATGCTGATCTGCTTTTAAGAATAACAAACGTTGCATCAATTTTATTTTCTGGAATTCTTTCTTTAGAAAAGTTCAAAAATTTGAAATCAATTTTACCATCTCGTTCAGCGTTTTCAAATTCTTCGTATACATTCTCATGACATTGATCGTCATCTATGTTGAAGCTTAAATCAATGTTATCCAGTCCATCCATATCTGCGCTCCAATTTTACTCGTTTTCCATTGAAGGCTTTTGTGTTTGCATTGTCATGATTGGTCTTTTCCTTTTTTGCTGTTGTATTTGCCTTCTTTGTCGTCTGGGAACGACTGCAATATGGTTTGGGCTACTTTTCCTTCTCATTATCCGGCTGCTGCAGTCTAGATAAGAAGTCCGCTACAACGTTATCCTTTCCTAGTTTGTATCGAATATAAATTTCCAATCCCTGCAATTACAACCTTAGTCTGGTCAAGGGTGGAGAGGTTTCCTTCAAGTGCCATAGCGAAATCAGTGGTCTATGATCAGTGTAGACTATAAACCGCTGTTGATAAATATAATGTTTAAAATAGTTTACCGCCCATACGATTGCAAGTAATTCCTTCTCAATTGTATGATATTTACGTTCAGCGCCAACAAGACTCCTACTGGCGAATGCAATAGGTCTGTTTATAGATTTTTCATTTGAAAGTACTGCTCCGATCGCATAATCACTAGCGTCTGTAGTTAAAACAAATGTATCATTGTAATTCGGCCTTACTAATAAGGTATCTGAAGTTAGAAAGTTTTTCAGTTTTGAAAATGCTTGTTGGCATTCGTTGGTCCAATTAAACTTTACGTTTTCCTGAGTAAATCATTTAATGGTTTTTCGTATTTCGGCTATTCTTGGTATGAATTTTCCATAGAAATTAACTGTTCCTAGAAACGAACGAACATCTTTTACTGTTTTTGGTGTTGGCATTTTTGAATTGCTGTTATATTGTCCGTTACAGGATGAATTCCGCTTTTATTCACGATGTGTCCCAAAAATTTTAATTCTGTCCTTAAAATTTGGCATTTTGATGTTTTATTTTTCAAATTATGCTTACGAAGAGCCCCAATACCTTTGACAAGTTTTTGTTGTGTTCTTCAATTGTACTTCCTGAAACTATTATGTCATCTAAATAAACGAATGCTTTTATGCCTCTTAGTTCGTATAACACAGTGTTCATCAATCTTTGAAATGTTGATGGGCTATTTCTGAGTCCCATAGGCATTCTCGTAAATTCGAAATGTCCTGTTGGGGTGGAGAAAGCTGTTTTTGGAGCGTCTTTCGGATGAATAGCAACCTGATAAAATCCTGATTTCAAATCGATTGTTGAAAAGTATTTGCTATCACCAAGGCTATCTAAAATTTCGTCAATTATAGAATTGGGTATACAAAAGGTTTTGTGATAAGATTTAGAGCTCTGAAGTCTACTACAATGCGATATTTCTTATTGCCGTCTGTATCCAAGTCTTTC
Organism: Armigeres subalbatus; assembly: GCF_024139115.2. Classification (NCBI taxonomy): domain Eukaryota; kingdom Metazoa; phylum Arthropoda; class Insecta; order Diptera; family Culicidae; genus Armigeres; species Armigeres subalbatus. Next base: position 12,366,858 of record NC_085139.1, on the reverse strand, counting down.
TTCGGAATACACAAGACTGGAGCATTCCATGGACTTTTTACTCGGTCTAATGATCCTTGCCGCTCCATTTCCTCTATCTCTTTATTGATTTGAATTTTGGGTTTCTCTGGGAATCGATATTGTCGTTTGTTGATTGGAACATTAGTTGTAGTCTCGATCTCATGAACAGCCGCATTAGTTACTGTAAGGTGATCTCCTTGGAGAAAAACACATCTTGGTAATTAACCATAATTTGGGCCATTGTATTAAAATCATCTGTTTTCAAATGTTTCATTTCTAGTAATTTCATTAATTCACTTGTTCTAATATTTCCGTGCAATTGTTCATGATATGTTGTTTTCTACAAGGCTGCAATCCAGTTTTGATCTAAATTTTCGAACCCATAAATTTCCTCGGATGGTTCATCTACCATAGCCTCTGATGTAAAAACTTCTCCCATTTTTCTGTTAAGTTTGGCAAGGTCGTCATTTACAATAGTATTCATAAAGTATTCTTCTTCGTCTGTGTATATATCATCTGGATCTGGCTCCTCTGGTTCTTCTTCATTTTCATCAACATGTTTCTTTAAACTGTCTTGGTCTTCAATATCCCTTAAGACGTAGTCTACTATGTTCCATCGTATTCGATTATTTAGCCATATATGGCTTCTTAGCCTCTGCATTAGTTTTGAAAATTCCAATTTTAAAATTATCTTCAATGGCATGAACGTGTTTTTGATAAAATTCGCTCCAATTATTGCTGGGACGGTCAGATTTTTAACCACATAAAATTTTGTGGGAAATATTTTCTCTCAATCTTCAAATGTATCCAAATAGATCCTATTGATAAAATCGAATTTTAGTTACTCCTTGAACTGTCATTTGATCTTTCGTATTCATGGCTGTTGCCCCTACTCTGATTGCTCTTTTGGCACTGATTATATTCATTTGAGCCCCAGTGTCTAAAAGTTCTTCTGTTAATTCGTTTTGCTTTCCAATTGTGGCAAGTTCCAAACAGAATCGATGATCGTAGAGTAAATTCTATGGGGTATCTAATACCTTCATTTTCATTTCGTTTAATTCCTGGTTTTCTTGAACCTTAAGCGAATAATTGTCTTCAAGTTGGTTGGTTGGTTCCTGTTTGTCATCATTATTTTCTGCAAAACAATTTAAATCCGTATGTTGTTTCATATAAGTATCCTTAGGAAATTGACCTGTATCAATAGTTTGATTATTTATTCGACATCTTTTGTCAATAATATGTTCAGCTTCTTTAAATGCAAAATCTTCGTTATCTGTTGTCTCTGTTTGACAAGCCATGTCACTAAATAATACGTAATTCCGATTACTTGTGTTTCCTTCACTTATTTTTCCAGCTAATGAGTTGACGCCATTTGTTCTCCTTTTTGATTTATTTTTAGTAGTGTTCATAATAATATCTGGTTTGCGCAAAATGATATACGCAAATTGCTGATCAATATATAATGTATGTTGCTTAAGAAATTCTGCTCCTATAATTCCCGGTACACATAATTCTTTTATTAAATGGAATTTAATTTTATATTGCGAATTCCCCATTATCACGTTTATTTCTACTGATCCTAATGTTAACGTTTGCGTTGAATTGAATCCAGTCATATTCAATTTGTCGGACAAATTTACTTCAGTTTGCCCCATATTAGCAGCTACGTCCCATCTCATTAAGTTACAACAAGCACCAGTATCTATCAAAAACTTCATTTTACGATTGGGATTGCCCATTGCTTTGAGGGCCAATAAAATTGATTATCGCTCGTACGTATAATTGGCACCCTTTCTTGTGTCGGAATACAAATATTAAGCTTGTGCATACCTGTAGAGGAGTTTTCTTCCATCTTATTTGAATGTGCATTATTGAATTTTTCCTATAAACTTTAAATTTATTGTTATTATTATCCACATTATTATATTTAGCAATATTAGTGTTATAGCGTCTAATTGGTTTATTATCTATTTGTCAGGGTGTTCGGACGCAATATTCGAAACCCCATTGATCAGTTTTTTTGTTTCGTGTTAGATGTAGTCCTTTGAGCATATGCGTGTAAAAATCATTTTGACATTCTTCACCATTCAAGTTTTTCTATGTCCCTCGTTAGAGATTTGATTGAGATTGTCTTCCAAAGCCTTGTTCAATATTTCCACTCTTACGTTGATCTCTTCAATTTCATTTCTATCGTCCCACTCGTTTTTTAACCAGATGAGTAACTCTGGAAATGATTTTTCTCTCTGGAATATTCCTGCATGGGCTAGATCCTTGTTTCGAAGTCCCCCTAAGAAGTGTTTTCGCAAAGATGATAACCCAAACGGCCCTTCATTTTCTATCCATTTATACAATTCTTCTCCTCTCGCTTTATATTCATCAAACGATTCGTTTGGTTTCTGTAAAAGTGTTTCAATATCTTTCATGAGGGCACTAATGCTTTTCTGAAACTTAAATTCTCGTTGTAAATTAGCTTTCACTTCTGTCCAAGTAGGGGCAATTAAATTCGAAATTCTTCGAAGAGCCTTACCTTTCAATTTCATCCATATAACATTCAAAAGCGGAGTTTGATCGTGTCCTTCTAACTGAGATGCAAATAATTCCAATTGTAAAATGAATGGTTCCAGCTCTTCTGGATTTCCATCATATACGGGTATACATTGGAGTGCTGTTATTTGTGAAAACTCCATTTTACCTTCCGTTTTGTACCAGACCAAAGTATTTAATCAAGAATCAATTAATTGTGACATTGAGGTGTTAAATTGAATAAACTTGTTTGTAAGAACACAAATCCTGCGAACGCATATTGCTGGCAATTACTGTACTGCTGTTGCATACATTATTTCATTCAAATTAAAAGCTCCCGTACGTAGACGTGTAATCATATCCAATGCATTGCATTGGAAACGCGTCCATTACCGTGCGCCTATCTGCTCGTCCGCGGTTTGGACGACTAATTGCCGACGCATCAAAATGTACTCAGTCCGTTCGCAGGTCGTTCGTTCAGTTCGTTCGCGGGTCGTATTGAAAAAAGTGCCGAGAGAGTTACCGAAAAAAGTGTGTCATCCAGTGTCCAGTGTAGAACATCGTCGTGGAAGGTAAATATATAGTGGTAAAATAATTTATTTTAGGTGAACATATGTGAATGCCATGGGTATCTTAATTTTAGTTTTCACCGGAAAATCCATCAAGACGTCTTCGAGTTATGCGAAAACGAACAGAGACCATTTAATCGTGGACAAATTCTAGTGCTTTACCGCAGTGTTTCCTGTTGTGCGGTAACCAAGTATCGGTGATAGGTGAGTATAACACCTCTGTATCGTGTAAATAATTTCACCTTTCAATTTTAGGACTTAATACCAACTTTTAATCGGATACTCGGATACTTAGTAGTAAATAATTTGTTGAGGATACTTGTATTATGGTATTTATAAATAAAAATGTTTTATTATTACATGTAAATGCTTCGAAAAGCCCGAAATTCATGTACTCACCTATACCACATTTTTTTTTTACTGCTCCGATGCTCCAGGGAAGTTAATTAATTTGTCCGAGTTTTTTGTTCATTATGGCTGATTTTTTTGTCCTTGTTCGCACATTTAAAGTTTTTATTCTGATGTGCACAATCATAGTTTCTTCACTTTTTACACATTTTGGATGTGAATTTCATTTCACTAAGTGTCTTTTGAACTTTTTCACTTTGAAATTCAACCATCTTCTCGATTTTTTATAACTACTACACAGTTCGAAACGGCGTTTCCATTGCCAAATTCTAGCGGTTACCGCTGTCACCAATTGCACGAACTCGAGCGGTTAGTTTTCTGGAAAAACAGTCATCACAATTTGAAAAATAAAACACTTGAACAGTTCTGATATGACTTGCTTACTCCAAGTCCAAAATCCGACTCTCTTCTTTATTTACAAAAACGTTATTTATAATTACTGGCTATTGTTTACAATTTTTCTCTCATTTTCAATAATGTTGCAGAATGTTGCATGCTACCTACATTTACTCTCATGTGACATTCTGCTCCGAGAGCATTCGTACTCTCTAAATAAACAATTATTTAACAATTGAGTCAGCTACCATTTCTAGGCCAGCTTATTCGCCAAGTTTTGCTTATACTTAAATATCCGTTGTTTATTTTCAACAGCGGTTGCTATTTGATAAACATAAATGGACAGGTTCCAACCTGTCCAATCTTTCCTTTTGTTCGTTTATATGACATACTTTAAATATAGAAGAAAAATGATGATTATTGCATGGCGTTTAGGGTCGCTACAGCAGAACGTTTCTCCTGAGCTTACGATTTGGTACGTATGAGTTTTACAAAAAAGCGTCTCTTTTATTGATTTTCGAGACTATGACGAACAGACGAAAATACCTGCCTTGTCCCTAGATGTTATCTACACCGACTTAAAAGCCTTTGATAAAATCGACCACAGCATGCTGCTGACCAAACTTTTTCGTCTCGGTAGCTCCACAAAGTTTTCATCATGGTTGAGCTCTTACCTAACTGGAAGGAAACTACGAGTGAAAATTGATTCCTGTGTTTCATCGTCCTTCTGCAGTTCTTCTGGTGTACCCCAGGGAAGCAACTTGGGACCATTGTTGTTCACGTTATTCTTCAACGATGTCGCTGCAAAACTTGGACTGGATTGCAAAATCATTTATGCTGACGATCTGAAAATTTATTTGGTGATTCGATCGGCCAACGATTGTCGCCGATTACAAAGTTTGCTGGATATCTTTGTTGCCTGGTGTCATCGGAACCGACTTATTATCAGTGTTCCGAAATGTTCCGTGATGACGTTCCATCGATTGAAGGAGCCAATATTGTTCGATTACCGGATAGACGGCACGATACTTGAAAGAGTTGAGATGGTTTCCGATCTTGGAGTCAGGCTGGATCCAAAGCTGACATTCAACTCTCATTATACTGCGATAATTTCCAAAGCAAATCGTCAGCTTGGCCTCATTGCTAAAATTGCCAAAGATTTTACCGATCCATATTGCTTCAAGTCTCTGTATTGTGCGCTTGTAAGCAATATTCGTTGCCAAGGTACTGAACAACGAAATTGATTCTCCGCAGTTGCTTGCGCTACTGGACTTCCGCGCAATTCTACGTCCTCTCCGGCAACGATCATTGCTACAGGACCGATTCCATAGAACAGCATTCGGCTACAATGAGCCGCTATCGTCGATGATCCGGACATTCACGGTAAACGAAGATCACTAGGATTTCGATCAAACAACCACTCGCTTCAAAAATAAGATCTGTCGTTCGTCATTGTTGTAGGAGTAATTGTTCGTGTGGTATTGCAAAAAATGTATGTTTTTTTTCTCATTCATAAGACATTGTTGTCAGATGGATCAGTACTAAATAAATAAATAAATAAATAAAACACCCATTCTACTAGCCGCACCTAGCACTAGCACTAGCCGCATACAATTGTGAAGAATTTCCTGTGTAAATTTCAAAAAATATTCAACAGAAACTCAGGAACTTTCAGAACTACTCACTTTCTACAGTGAGAAGTGGGAAATAAGTAATGAGAAGTGAGACGTTTCAGTTTTCACACCTGATTACTCACTTTTCAAATGACCTATGTGGCCGAATAACCTGTTCGGTCAAATGACTTTATGTCTTATTCGGCAAAATGTCCTATTTGGCCAAATGTTCTATTCGGCCATATGTCCTATTCGACCAAACGTCCTCTTAGTCCAAATGTTCTATTCGGCCAAATGACCTACTCGACCAAATGTTCTATTCTGCCAAATATCCTGTTCGACTAATTGTCCTTTTCGGCCAAATTTCCCATTCGACTGAATGTCCTATTCGGCCAAATGTCCTATACGGCCAAATGTCTTATTCGACCAAATGTCCTATTCGACCAAATGTCCTATTCGACCAAATGTCATATTCGGCCAAATGTCCTATTCGACCAAATGTCGTATTTGGGCAAATGTCCTATTTGGACAAATTTCCTATTCGGCCAAATGTCCTATTCGACTAAATTTCCTGTTCGGCCAAATGTCCTATTCGGCCAAATGTCCTATTCGACCAAATGTCCTATTTGGCCAAATGTCCTATTTGGACAAATTTCCTATTCGGTCAAATAGACAAATTATTATATTTGGACAAATGTCCTATTCGGCCAAATGTCCTATTCGACTAAAAGTCGTATTCGACTAAATGTCCTATTCGGCCAAATGTCCTATTGGAATCTGAATGTAATGCGACTGAAATTAGATCCTTATGGCCCCCGAATATGTGTACTGTTGGTTTACAACTGAAAATTGACTATGTTCAGAGTAGGATTCCGACTTATATACCGACTGTAGTCTGTATGGGAATATGGTTGTGGGAGTGGAACCTCAACCTGACTTTAGGTGCACTGTTTGATATGAAATGTACTTGCCGGATGGCTCTACACACGATCATTATGCTTTGCCGTTTGTTTGTGAGATGAAAAACGGACATAAAAATGGGACCGGAAGCTTTGTCCGTCACGATGCACCACCTCAGCTATACACCAGATCCATTTGTTACAAGCCACAACTAAACGTAAATCATCCCATATTTCACAGACTAATCGTGCAATTGACTTTCATCTCAAAACCATCTAACCATAGGCATCGCTTCCCATGGTTAAGGTCTGACGGAACTGCTCCACGTTTAGCAGCAACTGCACAGACACACACGCTGCAATTAGACGCGAGATTGATGCTGGACTAATTATTGGCACCGTTTCCGCCACTTTATTGGCGTACTCCCGCAGTTTAGGCTCCGTGAATACGCTACGATCGAGCGCCCCGTAAAGATTCACCTTTTTATGGCACCCCACCCGGTTTCATTTACCCATTTTTCATATCCACCCAGCCTCCTGAGTCGTCTATTTGCCTGCCATCCCGTCCGCCGCGCTGAGCGTCTTCGTCATGGTCGTCATCGTCGCGCGCGGAAGAAAAATGGTAATTGCGAGAAAAGTAAAACACCAGCAGCCACGCAAACTGCATTTAAAACGTAGCTCGATACGCCTCCGCGCTGTGTGCATAAATGAGTGGAAGAATCGCAAGTTATGGCAGATCGTAGGAAAGGAAGCACCGTGTATTAAGACGCGATTTTTGCAACCCTGCGATGACAGCCAGAAAATGACAACCGAGTGGGGAAGGGGGTGTAGTGGAATAAAAGGCGTCCGACGAGGGAGGCAGAGTGATATTCATTTGAAAAATGATAGCTTCCAATCCCTCATTTCACCCGTTAGGCGCGTTCGGGGGCGCAAATCAACGATGTATCCAGAGCAATTACAAGCGATTCACGACTTTTGCCTCGTTTATTATTGGTTCGACCCGCTGGATGATGGACGCCCCCTCACTTGATTCTCAGTATGCGGGAAGATGCAAAATTCATATATCCAGCATTTCTTCCGCAGCAGCATTTCTGCCGAAGCCGACCGTTGTTGGTGCACTGCAGGTTGCAGGTCGTTCGCATGCAAATCCTTCGTAAATCGACTGCGTTTGCAGTAGTAGCTTCTGCCCATCATCATCGTCAACGTCACAGCAACGATCGCTCGTTGCCATAGAATCGCGTGTGGGTACCAAAACAAACGGCCTACTACTGCTTCACTCTTGCATCTGAGCAACGTAAACATTTTACGGTTGACGTGCTTGCAGAATTTCAAGCAGCAATGCCAAGATATGGGCAAAAGGTGCGCAGGAAGTATTAATTACCTAACCTCAATCGAAAATATGATACTGCAGCACATGTACAGCAGGCGACGACGTTCTCGGGTTGAGTTCCCTCTGATGGTAACACAGTGGAAGACACGGGACGATCCAGAAGTTTGAAAATTGCCCCAAAGTGATCGCCTCCTGCCCTTTAGCCTGCGGTCGTCGCCCGAACGATCCAGATCAAGATCCCGAACTAACGATCGATTGAGCGTGCAGTTGCCTTCCCCCCCCCCCCTCACATCGTTTGATGATGAGATGAGTCAGTTTCAACGCTGCTGGCAGCAGCAAGGAGCCAAAGCAGCAGCTGAACACGCCTCATCACTCATTCCGGTGTGCGGACGTAGGTGCAGCAGCGTGGTGAATACGTAATGATCCTTACCGGATCGATCGTGAGAACTTTGCGCACCGAATGCTTTCGCCGTGGCGTTCCTCCTGCGTCGATCGGTCGCCGTCGTCGTCGTCATCGTCCATCTGTTGTGAGATGGCGAGACGAAGGATAATTGGTCAATTCGAATGTGGTCGGCAGTGCACTGAGTTTGTGATGCGATTTTCGGAAGGAAGGAACTCTACGAATGTCGGGTTTGAACATCGATAGGTCAGCCCGTTTGATATGAATATGGATGAATGGATGTCATTGCTGACGAATTGAAGATGGCAACTCGTGACTATTTCAGTATGATGTAGATTTCTAATGTTTAAGGATCAACTCAAACTGGTCCGACACTCAGCATCTTGTCGAAATTGACCTGGCATATGGAAAACAACATTTAAAAAGGGCGTAACAGCCAAATTAATATCGTTCCAGTTTTTTGTCCTTGTACACCATTTTGTTTGAAAACGACGAATTGGAATTATTGCATTTTGGTTGTTTCGCTCTTTTCGAATGTTGGTCCAGAAATTTAATTTTGACAAAGATGAAGATTTAACTTGCATTGAGTTTGGAAAGGATTCAGATTGGATTTGGATTGGATTCGTAGTGGATTTTCATAGGATTGAATTGAGATTACATTTGGATTGGACAAAGTTTTAATTTGGTTTAGATTCGGATGAGATTTGGACTGCATTTGGATTGGATTTGGATTGGATTTGAATTGGATTTGGATTGGATTTGGATTGGATTTGGATTGGATTTGGATTGGATTTGGATTGGATTTGGATTGGATTTGGATTGGATTTGGATTGGATTTGGATTGGATTTGGATTGGATTTGGATTGGTTTGGATTGGTTTGGTTGGTTTGGTTGGTTTGGATTGGTTTGGTTGGTTTGGATTGGTTTGGATTGGTTTGGATTGGTTTGGTTGGTTTGGATTGGTTTGGATTGGTTTGGATTGGTTTGGATTGGTTTGGATTGGTTTGGATTGGTTTGGATTGGTTTGGATTGGTTGGTTGGTTGGTTGGTTTGGTTGGTTTGGATTGGTTTGGATTGGTTTGGATTGGTTTGGATTGGTTTGGATTGGTTTGGATTGGTTTGGATTGGTTTGGTTGGTTTGGATTGGTTTGGTTTGGATTGGTTTGGTTGGTTTGGATTGGTTTGGATTGGTTTGGATTGGTTTGGATTGGTTTGGTTGGTTTGGATTGGTTTGGATTGGTTTGGATTGGTTTGGTTGGTTTGGTTGGTTTGGATTGGTTTGGTTGGTTTGGATTGGTTTGGATTGGTTTGGATTGGTTTGGATTGGTTTGGATTGGTTTGGATTGGTTTGGATTGGTTTGGATTGGTTTGGTTGGTTTGGATTGGTTTGGATTGGTTTGGATTGGTTTGGATTGGTTTGGATTGGTTTGGATTGGTTTGGATTGGTTTGGATTGGTTTGGATTGGTTTGGATTGGTTTGGATTGGTTTGGATTGGTTTGGATTGGTTTGGATTGGTTTGGATTGGTTTGGTTGGTTTGGATTGGTTTGGATTGGTTTGGATTGGTTTGGATTGGTTTGGTTGGTTTGGATTGGTTTGGATTGGTTTGGATTGGTTTGGATTGGACTTGGTTTGGATTGGTTTGGTTGGTTTGGATTGGTTTGGTTGGTTTGGATTGGTTTGGTTGGTTTGGTTGGTTTGGATTGGTTTGGATTGGTTTGGATTGGTTTGGATTGGTTTGGATTGGTTTGGTTGGTTTGGATTGGTTGGTTTGGATTGGTTTGGATTGGTTTGGATTGGTTTGGATTGGTTTGGTTGGTTTGGGATTGGTTTGGATTGGTTTGGATTGGTTTGGATTGGTTTGGATTGGTTTGGATTGGTTTGGTTGGTTTGGATTGGTTTGGATTGGTTGGTTGGATTGGTTTGGTTGGTTTGGTTGGTTTGGTTGGTTTGGATTGGTTTGGTTGGTTTGGTTGGTTTGGATTGGTTTGGATTGGTTTGGATTGGTTTGGATTGGTTTGGTTGGTTTGGTTTGGATTGGTTTGGATTGGTTTGGATTGGTTTGGATTGGTTTGGATTGGTTTGGATTGGTTTGGATTGGTTTGGATTGGTTTGGATTGGTTTGGATTGGTTTGGATTGGTTTGGATTGGTTTGGATTGGTTTGGTTGGTTTGGTTGGTTTGGATTGGTTTGGATTGGTTTGGATTGGTTTGGATTGGTTTGGATTGGTTTGGTTGGTTTGGATTGGTTTGGATTGGTTTGGATTGGTTTGGATTGGTTTGGATTGGTTTGGTTGGATCTGGTTGGATCTGGATTGGTTTGGATTGGTTTGGTTGGTTTGGTTGGTTTGGATTGGTTTGGATTGGTTTGGATTGGTTTGGATTGGTTTGGTTGGTTTGGATTGGTTTGGATTGGTTTGGATTGGTTGTGATTGGTTTGGTTGGTTTGGATTGGTTTGGATTGGTTTGGTTGGTTTGGATTGGTTGGTTTGGATTGGTTTGGATTGGTTTGGATTGGTTTGGTTGGTTTGGATTGGTTTGGATTGGTTTGGATTGGTTTGGTTGGTTTGGATTGGTTTGGATTGGTTTGGTTTGGTTGGTTTGGATTGGTTTGGATTGGTTTGGATTGGTTTGGATTGGTTTGGATTGGTTTGGATTGGTTTGGATTGGTTTGGATTGGTTTGGTTGGTTTGGTTGGTTTGGTTTGGTTTGGTTGGTTTGGATTGGTTTGGATTGGTTTGGTTGGTTTGGATTGGTTTGGATTGGTTTGGTTGGTTTGGATTGGTTTGGATTGGTTTGGTTGGTTTGGATTGGTTTGGATTGGTTTGGATTGGTTTGGATTGGTTTGGTTGGTTTGGATTGGTTTGGATTGGTTTGGATTGGTTTGGTTGGTTTGGATTGGTTTGGATTGGTTTGGATTGGTTTGGATTGGTTTGGATTGGTTTGGATTGGTTTGGATTGGTTTGGATTGGTTTGGTTTGGATTGGTTTGGATTGGTTTGGATTGGTTTGGTTGGTTTGGATTGGTTTGGATTGGTTTGGATTGGTTTGGTTGGTTTGGATTGGTTTGGATTGGTTTGGTTGGTTTGGATTGGTTTGGATTGGTTTGGTTGGTTTGGATTGGTTTGGATTGGTTGGATTGGTTTGGATTGGTTTGGTTGGTTTGGATTGGTTTGGATTGGTTTGGATTGGTTTGGATTGGTTTGGATTGGTTTGGATTGGTTTGGTTGGTTTGGTTGGTTTGGATTGGTTTGGATTGGTTTGGATTGGTTTGGTTGGTTTGGATTGGTTTGGATTGGTTTGGTTGGTTTGGTTGGTTTGGATTGGTTTGGTTGGTTTGGATTGGTTTGGTTGGTTGGATTGGTTTGGATTGGTTTGGTTGGTTTGGATTGGTTTGGTTGGTTTGGATTGGTTTGGTTGGTTTGGATTGGTTTGGATTGGTTTGGTTGGTTTGGATTGGTTTGGTTGGATTGGTTTGGTTTGGATTGGTTTGGATTGGTTTGGTTGGTTTGGATTGGTTTGGATTGGTTTGGTTGGTTTGGATTGGTTTGGATTGGTTTGGATTGGTTGGTTTGGTTGGTTGGATTGGTTGGGATTGGTTTGGATTGGTTTGGATTGGTTTGGATTGGTTTGGATTGGTTTGGTTGGTTTGGATTGGTTTGGTTGGTTTGGTTGGTTGGTTTGGTTGGTTTGGATTGGTTTGGATTGGTTTGGATTGGTTTGGTTGGTTTGGTTGGTTTGGTTGGTTTGGATTTGGTTGGTTGGATTGGTTTGGTTTGGTTTGGATTGGTTTGGATTGGTTTGGATTGGATTGGTTGGTTGGATTGGTTTGGATTGGTTTGGTTGGTTTGGATTGGTTTGGATTGGTTTGGTTGGTTGGATTTGGTTTGGTTTGGTTGGTTTGGTTTGGTTGGTTTGGATTGGTTTGGTTGGTTGGTTGGTTTGGTTGGTTTGGATTGGTTTGGATTGGTTTGGATTGGTTTGGATTGGTTTGGATTGGTTTGGATTGGATTTGGTTGGTTGGTTTGGATTGGTTTGGTTGGTTTGGATTGGTTGGATTGGTTTGGTTGGTTTGGATTGGTTTGGATTGGTTTGGATTGGTTTGGTTGGTTTGGATTGGTTTGGATTGGTTTGGATTGGTTGGTTTGGATTGGTTTGGATTGGTTTGGTTGGTTTGGATTGGTTTGGATTGGTTTGGATTGGTTTGGTTGGTTTGGATTGGTTTGGGTTGGTTTGGTTGGTTTGGATTGGTTTGGATTGGTTTGGATTGGTTTGGATTGGTTTGGTTGGTTTGGATTGGTTTGGATTGGTTTGGTTGGTTTGGATTGGTTTGGTTGGTTTGGTTGGTTGGTTTGGATTGGTTTGGATTGGTTTGGATTGGTTTGGATTGGTTTGGATTGGTTTGGATTGGTTTGGTTGGTTTGGATTGGTTTGGATTGGTTTGGATTGGTTTGGATTGGTTTGGATTGGTTTGGATTGGTTTGGATTGGTTTGGTTGGTTTGGATTGGTTTGGTTGGTTTGGATTGGTTTGGATTGGTTTGGTTGGTTTGGATTGGTTTGGATTGGTTTGGATTGGTTTGGATTGGTTTGGATTGGTTTGGATTGGTTTGGGATTGGTTTGGATTGGTTTGGTTGGGTTTGGATTGGTTTGGGTTGGTTTGGATTGGATTTGGATTGGTTTGGATTGGTTTGGATTGGTTTGGATTGGTTTGGATTGGTTTGGATTGGTTTGGATTGGTTTGGATTGGTTTGGATTGGTTTGGATTGGTTTGGATTGGTTTGGATTGGTTGGATTGGTTGGATTGGTTTGGATTGGTTTGGATTGGTTTGGATTGGTTTGGATTGGATTTGGATTGGTTTGGATTGGATTTGGATTGGTTGGTTTGGATTGGTTTGATTGGTTTGGATTGGATTTGGATTGGATTTGGATTGGATTTGGATTTGGATTGTATTTGGATTGGATTTGGATTGGATTTGGATTGGATTTGGATTTGGATTGAATTGGATGTGGATTGGATTTGGATTTGGTTGGTTTGGATTTGGATTTTTTTGGATTTAGATGGAATTTGATTTGGATTTGGTTTTGATTTGGGTTAAATTAGGATTTTATTTATTTTTAATTTGAATTGTATTTGAGTTTGGATTTGTTTTGGACTTTATTTGGATAGGATTTAGGTTGGGCCTGAATTTGGTTCTCTTTGAATTTCTTCTTTTAATTTCTTCTTATAATTTCTTCGATAGTGATTTCATTTTTTTCGTAAGAGTCCCCTCAAATGTCCCACTAGAGCTAGTTCTTCCAGCTTTCACTAGCGAAATCGTGCATTCAATTCAAACTGGAAGAAACAAGAACAAGCTAAAAAGTATTTACTGCAGCCATTAATTAACGCTCCGTTTGCTTCGTCGTTTGGAAAGAAGATGGAACCTAAAAAAATGCCAAGTGGGACATTTGCATAAGCCAATAGAGAACTGCAGATCTTATCGCTTTTGGCAATCTTTTTGGTGGATTTGCGCAGATTTCTTTTTCAATTTCGTCTTACCGCTGTTATTTGAGGACGGTATTTGCTAAATTTCGGCTCATAAATTACCTCATGTCTCCTCTTTTGCCGCCATTTTTCACCACTTCTGCTGCACCCAAATGAAGCTCGGCAACACAGTAGGCTGCGCACTGCGGCGAACCGATTAATCTGTGACATCTAAACAAAAGAATCCAATTTTTCGACTGCCAAATTCGTATACGGAAATTCGTCGGATTAGGTCCGTTATCTGATAATTTTTCACCAATGTAGGCCAATGCGGACGCGCTGATGACGCTAATTCTGCGCTGACATTGTTTGAATGTCGGATTTCACGATGGCCCCTCATTAATTCATCCGGGAGCACTTCGTGGGTGGTTCTCAACTTCCGAACACAATGGGGAAATTAATTAACTACCCAACGCGAACCACTCGCGGGCCGCTTTTTGCGTTACACTTGTATTGAATTTTAATTAATTGCTCTTGTTCCTAAACTTAAGTAAGTGTTTTGTTTTCCCTTCTTTCCACCTTTTATTTTCCCAGAAATCGTTCACGCTCATTCTGCAAGCCCTGGACATGTACAACGAGTCCTATCCAAGTGAGTATATTCGCTCGATCATCATAAGCGTCGTCGCCCGAGCCTAGCAGGCAGCTCCGACAAGCATCGACTCCGACTGGCAGGGGTGTGAAAAAACACATGCTCTCGTTTCGTCAGACAAGCGAATTTCCGAATCGCGAAAAATCGCACCACTCTGGGGCCGATTTCGTGAGTTGCAATTCGTCATTTTCGCTCCACGGTTGCTTTCGAGAAGCACGCGTTAACGGCAAAATTAGCATAACGATCTTGTTACAGCCGCGCTGCCTCGTTCGGCGATGATGCTCTAATTTGTATGCCGCTGTTCTGAACAACACGGACGCTAATTAAAATTTTCCTCCATCCACCAACAGTTGCAGACCGTTTGATCGAGGAGACCTCGTTCTCCGGTGTCATTCTACCCTCGCACGAATGGAATACATTAGATCACACGGGGAAGAACGCCCGGATCACGTATCGGTAAGTTTCGTCCCGAAAGGGAGCATGCGAGAATGCAAGCTACCCTGCGCATTTTTCGGGTTAATTTAATTTCTGCTCTTTCCCCCTCGCGATTTCTCCGCAATGAAACAGGGTTCGGGTGCAGTGTGCCGACAACTACTACAACACGACCTGTACGACGTTCTGCCGGCCCCGGAACGACCAGTTTGGGCACTATACCTGCGGCGAGCAGGGCAACAAGGTGTGCCTACCGGGCTGGCAGGGCGCCAACTGTGAGAAAGGTAGGCCCATTCCATAACAACAATAACAAACTGACGTTTTCCACGGACGGCGGTGATCGATTGGTGGTAGGCCGCATCAAACAGCGCGTGATCGGTCGGTTAGTAGCGATCTGGTGCACGGACGAGCCCGATGATCGCGCATGTGACTTATGACAGGAGAAAGCCGCTGCTGCGCGGCACTCCGGGTTGTCCGGCTTATGTAAAATCAGTCAGAAACAAAGGCGCCATACAGTGCCGCCGCTATCGCTTCTAAACGTCTAACGGTTTGATTGACCTCGGCGGTTTTTACTGCCTCCAATTTCCCAATTTTATTGCTTCGTCTGTGCTCTGCTATACGGCGGCAATGCGGCAGATTTTGCGTAAGCGTTAACTGCCACTGCGAGTCGGTCAAAGGTCTTCTGCCATTGAGTGCCGAGCTATAAGCTTGTGAGCAGTGTTGCCGGATATTTACTTTGATATTATCAACAGTGACACTAATCACACGAACAAAAGAGCCTACAACGAATCGATCGATCGCAGACCGCGGCGCGACATTTTTATGATTCCAACCAACTAACATGAACTTTCTCTTTTGTTTTTCTCCTCCTCCGAACAATAAAACAGCAATCTGCAAGCCGGGATGTGACCAAATACACGGCAAATGTGACCAGCCCGGGGGATGCGAGTAAGTACACGAAAAACCATTATCTAAATTTAATTAGCCTTGTAACGGTGTGCGGCGATGTTGTTTTTCGGAAAACAATCGCAACCGCTCTCAGCAACGTGACAACAACCATTAGAAAAATCCGAACAACTCCGCCTCAGTCGGGATCCGTCCGACCAATCGCGGTAGGCCGCGCGCGCGATTCGGTAGCCAACCGATCGCGACTGAAACGAGGAACGGAAAACAAGCCATAAACAATCGCGCCTGCTATGTTCGGTCGTGATCTGGAGCGCTATTGGAAAATATTTTGTCCCCCTCATTGTCCCCGACACCGCACTCACCTTCCGCAAAACCAATCTGTCTAATTAGCTCTTTCTTCTATTTTACGACCTCGCGTTGCACATTTTTGCATCTCTCGAATCACATCGTCGTCGTTTACAGTTCGTCTGCTCGTGTTTAGCGTTTTGAATTCGCACAAACCGACAGACGTCGGCGGCGTCGCCGACGACTGGGGCTTCCGTGCCGTGAGTCGAATCGAACCAATCCGTGACTTGGAGGCCCCTCCCCCTCGATACGAACCCGGGAGGACGAACCCCGTTAGATGGTTTGGGGTCCTGCAGTCGGGCCTGTTTGGTCGATGGGGGACGCTGGACTGAGGGTCGGAGTACCATAAATAACAACCACTTTTCCTACTGTTTGTGGTTGGTTGGGTTTTTGTTTTGCCGCGCACCCGCCGTGTTCAAACATTCACAAAACAGTACCACATATATTAGTAGAAACAAATAGCATTGTAACATTACATGGCGTTTGATGTTGTTTTGGCGATGGTACCCTGGGGGAGGGCTTCGGCTGCGGGGTTTATTCCAGGAAGAAGAATGGGAGTAATTTATCACGACTTTAATGATCGCAGTAGACAATGGAGGTTGGGTCGTGGTACAATTTTTGTTTGACGGTGACGTTTGCCGGCGCAGGAAAAATCATGGCTTGCTACGGTGTGGGGCGCGTTTATGGGAGAACTTTTCTAGCTGGATTGAGCAAGATGACTTGGTAGCGGAATGGCAATACAAGATCCTATATGATGGCACATAAATAGCAGAAATGGAGTCAGTCCAGTCAGAATCTTACACGGCATCATACCTATGTATATGAGTTGCTGTTCATCAGGCTAAAAATAATCTAAATAAATTTCCCAGATATCTGGAGAAAATGAGAATCCTCGAAGGTGGTTCAAAGGCTATCAGAAAAAAAAACTTCCAGCAGAAAATTTCAGTCAATGTAGCAGTCTCGCTACTCGTGTCCAGTTTCCTGTTGGGAAAGCAATTTCATTCGAACTTGTCCGGTATTTTTTGGAAAGAATGTCAGTTAGCTTAGAAGGCCTATTTCCCAAAAACAATTTTGAACAATTCCTCGGATCTTCCATGAGATTTTTTTCAAAATTATTGCGAGAGATTCTTCAGCATTTTCATGGGAAATTGTTTGGAATTTTCAATCGCAGTGCTTTGGAATTTCCGAAGAGAAATTACTACGCCAAGTCACGCAACCGGTATGTACGCCTGAATATCTTCGAGGAAGCCCTAATTGAGCCTTTCTCGCTAGAGAGACCTACGGTTATCCTGCTTTTGGCTTGTTTGAGCAGTGATCACACTAGAGACAACTCCCACAGGAAGTACTTTGAATACCTCCAACTGTCCCGGAAGAGAAACGAAGTCCAATTCAACGGTTTACAACTACAATGTAAACGGTTGACAGAAGAGAATTCCACAGTTTCGGTTACTGCTAGCCAAAAGTGATTATCACGTACTCGTCGAGTATTAATTGTAGTTGAATGTCATTTTCCGTGCGAGAATTTTGCGGTTAACCTTCTTCTAAGCAGGCACAATGGTTTATACTCTGGTCATGCGAACGCCTTGTAGAATCTCGTAAGTCACGCTTCAGAGACTATCCATTCCACACTAAATTCCATTCGAAACCCAAACTGGATCCAATTTGGAATCCACACTGAACTCTGGATTCCAGTCTGAATCTACTCTGGATTCCATTCCGAAATCCACTCTGAATTCCACTCGGAATCCACTCAGGATTCCACTTGCAATCCACTCTGGATTCCACTCGGAATCCACTCTGGATTCCACTCGGAATCCACTCCGAATTCCATTCGGAATCCACTCGGAATCTACTCTGGATTCCACTCGGAATCCACTCGGAATCCACTCTGGATTCTACTCGGAATCCACTCTGGATTACAATCGGAATCCACTCTGGATTACAATCGGAATCCACTCTGGATTACAATCGGAATCCACTCTGGATTCCACTCGGAATCCACTCTGGATTCCATCCGGAATCCACTCTGGATTCCACTCGGAATCCACTTTGGATTCCACTCGGAATCCACTCTGGATTCCACTCGGAATCCAATCTGGATTCCACTCGGAATCCAATCTGGATTCCACTCGGAATCCAATCTGGATTCCACTCGGAATCCAATCTGGATTCCACTCGGAATCCTATCTGAATTCCACTAGGAATCCACTCTGGATTCCATTCGGAATCCACTCTGGATTCCACTCAAAATCCACTCTGGATTCCATTCGGACTTCACTCTGGATTCCATTCGGAATCCACTCTGGATTCCATTCGGAATCCACTCTGGATTTCATTCGGAATCCACTCTGGATTCCATTCGGAATCCACTCTGGATTCCATTCGGAATCCACTCTGGATTCCATTCGGAATCCACTCTGGATTCCATTCGGAATCCACTCTGGATTCCATCCGGAATCCACTCTGGATTCCATTCAGAATCCTCTGAATTCCATTCGGAATCCTCTGGATTCCATTCAGGAATCCACTCTGAATTCCATTCGGAATCCACTCTGGATTCCATTCGGAATCCACTCTGGATTCCATTCGGAATCCATGCTGGATTCCATTCGGAATCCCTCTGGATTCCATTCGGAATCCTCTGGATTCCATTCGGAATCCACGCTGGATTCCATTCAGAATCCTCTGGATTCCATTCAGGAATCCACTCTGGATTCCATTCGGAATCCTCTGGATTCCATTCGGAATCCACTCTGGATTCCATTCGGAATCCACTCTGGATTCCATTCAGAATCCACTCTGGATTCCATTCGGAATCCACTCTGGATTCCATTCCGGAATCCACTCTGGATTCCATTCGGAATCCACTCTGGATTCCATTCAGAATCTACTCTGGATTCCATTCGGAATCCACTCTGGATTCCATTCGGAATCCATACTGGATTCCATTCGAAATCCATTCTGAATTTCATTCGGAATCCATTCTGGATTCCATTCGGAATCCACTCTGGATTCCATTCAGAAATCCACTCTGAATTCCACTCAGAATCCACTCAATATTCCACTCGGAATCCACTTGGAATCCACTCTGGATTCCACTCGGAATCCACTCTAGATCCACCTCGGAATCCACTCTGGATTCAAATCGGAATCCACTCTGGTTTCAAATCGGAATCCACTCTGGATTCCACTCAGAATTCACTCTGGATTCCTTTCGGAATCCATTCTGGATTCCATTCGCAATTCACTTTGGATTCCACTTGGAATTCACTTTGGATTCCACTCGGAATTCACTCTGGATTCCACTCGGAATCCACTCTGAATTCCATTCAGAATCCACTCTGGATTCCATTCGGAATCCACTCCGGATTCCATTCGGAATCCACTCCGGATTCCATTCGGAATCCACTCCGGATTCCATTCGGAATCCACTCTGATTCCATCCGGAATCCTCTGGATTCCATCAGGAATCCACTCTGGATTCCATCCGGAATCCTCTGATTCCATCGGAATCCACTCTGGATTCCATCCGGAATCCACTCTGGATTCCATCCGAATCCACTCTGGATTCCATCCGGAATCCTCTGGATTCCATCTGGAATACAGTCTGGATTCCATCCAGAATCCACTCTAGATTCCACTCGGAATCCACTCTGGATTCCACTCGGAATCCACCCTGGATTCCACTCGGAATCCAATCTGGATTCCACTCGGAATCCACTCTGGATTCCACTCGGAATCCACTCTGGATTCCACTCGGAATCCACTCTGGATTCCACTCGGAATCCACTCTGGATTCCACTCGGAATCCACTCTGGATTCCATTCGGAATCCACTCTGGATTCCATTCGGAATCCACTCTGGATTCCATTCGGAAACCCAAACTGATTCCAATTTGGAATCACACTGAACTCATTCAGAGCAAACTAGATCCAATTTGGAATTCACTGAACTCCACTCTGGAATTTCCAGTCTGAATCCCACTCTGGATTCCACTCAGAATCACTCTGAATCCACTCCTCAAAATCCACTCTGGATTCACTGCAATCCACTCCGGATTCCACTCGGAATCCTCTAACGGATTCCACTCGGAATCCACTCTGGATTCCACTCGGCATCCACCTGGATTCTACTCAGAATCCACTCTGGATTCCATTCAGAATCCACTCTGGATTCTATCAGAATCCACTCTGGATTCCATTCGGAATCCACTCTGGATTCCATTCAGAATCCTCTGGTTTCCACTCGGAATCCACTCTGAATTCCACTTGGAATCCACTCTGGATTCCACTCGGAATCCACTCTGGATTCCACTCGGAATCCACTCTGGATTCCACTCGGAATCCACTATGGATTCCACTCGGAATCCACTCTGGAATCCACTCGGAATCCACTCTGGATTTCACTCGGAATCCAATTTGGATTCTACTCGGAATCCAATCTGAATTCCACAATCTAAATTCCACTCGGAATCCAATCTGGATTCCACTCGGAATCCACTCTGAATTCCACTTGGAATCTACTCTGGATTCCACTCGGAATCCACTCTGGATTCCATTCGGAATCCACTCTGGATTCCACTCGGAATCCACTCTGGATTCCACTCGGAATCCACTCTGGATTCCACTCGGAATCCACTCTGGATTCCACTCGGAATCCACTCTGGATTCCACTCGGAATCCACTCTGGATTCCATTCGGAATCCACTCTGGATTCCATTCGGAATCCACTCTGGATTCCATTCGGAATCCACTCTGGATTCCATTCGGAATCCACTCTGGATTCCATTCGGAATCCACTCTGGA
Organism: Armigeres subalbatus; assembly: GCF_024139115.2. Classification (NCBI taxonomy): domain Eukaryota; kingdom Metazoa; phylum Arthropoda; class Insecta; order Diptera; family Culicidae; genus Armigeres; species Armigeres subalbatus. The sequence goes on along the minus strand of NC_085139.1, from coordinate 12,346,183 downwards.
TTCCACTCGGAATCCACTCTGGATTCCACTCGGAATCCCTCTGGATTCCATTCGGAATCCACTCTGGATTCCATTCGGAATCCTCTGGATTCCATTCGGAATCCACTCTGGATTCCATTCAGAATCCACTCTGGATTCCATTCGGAATCCACTCTGATTCCATTCGGGAATCCACTCTGGATTCCATTCGGAATCCTCTGAATTCCATTCGGAATCACTCTGGATTCCATTCGGAATCCACTCCGAATTCCATTCGGAATCCACTCCGGATTCCATTCGGAATCCACTCTGATTCCATTCAGGAATCCACTCTGGATTCCATTCAGGAATCCACTCTGAATTCCATTCAGAATCCTCTGAATTCCATTCGGAATCCACTCTGATTCCATTCAGGAATCCACTCTGGATTCCATTCGGAATCCACTCTGGATTCCATTCAGATCCACTCTGAATTCCATTCGGAATCCACTCTGGATTCCAGTCTGAATCTACTCTGGATTCCATTCAGAAATCCACTCTGAATTCCACTCAGAATCCACTCAATATTCCACTCGGAATCCAATCTGCATTCCACTCAGAATCACTCTGGATTCCATTCGGAATCCACTCTGGATTCCATTCAGAATCCACTCTGATTCCATTCAGGAATTCACTCTGAATTCTATTCAGAATCTACTCTGTATTCTATTCAGAATCCACTCTGGCTTCTATTCAGAATCCACTTTGGATTCCATTCAGGATCCACTCTGGATTCCATTCGGATAACACTCTGGATTCTATTCGGATTCCACTCTGGATTCCATTCGGACTATACTCTGGATTCCATTCGGATTCCACTCTGGATACCATTCGGAATCCACTCTGGATTCCATTCGGAATCCACTCTGGATTCCATTCGGAATCCACTCTGGATTCCATTCGGAATCCACTCTGGATTCCATTCGGAATCCACTCTGGATTCCATTCGGAATCCACTCTGGATTCCATTCGGAATCCACTCTGAATTCCATTCGGAATCCACTCTGAATTCCATTCGGAATCCACTCTGAATTCCATTCGGAATCCACTCTGAATTCCATTCGGAATCTTATTTGGATTCCATTCGAAATCCACTCTGGATTCCATTCGGAATCCACTCTGGATTCCATTCGGAATCCACTCTGGATTCCATTCGGAATCCACTCTGGATTCCACTCGGAATCCACTCTGGATTCCACTCGGAATCCACTCTGGATTCCACTCGGAATCCACTCTGGATTCCACTCGGAATCCACTCTGGATTCCACTCGGAATCCACTCTGGATTCCACTCGGAATCCACTCTGGATTCCATTCGATATCCAATCTGGATTCCATCCGGAATCCACTCTGGATTCCATTCGGAATCCACTCTGGATTCCATTCGGAATCCACTCTGGATTCCATTCGGAATCCACTCTGGATTCCATTCGGAATCCACTCTGGAATTCCATTCAGAATCCACTCTGGATTCCATTCGGAATCCTCTGAATTCCATTCGGAATCCACTCTGGATTCATTCGGAATCCACTCTGAATTCCATTCAGAATCCACTCTGGATTCCATTCGGAATCCTCTGGATTCCATTCAGAATCCACTCTGAATTCCATTCAGAATCCTCTGAATTCCATTCAGAATCCACTCTGGATTCCATTCAGAATCCTCTGAATTCCATTCGGAATCCTCTGAATTCCATTCGGAATCCACTCTGAATTCCATTCGGAATCCATTCTGAATTCCATTCAGAATCACTCTGGATTCCATAACCACTCTGGATACCATTCGGAATCCACTTTGGATTCCATTCGGAATCCACTCTGAATTCCATTCGGAATCCACTCTGGATTCCATTCGGAATCTTATTTGGATTCCATTCGGAATCCACTCTGGATTCCATTCGGAATCCACTCTGGATTCCATTCGGAATCCACTCTGGTTCCATTCGGAATCCACTCTGGAATCACTCTGGATTCCACTCGGAATCCACTCTGATTCCTCAGAATCCCTCTGTTCCACTCGGAATCCACTCTGTTCTCACTTCACTCTGCAATTCTTCCACTCAGAATCCACTCTGGATTCCACTCGGAATCACTCTGGATTCCACTTGGAATTCACTCTGGATTCACTCGGAATCACTCTGGATTCCATTCCGGAATCCACCCTGGATTCCACTCGGAATCCAATCTGGATTCCATTCGGTATCCACTCTGGATTCCACTCGGATTCCACTCTGGATTCCACTCGGAATCCACTCTGAACTCCACTCGGAATCCACTCTGGATTCGGGGATTCTCTTGGATTCACTCAGAATTTACTCTGGATTCCTCAGGAATCCACTTTGGATTCCACTCGGAATTTACTCTGGATTCCGCTCAACCGCTGGATTCCGCTCGGAATCCATTCTGGATTCCACTCGGAATCCACTCTGGATTCCACTCGGAATCCACTCTGGATTCCACTCGGAATCCACTCTGGATTCCACTCGGAATCCACTCTGGATTCCACTCGGAATCCACTCTGGATTCCACTCGGAATCCTCTCTGAATTCCACTCGAAATCCACTCTAGATTCCATTCGGAATCCACTCTGGATTCCACTCGGAATCCACTCTGGATTCCACTCGAAATCCACTCTGGATTCCACTCGGAATCCACTCTGGATTCCACTCGGAATCCACTCTGGATTCCACTCGGAATCCACTCTGGATTCCTTCGTAATCTACTCTGGATTCACTCAGAATCCATTCTGAATTCCACTCGGAATCCCTCTGGATTGCCACTCGGAATCTACTCTGTATTCCACTCAGAATCCGCTCTGCTTTCCACTCAGGAACCCACTTTTGGATTCGACTTGGAATCCACTCTGGATTCCACATAGAATCCACTCTGAATTCCACTTGGAATCCACTCTGGATTCCACTCAGATTCCACTCAGGATCAACTTGGAATCCACTCTGGATTCCACTCAGAATCCACTCAGAATCCATTCAGATCCACTCTTTATTCCATGAAATCCACTCTGAATTCATCTCGGAATCCACTCTGGATGCCACTCGGAATCTACTCTGTATTCACTCAGAATCCACTTGCACTTTGCATTCCACTCAGAATCCACTCTGGATTCCTCAGATTCCACTCTGATTCCTCTGGATTCCACTCAGAATCACTCTGATTCCACTCAGAATCTACTCTGGATTCCACTCAGGAATCCAATCTGGATTCCGCTCGGAATCCACTCTCGATTCCTCGGAATCCACTCTGGATTCCATTCGAATCACTCTGGATTCCATTCAGAATCCACTCTGGATTCCATTCAGAATCCACTCTGGATTCCATTCGGAATCCACTCTGAATTCCATTCGGAATCCTCTGGATTCCATTCGGAATCCACTCTGAATTCCATTCGGAATCCTCTGGATTCCATTCAGAATCCACTCTGAATTCCATTCGGAATCCACTCTGGATTCCATTCGGAATCCACTCTGAATTCCATTCGGAATCCACTTTGGATTCCATTCGGAATCCACTTTGAATTCCATTCGGAATCCACTTTGGATTCCATTCGGAATCCACTTTGGATTCCATTCGGAATCCACTCTGAATTCCATTCAAATCCACTCTGAATTCCATTCGGAATCCACTTTGGATTCCATTCGGAATCCACTTTGGATTCCATTCGGAATCCACTTTGGATTCCATTCGGAATCCACTTTGGATTCCATTCGGAATCCACTTTGGATTCCATTCGGAATCCACTTTGGATTCCATTCGGAATCCACTCTGGATTCCATTCGGAATCCACTCTGGATTCCATTCGGAATCCACTCTGGATTCCATTCGGAATCCACTCTGGATTCCATTCGGAATCCACTCTGAATTCCATTCGGAATCCACTCTGGATTCCATTCAGGAATCCACTCTGAATTCCATTCGGAATCCACTCTGGATTCCATTCAGAATCCTCTGGATTCCATTCGGAATCCACTCTGGATTCCATTCGGAATCCACTCTGGAATCCATTCTGAATCCTCTGGATTCCATTCAGAATCACTCTGGATTCCATTCGGAATGCACTCTGGATTCCATTCGGAATCCACTCTGAATTCCATTCGGAATCCACTCTGGATTCCATTCGGAATCCACTCTGGATTCCAATCGGAATCCACTCTGGATTCCAATCGGAATCCACTCTGAATGCCATTTTGAATCCACTTTGGATTCCATTCGATATTCACTTTGGATTCTATTCGGAATCCATTCCAGATTCCATTTGGAATCTACTTTGGATTTCATTCGAAATTCACTCTGGGAATCCACTCTTAATTCCATTCGGAATCCACTCTGAATTCCATTCGGAATCCACTCTGAATTCCATTCGGAATCCACTTTGGATTCCATTCGCTTTGAATTCCATTCGGAATCCACTTTGGATTCCATTCGGAATCCACTTTGGATTCCATTCGGAATCCACTTTGGATTCCATTCGGAATCCACTCTGAATTCCATTCGGAATCCACTCTGGATTCATTCAGAATCCACTCTGATTCCATTCGGAATCCACTCTGGATTCCATTCAGAATCCACTCTGGATTCCATTCGGAATCCACTCTGGATTCCATTCAGGAATCCTCTGAATTCCATTCAGAATCCACTCTGAATTCCATTCGGAATCCACACTGGATTTCATTCGGAATCCTCTCTGGAATCCACTCGGAATCCACTCTGGATTCAATTCGGAATCCACTCTGGATTCCACTTGGAATCCACTCTGGATTCCACTTTGAATCCACTCTGGATTCCACTCTGAATCCACTCTGGATTCCACTTGGATTCTTCTCTGGATTCTACTCTGGATTCTACTCGGAATCCACTCTGGATTCCACTCGGAATCCACTCTGGATTCCACTCGGAATCCACTATGGGTTCCACTTGTATTCCAATATAGGTTTCACTCGGAATCCACTCTGGATACCACTCGAAATCCACTCTGGATACCACTTGCAATCCACTCTGGATTCCATTCGGAATCCACTCTGGATTCCACTCGGAATGCATTTTGGATTCCACTCGGAATCCACTCTGGATTCCACTCGGAATCCACTCTGGATTTCACTCGGAATCCACTCTGGATTCCACTCGGAATCCACTCTGGATTCCACTCGGAATCCACTCTGGATTCCACTCGGAATTTACTCTGGAATCCACTCGGAATCCACTATGGGTTCCACTCGGAATTTACTCTGGATTCCGCTCGGCTAGGATTTTCCGCTGGATTCGGCTAGGAATTCATTCTGGATTCCACTCAGAATCCACTCTGAATTCCAATCGGAATCCACTTTGGATTCCACTCGGACGCCACTCTTGATTCCACTCGGAAGCAACTCTGGTTTCCACTCAGAATCAACTCAGGATTTCCACTATGGATTCCACTCGGAATCCACTCTTAATTCCACTCGGAATCAACTCTGGAATCCACTCGGAATCTACTCTGGATTCCAATCGGAATCCATTCCATGCGGAATCCACTCTTAATTCCATTCAAAATCCACTCTGGATTCCATTAGTAATCCACTCTGGATTTCATTCGGAATCCACTCTGGATTCCATTCGGAATCCACTCTGGATTTTATTCGTAATCTACTCTGGATTCCACTCGGAATCCATTCTGGATTCCACTCGGAATCCACTCTGGATGCCACTCGGAATCTACTCTGTATTCCACTCAGAATCCGCTCTGCTTTCCACTCGGAACCCACTTTGGATTCCACTTGAAATCCACTCTGGATTCCACATAGAATCCACTCTGAATTCCACTTGGAATCCACTCTGGATTCCACTCGGATTCCACTCGGGATCAACTTGGAATCCACTCTGGATTCCACTCGGAATCCACTCGGAATCCATTCGGAATCCACTCTTTATTCCACGCGAAATCCACTCTGAATTCCTCTCGGAATCCACTCTGGATGCCACTCGGAATCTACTCTGTATTCCACTCAGAATCCACTTTGCATTCCACTCGAAATCCACTCGGAATCCACTCGGAATCCACTCTGGATTCCACTCGAAATCCACTCTGGATTCCACTCGGAATCCACTCTGGATTCCACTCGGAATCCACTCTGGATTCCACTCGGAATCCACTCTGGATTCCACTCGGAATCCACTCTGGATTCCACTCGGAATCCACTCTGGATTCCACTCGGAATCCACTCTGGATTCCACTCGGAATCCACTCTGGATTCCACTCGGAATCCACTCTGGATTCCACTCGGAATCCACTCTGGATTCCACTCGGAATCCACTCGGAATCCACTCTGGATTCCACTCGGAATCCACTCTGGATTCCACTCGGAATCCACTCTGGATTCCACTCGGAATCCACTTTGGATGCTATTCAGAATTCAGTCTGAATTCCATTTGGAATCCACTTAAAATTGTATTCAGAATCCACATTAGATTCCTTTCGGAATTCAGTTTGGATTCCATTTGATATCCACTTTATATTCGGAATCCGTTCAGAATCCACATTTGATTCCATTCGGAATCCTCTTTGGATTGCGTTCAGTATCCACTTTGGATTTCGTTGGGAATCTATTTGGAGTCCGTTTTTAATACACTTTGGATTCCGTGTTGGATTCGGACTGCACTCTGGATTTCTTTCTGACTACATTCTTGATATTTTTCTTCGGGAAGCATCCTATTTTCCAAACAGATTTTTTTTTTAAGTTTTCGGAAAAAAACTCATTGAGATTCCTAAAGAAATTTAGTTCGCATTGTCACGTTTTCTTTCTATTTTTAAGCAAAGTTCTCCCGACTTTTTAATATTACTCAGGTTCCGTTAATTTTGACCCAAATTTTGGATTTCTTTTTGTTCAAAACTGGTGAGAGTAAGAGATCTGATATTGTTAAAGAAATGTCAATAAGTCGTTATTTTCTCAATTTTGATTCAAAGTTGAAAAGTCCAAAATTTGGGTCAAAATTAACTAAACCTCTTCTTAACTAAATTGCAACCGATAGTAAAATGTTGATACAATGGAAATTAGGAAACATTCTATACTTTAACCTCTTTGTTTTCAAACGTGCTCAACTTGTTTAACATTGGCGCTTGCTGCTCGAAGCTGCCGTTAATCGCAATCCCCCTGTGCGTCTGCGTGAAAAGGTCTCTGCCCTGTGCAAACAATCATCCATCTTTTCGATCAGTTCGACCAACAGCAATCACAGTTGCCATGCTTCCTTATCGGTTGAAACTATGGCCTACTGCTCGCCAGCGAACGGAATTCTTCACCCCGCGCGATCGTTCGAACGGGAAGCTTCAAGGTCTACCTCCGCCGACCCGGTCTGCTCTTTCGGTTGATCCACTGCTTTTTTTTCGAAGCTCACCGGTAACTAATTGAAAATTAATGGTAAATTACATAGGAGTAATCAAATCTATTAGATAGCAACCATGATTTTAACGTGCTAACCCTTTTTTTTAACATCGCTGCCTCTCGTTCCCGCGCCCGAGACTTCTGCTTCTGCTGCGGGATTAGCTCGGGGTGGCGGGATTAGGCACCCGGGAACAACGGGCTGCCCAAAAACAGAAACAGGTTCCACCGGATTTTTTCCCGTCTCGTTTCGGTTCTTGTTGATGAGCCCGCGCGCGGAGAAACGCGCACATCAACAATAACAAAAAGAGTGTGAGAAGCACGGTCTTCAAAATCAAAATAATAGCACAACTGCAGCAGAACCCATCAATCGAGGTTCAAACAGAAACGAGAGGACGAGACAAGATGAAGAGAGAGTCAGTCCAGCAGAAAGCAACACAAAACACAACGATAATGACCTTAACTAATGATAAACAGCAGGATGGCACGCGGGGGGATTCGGAGGGAAGGATGAAGAGCGATTAGGTAGATGAGGCAGAGGTTTTTTTTCTTCTCGTGGAGTTAGGGCAGCTCAAGTGAGTAGCAACTTCGAAATTGGGGAGACGAACGAAATCAAATTAAAACAATGTTACGCCGGTTTCGGTACGGATTTTGTGACGTGTCAGAACCAAGTCCATCCAGCGTAATTAATTTTTCCGATCAATTTTTCGGAACTGAATTGGGGAAATTGTGGAGCAGGAGAATGTGAAGGTGAGCCCGCGGCTCATGCAAATATGGCGTGAAGAGTCTTTGGATCAAAACAAAAGAAAAGCAAGCCACGACCGACACCGTACTGACGAAGGGTGGTTGCGGCAGCAGCGGCGGCGATGCGCAACAGAACATCGGACACGTTTTCCACCTCATTATTTCGTAGAAAACACATGCAAAGCTTTCCGAGTCAATAGCTTCTGGAACCTGTTAACAGAAAGTGGCCCGCGTGCGCGGTGGAGAGTGGCAGCCGGGGACGAACGCGACAACAACGGCATGCCGGCCGAAGCGAGATCGTATGGGGCGAATACTTCGGCAGACAATTAAAATAGCTGAGGCCGTGTCTATCAACCATTAGCATTTTCACGAGGAAGAAGATGCAAATTTCGCCACTACTTGCGTCCTGCTAAATCGTTCGAGCATTCGAGGGGTCTTTGCGTTCATTTATCATTGCCGTCGTCTTTCGGTCGGTGAACGAAGCGACAATCGAAGTCGGGTTGCGTTGACGAAATTTGGTTCGCAATTAGAGTTTTCGCAGACGGCAGGATCGGGGCAAGGGTCTTTCACATGACCTCCTCACGGTGATGGCGGCGCGCAGAGAGGGTGTCGCCATAAGTCACCTCCCGGTCGAGGGAAAAGTGTTAAGGTTGCTCCATGGCCCGAGAGAGAGGTTCGCCACGAACGGCAGATAAAATAATTAAGGTATTTTGCTGGTTTGTGCCTGCTGTAACACGATCAATTTTCTCGCTTCCATTTTGGTCGGAGAGGGGCGATTCAGGCGAGCAGATAGCCCCGTTGTGTTGTAGCCTATTTGGTGTTTCTTTTAATTAACTGCGTGATTTTAATTGTGACTCTGTTCTCTTCCTCGTCCCGTGATTCGCTTCTTCCAGGGGGATTTTGGCGAGGGGAAGTGCAAAGCAGGAGATCGCAATTTAAAGATTGGGCGAGAGACCCTTACCGAACGGGGCAACTCCGGTTTCTGCTGCATAGGTTCTTCTGCTGCAGAGGTTGGTTGAGCCTGGAGCGGGGCAGCCACAACAACGAGGTGAACAAATGAAATATGGTTGTTGCAACTCGATTTCTGTGTTGTTTCGGTTTCAATTGAAGTAGGTCCCGTCGATCCATAGAAAACCTCCTCGGGCCGGTCGGTAGGCAATTTAAATTGTTCGATTAATTAAGATTCTATACAAAACGATGTCCTCTGTGTATTGAGAGGCGGGGAATAGAAGAAATTACCACTGCTACGATCGAGTTGGAGTTCGGAACCAGAGTCGATTCGAGATGGAGCTTGTTTTCTTTTTGGTACAAAGTTCACAGCTGGTCATAAGCTGAACATCAACGAAAACGTGATGAGGCTGGAGCAGTGTGCTCTCTAACTGTTTTCTCTAAATCTGGGGAGCCATGTCTAGGCGTTTGTCAGGTCCGAAAGGGGCACAGTCGTGGCACTGCATAATGGGACAAGGTTTCGCAATTTATAATTCGATTTCCTCTCGTTTGAAAGCATCGCAGCAATCGACGACACTATCGGGAACTTTGAATCCACCCACAACAAAGTAGGCGCCAACCTAAACACAGCGACTCAGACACAGGGCCTTCTTTGATGGTCATCGCTTTTATGCTCTTTTAACTGAGTGGGCTCCCCTTCATCCTCCTAATAAAGATGTTCAAAGCTCACTTTAATGTCCACTTTTCGATGAACGCGAGGAAAGAAAAGAAATCTGGCTGTTATCTCATAATTTTACGAGCTGTTTTACCTCCACCCGCTCCGGCGGGATTATAGGCCCGTTTGATTTTTCCCTAATACTTTTAATAGCTGTATTAAATTTTATTAGGGAGCAATCATTTCAGTGCTTTCTTCTCTCATTTCCTACCGTTCCGTACCGGTTGCCATGCGCATTTCTATCGCCCCTGCTTCGGCCTTGTCCACGTCCATCGAGTACCGTTAGGCGTCCGCTCCGCCAAACTTCATCAGCAACTTGCGAAGAGAAAAATTCTTGACCACTGATCACATTTTCCGGATACGGTTAATCTAAACTCCCATCGTTTGCAGCCCCGTCACCATACAAAGTAGGCGTTTGCTCGGCAGAGGATCCCAAGGCCTCCTTCGACCACTCTCTTGCAGCTTCCTTTCGATTTAATTAACAGTGCAACTTTATTATTTTCCTCCTTCGCCAAACGCCTAATCCAGGTGGCAAAAACAGGATCGGCAAACATTTTTTTTTTCTAACCAAACGAATGAATAATTTTGTCTTTCCATATTTTAGCCCTCGCTGACGATCGCGACTTGAACGTGACTCGGCTCTTGGCTGCGGCCATCGGTAATTAAGTTCACCTCTTTGTTTCTCATCGAACGATGCTGAAGGTAATTTCTTGCCAGCTTTTTACCAACTCCTCGCGCGGACGACCAGGGCAGGGCAGGACCGGAGGTAAAACCATTAACATCCGCGCGAGAAATGGAAAACGAAGCAGCTAATAATAAGTAATGATATGTTTATATTTGTACTCCCTTTTCACCGAGACTCGGACGCGACTCGCGCGGTTAACAAAACGCTGTTGTCGGTGCACTGCGCTGCCTCCGTGGTTAAAAAGTGCATTACATCGCTCACTCGATGTAGTTGCGCGCGGCCGTTGTCGTCATCCCGCGAAACGAAAGCGGCACCTCTAGGAACGACGACGACAGTCATTATTATTACATCGCAGTTGCCATGGCGTGCAGCAGCAGCGGACACAAGAACATTGTTGAACACAGCAGGCCACACGATTTGCGGCCGAAGATAATTCAATTAATTCCGAACCGAGCCAGTTGTGGCAGCGTTCGTCGGTCTTGGCTCACTCACTCGGACCCACTCATCATCGCGGGCACGCAACAAGCTTCGGAAGATGGTCAAAATTTTCCCGCCGTGTGCAGCTCATGCTTGGTGGAACGCGACGCCGCGCCGTCAAATGGTCGCGTTGAAAAAAGGTGTCGCTCCAATTCGGGATCTTAATTGACATCTCCCGGAGCTATTAGGAGCCTAGAGTGAGTGAGCGCTGTCACATTGCAACGGCGTTCAAAACTCGCGATCCGATCCGTGTGAATGTTGTGGACTATATTGATCACAATCGTCCGCCGAATCAACGCGACGGCCGATCGGTTCCAATTCGGGATCGGACGGTGGCGTTTGCTACTGCTGCTTAGGGCCCGTCATCGCATAATTATCGGCCGCCATGGATCGATGGTCCGCTGCGCCACTGCCAGGCACTCTCGGGCAGTCCTTTTACGACATAATTAATTAATTTAATGAATTGAAGCCACGAACTATTTCCCTCCGTGTCTGTGGAGTGCGCAGTTCATTAAGGGAGCGATGAGACAATGTTGGACCGTGCGGCGCAGAGCGGTCAAATCAAATCGAGGAGAGCAAGCGGTGATGGATTGGGAATCGAAATACTTTCACACCCCAAATGACGGCGACGCCGTCGCGCACTGATGGATTCCAAAGACATTTAAGCCGTATTTTCGTCCATTAACTCACGTCAATCAATAATGGCGCGATCGAATGTCGATCGTTCGTTCGTCATCGGTGGCATGCGGTTTGTCAACTGTCCCGATCTGGCCCGGCGACGATGATTGCCAAGGGAATGATTACCTACTTAACGACCACCACCATTGATAGCCTTCTTAGGCGATCAGAAGTGCCCAGTGCTCGGATGGGCGGTGAAGGATTTTCCAAATTGAGCTCTTTCTAATTAAACTCTCTTGATTGTCTCGAGGTGATTCGAGTTGATTAGAAGATCAGTGAAAATGCCGAAGTGACTACTATTATGGAATCACTTGTCATGAGACGAGTTAGTACTGTCCCATTTAATTCCACCACTCGATTGTAACTTTACAGAAACGTATTTCGACCTCAACAGTAAGGCCGTCTCATGTGTCTCGTACTTGAGTCTGTTTATTGGATGATGCGTTTTGTAATTTAGTTTCATGGTTTCTAGTTATTGATCATTAACAAGCTAAGAATAAAGTTCCAGCACCATTCAAGCAATTCATAATCAGCGAAATTACACTGTACACTATCCTAGAGGAAGGGCTTGCAAATATCGCCTTGATTCTTTCCAACACGGCACATTTTAAATATTCGGAAATCACAAAATTTTGTTTCTCAAATTTTCCTGTATTTTAAGTTCGTTATAAAGTCATGAAAACCTTGTTGTTTTGAATAGGAGATCATTGTGAAATGGAGGTTTTGTACGGTTTTGGCGAACATTACCCAACAAATTTAAAACCAGTTTTTTCAGCCGTCCATACATCCACCGTAGTGTTTCCATATTGGTTGGTTTACTATTCGGAAACATCAAGTCTGTACTCAACGCGCTATGAGCCGAACACTTATGAGACTCCTGTAGCCTCATAATATTTCCACATTTTATGAACCACAGACTTAGGGGCCCTCCTTAGCCGTGCGGTAAGACGCCCGGCTACAAAGCAAGACCATGCTGAGGGTGGCTAGGTTCGATTCCCGGTGCCGGTCTAGACAATTTTCGGATTGGAAATTGTCTCGACTTCCCTGGGCATAAAAGTATCATCGTGCCAGCCTCATGATATACGAATGCACAAATGGTAACCTGGCTTAGAAACCTCGCAGTTAATAACTGTGGAAGTGCTTAATGAACACTAAGCTGCGAGGCGGCTCTGTCCCAGTGTGGGGATGTAATGCCAATAAGAAGAAGAAGAAGAAGAACCACAGACTACGTTCGCACTTCCAAATCTTTTAAAGAAGGCTGAGATTTTTTCTGGTTCCCAAGAAAAATTTGGTACTTTCTTTTTGCCATGTCTGTCAAGCGGCTAGCTCATTTGCACTAAGATTTAATCACACTTTTTCAGGACCTTGGTACACTATGTAAACTTTTTCAGGACCTTGTGTACACTATGTTTTTCGATAAGACTTCAATGGCTGAATTGAACGGGAATAGTCATTTGACCGACTGCCACTAGACTGACTAACACGAAAGTCATCTAGCCGAATTCTATTTGTCCGAAACGGTCTTTTGGCACAAGTTTGGCTGAATGCGACATATGGCCAGAAGGGACATACGTTCAGTTGGCCGAAAGTGTCGATTGGCCGAGCAGGTCATATGACCGAAAGTGTTGTTTGGAATTGAAATGAAAAGTAAGAAGTGAGAGAGTGAAAAGTGAGAAGTGAGAAATTAAAAATGAGAAGTAAGCAATGATAAGAGAAGATTGATTAATTACGTTTCGCAAAAAAAGCCATTTTCACACCTCCCCCCCCCTTTATCACACTTTTTGTATGAAGCATCTGAAATTTTTTATGGATTGTCACACTTGAGGAAACCCACGTCTACCCTCTAAGCGTTACGTAATTGATGGATGTTCCCTAAGTGAGAAGTTAGAAATAAGACGTCTCACTTGACATTTTCTATCGAAGAGCCAACCGACCATTTCGGCTAAACGGCATTTTCGGCCAAATGACCTACTCGTCCAAACGATTTTTTTTGCTGAATGATCGTTCACTTTCGGCTAGTTATTCTTTCGTCCAGATGCAGTTCTTGAGCTTCAAATTCCTTGGCTTAGATCGCCAAACTTTTTCTCCAAGGCTTTCTTGTTTTCAATCAGCGAGTTCGCGATTGAACGTGTTTCTGTTTTGGGCGGTCGGAATATGAATAAATTCGTTCGCGGTTGAACGTATTTCATATCGGACGTGGATCCGGGTTTTAGTTCTATTTTTTTGCGGTCGAAAATAAATAAATTCGCGATTTCGTGATTGCACGTGTTTCATATGGTCGGGGTTTAGCCAAACCGCACCAGGCGCCTTTTTGACTGACTTGTAATATTTTGTGCGCAAAAGGAAAACGAAAAGTATTTCATGCCAATTCATTTATTGTAGGATATTCTCAGTTATGGCGTTGAACGATGCAATTTGTGATTCATTGAATCTGTTACACGTAAACTTTGGCAATAATATTGAAAATTTTACATTGGCGCTTGGTGTGACTTGACCACGACCATATCTGACGTAAATTCGAGTTTTTAGTTCTGTTTTGTGCGAATGGAAATTAAATTAGTTCGAGCTTGGATGATGATACACACACGGACCCTGATCCGAATTTTTAGTTCTGCTTTGTGCAGTTGGAAAATAAATAAATTAGTTCGCGATTGAACGTATTTCATATCGGACGCCCGATGCGGGTTTTCAGTTCCGTTTTGTAGCGAAAGCAGCGCTCGAGCTCGAAAGCAGGTTGTGTTGGCTTTCACAGAAGATGGGTGAAAGTTAACTACTTTCGGAATCTCTCCGTCTACGCCAGTCGATGCTTCGTGATTCCAGAATTCGTATGATCATTCATTCTGTCCATCGAAGCTGATAACTTTTGGAATAGTGGCAACTTAAGATCGGCTATCTAGGCGTCCAATGACGATCTGTGGATTGACATTTCGGGCATTTCCACAGTCGTTTTTCCGTCGTACAAAACTCCTCTCGACCTTGTCAATATGGTCTCACCGGTGGTCCGTCGATTGCGTCAATATAGGGCACGCCAAAGCATCTTTGATTTATAGCATCCCAGAATGTTGGAAGCAGTCAACTCGATTATTCAAAGCAACCTGCGGCCCCACCATAGGAGGGGGGAAGGGTCGTTTTGCTGAAACCCATTCGTTCGAATACCATTAGGCCGAAACCCATCTGACCGAAAATCATTTGGCCGAACGAGTCATCCGGCCGAATAGGCCATTTGGCCAAATAGGTCATTTGACCGAATAGGACATTTGGTCGAAAAGTACATTTGGGTAAATTGGACATTTGGCCAAATATGACATTTGGCGAATAGGACATTTGGCCGAGTAACACATTTGGCCGAATATATCATTTCTCACTGCTATCTGTGAAAAGTGAGAAGTGAGTAGTGAGACGTCTCACTTCTTACTTCGCTACTCACTTTTTACATTGAGAAGTGAGAAATGAGGAGTGAGACATCTCACTTCTCACTTCTCACTGTAAAAAGTGAGAAGCGCGAAGTGAATAGTGAGACGTCCCACTACTCACTTCCCGCTTCTCACTCTTTACAGCGAGAGATGAGAAATGAGGAGTGAGAAGTAAGACGTCTCCCAACTAACTTCAAATTTTTTACTGCACACTATAAAAAGCGAGTAGAATGATGTCTCACTTCGCACTTCTCACTTTTCACAGTGAGAAGTGGGGAATAATGATTAAGGTACCCCAGGGCAAGTGGGACCTAAAAAAACGCTAGTTCAACAAAATTGTTAACGCATACTTAGAAAACAGGGTATTTCAGGACATCAACCAAGGATACATAATTATATGCTTCCGTTGCTGAAGAGTAGGCGTGTTGTAAGCCATTTATTAAATTTCGAAAAATATCGGAAGTGACATAAATAAATTTACCTGTGGGACCCACTTACCCCTTCAAACGGGGCAAGTGGGACCTATTCTGCTTTAAACTGTCGAACGAAACTAATTTGAAGAATGTAGATATAATGTTCATGTAATTTCTGAATCGTAGTATTTCAGATTCTGGATGGAGGTTTATTGCTTGTCAGACTTTTGATTTTGCAAAAAGAAAGGGATTTCAAGTTTAGCAGATATAAAAACAAGACAACATCCGGTTTGTTGTCTGGCTTTCCATTCGCTTACTTTCTTACCAAATGTGTTTGATAGAAAGGATAAGCAAATCTTTGTTCACTTTTCGAATGAATGTTTCTCTGTTTAGAACACAAATTATTACATAAATTAGAACTTTAAAGGGAACGTTTTTATTCAGGCTATGCGCAGTGTTGTAAATTTTTAAAAGATCGAAATGGCCAATTTATGTCTTAAGAACTTTATTTATCTGAAAATCTGTCAATCTGATGCAAAGTTTAAAAATAACAAAACACAAGACAAAACCTGTTAATCTATTGTTAAATGAATATATTGTTTGCACTGTAAACGGAAAATTTCGCATAGTTATAACCATTGCTCTTTTCCATGGGGGAGATAATTTTCAGAAAGTAAATTACACATTTAGTAAATCAACTGTATACTACTTCTAAACAACGAAACCAACGATATCAACTGCATTTGATTCAGA
Source organism: Armigeres subalbatus (assembly GCF_024139115.2). Classification (NCBI taxonomy): domain Eukaryota; kingdom Metazoa; phylum Arthropoda; class Insecta; order Diptera; family Culicidae; genus Armigeres; species Armigeres subalbatus. The sequence continues at coordinate 12,329,974 of NC_085139.1, read as the reverse complement.
TCCATATAATACATGAGTGTCGAAGTTATTTTTCACTAGTCAACAATCTAAAAACAGGTAAACTGGCTCTATCGAAAATGTTGTTCAAATATGTCCCACTTGCCCCATGTATGTTAAAAATCAAGGGCAAGTGAAAATTGCAGATTTTGGTTTTAATCAAAACTTTTAAATCGTTTTCGGTGTCACACAATTATTTCATTGCTCAAAGTATTCGCTTTCCACATCAATGATTAATTTGAAAACGACTATTTAGTTGAGAATCCATTGAATGAAAATAAAAGTAATAGCTTTTGCCAGTAGTAGTCATGATTAAACAATACCATTAGTATATGGTTCCGCAAATGGTTTTGATTCCAAATATTTTTGTGTGAGGTGAATTCAGGTCAATTGCTTCATCTTTCTAGAACATTGTAACCATTTAAAATGTTCACCGATTAATCGGCAGCCATGCCATATAGTACCCACTTACCCTGTATTTTCACTTGCCCCGGGGTACCTTAATTTTATTAAATTCGGCCAAATGACGTATTCAGCCAAATGATCTGTTTGGTCAAATAACCTATTCGGCCAAATATCTTGTTCGATCAAATGACCTATTCGGCTATATGACCCTTTCGGCCTAGTAGTCTGTTCAGCCAAATGGTATATTCGGCCAAACAACTTCCGGCCTAGTGGCCTTCGTCCAAATGGCGTTCGGCTGAGAGAGAAAAAAAAAGATATACATGCATATTAAAACTTTGGAGGATCGCGCTTTGGACGATCGGAACGCCCGATGGTTACTGCAAACTGGAAGGTCACACTTGTCTCTACCGAAGCAAGGCGCAATACAAGCTCATGACCCGCCGAGGGAAATGTCATATCGATGTCATGGGACTAACTTGCTAATAACTTTTCTCACAAGTCATTTACAATTATGTTTTCCATATAAACATGTAGAACCCGAACACTTTATCTAACAGGTAATTTCTCTAAATATGATATTGACGGCGTGAGAGCCGAATTAGTGTCAAATGACAATAATGTCATGACATTATGTGACATTTTTTTAACCTCGCTATCATGGCCCACATTTTGTATTTAGAACATTGATCTGTTCGACAAAGTTCTAGGATGTTAATCAAACAATCCGAACTGTAAATGACTTTGGGAAAAAGTTATTAGAAAATTAGTAATAGCAATGCCATGACATTGTTTGACATTTCCCATCATTGCCGCCGAATACCAAATAGATATTTTTTCATCTCTTCGCGACGAATAACCTTAGAATAAAAAACATGGCTTGTCGAAAAAATGGAAAATGATTTAAAATAATCCAGAGTAGTATTTTACAAAGATTGCTGAAGAAAACAAAGCACAACCGAAAATAACGATAGTGAATAGATATAGTGAAGCAGATAAATAAGAGTATCCGCCAACAAGAACTGATATTGATCGGCTAGAAGATTGCAATATAAAAAGGAGGATGAAACAAAGACCGATGGCAGTGTGTGACAGGAAGCCGAAATATAATGTAAAAGAAGACGAAGAAGGGTTAAGTAGGGGTGTGTCCGAAGTAAAGTACTTAGCTAAAGCTGAGAACCAGTGGTGGAAATACTCGCTTCACGAGTAAGAAAAGAGTGTAATTGGGCCTACAAAAAATGCCACACTCGCGCGAACCTACTGCCTGCATTTTTCTGGTGCTTGCTTTGTTCGCGTGTACGGGCAGTGCAAAGTAAAAAAGCAGAGCAGTATTTTGTTCGGGAGTAAAAATTACGGTCGCGAGTATTTCGTATACAATGGATAAATTTCACTTGTGATAAACACAATAACTATAAACAAAGGTGTTCTTGCTCGAACACCTCGAACATCCGTGGTAAACATGTTCCGAAGTTGTTTTATGACATTTTGCAAATTGACCCGAATGACTCGCGAAGCTTCACGAACATTTTTCGGGGTTCGTTTTTCTGTTTTCTCTGCGAGTAGTAGGTAGGCAAGAAAAAGGCAAAACAAATGTTCACGAGTATTTTGCATTGCCTACTCCTCGTTTTGTGAGCAAGGTTCACAGATTTCCACCACTGCTGAGAACATAACCAAGCAAAGTCTGTGCAGCGAATATCGAGAGTTCCCTAATTGGACTGAACTGGTGGCCGAGTTCTAGAATTTTAAACACCGGACACTCCTATCAATAAGAACCGCAAGCAGCGGCATGAAGACACAAAAGAGGGGAATAGTTCCAGGGCTATGATAACGCGGTCAACAAGATTTTTAGATAGTTGGTGTTCCTGCCAGCAGATCACCGGAGATTTGTTATAATTTCCGAACTACAGGAACGTTGAAAGTATGGAAACGGAAGGTTAAGAAGTCTGTTCCAAATCATCACAAGGTCATGAAATAAACAGCGGGGCTCATCCGCAGGCACAGAGACCACAAAGGAAGGATTGGAGAGACAATCCTTCCAGGAGCAGACCGGATTGGAGAAATCGAAATTCTGGTGTGTATCTGGGTACCAGGAATGTTAACCATCCTCACCAGAACCGGCCGAAACAAATATGCCGAAGCCTGAAATCTTCACAGTACAACCTGAATACTGAAAGGAATTGATGAATACTGGGATCCAAAACGAACGATGTGCTTGAACTCCAGAGGAAATTATTATCATTCCACGCGCGTGTTTGAAAAAAAAAGGAACGTGTGGCTTGTGCAATCAAACTAAAAGCGATCCATGTTAGAAATCGTTGATATTGTGCTACAAAGTCTCCAACTCACAATACAAATAGAGGAAGATAATCGATCGTTCAGAAAGGTAGTTTTCACGTAGAGGAGTGGAAATGATTACAGCAAGAGCTTTGCCACTAGGGGTGAAGGGATATGTGAATCTACTAATGGTAGACCAGGATTCTCACGACCGGAAAAATTCATAAATAAACTGATGGGCTTCGTACCACAATGCGATTTGGATGACATTTGGGGTTGTTTAGAGCCTAGGTTCCCGGGGGCAGCAGGGACAGCAGGGACAGCATGGACCATGTCCAAGGGCTTGACGACCCCACCCAGCTGTCTGCGTGTCAGGGAGAACTGCCTAGGGCGTGGTGGGATTTAGCAGTGGGCTCTGCTAAAATCCCTCCCAAAAACTCCCTGAAGTGCCCGTAATCAGACTCTATCAAAGCGACTGTGCCGCTTCAAAGCACAAGCCCAGGGAGTGCCAATTGGCATGGGGGTGTCCCTACTTCGGTAGGGTAGCGCGTGAGCTGCTTCGGCAGGGAGTGAGTGATCTGGTTGTGCTGAGGCAGGAGTGTCATAGCGTGTCTCCGCCGCTATTGTCACCTCAAAGCGCAGCAGAAGTCTGAGTATGGACTGCACATGCTAAGGTAAGAGTGTCGTAGCGTAGTATCGTTGATTCGTCCCTACATACCGCTATCGACACCTCGAGGCATGGCAGTGGAGTGTTAGAGTGAGTTGGGGAGTGTCCTTACCTCGGGAGGGTAGCGCGTGAGCTGCTTCGGCAGGGAGTGAGCGATCTGGTTGTGCTGAGGCAGCAGTGTCATAGCGTGTCGCCGCTATTGTCACCTCGAAGTGCAGCAGAAGTCTGCGTATGGACTGCACATGCTGCGGTAGGAGGCGAGGTATCCCATCGACACCTCGAGGCCTTGCAGTGGAGTGTTAGAGTGAGCACCCGAAAAGGGTCACATGGAGCGAATGGTCTTTGGAGAAGCTGCTTCGGCGGCAGGGTAGCAGTGGGTTGTACCCACACACCTACAGTTGTGCACATGTGGTGCATGGGAGTGTCCCTGCTTCGGCAGGGTAGCGTGTGGTCTGCTTCGGCAGTGGTGTGATTGATCTGCTCGTGCTGAGGCAGGAGTGTCGTAGCGTAATATCTGTAGGCCCAGGCAGTTACCGCTATTGACACCTCGAGGCATGGCAGCGGAGCGTCCGGGAGAGCATCCAAGTAAGACTCAAATGGAGTGAATGGTGTGCGAGCACCCAAGTCAGTCTCGCGTGGGACGAGTGCCTGTGTGAGCGATAATGAGCGAGTACGCTTAGTACTGCCGTCCCCCCAGAAGTAGTACTGCGAGGTAGTTCCTGGGGGAAACGATGGTGTGGGCTCCAGTCGGTATTACCGGTATGGTCGAGTCCGACACTCCAGTACACTTCCGTGTGGTAGTTTGGCAACTACAATGCACGTGTACTGGGTTAGTGTGTAAATGCATTCCCCCTTGTAAAAAAAAAAAAAAAAGAAAAAAAAAGAGCCTAGGTTCCGAGGTAAGACGGGAACGCAGATGTTGGTTAGACCAAGAATTGTTGCCGTATGGTATCCTAAGGGAGGACATGTCCTCCTTTTTCATTAAAAATCCATTTGTTGCACTCGTTTTCGTTTCTGCTTTCTAATCTGGAATGGGCGACAGGAAATAGTTTTCATGTAGGAATAGTTTTCATGAAGACATCTCAGTCTTAAAAACTATTAAATGGTTATCTTATGAATACATGAACCGATGTTATTTAAATGCTGATAATAGTCTATGTCAGTAAAATTGTCATTTTTGCTTTTGAATCTTTTTAAGACATGCTTTGGGCTGAACAACGTCTATTGCTGAAATGGCAACATATCAGAACGAATGAATCATCAGCGCAAAACATCAGGCCCATATATTAACTGCCAAATGTCAAGTCAAGTGCCCTGCGGTGTTTTGCTAGTGCGTTTGAATCATATTATTCCGTACGTCAAACAAGACCAAAAATGTCAAAAAAGCATTTTCTTCTATTTTTTGAATTTCAAATTAAACAATGTTCTTTTCGACTTTTGAGTCGGAAGAAAAACTGACGTGTTCAGGATGATTAACTTCATCGGTTCCTGTAAGAAAATCGAATATCGATTCCTCATTTTAGGACCCAATTGCCTTTTGAACGCATCTTACGATCTGTTCATTGAATATGTGAGGCGAAGTATAGCCACCATGCCATACCATCAGAATGGAATAGAAATATCTAAAACTAATCTGAACAGTTTTGAGTTTATTCAGTTGAGAACTTTGTGGTCATACAGTTAACGGTATCAATTGCATTCACATTCCTTAAATTGTGATTCTCAATGGTATTCAAGAAAAAAAAATCTCTAGTCTACCAAGCATCTTGTGTTCGGTCCTACATAATAGAAAAAAAAATGTAACAAATATAATATTCTTAATAATATTGGAAACTAAAATCGATCAATGTTTTTTATGTCCTCCTTTTTCACTACGATTCGGGTGAATTGTCCTGCTTTGGTCACCCTATGTTTTTTGGAGACCCCTATGCATCAAGTACTATGGTCTTTGGAGGATGATACCTAATGAAACGTGGGAAGAAAAGGGCTTAATCAGATAGGCAATCCATAGATGCGCAGTTGATGGAAGTATAAGATAACTTAATGATTGACCATAGCTATAAGCGGTGAATGCATTTGTGACAGAAATTCACTAAGCAGTACTTGCATGTAAGAGGGAATTTGTAAGACCCTATCTATGAAGTACTTAAGGTAAGGAAAGTCAGGGTAAGGCAAACATTTTTGTTTGTTTGTTTTGTCAAATTGACGGCTGGGACCAATGGAATCCATCTCGCCAGGCACACACCTAATCGACAGTACATCTCTGGCGATCCAAAACAAATACAACCAAAACTTGGTTGCAATTCCGACCAATTCAGAGGGTGTACTACCAGTTCCAAGCATCATCGTTGGCTGTTTGTTCGGAATTTTATCACCAACCAACCGTACCTAACAAGATTTAGCTCCTGCCTAATGAAGGATTGATGCCAGTACGCATGTAACACTTGGGAGTGTACAAACTCGAATTGATAAATTTTGCGAAATTGGTCCGGATCTTGGTAATTAAGTTTTTCTAAAACAGGGCTTCCCAACGGACGTCCCGCGGGTCGGATGCGGCCCTTGGCTCCATTTTGTGTGACTCGCGGCGTGTAAGCAAAAATACTTCATAACCGGCCCTGAATCTGGGCAACCATGGAGTCGAATAATGCAGCACAGGCTAGTCTTGCTGATGAGATTTTGGCAATACGGGTGAAACCTTTCCAGGACGTAAAACTTGTTAGGAAATGCATATCGGCTGTTGGTGATATCGTGTGGTCTAAAGAAAAAGCCCCCTTCAGTAGGGCTGGTAGCGATCAATGCTGCTCAAAAAAGTGACTTTAGTGACCAACGTCGACGAACTACGTTGACCAACTAGTGACTTTCGTTTGCAGAAAAAGTGACCAGATAGTGTGTTTCAGTCAGTGTCAAGAGACACTCACGACCTCAAAACTTAAGTAAGATTTGAATCAAGACAAAATATTGTACGATTCGAATCATTCCAATGACTCATCTTAGGATTTTTTTTTGTATTTTCGTCACAATTTAGTTTTCGTTAAATGAGTGAAACGAAGCGAGTTTGCATGAAAAACTCAAGCTTCTTTAAAATTGCAAACGAGTTTACTCGCACCTAAGAACTTGATGAATAAGATTAAGAATGATTTTACCAATAACACTTGTTATTGTAGAAAAAATGATCAAAATTAACTTTTATATGGAGTTAACAAGCAGGCAGTGATTTACAAATTTTAACACAAAATTTTGTTTTTTATTTAAACAACAATGCAGGTTCTACACTATTGTGGGAGACATTTTTTTGTATGACTTCTTCCTACGACCTCTGTCTGTGTGTGTGTGTTTGTGTGTGTCTTATGGAAGAAAGCTGTCTGTAATAAAGTCAGCTTTAGCCCGGGAGTTAGAAGGTGTTAGCTCTACTGCAGCTCCAGTGACCCATTTCAGACTGCCTGGTCACTCACGTCCAGTCCGAGGTCACTTTCACTTGCAATAAGCCTCGCCTGTTTATGCTACCATTATCAATTGGATAATGGATCCATAAACTAATTTCCGAATTTTTAAATCCAGCACGTATTTAGTTTTGGAATTATATAAAAACATATTGAAACAATCTCACCAAATTGATCCATGAACTGAGGAAGAGAAGACCACAACTAGTATCCACGAAAAATCACTACTCTTCCAGCGCTATTCCAAGCAATTCTTTATTGGTCCATATCTTCCTGGTATTATCACACATTCATACATATTTTCACCAAACACATCCCCGTATTCAAACTACAGGTGTTAGACAAAAACGTTAAGATAGGCAAAAATTAGTCAAAGTTCAAATCAGCATAACTTTACGTAGACTGATCCGATTTTGGTCAAACTGTGGCCATCGGACGCGGAAACTCTTCTAGTGTACTGGCCATATGAGAAACTTCTGATTTGTCCTTGGCCACCGGTGGTGTTCCGGGGTTTCCGAGGGTATGTTAAAAATGCATTTTTTCTGCTGCTTGTCATTTTATATGACGTTTACTGCCATCATGTTTTATGCTTTCCCCAGAAACTAGAACTAATATGCTGACCAATGCTGGCTGCAGATCGAAAATCCGTTAGGTATACGCAGAGATATGGCCATTTTCGTGAAAACGATACGGGATTGGCCATACACCCTGAACAAATGTCACTTTCGCAGAACTTCCGGAACCTGTTACAAATTGGCCAAAGAGTTTTACAGTCCTCAAAATATATCTCTATTAAAGATCCTATATTCATCGTCTTGGGAAAACATGAATTTTGACACCCATATATGCATGGTTCCAGATGGTGCCAAAACTGGCCCCTACTGGAAGGCCCAAGGAACCTGCTATAAGAGTGGCAGTGGACACTATCATTCTGGAAATGTTTCTGTAATCATTGTCTCGCAAAACCATGAAGTCAGATACTCATATTTGCATAATTCCGATCTGTTATCATTTCATCATGTTACCGGTACCGTTTTCACGGAAATGGCCGTATAACTGTGTAGTTTAGATGGATTCTCGATTTACAGCCACCATTGGCCAGCATATTAGTTCTAGTTTTCGGAAAAAGCATAAAACATGATGAAAGTTAACGCCAAATAAAATGACAAGTAGTGGAAAAAATGCATCTTGAACATACCCTCGAAAAACCCGGAACATTTCCGGTGGACAAGGACCAATCTCAGGTTTTGTAGGGGGGCAGTATACTAGAAGAGTGTCCGCTTCTGATGGTCCTGGTTTTATCAAAATCGGATTATTATACGCAAAGTTATGCTGATTTGAATTTCGACTAATTTTTACCTATCTCAACCTTTTTGTCTAACCCCTGTACACAAACGATTTCGCACGCTCAAATAAGAATACACTTGAGTAAAAGTCACCAAACTCGTAAATCAGATAACTTAAACTTTTTTCTTCTAGTACATATGTAAAATATATACATCAGCCGAATCTCTTTCTTGCGAAAACGAATAAAAACCGTGACAGCAAATTTAAAAGCAACCGTCCGCGCGCATGGCTTGCTGCGATCCACTTCTTCCTACGACCTCCACAGATAAAAATATGTTGTGATTTTAAATGTATTTTCATGCACATATTTGGAGCATGCAAATAAACGTAATATACAATTGATCTTACTGTTCTTTTAAATAGAAATAAATTTAAACTGTGCTTGCTTGTAAAATTCAGTCAATTTCAATTGAATATCGAATGTTAATTCGTTTTTTTTTTATTATTCCTTTCTTTATTTGTACAGGCACTCTGTGTTACTTAACCGCTACTGTGCCGAGATCTACTGTGATATTCTGCTGTACAGAATCCACACAGATTCTATTTTAGATTTCCACTACTCATTATCGTTGTCGTTGCCAGTCCATCTCATTGTGTCCGTTTGTCCATGTCGTGTATCCAATGATCGTTGTATTGTCCGATTGCCATTTATCCGGGTAACGTTGGAGAAATGCATCCGAGAAGAACAAGTTGTAAGTCGTCATCAGGCAGCCGTGACGGTAAGGCGCGTACCCTACAAACGCCACCGTATGGACTGCGGATCCGGCGACTGCCAAGGGTTTGTGGAGCGACTGGGAATCGAACCAATGACTATCCGCTTGTAAGGCGAACGTGTAACTAACTACGCTACGGAACCCCACATGTTAATTCGTTGGTTTGGATGAGCTGCAATTTTACACGTCGTTGAATTTTCAAAACTATTTGCTGTGTCTGTATGTGAAAATGCCTTTTTCTGATTGAAAATTATGAAATTATTTACTAGATATCGAGTTAATTAAACTCACAAAGCTTATAAATCTAAAATAGGACCCTCTGTTTGCTTGAAAAACTTTTAAATATTGAAAAAAATGTTGAAATTTAAAAAAAATGACTGTTTCCAGAAATAGCATTGTGAAATCATGATATATATTATGAACATTAATGGACAAATGAACAGCGAGAGTAGAACCTAACAAATTAAAATATATTTTTCGAGATTTAAAGATTGAAGTAAGATGCAGAGGAAAATTTGAATCTCCTCTAAAACGAAATCAGAGGTTTTTTTTATACTTAATCAGCGTATGTTGGTAGACAATAATTTCTAAATGAGAGACAAATATGGTTACCATAGCACAGATTCTTGCCGGAGGCCATAGAATTATTTTTAAACCTAAATAGCTTGTTCAGGCTTCTAAAATTTGTTAAAAAGAAGCTTCAAACGGATACATCCATCAGTTCATTATAAAGAAACTTCATCGACGAAAACCCAAATCGTTACACTATTTGAAATTATTATTTCATGCTAGAATGATGTACCTCACGAAATTTGGATGTATATAAAGCCCTAACTTTTAATTTTGATCAAAATATTTAAGAATACGGGAAAAAGTGACTTTAGTGACTGGAGAGACTTTTTAGTGACTTACGCGAAAAAAGTGACCGAGTCACTAATAAGTGACCCGCTACGAGGCCTGCAATGAAGGAAACGACTATCGGTATCGGCCTGGGAAAGCTGTTAAGACATGTATGAAAAAGGTTGAACTCTTCTTTGAAAACTGATGGAACTCCGGCAATGACGGGAAAGAACGCTGGCGTTGTGACACTTAAAAATTAAAGCAAATTCAATGCCAAAGTTACATGATCTTGTACGGATAAGTAGCTTGACTTTTATTGTACATGTGACCAAATAGCTCAATGACTTGAACATTAAGCTGCAAGTCAGGGATCAACCCGTCGAACTTTCATTATCCAGCATGCAAACTATTGAATCAAAATTGAAACAATTTAGCTAACCGGTAGAAAACAGTTCCTTCAAATTTGTTGAATATACTGGTAAACTCGAAGCCTTTCGACCGTAAAGTTCAAGCCTATTTGCTAATTTTTGAGAACATAGTTCTTCAACACAGTTCACTGATGTAAATAATGCACCTGGAATAGAATCAAATGAAGATAATTGACCTGAAATGCTACAACGAGTTCAAATCTAAATTTCAGAAAGACATATCTCTTGTAGGATATTGTCTCTCTTCAGAAGTACGTATATGTGTGAACAACTCTTGTTTAATATGAAAACCTTAAAAAATAATTGTTGATCTGCTGGCAAAATTCGATCAAGGATAGTGAAATCAATATGCGTCGAGTATGGAAAAGAAGTCAACAATTCCATGTCCTGTAACGTAAATAGATAAAAAAGCACACAAAAAGACTGTTCAAACGCAACAATATCGTGTTTATTTTTTCTTCGAAAAAACGGAATACCATTATGGAAATAATGTATTTTGCTTTGGTTATTTTAAAAATGTATAAAAAATATGTACCGAATATTTTCTAGCCCACCAGTAAGAGGTTAATCTGAAAATTGTCTCCTGGCTTGAAAAGGTTGAACAGGCCTGACTCTAAAATATCTGATTTTGGGTTCAGCATTATGTCGCTGTGCGAGTTGAGTACACCCATTTGTCCAACCTCGGCATTGTGGAAGCAAATTTCCTTCAACCATGTCAATCATGAAGGGCATTACCAGAAGACTAGCAAAATTTGCATGACTTTTTCAAACGCATTGGCTTTGAATCCGCAGCAACGGGGATGGAAAACAGGCCTCCACTATCCAGCGACCATGCAACTATCCAGCGCATTTTTTCACACAAATACAAGGAAACTTTCATGACATTTAACACAACATTCGACACCGCAATAAATCGAAAGCGCGATGTCTTCCGCCTTACGTCATCGTTCTACGTAATCCAACGCTCTCGAGACGACGATCTACACCAAATAATAGCACACTAACAACTCACCACCGCACCGGGAAGGTAGCTGCGACGAGTCCAACCACCAAGGAAGAGAAGGGTCATAAATTGTGTCCACCTCGTGTCATGTCGTCTTCGACCCTTTTGTTTTGTAGGCTCCACACATAGAAGACAATAACTTCTAACAATTGTAAAATAAATTTATGGTTTATCAAATTGTCATCGACTAACTTCGTTACTATTGGTTGAATTTCTCTTCCTCTGCGTTCGTCCGTACCGAAACCAATGTTCCCGATCGACGGAATGCAACTGAACCTAATTGAAGTTAGAGTAGCCCGCAAAGTGGGTGAATTGTTCAGCTGAGGGCCGCGCGCGGTAGAATTAACAATAAATAAACACTTAATCATACATAATTGAATGAATAAAACATTGTTTAAAAAAATAATTCTGCAATAAATCTCCACGCTCATCCGCACAGCCGCAGTTGCGTGGACGTAGCCAAGGCGCAGACGTGGAACGTCCGTCGGGGGAAGAGATAGAGAGACAACAATCCGAGCAGGCGGCGAACCCAACCGAGCAAGAGCGATCGGCCGGGGCTGACTCAGGCCTCTGATGGGGGATAACGAGATGCCAACGGGAAAAGCAAACATAGGTTTATTGTTATTGTTGTTTTGTTTATGCATGGATTGCTTTTCTTCGTTCTGTTTTTTCGAATCTCCGGCGTTCCCCTCCGTCGTGACCGTCCCCGTGATAATCTTAGAGAAGTTAATTGGAAATTTTAGGATTTGCGTGACAAAACTTTGGTTGCGTTTGTTTCCTTTTGTTGGGGTCACAAAAGTAAACAGTGCTTCCATTGTTGGCTTGTTTTTGACAACTGTGGCGCGGGTCCTATTCCGAAAGGTTGAATCGGTTCGAATCTATGATGAGGGCGAGGAAAATAGCGATGTCTCGTGGAATCTCGGAATCGTATCACAATCAGCAACAACAGCAACAAAATCAGAAGTTGCCGCCGCGGTGACCGCGCGCGGCGGTCAATATTTGACAAGTCATTACCGCGGGCGTTTCCTTTGTTTCGTTTCGGCCAGCACCATCCTCATGATTGCTCACCGTCGACGACCGCCTTTTGATCGGTCCATTCGGTAAACAATAGCGCGGATCTTCTCGAGTTGTTGTGAGTGCGCGCGAGCGGTTCAATCCGAACCGAGGACGAAGGGCGAATTTGAATAAATTCTTCCCACGCTACAAAGCCGAATCCTGAACCGATGCTGCCGTGGCCTTGCGCATACTTCAGATAGCCAGACTTCTGCTGCATTCCGATTGAATCAGCATCCAAATTTAACAATCTTCCATTAGGAGGCTCTCTAATTAGCCACAAGGTTTTCTGCCGATCGAAGCAGCCGCGATGCTTCCAGAACATCAATGCCTACTACTTTGTGTTGACAATGTTACGGTTGTGGGGGCAACCGAAAAAGACAGATGGCGGCTTCAGTCGTCGGCAGGTACTCGAGTCCGAAAACAGTGACACTTCAGCGCTTCCAGAAGTGGCACTTCACCTTGCGACCGTGTTTGTGTCGTGCGATAGTGTTTCACTCTCACTTGCGTCGCGTCACGTGACACGTGATCGAGCATATCTATGAGTGAGCCAAGCAAGCGTCAAAACACACTTGACTCGTTCGAGTGTGCCCCTCTCGAGTTTTGAATAGAAGTTTGGAGTTTTTGTTTTCGCGTTAGCGCTGATCAATGATTTGTCTTTCCTTTCGGAATACTAATTGTCGTACTTTTTGTTTCGTGTGTTTACTTTCAGATGCCGCCCCGGATGGCGGGGGCCGCTGTGCAACGAGTGCATGGTCTACCCGGGCTGTCGCCACGGCTACTGCAACGGTAGCGCCTGGCAATGCATCTGTGATACCAACTGGGGCGGAATCCTGTGCGATCAAGGTAGGTCCTCATTGTTGAATATCTGTAATGATCAAAAGTATACTTATAGCTAAGGCTGCTTTATTCGAAGCTTGCTTCAAATTACGACTGAAACTGAAATGTCAACTTGACAGTATCGTAAAAATAGCGCATCAATTAAGTCACAACCGCAACAACCGCTTTGAACGACTGGAAAAATGTAAACCGATTGCTAATTAACAGATTAATAAGATTCAATTTTGGCATAATAAAAAGATACCTATTGCAATTCAAAAGCTTTTTCGCCGCGGCCGCGTAACCAACCTCCATCATCGATGGCGGTACGGTGTAGCTTTGCATTCGTTTTTGCCTCACATTTTGCGGTTCTCTCCGTTTCATTGATTTCAATTCGCTCGCCGCAATCGCCGCGGTGTTAAGTAGACCCTCCGCTGCATAATTTATTAATCGCAAACTCATTAAACTTGGAGGAAAAAATTGGATCAATTTCGAATGGCTTCTGGCGCTGCCATGGTGGGATCCTGTGTGCGATTTTTTTTTTCATTTCGGTAATGTTGCGGCGGTGAATGGCTGCGCTGGGGCACACCCCGCCGCCAACTGTGATTGAACCGAAACAATTAAAACCAGTGATAGCAGCAGTGGGCTCTGGCGAAAGTCAGGGCTGGGTAGTCTTTATGTCAAATTTATCCAGCCCTGATCAAAAAATGAAATTGAAACTGTTCGTCGAATATAATCCGCCGATTCCTGACATTATTCGCACATGTCAGACACGTTTCAAAGAAGCATATTGGCATCCCTGGTTTGTTACAGTAGTCATGTGTGGAACGAGGCAATTACGGCTATTATTCCGCCATAGCAAAACAAAAGAAGGGAAATTAAGCGATTGGGCAACCGCTTAATTTCGATAAATCGATTAATTAGTTTTTGATTTTCATTTCGTTAACTGGCTCCGCAAGGTTTATCGTTTAATTTTATCTCAGTTTCTGAAATTAAGCGAAACATTTTTTTTTTATTTCGGTGAAGGGAAAAGGCAAATAAAATTTGATACAGATTGCGAATAAAAACGGAAAGGAAGGAGATTAATTGCGGTGCAGCTAGAGATATGTAACCCTAACCCTACCGCGCGCCGATGATTCTTTTCAACGACGGAGCAGTGAGAAGGGCGGCTGAAGCGGGTCAAACTTTTGTCATCCCATGTCTACCGCAGCATGCCACAGCGCGCAGACAGTTTACCTCAAGACCAGGCAGGGGAGTGTCGGTTACACGAACCATAAATCACGCACCAGCAGTGTTCCGCACATGTCACAATCCTTTTATTGCCCCCCTCGCAGAACGCAGAGGGCTCTCAAGTGCTCAAGTGTAAGTGATACACCCCTCGGTTAGGGTCAAAGCATGCGCCACGACAAACGCAACGGAGCGAGAGCTGTCATTCTGACGGCCGGCGGGTGACGTGATGGCTTTTCCGCTTCGTGTGTCGGTGTGCGTTATGGCTCTTTGCGCATCGTCGTCGATCGGGCGCAGAAGTCGAACGGAACACAATGGGAAATCGTTAAAAATTTCATCGTTAAGTCATTAATCGCGGTAATAATGGCGTAAGATTTGTATCGATTGATCGCTTTTTCTCATTTTGATTCATGACACACGGTTGTATGCAACGCATCTTACTCGCCATAAGAGGGCTGGTGTAAGGAGGGGTTCGAAACACGCGGGACAAGGAAATTAACGCCGATTATTATTGCCGAGTGGATTACAGCGCGCGCGATCGCGATCATCCGGGCTTGAGCTCAGATTGGAGGAGTCTTTTTTTGGCGAGCGTCGACTGTGTGGAGTCGATTAGCGCTGGTAAGGGCACTCTTGATTGTTATTAAATAAATTTTGATCGTAACGAACCCGCCGATATGGTATTTTGGGCCTCGGTGCGGTACATCCGGAGAAATTTAATGGGATGCATTCGATTTTTATTTATCTGGCGGATACACTCATGAATTGCCCATTGTGCCCCCATTGTCAGCGGTGCAGAGGTTAATTGTTGGGCCTCCCAAATGTTGGGGCAGCTCATTTAGTTTGATGCACAGTTGGTCGAACTCGGTTGAATTTGCTGAACGCCTTGTTCGTTCGCTGCGTGGAGCAATTCCTGACCCAACGAATACCTTCCCCAAAATTTTACTCTGCGATACTGATGAAGAAAACGCTTTGTCAATGGGTTCACCCAATTGGATTGACTTTAGTTGGGCTGCCGTGTGATGTCAAATGTGTTGATTGGAATAGATGTTCTCGTTTGAAAAAGAAAATTAGCTTGATGGAAAAGAACATGGCTAGCTTTTTTCGAGCCTTGATTCTAAGAATACAAGTAGAGAACGTTCGTCTAAGGCTTCTGCTAGATGAGAAGAACAGCTAAGAAACACCCACCCGGAGCCTGGATGCTCTTTCAGCTGAACCGACTCTATCTACCTTATAGAGCTCCAATTCCCTATCCAGCACTTCGTTTTGAGCCACGCCCGATGGAAGTGAACCTACAGAACTCTGCTGCCTCCGTCTCCCGGCCACAGCAAAACATCTCCTAAAAATTCCCAATCGAATTGGAAACTAGGGAAAATTACGGCCAAATTTGAGCATAATTAGTTATAGAAAACCCCCCTGACAATAATAGAACAAAACCTGCCAAAGCCGTCATATCCCCTATGCCAGATAGAGTCGGAAGCGAATTCAACCGGAAGCGTATCCAATCGGAAGCGAACCCAAATGAAATCGGAAGCGATTCCAAAAGGAAACGGTTTCGATTATAAACGGAATCAGAAGCGATTATAGAAACGAAATCGGAAGAGATTCCAAATGGAATCGGAAGCGAGTATAAAAGATTTTGAAAACGATTTCAAATGTAATACAAAACGATTTCAAATAAAATAAGATGCGATTTCAAATGGATTCGAATGCGATTCCAAATCAGAAGCGATTCCGGATGGAATTGGATACAATTCCGAATGGAATTAAAGAGATTCTAAAAAGAATTGAAGCAATTCTGAATAAGATCGAAGGCGATTCCAAATGGAATCGGAAGCGATTCCAAATGGAATCGGATGCGACCCCGAATGGAATCGGAAGCGATTTCAAATGAAATCGGAAGTGATTCCAAATGAAATCGAATAAGTGAGAAATGAGACATGGGAAGTCTATAAATCCTGCTTCCTTTCTCCTTCTTCCTTCTTTAGCCTTTCTTCTTCTTCCTTCTTTCTCTTCATTCTTCGTTCTTCCTTCACATTTTTTTTTTCTTTTTCCTTCTTCCATTGTTCTTCTTCCTTCTTCTTTCTTCCTGTTTATTTTTTCTTTCATTCTTCTTTTTTATTCCTTAATCCTTTTACTCTTCTTTTTTATTCCTTAATCCTTTTACTCTTCTTTTTCCTTCTTTCTCTTTTTTTACTTCTTCCATTTTCCTTTATCTTTCCCTTTCCTTCCTCATTCCTTCTTCTGCGTTCTTCCATCTTCTTTCTTCATTCTACATTTTTCCTGCTTCCGTTTTCCTTTCTTCTTTCTTCCTTCTCCATTCTTTCTTCATTCTGCTGCTTTGTTTTTTATCCCTTCTTCCTTTTGTGTCTTTCCTTTGTCCGTCTTTCTTCTTCCTTCTTTTTTCTTATTTTGTCTTCCTTATTCCTTTTTACTTCTTCCATCTTCCTTTATCTTTCCCTTTTCTTCCTTATTCCTTCTTCTGCGTCCTTCCATATTCTTTCTTCATTCTACATTTTTCCTTCTTCCTTTTTTCCCTTCTTTCTTCTTGTTTCACCATTCTTTCTTCTTCCTGCTACCTTGTTTTTTGTCCCTTCTTCCTTTTGTGTCTTTCCTTTGTCCGACTGCCTTCTTTCTTCTTCATTCTTTCTTTTTCTATCATTTTTTTCTTCTTCCTTTTTTCTCTTTATTCTTTCTTTTGCCTTCTTTTTTTCTTCTTTTCCTTCTTCTTCCTTCTTGCTCCCTCTTTTTTCATCTCTCTTCTTTTTCCTTCGTTATTCCTTTTTTATCATCTTTCTTCTTTCTTCCATCTTCGTTTTTCCTCCTTTCTTCTTGTTTTGCCCTTCTTTCCACTACTCAATTCTTACATCTAATGTCTCGCTGCTCACTTCTCAATACTCATTACTTACTTCGGAGAAGGGTCGTTTGGCCGAAACCCATTCGGCCGAAAGCCATTTGGCCGATTTCCACTAGGCCGAACAAACCATTATGTCAATTGGCTAAACAAACCGTTAGGTCAATTGGCCGGAAATGTCATTTGGCCGAGTGGGTAATTTTGCCGATTGGGTCATTCGACCAAACTAGTCATTTAGCCGAACAAGTAATTTGGCTGAAAAAGTCATTTAACCGAACAAGTCATTTAGCAGAACAAATCATTTGGCCGAACAAGTCGTTTGGCTGAATATTTTATTTGGCCGAATAGGTCATTTAGCTGAACAAGTCATTCGGCCGAATATTTGACGTCTCACTTCTCACTATTCAATAATAATTTCTCACTTCTAACAGCAAAACTAAGAAACAGAGAGTTAAAAATAATGAGTAAAAAGAGAGGTGTCTCTCTTCTCACTTCGCTCTTTCGACTTCTCACAATGAGCAGTGCGAAATGATTAGTGATAAGTGAGACGTCTCATTTCTAACTTCTCACTAATAATTTGAGAAAAGTGAGAAGACGGTTCACAGTGAGAAATGATAAGTGAGAAGTGAGAAGCCGCTTTTCTCCCTTCGTGCTAATAATTTCTCACTTCTCACTTCGCACTACTCACTTTTCACAATTTCTCACTTCTGACTGTGAAAAATTAGAAATGTGAAGTGAGAAGTGAGACGTCTCACTTCTCACTCCTCATTTCTCACTTAACACTCCTCACTGTGAAAAGAAGAGTTCTTACTCTTCGCAGTGAGAAGTGAGAAATGATGATGGAAAGGTGGGAAGTGAGACATCAATGGCCCTGTTCGGCTAAATCAGCGGTTCTCAACCTGGGGTACATGTACCCCTGGGGGTACCTTCGCCGGACACAGGGGGTACCTCGGACAAAAATGCGTAATGGCGGATGAATTACAATTTTAATCAAAACCTGGAAGGGTTCTTCCAAGTGACCCGGAAGCCTTATTTCAAGAGGTTCGGAAACCTTCTTCCAAGAGGCCTGGAATTTCCTTCTTTCTTTTCTCCCTCTTTTGAAACCCTCGGAAAGTTTTTTTTTTCAAAGTCTCTAAAGGCTCCTTCAACAGGCTTCAAAGCCTCCTTTTAAAAGTCTGGAAGGCCTAAAAACCTTCTTTCAATGGGTCTGGAAGCTCTGTTTTCAAGAGGCTCGCAAGCTTTATCTTCAAACTTTTTTTCTCCCTCTTTTAAAAGCTTCTAAATGGTCTTTTCAAGAGTTTCGGAAGGCTCCTATCAACAGGCTCAAAAGCCTCCTTTTAAAAGGCTCGGAAACCTACAGGCTTGTGGCTTGTGAGCCTCTTTTTAAAAGGCCCGAAAGCCTCATCTCAAGAGGCTCGGAAGCCTCCTTTCAAAAAGTTCGTCGGAAACCTACTGTCAAGAGGCTCATAAGCCTGCTGCCAAGAGGCTCGTAGGCCTCTTTTCAAGAGGCTCGTAAGCTTTTTTTCAAGAGGCTCGTAAGCTTCTTTTCAAGAGGCTCGGAAGGCCCCCATCAACAGGACCAAAAGCCTCCTTTTAAAAGGCTCGGAAATCGTAGGAAGCTCGATGTATGAACTTAATTTTAATTTGGAAGTTTCACGGAAAATTAAAATATCAGAAAATTTTTTGAGATATATTCCATTAGTTTCCAGGTCCATTTTCCATATATCTTATGAGTTAAGCTTATTTTTATTAACAGCAAAAAAACAAAGGGGGTACCTCAATTAATGGAAAAGTTCGAAGGGGTACCTCTCAAGAAAAAGGTTGAGAACCGCTGGGCTAAATGATCCATTTGGTCGAATGATCCATTTGGTCAAATGACCTATTCGGTCAAATGACCTATTCGGTCAAATGACCTATTCGGTCAAATGACCTGTTCGGTCAAATGACCTATCCGGTCAAATGACATATTCGGTCAAATGACCTATTCGGTCAAATGACCTATTCGGTCAAATGACCTATTCGGTCAAATGACCTATTCGGTCAAATGACCTATTCGTTCAAATGACCTATTCGGTCAAATGACCTATTCGGTCAAATGACCTATTCGATCAAATGACCTATTCGGTCATATGACCTATTCGGTCAAATGACCTATTCGGTCAAATGGCCTATTCGGTCAAATGACCTATTCGGTCAAATGACCTATTCGGTCAAATGACCTATTCGGTCAAATGACCTATTCGGTCAAATGACCTATTCGGTCAAATGACCTATTCGGTCAAATGACCTATTCGGTCAAATGACCTATTCGGTCAAATGACCTATTCGGTCAAATGACCTATTCGGTCAAATGACCTATTCGGTCAAATGACTTATTCGGTCAAATGACCTATTCGGTCAAGTGACCTATTCGGTCAAATGGCCTATTCGGTCATATGACCTATTCGGTCAAATGACCTATTTGGTCAAATGACATATTCGGTCATATGACCTATTCGGTCAAATGACCTATTCGTCCAAATAACCTATTCGCTCAAATGACCTATTCGGCTAAATGAACAATTCTTTCAAATGACCTATTCGGTCAAATGACCTATTCGGTCAATTGAACTATTCGGTCAAATGACCTATTCGGTCAAATGACCTATTCGGTCAAATGACCTATTCGGTCAAATGACCTATTCGGTCAAATGACCTATTCGGTCAAATGACCTATTCGGTCAAATGACCTATTCGGTCAAATGACCTGTTCGGTCAAATGACCTATTCGGTCAAATGACCTATTCGGTCAAATGACCTATTCGGTCAAATGACCTATTCGGTCAAATGACCTATTCGGTCAAATGACCTATTCGGTCAAATGACCTATTCGGTCAAATTACCTATTCGGTCAAATGACCTATTCGGTCAAATGACCTTTTCGGTCAAATGACCTATTCGGTCAAATGACCTATTCGGTCAAATGACCTATTCGGTCAAATGACCTATTCGGTCAAATGGCCTATTCGGTCAAATGACCTGTTCGGTCAAATGACCTGTTCGGTCAAATGACCTGTTCGGTCAAATGACTTATTCGGCCAAACATTTTTCGGTCTAGTGGCCTTCGACCAAGTGACATTCGGCCGGATGATTTTCGGCTAGACGGTCCTAAACGGTTTGATGCAATTCCAATCGCAATCGAATGGGATTTCAAACGAAATCGGATGGGATTCCAAAAAAAATGAAAGCGATTCCAAATGGAATCAAATGCGATTCCAAATGGAGTCGGGTGCGATTTGAATCGAAATCGGATGTGATTCCAATCGGAATCGGATGCTATTCTAAACGAATTCAGATGTGATTCCAAACGGAATCGGACGCGATTCCAAACAGAATCGGACGCGATACAAAACGGAATCGGAATCGATTCCAAATAAAATCGGATGCTATTCCAAATGGAGTCGGATGCAATTTTAAAATGGAGTCGGATGCGATTTCAAATGGAACCGAAAGCGATCCTGAAAGGAATTCAAAGCGATCCCAAAAGGAATCGGAATTCTTTTCCCCTGTTGAAAACGTTCTTCTCTTCAGATCCTGCTATCTCGCTATCTACAGTTTTGTTTCTAGCCTTTGAGAGTAAGAACAACACTCCCAGAACCTCTCATTATATTCATAGCTCTACCTTCTTTTAACTTTTGTTCCGGCATGATCATGAACAAAGTGGTGAATCGTCGTCTACGCGAAACGTTGGAAGCTAACGGAAGACTGGCTTTTCGACAACATACGTTTTGGTCAGGTTTTAGAAAAAGTACGTACTTTGTGTGACTTGGGGATGTCCTCCAGAATGCCTTCGAGCATGGTAAATATACCGACTTAGTTTCTCTTGACATGTCGAAAGCGTTCAAAAACACCTGGACGCACTGTAGTTCTTTGGTGGGACGCCAGCAGTCAAGAGATTCTTCCCCTGGTTTAAGGGGCGCCCACAAGAAGAGTGATGTTATTTGTTTCGGATTCACTAGAAAAATTGTGTTATTGTGGATACGATGGATCATATTTATGCGTGATGGGACGTCCGCATTAACGAGTTTCTTTCTCAGAGTTGGTGAGACACCAGCAGGAAGAGTGCTGCTTCGAATAGATCAAACCTTTGTATAGTGGGACGCCAGCAATCAAGCATTTCTTTGCGATGATGTGACGCCCACATGTTATTGTGGAGGCGGATGTTTCACATTTCTGCCTAGTAGGACGCCCACATTCAAGAGTTTCTTCCTCTGTGTTGGTGGGACGCCCGTATGTAAGGGTTTCTTCCTCTACGTTAATCGCTTACAAAAAGTATGGGTTTAAACGTTTGAATTCATTGAGAATAGATATCCGCCCTTAACTAAAGCTGTTTGTTAATACTTTTACGGGTTCCAGTTTATTAATACTGATAGTTTGACAATTAATTGTAAGTGATGAACTTCCATCACTAAAAAAATCACTCTAATAAGGAATAAAAAAAAAACAATTAATTGTAACCGTTAATTTCTTTACGAGTCGAGACGTACTCAGCATGAGAGTGTCTTGAGGGTGCTCTTCTACAAAAATGTACTCAAATATTTTTAAGTGGAAGGATTGTGCAATTTTAAATGCAATTTTGATTGAAACTTGGGCATAAATTGGGTAATTTTTTATTGACGCTCGGTGTTATTAAGCTAAACCCCGACCACACAGAAACACAATAGTCGATCTGAAGCGCTATCATTCTTCCGAATTCAGTGCATGCCCTTCTTTTACATGCGTGCGCACTTCGTTTCGAAAATCTGTTGTCTATTTTCCCACATGTCAGCCAACTAATCTATGTATAACCACAATCGTATCATTTCTAATGTAATTCAATTAATAAAAAATCCACTCGAAGGGTGCGCAAACTGGCGTGATTAACCCCTCTCGGTAAAAAAGCACTGTCGAACAGGAGGGTTCTCTTACAAGTGCACTCATGGAAAGCACCTATCTCTGCTTCACCATTGATACCCCTCTCAAATTAACTCCGAGTGCGCAGCACGCGTATAATTGCACGTGTCTGTCGGCTTTGACTGCAGTGAATAGTTTCCCGAAAAATTTGAACAAGTGTCCACTCGAGCATCCGGCACCCATTCACCAACTGTTTCCTACAACTGATTTTCTCTTCTTCTCCCCTTCTCCCGCAGATCTCAACTACTGTGGAACGCACGAGCCGTGCATGCACGGCGGAACCTGTGAGAACACCGCCCCGGACCAGTACCGGTGCACCTGTGCCGAGGGCCTGTCGGGGACGCGCTGCGAGATCGTGGAGCATCCGTGCGCTCCGCAGCCGTGCCGGAACGGAGGCACCTGCACCCTGACCGGAAGCGCCCTGATGGGACGGTCGGACGACAAACGGCTGGGATCGGCGGAAGCGACGAGCGCGGCTCCCATCATTGTGCGGGGGATGCGCGGGATGAGTTCGATGGGGAAACCATTTGGGAGGAGTAATGGCGGTGGGGCGAATGGGGCTGGGACAGGAGCCGCCTCGACGGGCGGTGGGGGTGTGGGCGCGATTGGGGGAGGCGTGGGCGATTCCTCGTCGAGCAAGGAGCTATTGTTGCTGCCGCAGCCGATCAAAGATTTCATCTGTAGCTGCGCGCCCGGATGGACCGGGCCGACCTGCGAGATAAGTGAGTATTCAGAATCGGTTGGGAAGGTGGAACCATTAATTATCTATGCGTCGTTGTTCGGGTTTGGGATTTTCTCACTTTTGATGCGTCCCTCCGGCCCCGAGTAGGAGGCGATGTGAGTCCAGTGAAAAGGAGGCTAACTGTAAGCTAATTATTCCAAATTGCTAGTTCCAACAAGGGGACCGGTTTATGCGTGGTACAGAGCGAGGGGGCAGCCATCAGCTTTTTGGGCATACACACGCTTATTATTTAATCGTTTTTGATTATTGTTTAAACGTTACTGACTTCCTCCATTGTTGGGGAGTTCAAGCATAGATAAATTCTTTAACGAACGTCTTTTTCTACCGGCTCTCGCGAGAGTGATGGAAGAATAAAGTGGATTTATTAGAGATTTCACGGCTTACTTTGGCTTCGGTTGGTCGCCTCGCTTGTCGTTTTTTTTTCTTCGGAAGGAGCTGCTCACGGCCTGCTGCCAGTCGTCGTAGGCATAGTTTGCGATTAGCTTGCGTGCTTTTCCTCGCTAGAAATGGGCGACCGGCGAAGGAAAACGAGTAATAATTGTGAACTTTCTTTCACCAAATCTAATCGAATCTTTTCAAGCGAAAGGGTGAACAGACAACAACGGCGTCCGACGTTCGGAACGTGTGGGAGATTCTCGGAAAGTTGCATTCATCATTCGGAATGCGGAGAAATATGCCTTTTGAGTAGAAACTCGCTTTGTGAGGCTGCTGAAGAAATTGTATTTTGGAAAGACATATTTGTCAATACGGCGTGAATAGTTGTCAACGAGTTTGAAAAATGAACGCTTCTTCAATTTGTCCGGATTATCGTGAATAACAAACAGCGCTATTATGGATCGCGTGAAAATAAGCTCATCTAACGTGAAGGATGGTTCCTCTAAAGAACCAACGCGGATTATGACGGTTTTGCGGGATGAAAACGCGATAAATTGAACTAAGCAACGCTATGATGATGATGATGGTTGCCTTTATTCGGCATTTGGGTGGTTCGAAATAACCACAGCGAATTGATTAGTGTGGCGAACGCGATCGGAGCCAGAACTAGAACCATCGATCGATGCTCGGCCAGTAATTATCCGGTTAGCCATGGTCATCGTCCGCGAGATACGGTTTTCAGTTGGCGCCGCTGCCGCGGTTTCTGGACGGTGTGGTTGGGAATTTTGGAAATCGATCATTTGTCCGTCCGGAGAGCATTCCAACGAACTCTGGTTGATAGATTCGGCTGACAGTGCTGAGATGGTGTCAGCTTTTTCTGCGCAATCACTTGTTTAAAGTAGCTGAAGTTGCCAATTGAAGACGTAATTATTATCAGTCGAAGTTCTAGTCTTATTTACTCATTCCAATTCATGTAGTTCTGTTCGACAGAAGACTCATTTTAAATTTCATTCCTAGTCGCGACTGAAGTTTCAGTAACGAGGTTATTCCTAGATCAGATCTTAGTCAAGTCCCAATACAAGTTCAATTCCCAGTTCCAGTCCCAATCCCAGTCGCAGTCCCGGATCTAAACCAAGTCCGAGTCCCATTCACAAATCCCAATAACAGTCTTAGTCCTAGTCTCAGGGCCAATCTTAATCCTATTTCCACCCTCAGTTTCTATCTTAGTCTTTTTGCTTCAGTGCGTTTCAGTGGACATTAGATCCGGTTGCATCTGTTGAAAGAAAATCAAATCATCGAGTGGAGCATCTTTGATGTCTTCTACAACATTTTACTGCGAAAGCTAGATCAAACTACAATGCGTATGTGAGAGGCAGACAGAGCATTAGTGATTAATCATAGATTTAATCATGATTAATGAATAATGGGTTATTTATTCATTATTCATGAAGCATAATCACCCAAAAATTAAATTTAATCATTAATCACTAATCATTAATCAGAGACATTTACATTTAATCATTAATCATTAATCATATTCATAATTTTGTAGCGTTTAATCATTAATCGTTAATCTCAATCACAATATTTATCGTGTTATTCATTAATCATTAATCATAATCATACCTTTGAAAGTGCCTTTAAAAAATGGCTGAATCTAAAATCTGGAAATGTTTTCGTTGTACGTAATATTTCTTATTTTTACAGTGGGTGTGATTTCTGATTATTGATCACTATGCAAATACTTAGATTTGATTAATCATAAGTATTAATCGTTAATCATAAGTATATTTAATCATTAATCATTAATATACATATTGTGTCGATATTTACTCATAATCGTTAATCGTTATTCATTCTCGAAACTTTTTATTCATTAATCATTGTCAAAAAGGTATTCAATCGTTAATCTTAATCTTAATCATTAATCATTGTCGACAACTGATTAATCATCAATCATATTCTTTAATCATAGGGTTAAATGATTTAATCATAACAAATTTAATCATTCATTGGAAGCTTTATTCATTAACGCTCTGGAGGCAGAACATCGATGCAAGGAATTCCCGGAGTACAAACGGTCATAGAATCCATCAAAAATGGATCTCCATCGAAATCCATCGAACTGTAATCCTGGAGCATAGTTCATAAAACTACAGAGTTGACCGTTCATCATTTGAGCTGAATAATACAAGCGCCACAACCAAGATATGAGGTTTTATCTGGGAACCCAGCTCGGATAACTTCAAATTCAAGGTTCCAACGTGCAATCAATCTGTTATTTGTAATCCGTAATATTATTCCACGAATTCTAACTTTCCCACAAGTCTTAATAATTCCACTGTCCCACGAGTTCTAATCGTCTCGCGAGTTCTAGCTGTCCCACGAACTCTAACTGTCGCATGATTTTTAACGCTCTCACGAGTTCTAGTTGCCTCACGAGTTTTACCTGTCCCACGAGCTCTAACTTCCACATGAGTTCTAATTGTCCCACGAGCTCTAACCCTAGCAGCACACATATGTTTCACATAAATTACTAATATGTGAAATAATGTTTGTCTGATTTGTTCTGATCGGGAAGTGAGTTCTAACTGACCCACGAGCTTTATTTCTGCCACGAGTTCTTCCTGTCCCACTAGTTCTAACTGTCCCACGAGTTATAGTTGTCTCTCAAGTTCTAATTGAATCATTTGATTTTTTGGACGAGGATTCAGATTATATAAAAGTCTCCTTTTTTTGGCCAAAAATATCACATATGCAGTCAATTCTTCATTGAATTCTAATTGTCCCACGAATGCCAATTGTTCTAAGAATTCTAATTGCCCAATAAATCGGGTTCTAATTATCTCACAAGGTCTAATTATCAGCCAGTTATAATCGTCCCACAAGATCTGAATGTCCCACGAATGATAGCTGTGCCACGAGCTCTAATTGTAAGAAATCTCTTAATTTTAATATTTCATAATTGATCACAAACCACAAAATCAGAAACCATGGGATCTAAAAAATTTAAGATCTTAGAATTTAAAAATGAAATTATCAAAAGTATCAATCATTCAGAAATTTAAAAAAAGAGAACTTGAAAATTTTAAAATCTTAATACTTGAGAATTCAAATCTGAAGTCTGAAATCTCAAAACATTTAAATCGGAAAAATATAAATTTAGCCTAGAAAGCAAAAGATTTTTAAATAAAAAAATCCAAACATATAATAACCATTTTTTTCAAATTTAAAAAATCTAAAGATCTAAAATGGCGTAATCCAAAAATTTCAAAACCGATGGATCTTAGATCTTGAAACTTGAATATCGTAGAATAAAGATCAAATGTTAGTGAAGTAAATTATCATAAAATTCAGAAATCAAAAAAATATCAAATTTCAAAATCTAAAAAATTAGGATCCTAGGATTTTAAATTGAAAAAATATGAAAAATTTTAAAATTCAGAAATTTCAAACTCTAAAATAAAAAAATTGAAATTAAAAATTTTTGAAGCCTATAAATTTTGGAATGAAAAAAATCTGAATATTCAGTAGAGAAATTTCATAACAAAAAAGCTAAAGAAGTACAAAAATCTAAAAATTCAAAAATTCTAAAAATCTAAAAATCTAAAAATCTAAAAATCTAAAAATCTAAAAATCTAAAAATCTAAAAATCTAAAAATCTAAAAATCTAAAAACTTAAAAATGGTAAAATTGTAAAAACTAACTAAAAATCTTAAGTATAGTAATTTCATAACAAAAAAAAGCTAAAGAAGAACAAAAATCTAAAAATCTAAAAAATTAAAAACCTAAACATTTGAAAAACTAAAGATAGAAAAATCTAAAAATATAAAAATCTAAAAATCTAAAAATTTAAAAATCTGCGAATTTAAAAGTCTAAAAATTTAAAAATCTAAAAATTTGAAAATCTAAAAATCTAATAATCTAAAATCTAAAATATAAAATCTAAAATCTAAAAATCTAAAATACTAAAAATCTAAAAATCTAAAAATCTAAAATTCTAAAAATCTAAAAATCCAAAAATCTAAAAAACCAAAAATCTAAAAATCTATAAATTCAAAAATCTAAAAATCTAAAAATCTAAAAAACTAAAAAACTAAAAATCTAAAAATCTAAAAATTTGAAAATCTAAAAATCTAAAAATCTAAAAATCTGAAAATCTAAAATCTAAAAATCTAAAAATCTAAAAATCTAAAAATCTAAAAATCTAAAAATCTAAAAATCTAAAAATCTAAAAATCTAAAAATCTAAAAATCTAAAAATTTAAAAATCTAAAAATCTAAAAATCTAAAAATCTAAAAATCTAAAAATCTAAAATCTAAAAATCTAAAAATCTAAAAATCTAAAAATCTAAAAATCTAAAAATCTAAAAATCTAAAAATCTAAAAATCTTAAAACCTTCGAAAAATCTAAAAATTTGAAAATCTAAAAATTTGAAAATTATGATCTAAAAATCTAAAGATCGAAAAATCTTAAAATCTAAAAATCTAAAAATTTGAAAATCTTAAGATCTAAAAATCTAGAAATCTAAAAATTTTAAAATCTAATGAGCTAAACATCTACAAATCTTAAAATCTAGAAATCTAAAAATTTTAAAATCCAATAATCTAAAAATCTAAAAATCTAAAAATCCAAAAATCTAAAAATCCAAAAATCTAAAAATCAAAAAATCAAAAGATCTAAAAATATAAAATTCTAAAAATCTAAAAATCTAATAATCTATGATCTAAAATTCTAAAAAATCTTAAAATTTAAAAATCTTAGAGTCTAAAAATTTGAAAATCTAAAAATCTAAAATTTGAAAGAACTAAGAATCTAAAAATTTGAAACCTTTAAAATATAAAAATTTAAAAATCTAGAAATCTGAAAATCTAAAAATCTAAAAATCTAGAAATCTAAAAATTTTAAAATCTAAAAATCTAAAAATCTAAAAATCTAAAAATCTAAAAATCTAAAAATCTAAAAATTTAAAAATTTAAAAATCTAAAAATCTAAAAATCTTAAAATCTAAAAATCCAAAAATCCAAAAATCTAAAAATCTAAAAATCTAAAAATCAAAATATTTAAAAATTTGAAAATCTCAAAATCTAAAAATATAAAAATCTGAATATCTAAAACTCTCAAAATCTCAAAATCTCAAAACCGAAAAATCTAAAAATTTGAAAATCTTATGATCTAAAAATCTAAAGATCTAAAAATCTAAAGATCTAAAAATCTAAAAATTTGAAAACCTTAAAATCTAAAAAACTAGAAATCTAAAAATTTTAAAATCTAATGAGCTAAACATCTACAAATCTTAAAATCTAGAAATCTAAAAATTTTAAAATCCAATAATCTAAAAATCTAAAAATCTAAAAATCCAAAAATCTAAAAATCAAAAAATCAAGAAATCTAAAAATCTAAAAATCTAAAAATCTAAGAATCTAAAAATCTTAAAATCTAAAAATCTAAAAATCTAATAATCTATGATCTAAAATTTTAAAAAAATCTAAAAATTTAAAAATCTAGAATCCAAAAATTTGAAAATCTAAAAATCTAAAAATTAAAAGATTCAAAAATCTAAAAAATTAAAAATCTAAAAATTTAAAAATCAAAAAAATCTAAAAATCCAAAAATTAAAAATCTAAAAATCTAAAAATCTAGAGATCTAAAAATCTAAAAATCTAAAAATCTGAAAATCTAAAAATCTTAAAATGTAAAAATTAAAAAATCTCAATATCTCAAAATCTAAAAATTTAAAAATTTCCAACCTAAAAACCTCAAAAACCTTAAATCTAAAATTCTTAACCAAATAAAACCCAAAAACCTGATAAACAGAAAATCTGAAAACCTTAAATTAAAAAATTCAAAAAATCTTAAAGTCAAGAAATCTAAAAATTTAAAAATCTAAAATTTAAAATATAAAAATATTAAAATCTTCAAATATTAAAATCTTTAAATCTTAAAATCTTAAAATCATAAAATCACATAATTTAACAATCTTAAAATTTAAAATCTAAAAATCTCAAAATCTAAAGATCTATCTAAAAATCTAAAAATCTAAAAATCTAAAAATCTAAAAATCTAAAAATCTAAAAATCTAAAAATCTTAAAATCTAAAAATCTAAAAATCTAAAAATCTAAAAATCTAAAAATCTAAAAATCCAAAAATCTATAAATCTATAAATCTAAAAATCCTAAAATCTAAAAATCTGAAAATTTTAAAAAATCTAATTAAAATATAAAAATCTAAAAGTCTAAAACCCTAAAACATAAAATCTAAAAATCTTAAAATCTAAAAATCTAAAAATCTAAGTATTTAAAAATCTAAAATCAAATAATCTGAAAATCTAAAAATCTAAAAATACTAAAATCTGAAAATTTACAAATTTGAAAATCTAAAAATCTAAAAATCTAAAAATCTAAATATTTAAATCTAAAAATCTAAATATTTAAAAATTTTAAAATCTACAAATCTACAAATCTGAAAATCTAAAAATCTAAAAATCTAAAAATCTAAAAATCTAAAAATCCAAAGATCTAAAAATCTAAAAATCTAAAAATCCAAAAATCTGAAAATTTAAAAATATAAGAATCTGAAAATCTGAAAATCTAAAAATCTAAAAATCTAAAAATCTAAAAATTTGAAAATCTTATGATCTAAAAATCTAAAGATCTAAAAATCTAAAGATCTAAAAATCTAAAAATTTGAAAATCTTAAAATCTTCAAATCTAGAAATCTAAAAATTTTAAAATCTAATGAGCTAAACATCTACAAATCTTAAAATCTAGAAATCTAAAATTTTAAAATCCAATAATCTAAAATCTAAAAATCCAAAAATCTAAAAATCAAAAAATCAAAAAATCTAAAAATATAAAATTATAAAAATCTAAAAATCTTAAAATCTAAAAATCTAAAAATCTAATAATCTATGATCTAAAATTAAAAAAAAATCTTAGAGTCTAAAAATTTGAAAATCTAAAAATCTAAAAATTTAAAAATCTAAAAATCTAAAAATTTAAAACCTAAAAATTTAAAAATCTAAGAATGTAAAAATCTAAAAATCTAAATATTTAAAAATCTAGAAATCTAAAAATCTAGAAATCTAAAAATCTAGAAATCTAAAAATCTAAAAATCTAAAAATCTCAAAATCTAAAAATCTAAAAATCTAAAAACCAAAAAATCAAAAAATCTAAAAATCTAAAAATCCAAATATCAAAAAATCTAAAAATCTAAAAATCTTTAAATCTAAAAATCGAAAAAATCTAAAAATCTAAAAATGTAAAAATCCAAAAATCTAAAAAATCCAAAAATTTAAAAATTTAAAAATTTAAAGATTTAAAGATCTAAATTTTTAAAAATCTTAAAATCTAAAGATCTTAAAATCTAAAAATTTTAAAATCTCAAAATCTCAAAATCTAAAAATTTAAAAATTTAAAATCTAAAAATCTGAAAATCCTTAAATCTAAAATTCTTAAAATATTAAAATCTAAAAATCTAAGAATCAGAAAATCTGAAAACCTTAAATTAAAAAATTCAAAAAATCTTAAAGTCAAGAAATCAAAAAATGTAAAAATCTAAAAATTTAAAAATATAAAAATATTAAAATCTTAAAATATTAAAATCTTAAAATCTTAAAATCTTAAAATCTTAAAATCATAAAATCTTAAAATTTGAAAATCTAAAAATCTAACAATCTAAAAATCTAAAAATCTAAAAATCTAAAAATCTGAAAATCTAAAAATCTAAAAATCTAAAAATCTAAAAATCTATAAATCTATAAATCTAAAAATCCTAAAATCTAAAAATCTGAAAATCTTAAAAAATCTAATTAAAATATAAAAATCTAAAAGTCTAAAACCCTAAAACATAAAATCTAAAAATCTAAAAATCTAAGTATTTAAAAATCAAATAATCTGAAAATCTAAAATCTAAAAATCTAAAAATCTAAAATCTAAAAATCTAAAAATCTAAAAATCTGAAAATTTAAACATTCAAAAATCTAAAATCTAAAAATCTATAAATCTAAAAATTTAAAAATTTAAGATCTGAAAATCTAAAAATCTAAAAATCTAAAAATCTGAAAATTCAAAAAACTAAGAATCTAAAAATGTAAAAATCTAAAAATCCAAAATCTAAAAATCTAAAAATCTAAAAATCTAAAAATCTAAAAATCTAAAATCTAAAAATCTAAAAATCTAAAAATCTAAAATCTAAAAATCTTAAAATCTTAAAATCTAAAATCTAAAAATCTAAAAATCTAAAAATCTAAAAATCTAAAAGTCTGAAGATCTAAAAATCTAAAAAATCTAAAATCTAAAAATCTAAAAATCTAAAATCTAAAAACTAAAATCTAAAAATCTTAAAATCTAAAATCTAAAAATCTAAAATCTAAAAATCTAAAAAAAATCTAAAATTCTAAAATTTAAAAATCTAAAAATCTAAAAATCTGAAAATCCAAAAAAAAAATTAAAAATTTGAAAATCTAAAGAACTTTAAAATTCAAAAATCTAAAAATCTAAAATCCTAAAATCTAAATATCTAAAATCTTAAAATCTAAAAATCAAAAATCTAAAAATCTAACATTCTAAAAATACAAAATATAGAAATCTAAAAATCATAAAATCTAAAAATCTAAAAATTTAAAGGTCTAAAAATTCAAAAATCTGAAAATCTTTAAATCTAAAAATCTTAAAATGTAAAAATTTCAAAATCTCAAAATCTCAAAATCTAAAAATTTAAAATTTAAAATCTAAAAATCTGAAAATCCTTAAATCTAAAATTCTTAAAATATTGAGATCTAAAATCTAAGAATTAGAAAATTTGAAAACCTTAAAATCAAATAATCAAATAATCTAAAAGTCAAGAAATCTAAAATTTAAAATCTAAAAATTTAAAAATATGAAAATCTTAAAATCTTAAAATTTAAAATCTTAAAATCTTAAAATCTTAAAATCTTAAAATCTTAAAATCTTAAAATCTTAAAATCATAAAATCTAAAAATTTAACAATCTTAAACTTTACAAATGTAATTTTTTGCAATTCCTGATCAAAATATCTGGTTTACAGTTTGTCTTTGAGTGATAGAACGGCCTACTTTTCCATACCAACGAAATGGGTGCTTTAATGAACATTATGCAACTCAAATGGGTTGCATAATATTCATTAAAGCACTCATTTGGATGCTATAATGAAAAACCAACATCAGAACAGTAGTTACATGAATACATTTTGCTGAATTAGCTTCGGTAAGTGCTCAAATAGTGTATTCTATGCGCCCCGTAATAAATTAAATAGTTTGGTGGACATGACATCAAAAATTTCCAAAGTCAAGTACATCTATCGCTTCACGGCTTATCGAACTATGCAATGTGGCACGGTAACATGGAATCTGATTGTTCTCCGCAGCAACATAATTTATTGGCAATAATGATCATGTGAAGTAAATTAGACTGTACAATTTTGGTACAGATTTATCAAATTCAAGTCCATTTTTAGTCATTGTAAAAATAGCGTAGGTAACTCGTTGCAAAACTCGATTTTTCAGCACTAGTAGTATTTATCCAACTCGGCAAGCCTCGTTGGATAAACGTACAACTCGTGCAGAAAAAAATCATCTTTTTCGAACTAGTTGCACAAACTACTATTTTCTATAAGAATCTGGAAATTTAAGAATCTTGAAATTTAAGAACCAAAAATCTTAAAATTTAAGAATCTATAAATCTAAATCTAAATCTAAAAAAATAGTAATCTGAAAATCTAAAAATCTTTAATTCTAAAAATCTTAAAATCTAAAATCTAAATATCCTCAGATCTTAAAATCTAAAATTCTAAAAATATTAATATCTTCAAATCCAAAAATCTTAAAGTCTAAAATTTAAAATAAAAAAAAACTAAAAATCAAAATCTAAAAATCCTAGAATTTGAAATTTAAAAATATAAATATCTAAAAATCTAAAAATCTAAGAATTGAAAAATCTAAAATTTTAAAAATCTGAAAATCTAAAAATGTGAAAATCTACAAATTTATAATTCAAAATTATGTTAGGATCTACTAAAAATTCTTTAAATAAATAGGTAACGACGGCTTTGGCAGGTTTTGTTCTATTATTGTCAGGGGGGTTTTTGGTGACTAATTATGCTTAAATTTGGCCCAAACTTTCTTAGCATATCAAAGAATATTGTGGCCAAATTTAATAAAATTCGGTCGACAAAACCCCCTGCAAATAATAGAACAAAACCTGCCAAAGCTGTCTGTTCCCTACGATATTTTATTTTTAGATTCTAGTAGAAATTGTAATATCAAAAAATTAAAAATTCTCAATATCTAGAAATTTAAAATATGGGGAAGGGTCGTTTGACCGGAACCCATTCAGCCGAAATACATTTGGCCGAACAGACCATTAGGCCGAAAGTCATTTGGCCGAAAGGGTCGTTTGGCCAAAAGTCAATTGGCCAGGATCATTTGGTCGAAAAGGTTGTTTGACCGAAAGGGTCATTTGGTCAAAAGGGTCGTTTGATCGAAATGGTCATTCGGCCGAAAGGGTCATTTGGCTGAAAGGGTAATTTGGACGAAAGGGTCATTTGGCCGAAAGGGTCGTTTGGCCGGAAGGGCCATTTGGCCGAAAGAATCGTTTGACCGAAATGGTCAATGCGAAGCGGGTAGTGAGACGTCTCACAATTCTCTTACCACTACTGACTTTTTAAAGTGAGAAGTGAGAAATGAGTAGTCAGAAGTGAGACGTCTCGCCTCTCAATCTTACTTTCTCACTATTCAAATGACCTATTCGGCCAAACGACCCTTTCGGCCAAATGAACCTTTCGGTTCAATGACCCTTTCGGCCAAATGACACTTTCGCCCAAATTTCCCCTTCGGCATAATGACATGTTCGGCCAAATGATTC
Organism: Armigeres subalbatus; assembly: GCF_024139115.2. Taxonomy (NCBI): domain Eukaryota; kingdom Metazoa; phylum Arthropoda; class Insecta; order Diptera; family Culicidae; genus Armigeres; species Armigeres subalbatus. The sequence goes on along the minus strand of NC_085139.1, from coordinate 12,295,979 downwards.
TTTCGGCCAAATGACCCTTTCGGTCTAATCATCCTTTCGGTCAAATGCCCCTTTCGGCCAAACGACCATTTCATCCAAATGACCCTTTCGGCCGAATGACCGTTTCGGGCAAATAACCCTTCCGGCCAAATGGGTTTCGGCCAAACGACCCTTCCCCCTAGCTTCCCCCATTTTCGTCAATGGCTAACCGGCTTCCTTTAGGGATCAGGACTATCCGTATTTCGAGCGCCCATGTTAAATATTACTCTGGAGCGGAATTTCCGAAGAGTGTCCCGTGGAAATTCCGAAGAATCACGAAGGATTCCAAAGTTTTCTCGTGGATTCAAATGGAACTGAAAACTTTGATCGCGTGAACATTTTTAAGAACTTGCTATTAAAAATCGGAAGCACTTTTCAAACAGAATACGAGAAAGGCAAAAACATTAAGACATTAGAGGTTTTTGTATTACCGTTTTGCCGAAGTGGGACACTCATAAAACGTGTCATTTGTTTCAGATGTTTCCAAACTCATATTAAAAAAAATCGGAAAGATATGGGCGAACCCAGCTCTATCGTAAAATCGATCTGAAATGCATTTAAATATTGAATATTGAATTCAATTTATTTATATATGGTAGGACTAAACCTAGTAGGGACACGGCAGGTATTTCCGTCCATCGTCGTAGGGGCTAAAACCAACGAAAGCAACGTACATTTGCTAAAACTCCACTATAGCAGAACGTTTCTCCTGAGCTTACGATTTGGTACGTATGAGTTTTACAAAAAAGCGTCTCTTTTATTGGGTTTCGAGACTATGACGAACAGACGAAAATACCTGCCGTGTCCCTACTTAATGCTTTTGTTATGCATCAATTTTTGGTAATTTTACTGACATAGAATTTTCATTATTTCCAGACATTGACGAGTGCGCGGAAGGACCCTGTCATAATGGTGGCACCTGCATCGACATGGTCGGGAAGTTTCGCTGCGAATGCCCGCCCCAATGGACGGGAGAGACGTGCAGTTTCGGTAAGTAATATGCCGCTCCTCGCGATTATCCCTTCGCATAAACGCTCCTAACCTTATCTTCCGTTTCACGCGCAGACGTAGACGAGTGCGAAACGAACGTCGCCTCGGGCCTGGGCCCGTGCATCAACGCCGAATCCTGCCGGAACTTGCCCGGATCGTTCCAGTGCAGCTGCCTGGAGGGATGGGGTGGCCCAACGTGCGCCCAGAATCTGGACGACTGCGTGGGCCGGTGCAAGAACGGCGCTACCTGTATCGATCTGGTCAACGACTACCACTGTGCGTGCGCCGTCGGCTACACCGGTGAGTATTCCTCGAGCCCGCTGTTTACATCAATTCCTACCGATCCATCATCAAACGGATCAATTGAAACATCGTCGTCGGTCATTTGATCGGTCGCTCATTGATACGCACGACCACGGTCGACCGACTGACCGATCGATTGACCGACGACGGCGGCGACCTCACGCGCAGCGCAACCGCCGCCGGTCGAAGTAGGCCACGACAAAATTTACTAACCCTCTTTCTTCGCTTGCATTCGTCTCCCTGGGCAACAACAACAGGTCGTGACTGCAGCACCGATATCAACGAGTGCGCCAACTTCCCCTGCCGCAATGGGGGCGAGTGCGTCGATCTGATCGGCAACTTCAAGTGCATCTGCCCGCTCGGCTACTCCGGGACGCTGTGTGAGGTAAGTTTTCGCTTTATTCAAATATTGTCCCGCGTAAATATGTGCGCCGTTTTGGGGGCTTTCTTTCCCGCTGGGGTCGCGCTCCGGGGCTGATGTATTATTAACAGTTATTAATAGTTTCGTCATTTTCCCGTTTTCTTTTTTCCACTTCGGGGTCTCTCTCTCTCTAATCTCTTTCCAAGTATGACAGCTGTGTCTGATTAGTGGCATCGCGTGGAGGGGGCGGATCAGGGGACAAGCAACCGGTGACTATTAATCTAAATAAATTCGGTTGGATGTTTTCGATTCTGTTTTCTGTTTGCGGGCTTAAGACGCTTAAAATGCTTCGGAGAATTGGGCTTCTTGGGCAGTCACGGCGCAGCGGCAGCCGTTTTTAATCGGTGTACAATGAGCTGAGAAGTTGGAATTGTGATCCGGGGAATGTTGGGCATCGGGCGTGTTGACATCTAAATCAGCTCGCGAGTCATTGAATCGAATCGTTCCGTTTGTTATTTCGGTGGGTTCGCTTCTAACCACGCGCGTTTAAATCTTTCCTCTGTGGATGGAGTTGGACAACGAAGAAGACTGGACAATCTCTCATTTGTTTGTATTGAAGAATGTCAAAACGGTCAAAACTAAGCAAAGCGAAAAGATTTTTACTGACAAATGTTTACAATAAAGGCTTTCTGAAACAAGAAATAGAGCGCTTTTTACTCGCAAATCCATTTTAATTATTATTTGAAACGTTTTTCGAAGCAATCCATGTTTTCTGAGTAAGCTCCGTCACGCAATTTCCTCTCTGGATTTTCCCTGCACAGACTTTTCCATGACAACGTCGAAAAGGTCGAAGCAATGCCATCATACGTAACCCATAAATTTTCACTAATTAATGAGACCGTGTGAATGCGCGCGAAGAGAAAGGCCGCCCTGAACCAAGTTGTCTCCCTTGAAAAAAACAGTGCAGTATCCGGCAGAAGCAAGATTGAATCTTTCTTAAATTTTCAAGCCAATTCGTTGATTTTGGGGTTTCCTTAAGCTCTGTGTCAGAACCAAACCCACCGTGAGATAATGATGGGAAGGGTGAAAGGAAAACAAAACAAAAAAACGGATGCATCAAAGCAACCCCGCTTGTTCGCGATTCTTTGTCCGAGATTTGCACCGATTGCTGTGCGGCGAAGATTCCGCGCGGGTGCAAACAAAAACTGGACACACGGAGAGAAAAACAGATCTCATGAATATAAATTCGCGGCTTAAAACCGCAGGGATTTGCGAGCGCGGTGCGCGGAGAACGCGGTTATGAGCCTGCTGGTTATTAATTCGCATTTGGAAGGGAAAATAAACAGGAAAACCTGTTTGGTTTTGCACTCATTTCACCTGTGACCACCGCCGCGGCCGTTCGTACGTCAGCTTCAGCGGTGCCGTCAACAAAACGAGGGAGGAAAGGCGTCGGGAAGACGGCGGCAAACCGAAACTGACGCTGTTGGACAGCAGTGGCAGTAGTAAAAGGCACTTAACATGAGGGCGCTGCTGGCTGCCGTTTTGTGCAGGGCTGCAGTGCTGCGAGAGTTCAAACCGTTTGAAATGTTGACTGGAGTGACGTTTCAAGATTTAATATATTGTTCGCATTTTTATCATCTTTGTGCTCGGGTTGTTGTCGAGTTGCAGTTGCAGCGGTACTTGTTTCGCACTCTTCAGTGCGGCGCAATGCAATCGCTAAAACCTGCTGCGTTGCGGCCGCCGAGAACTGTTCGCCAGTCCCACTGGGACCGATTGCTCAAAAAGATTAATCAAATCTGCAATTCGATAAAATGTTCCTCAACAAGTGTGCTTTATAGAGGGAGGTCCACTGTTTTGAACTTCTGAACTAGTGGGTGACAAACGGTTCAGAATTTATTCGCGCGAACATTCGATTGTGATGACCTACATTCCATAAGGCCAAAAACACGAATATAAAACCCAATCAAACGGCACGCTAATAATGATGATGACTGGAGCCAAATTATGCTGGGTGATAAATCACCCCGAACCCGATGCGCGAAGGAGACATTTTCTCCCAAATGGGTTGACAACGATCGACGGACGACATGACACCCACGCGCGCGCCCCCTTGTTGCGAAGGCGCAGATCATCTTCCCGACCGACCATCGTCGTTAGGTTAATGATCTGTAGAAACGTGTCCAACGGTGACGACCTACAAAAGACGGTGCCTCTGTGACCGGAACAATACGCCCTCTCCTCCTCGCGCGACCGGAGTGGGCCGTAGAAAAAGGCGCTCTCCATTGTCAGCGATGAGTGATGTCCCTTTCTGATGGACCCCGCCACGGTAGAGTTTGTTCTTTTTTGCATGATAATAGGCAGCCGTAATTGCGTGATTTTTTATCCGGGATGCAGTCAACAAAAGCGCGACAAGTTCTCGAAATAGGTGACAAATAGGTCTCACTTTGTTGCCGATGTTTCGGTCCTTCGACTGACGACAATTGATTGGTTGCGTATTATGAGTAATGACGGCTGTTGTCGGCGGCGTTTAGAAAGAGAAAAATCTCGACTGGTTCGGTTAGATTGGAAGCGATGAGGGGGAGAAAAAACATGTCGTTCATCTCCATCATGTTGGTAACTGTCATTTGAGGAATTTCAATATTTCTGTCATCAAAGCCAGAAGAAATAATAAACTCTCTACATTCAATGTCAGTCAATTGATCATTATCAATCCAATCCAAATCCCAGTCCAATCCAAATCCAATCCAAATCCAATCCAAATCCAATCCAAATCCAATCCAAATCCAATCCAAATCCAAATCCAATCCAAATCCAATCCAAACCAATTCAAACCAATCCAAACCAATCCAATCCAATCCAATCCAATCCAATTCCAACCAAATCCAATCCAACCAATCCAAACCAATCCAAACCAATCTAACCAATCCAAATTCAATTCAAATTCAATCCAAACCAATCTAAACCAATCCAAACCAATCCAAACCAATCCAAACCAATCCAAACCAATCCATATCCAATCCAAACCAATCCAAATCAAATCCAAACAACCAAATCAAACCAAACCAATCCAAACCAATCCAAACCAATCCAAACCAATCCAAACCAATCCAAATCCAAATCCAAACCAATCCAAACCAATCCAAGTCCAATCCAAACCAATCCAAACCAATCCAAAACAACCAAACCAACCAAACCAATCCAAACCAAACCAAACCAATCCAAACCAATCCAACCAACCAACCAATCCAAACCAACCAAACCAACCCAAATCCAATCCAACCAATCCAACCAATCCAAACCAATCCAAATCCAATCCAAACCAATCCAAACCAATCCAAATCCAATCCAAACCAATCCAAACCAAATCCAAACCAATCCAAACCAAATCCAAACCAACCAAACCAAACAACCAATCCAAATCCAAACCAATCCAAACCAATCCCAAACCAATCCAAACCAATCCAAACCAATCCAAACCAATCCAAACCAATCCAAACCAATCCAAACCAATCCAAACCAATCCAAACCAATCCAAACCAATCCAAACCAACCAAACCAATCCAAACCAACCAAACCAATCCAACCAATCCCAAACCAATCCAAACCAATCCAAACCAACCAAACCAATCCAAACCAACCAAACCAATCCAAACCAATCCAACCAATCCAAACCAACCAAACCAATCCAAACCAATCCAAACCAATCCAAACCAACCAAATCCAATCCAAACCAATCCAAACCAATCCAAACCAATCCAAACCAATCCAAACCAATCCAAACCAATCCAACCAATCCAAACCAATCCAAACCAATCCAAACCAATCCAAACCAATCCAAACCAATCCAAACCAATCCAACCAATCCAAACCAACCAAACCAATCCAAACCAATCCAAACCAACCAAACCAATCCAAACCAATCCAAACCAATCCAACCAACCAAACCAATCCAAACCAACCAAACCAATCCAAACCAATCCAAACCAATCCAACCAATTCCAACCAAACCAATCCAATCCAAACCAAACCAACCAAACCAACCAACCAATCCAAACCAACCAACCATTCCAAATCCAATCCAATTCAAATCCAATCCAATCCAATTCAAATCCAATCCAAATCCAATCCAATTCAAATCAATCCAACCAAATCCAACCGGATTGATTGACATGATTGATTGATGATTGATCTGACCAATCTGACATGGATTGACTGACTGATCCTGACTGACCAGATCTGACCAATCAAATCCAACTGACCTGATTGACCTGACCTGACTGATTGAATTTGATCGACTGACTGATCCAAACCAACCAATCCAAACCAATCCAAACCAATCCAAATCCAAACCAATCCAAACCAACCAAACCAATCCAAACCAACCAAACCAATCCAAACCAATCCAAACCAATCCAAACCAATCCAAACCAATCCAAACCAATCCAAACCAAACCAAACCAACCAAAACCAATCCAAACCAATTAACCAACCAAACCAAACCAAACCAAACCAATCCAAACCAATCCAAACCAATCCAAACCAATCCAAACCAATTCAAACCAATCCAAACCAATCCAAACCAATCCAAACCAATCCAAATCCAATCCAAACCAATCCAAACCAATCCAAACCAAATCCAAACCAATCCAAACCAATCCAAACCAATCCAAACCAATCCAAACCAACCAAACCAATCCAAACCAATCCAAACCAATCCAAACCAATCCAAACCAACCAAACCAATCCAAACCAATCCAAACCAATCCAAACCAATCCAAACCAACCAAACCAATCCAAACCAATCCAAACCAATCCAAACCAACCAAACCAATCCAAACCAATCCAAACCAATCCAAACCAATCCAAACCAATCCAAACCAACCCAAACCAACCAAACCAATCCAAACCAACCAAACCAACCAAACCAATCCAAACCAATCCAAACCAATCCAAACCAATCCAAACCAATCCAAACCAACCAAACCAACCAAACCAATCCAAACCAATCCAAACCAATCCAAACCAATCCAAACCAATCCAAACCAATCCAAACCAATCCAAACCAATCCAAACCAATCCAAACCAATCCAAACCAATCCAAACCAATCCAAACCAATCCAAACCAATCCAAACCAATCCAAACCAACCAAACCAACCAAACCAATCCAAACCAATCCAAACCAATCCAAACCAATCCAAACCAACCAAACCAATCCAAACCAATCCAAACCAATCCAAACCAATCCAAACCAACCAAACCAAACCAAACCAACCAAACCAACCAAACCAATCCAAACCAATCCAAACCAATCCAAACCAACCAAACCAATCCAAACCAATCCAAACCAATCCAAACCAACCAAACCAATCCAAACCAACCAAACCAACCAAACCAATCCAAACCAATCCAAACCAATCCAAACCAATCCAAACCAATCCAAACCAACCAAACCAACCAAACCAACCCAAACCAATCCAAACCAACCAAACCAATCCAAACCAATCCAAACCAATCCAAACCAATCCAAACCAATCCAAACCAATCCAAACCAATCCAAACCAACCAAACCAACCAAACCAATCCAAACCAATCCAAACCAATCCAAACCAATCCAAACCAATCCAAACCAATCCAAACCAACCAAACCAACCAAACCAATCCAAACCAATCCAAACCAACCAAACCAATCCAAACCAACCAAACCAACCAAACCAATCCAAACCAATCCAAACCAACCAAACCAATCCAAACCAATCCAAACCAATCCAAACCAATCCAAACCAATCCAAACCAATCCAAACCAATCCAAACCAATCCAAACCAATCCAAACCAATCCAAACCAATCCAAACCAATCCAAACCAATCCAAACCAATCCAAACCAATCCAAACCAATCCAAACCAATCCAAACCAATCCAAACCAATCCAAACCAATCCAAACCAACCAAACCAATCCAAACCAACCAAACCAATCCAAACCAAACCAAACCAATCCAAACCAATCCAAACCAATCCAAACCAATCCAAACCAATCCAAACCAATCCAAACCAACCAAACCAATCCAAACCAATCCAAACCAATCCAAACCAATCCAAACCAATCCAATCCAAACCAATCCAAACCAACCAAACCAATCCAAACCAATCCAAACCAATCCAAACCAATCCAAACCAATCCAAACCAATCCAAACCAATCCAAACCAATCCAAACCAATCCAAACCAATCCAAACCAACCAAACCAATCCAAACCAATCCAAACCAACCAAACCAATCCAAACCAATCCAAACCAACCAAATCCAATCCAAACCAATCCAAACCAATCCAAACCAATCCAAACCAACCAAACCAATCCAAACCAATCCAAACCAATCCAAACCAACCAATCCGAACCAATCCAAACCAATCCAAACCAAACCAATCCAAACCAGTCCAAACGCAATCCAAACCAATCCAAACCAATCCAAACCAACCAAACCAATCCAAACCAATCCAAACCAATCCAAACCAATCCAAACCAAACCAAACCAATCCAAACCAATCCAAACCAATCCAAACCAATCCAAACCAACCAAACCAATCCAAACCAATCCAAACCAATCCAAACCAATCCAAACCAATCCAAACCAATCCAAACCAATCCAAACCAATCCATCCAACCAAACCAATCCAAACCAATCCAAACCAATCCAAACCAACCAAACCAACCAAACCAATCCAAATCCAACCAAACCAATCCAAACCAATCCAAACCAATCCAAACCAATCCAAACCAATCCAAACCAATCCAAACCAATCCAAACCAATCCAAACCAATCCAAACCAATCCAAACCAATCCAACCAATCCAAACCAACCAAACCAACCAAACCAATCCAAACCAATCCAAACCAACCAAACCAATCCAAACCAATCCAAACCAACCAAACCAATCCAAACCAATCCAAACCAATCCAAACCAACCAAACCAATCCAAACCAATCCAAACCAATCCAAACCAATCCAAACCAACCAAACCAATCCAAACCAATCCAAACCAACCAAACCAATCCAAACCAATCCAAACCAATCCAAACCAATCCAAACCAATCCAAACCAATCCAAACCAATCCAAACCAATCCAAACCAATCCAAACCAATCCAAACCAATCCAAACCAATCCAAACCAATCCAAACCAATCCAAACCAATCCAAACCAATCCAAACCAATCCAAACCAATCCAAACCAACCAAACCAATCCAAACCAATCCAAACCAACCAAACCAATCCAAACCAATCCAAACCAATCCAAACCAATCCAAACCAATCCAAACCAATCCAAACCAATCCAAACCAATCCAAACCAATCCAAACCAATCCAAACCAATCCAAACCAATCCAAACCAATCCAAACCAATCCAAACCAATCCAAACCAATCCAACCAATCCAAACCAATCCAAACCAATCCAAACCAACCAATCCAAACCAATTCAAACGCAATCCAACCAATCCAAACCAATCCAAACCAATCCAAACCAATCCAAACCAATCCAAACCAATCCAAACCAATCCAATCCAAACCAATCCAAACCAATCCAAACCAATCCATATCCAATCCAAACCAATCCAAACCAATCCAAACCAATCCAAATCCAATCCAAACCAATCCAAACCAATCCAAACCAATCCAAACCAAACCAGTCCAAACCAATCCAAACCAATCCAACCCAATCCAAACCAAACCAATCCAAACCCATCTGATTCCAACCAAATCCAAACCAACCAAACCAATCCAAACCAATCCAAACCAATCCAAACCAATCCAACCAATCCAAACCAATCCAAACCAATCCAAACCAACCAAACCAATCCAAACCAATCCAAACCAATCCAAACCAACCAAACCAATCCAAACCAATCCAAACCAATCCAACCAATCCAAACCAACCAAACCAATCCAAACCAATCCAACCAATCCAAACCAATCAAACCAAATCAAACCAAACCAATCCAAACCAATCCAAACCAATCCAACCAATCCAAACCAATCCAAACCAATCCAACCAATCCAAACCAACCAAACCAATCCAAACCAATCCAAACCAATCCAAACCAATACAAACCCAATCCAAACCAATCCAATCCAATCCAATCCAAATTCAATCCAAATCCAATCCAAATCTAATTCATATCCAATTCAAATCCAATCCAAATCCAATCCAAATCAAATTCAAATTCAATCTAAATTCAATCCAAATCCAATCCAAATTCAATCCAAACTCAGTCCAAATCCAATCAAAATCCAATCCAATTCCAATCCAAATCCAAATCCAATCCAAATCCAATCCAAATCCAATCCAAATCCCATCTGATTCCAATCCAAATACTTACCAAATCCAATCCAAATCCAAATCCAATCCAAATCCAATCCAAATCCAATCCAAATCCAATCCAAATCCAATCCAAATCCAATCCAAATCCAATCCAAATCCAATCCAAATCCAATCCAATCCAAATCCAAATCCAATCCAAATCCAATCCAAATCCAATCCAAATCCAATCCAAATCCAATCCAAATCCAATCCAAATCCAATCCAAATCAAGTGGATTTTGGATTAGTTTTGAAGTAGATTTGGATTTGATTAGCTTTGCATTTGGATTGATTTTGGAATTTGTTTCGAATGGATTTGGATTGGATTTTTCAAATTTGAATTTATTTTGTTCATTTTCGCGTTTAAGCTGCTCTTTTGTTATTTTTAATTGTATTTGTATTGGATTGCAATTGGACTTTTAGTCAACCCTCAAGCTAGCCAATGCGTATGGGTTCTTTGTAAGAAATGTATTTAAGGTGAAACTGTCCAGAATCCAGAAATTTTTCTTCGCATTTTCAGAGGCACCTGTCTCAATAAAGAAGCATTGAATAACTGTCATCTTTTTATTTTAGCTTTGCTATGTCGTAGTAAGCGTGGAATTAAAAGTTGACAGTTGTTCGTTGCTTCAGTATTGAAATCGCGAGGTGCCCTTGAAATCGCGAGGTGGATTAATATTAGAAAAGAAGCTCAAAAAGTTTATTAGAAACATGGTCAAACCTCGCATTGTTAACTCAGTCGAATCGTTCATAGGATTTAAAATTTCGCCTAGCATTTGATTCAGACAAATTAGCCATCGAATCGGAAGCCTTTGTCTGTCCAAATAAAGCGCTGACTCAACCGCAGTCTCTGCGGCAATGCCACGCGTGCACCCCCGAATGACTCTGTTTGAGCATCAATAGACACAATCAATTCCAAATGATTTCACTATGAAGTGTCAAATTTCCTCACATCCCACTCAAGTCGGCAGTCGCGCACGTATTGCTTCATCCACCGTGGACAGGGAGGAAAGCTCTCGATTTATCACGTCCGAGCTCTCCATTGACACCCGAGCCTAAGCCGAACTTTCGGTGACCAAATTTACGACATTACCCGAGAAGCTGCCCGACAACGGGATTATTAGCCTCATCTATGGAGTAGGCAGTAGGCCATGCCGTTTTCTTCTGTTTCCTCCGCCGGCCGCCGATCCCGATCGAGGGCGCCTACTCGGATCTGTCGCCGAACAGTTCGAAATGATTTTTCTATGTAAATTATTTCGCTGCTGTCTCGATAGATGTCGTTCTTCTTGGATTTGATTTTTTGCTATTATCATCATCGCCCGCGAGTCGCGACTGTCGTATTAGGAACGGACTTTCCTTGAGCGATTGACTGACAACCCGCGGGGTCAGGGAATTCCGAGAAGAGCTCGGTGGATTATCATAACAATGTCGGTTCAGGTTCCGAGTCGCTCCTTGCACATGTGCGCGCAAGCACAAATGGGAAGATCGGAAGCCGTCAGAGCGCACAGGTCCATTTTTATCGCGCGCATGTCAACTTTTCGGGTACGGTGGATAAAGCTATTAAATTGAAATTTTTACGTCACATTTTCGATGGATTCTGACTGACGACGACCATCGCTAATAGGATTAGACCCCTTTCGAAGTGGCGGCTGCGGCAGGGACCTCCACCGAACGGACTGGTAGCGCTCGGTTGTAAAGCGTGAGAACACGAGTTATGACACTTTTTCGGTCGGATTGGACAACTTTCTTTGCGCGTGGTGTGTTTGCCTTTCGGCTAAACAAGGTGTCAAAATATGAAGCAGAGCCGTCTGGGAAAGCCGCCGGTCCCGTCGGATTTTGTTTTAATTGAAACGATTCGAAGCGGGCCCCAGCTGTCATGTCGGGGATTGTCAGCGATACAGTTCGGGATCAAAGCAGGCGCGAAAGTGAGAAAATTTTGAGTTGGTTTTGACGTTTCGTTTCGCTTCTTTTCTGGTGTTTACTTTTTCAGGAGGCGAAAGATCACTGCACCTCGTCGCCGTGCATCGAAGGACGGTGCCTGAACACCCCCGGAGGGTACTACTGCCATTGTCCGCCGGGCCGAGCCGGCAAGCACTGCGAATTCCTGCGGATGCCGTGCGATTCCCCACCCTGCTTTAACGGTAAGTCAAGTGGCCTATAAATAAAATACTGCGTGCACCGAGTTGTCGGTTGGTTGGTTCTATATTTGGAGTTTGGTTCGAACTGGGGCACGGACGGTCGAAAAAGGAAACGAACAAGTTTTTCCTTCGGGAGTTGGAGCGAATCCCGGGAGGACGATCCGTACGTGTAAATTGAATTGGATGCATATTTGCAGGTGGGAGACGACGACGACGCCATAAAGGAGGTCAATTAAGGGTCTGTCACTGTCGATCCCATCGATGAAATGAGGGATTGTTCAGATTCAACCGAATATGGGGAGGAGAAGGTGAAATAAATAAAGGCGAATTGTTTGTATTCTGTTTAAGATTTAGAATTTAGATTTAAAATTTATTTTGACGTATTTGAAAGCAAATTCTGTGGATTTGTTTGGTCAAGCAATTTATAATAACTTCAGTTTTTAAAATGATTTGCATAACGGCTCAGTTGTGCACTTCACCATCGTTTCCCCTGTGATGGCTCATAGATCACTTGAACCAGCTGCGGCGATGCGACAGCGAGGGTTGATCCATCTAGCGGTGGCGGTGCGGCATCGGGCGTTTGTGTATACCCACTTTAACTCCGCCGCACACAGCGGGGATCGTAAAATAGTTTTGAAATCCTTTCGCTGCCCATACACACAACCAACATATTTATTACTTTTTCTTCCAACTCGGTGCTCCGCCGCATTCTCAATTATCGAGTCGATTTCGAAAACGAAAACACAATTAGAGTTGCCGCCCCGGGAGATCTATCCGCCGTTGGCCCTCTCGACCGGGAGATCCAATCCAAGAGATCTCCCTCGGTTTGTTGTCATGTTCCAGTCGCGGCTCGGTTGGGCTTGGCATGGCAGGGAACAAATTACAACTCATGTTCTGGTGAGCGATACCGCGGTGCTATCATAGTGGATCATCATCGTTATTCAAGCAGATCGCAGCGAGTTCTTGTTACAGCGTCATCGCCGTGATTAAGAGATGAGCGATCGATCCGTCTCTCCCGGAAGAACAGCGGGTGTAGACAGAGATCCTTGTAGTTGGACCCCTCGTCCCGTGCCACACAAAGTGAAAGTCTTCTTCAGTGTGGCAACGGAGGCCTACTTAGATTGGACCCTCGTTGTAGTCCAATCGATGGAGATCTTGGTGTGATCGACAGCTGCGCGCTGTGACTCCGGATCGCAACACGGTAATGATCGCGCGCGCCTTATTGTTTTCAATAAGTCCACCGCTCGCCCTGCCCGGGCCCGCCACTGGAATTCCAGAAGTCGAGAAGTATCGCGCGGCTTTGATTGTATAATATTAAGTTGTATGTCAAAACTGCCAATTTGCGCAGTCCTCACGCGATCCTCGCGCGGCCCGTTCGTGCCAAGTGGGGTTGAGAGCGCGGAAAATCGAACGCGGATCGATTTCCCATAAGGGCCGCCGTTCCTCGCCGTCGTCGTTGTCACATGTTAGCGCGCGCGATGATGATGAGGTGTGACAGCTCTGCTCCCGTCGTGTACCGACCAGAGGGCGAACCAAATGGAAGCGTGTAAACGAATGCTCCCGGCATTGGCCGACCCACGCTGATTGGGTGGCTCAGAGATCGTCACGTCGTCGTCGGTCGGGTCGGTCTTACGCATGTGGGAAAACGGCCTATCAGCCGAGAAATGGGACCTCTTGATAGAATAAATTGAGTCCATTTCATGACCCATGATCGACGTCGACAGTGTGAAATTGAACGGGAACCCGAGCGCTACAAAGAAGGTTATGACAGCTAATTTACTCGTTCGCATAAGGCGTGTCAAATGTTTGCTTCATTTGCGGGTGCTACAGCTCAGAAGCGAATATGGTGAAATCGAAAAGAGTTGCAGTGGAACCCATAAGCTGCGATGTTTGATACATTATCTCTATACACTGAAGTTGTTTTTTTACGCGGGAGATACGTTCCGCGTAATACCAGAAACGTCTTGGCCATCCAAGAAATTCCTGGAGTAAGGCCTTTTGATCAACACGCGTGACCAAAGGTCTGTCGACCTGTTTCAAATATGGTGCATGCTCCTTGTGCTACATAGAATAGAATGTGTACGAAGAATAACAGTCCCGTTGTATCTTCTATTTGGCGTTATGGTTTCATGGTAGTAAGGAAAAAGAGTTAAAAATGTAACGATAAATCCTTCAAATCAAGATACGATTTTCAAACGGTTCTCAATCGCTAGCGAATTTTTATCACTTGATTATTTAAAAGTAAGATCGCGGGTGAGTTCAATCATCCCCGATTTTTTTCAAAATTTGATTTTTCCCATCCCTGATCCAAGGAAGGAAAAGGCCTTGGTTGTGGCACCTTTGTCGACCTTCTCGCTTCCCCAGGGTGGCTGATAAAAGCGTTCTGTTCTTGTCCTACGACTCGAACAGCGTGGCGGTGCACCAGCAAGTTCTGTGTCAGTTCCTTACTAACTGTTTTCCGCTTGCGAACTCGATCATGTTATCGAGTTGCTCGACAACCACCCGCATTCCGGGTTGTGGCCTAAATATTGTACCCAAATCGCGAAGTATAGTCTAGATTATAGACACTATAGGTTCCATAGACGAGCTGAGGCGAAGACGAGTGTAGCCAAACGAACTCTCAATTAGTGTAGCCAAACGAGCATGACGTCACGATTGCAATCCAAGCAATGGAATGTGTGACGTCAAATTCGCGTGGTACACTTCTCCCTTCTCACATCTCAGATCTTCAACTCATTTTTCTCTTCATTCATCTCACTGCTCACTATTCACTTCTCGATTCTCACTTCTCAACTCTTTGTTTCTCAATTCTTACACCTCACATCCCACACCTCACTTCTCCCTACTAAATTATCTCTTTTTGCTTCTCAATTCTCACATCTCACATGTTGCTTTTTATTTCTCACTCCTTACTTCTCACTTCTCACATCTTGTATTGAATTTCTCACTTCTCAATATCACCTCTCATTTGTCGCTTCTCGTATCGAATTTCTCCTTTCTAACTTCTAAATCTCACTCCTTACTTGTAGCTTCTCATTTCTCGGCTCTCACTTAACACTTCTTGTTTTTCACTTCTCACTATTCACTTATCGCCTCTCACTTCTCACTTCTCGCTTCTCATTTCTCACTTCATACTCCCCACTTCTAACTTCACCCTTCTTGCCTTCACTATTTACATCGTATTGCTTTTCATTTCTCGCTTCTCACTTCTCACATTTCACTTCTCACAACTCACTTCTCTCCATTCACCTCTTGCTTCTTACTTCTCGCTTCTCACATCGTACATCTCACTTCTCGCATTGAATTTCTCACTTCTCAATATCACTTCTCGTTTGTCGCTTCCCACTTATCGGCTCTCGCTTATCACTTCTTGTTTCTCACTTCTCGCTTTTCACATCTTGCATCTCACTTCTCATATCGATTTTTTTCACTTCTCACTTCTTAATCTCACTTCTCATTTATAACTTCTCATTTCTTGGCTCTCACTTATCACTTCTCGTTTCTCTCTTCTAACTTTTCACATCTCACATCTTTATCTCATTTCTCACTTCTCACTATTCGCTCCTTATCTCTCACTTCTTATTTCCCGCTTCTCACTTCTTATTTCTCATTTCTACCTTCTTATTTCTCACTTCTTACACCTCACTCCTCACATCTCACTTCTCATTTCTTCCTGTCTATTTCTCACTTCTAACTTTTCCCATGTTACTTCTCATCCTTCATTTTTTTTCTCCTTTCGCTTCTCATTTCTCGTTTCACACCTCTCGTTTCTCACTTCTCAGTTCTCACTTCTCACAATTCACTTCTGACCCCTCACTTCTCACTTTACACTACTTACTTCTCACTTCTCATTTTCCACTTCGTACTTCTCACTTCTCACATATTTAATCTCATTTATCGTATCTAATTTCTCATTTGTTACTTCCCACTTCTCATTCTCATTTATCACTTTTCGCTTCTCACTTCTCACTTAATACTTTGCGCTTGTCACTTCTCCCTTCTCACATCTCACATTTCTATTTCATTACTCACTTCTCACTATTCACTTCTCGCCCTTCTTTTGTCACTTCTCACTTCTCACTTCACACTCCTCACTTCTTCCTTCTTGCTTCTCACATCTTACTTCTAATTTCTCACCTATCACTTCTCACATCTCACATATTATTTCCCACTTCTCACTTTTCACATATCACTTCTTAATTCTCACTAGTCACCTCTCACATGTCACTTCGCACTACTCACTTCTCACTTCTCACTTCTTACTTCTTACTTTTTACTTCTCACTTCCTCACTTCACAGTTCTTACTTCTCGCTTCTCACTTTTTCCCTCTTGCTTCTCACTTATCACGTCTCACATATTCCTCATTTCTCATTTCTCATTTATCCCTTCTCACTTCTCTTTCGGCCAAATGACCTTCGGGACTGACGGCCTTTGCTCTAAGATCAAGCATCGACCCTCCATTAAATACTTTAAGTGTTTTCCTTTGAAACAGACTTAGAATATTTTTTCGACAACCGACGTTTTTTTGACATTGAAAAATTTTGTCGATTTCAACGTCTATTTAAAAATCTCAAACTACAGATTTTAAAATTAAAAACAATCAAAGATTTAAAAATTTAAAAATTTAAAAATCTAAAAAATTAGAAATTTAAAAATTTAAAAATTTAAAAATTTAAAACTTTAAAAATTAAAAAATTTAAAAATTTGAAAATTTTGAAATTTAAATATTTAAAAATATAAAAATTTTAAGAAGATTTTGATGAAAATTTAAAAATTTTAGAAGTGAAATTTTAGAATTTTTCGTATATGAAGTGAGAAATGAGAAGCGAGAAGTGAGAGGCGATAAGTGAATAGTAAGAAGTGAAAAATATCAAAATTTAAAAATTTTAAAATTTAAAATTTTAAAGATTTAAAAAATTAAAAATTAAAAAATCAAAAATTAAAAAATTAAAAAAATTAAAAATTCAAATATTTAAAAACTTAAAAAAATAAAAATTTTAAAATTTAAAGATTTAAAAATTTAAAAATTTAAAAATTTAAAAATTTAATAATTTAAAGATTTAAAAACTTAAAAATTTAAAAATTTAAAGATTTAAAAATTTAAAGATTTAAAAATTTAAAAATTTAAAAATTTAAAATTTAAAAATTTAAAATTTAAAATTTAATAATTTTAAAATTAAAATTTAAAACCTAAAAATTTAAAAATTTAAAAATTTGAAAATTGAAAATTTAAAAATTTAAAAATTAAAAATTTAAGAATTTAAAAGTTTAAAATTTTAAATTTAAAGTTTTAAATTTTAAAATTTAAAATTAAAAATTTAAAAATCTAAAAATTTAAAACTTTAAAAATCTAAAAATTTAAAAATTTAAAAACTTAAAAATTTAAAAGTTTGAAGATTTAAAAATTTAAAAATTTAAAGAAGAATTTTATGAAAATTTAAAAATTTTAGAAGTGGGAAGTATGAAGTGAGAAATGAGAAGCAAGAAGTGAAAAATTTTAAAATTTTAAAACTTAAAAATTTGAAAATTTTAAATTTAAAGATTTTAAAATTTAAAAATTTTAAAATTTTAAAATTCAAGAATTTAAAAATTTAAAGATCTAAAAAGTTAAAAATTTAAAAATTTAAAAATTTAAAAATTTAAAATTTAAAAATTTTAAATTAAAAAAAATTAAAGCTCAAAAATTTAAAAATTTAGAAAATTTAAAAATTCAAAATTTTAAATATTTAAAAATTTAAAAATTAAAAAGTTTAAGAATTTAAAAATTTTAAAATTTAAAGATTTTAAATTTTAAAATTTCAAAAATTTCAAAATTTCAAAATTAAAAAAATTAAAAATTTAAAAATTTAAAAATTTAAAAATTTAAAAATTTAAAAATTTAAAAATTTAAAAATTTAAAAATTTAAAAATTTAGAAAATTAAAAATTTTAAAATTACAAAATTTCAAACTTTAAAAATTTAAAAATTTGAAGATTTCAAAATTTAAAAATTCAAAAATTTAAAATGTAAAATTTTTAATATTTCAAATCTTAAAAATTTAAAATTTTTTTAAAATTTCAAAATTTAAAAGTTTAAAAATTTGAAATTTGAAAATTAAAAATTTAAAAATTGAACCTGATTGAATTTAACCTGCTCATCCAAATAGTTGAAAAAAATTTAACAATTTAAAAATTTAAAAATTTAAAAACGTAAAAATTCAAAAATTTAAAAATGATTTATTCAGCCAAATGATCTTTTCTGCCAAATGTCATATTTAGCCAAGTGACCTATTCGAGCAAATGACCTATTCGGGCAAATGACCTATTCGGCCAAGTGACCTTTTCAGCCAAATTACCTATTCGACTATATGACCCTTTCGGCAGAATGACTTTCGGCTCAATGGTCTCTTCGGCCAAATGTAATATTTGACCAAACATTTGACCAGTCAAATGACTTCCGGCCAAACGATGTTCGGCCAAACGGCTTTTCACCGATCAAAATGTAACAAACTTATCATAAGACCAAATATAACTTATCATCATAAGACCATATAACCTGCTGTTAATCTGCTAACATACAATATACAATATTCGAATTTAGTCACAATGTGCCGCTGAATCGCGTTTTTCATGACGGCATTTCGGGTACTTTGAGTTCCTAAAAGCTCAGGAAAATATTATCCAGCCTGTACGATCTTGCATTGTTGTTTGGCCAAATCTTCCACATCACAGAATCATAATTTGACTCAACAAATTATTCGAAATAAAAAAGCGGGTTTATAAATTGAAAAGTTTTATAAAAATTAGAAATGCAACTGATTTGCACGGCTAGCTGTCATCGTAATGCATCGCAATTATTGCCCAAAGGAACCATTCGCTCGGCCATTATTCACCTGCTCAACCAAGGAAACCGCTATTGACCGCGAAAGAAAGGGGGCACTTCAATGGTCATTTTTCCACCAATTTATCTCATCTCACTAACCGCATTCGTCGTTTGCATCTTCATTCGCTCTACGTCGCGTCGCCGCGCGATCTAGTTAGCACCGAAAATGGATTGCTTGGATCCCCGCCGGCTGATGATTATTTGCTCACCGGCTCATCGCTCATTTGCCTCCTGCGCTGCGGTTATTCAAATGATCCGTTCCCTTCCAGCCGGAGAGGTTTCGTCTCACTACTCCTGCTCCTCCGATTACGGTGTAAAACTAATGACATTATGACGATTAGTCTTACTCGTGATTGTTTTTTTTTTCTCATTCGCTCTCCACACTGTATGATGATAAATCGCTTACAACTTATTCTCGCCGAGGAAGGGAACAGCGCAAATTTATATTTGTCATGTCTCATTATTACTCTCACAACACTCGCGCCGTGAAATGAATGAAGAAACAACTTTGTAGCACTTTTTTTCACACCCTGCCGAACCGAACCGACTCGACTCGTCTGAGAAGTTGTCGATGGGACCTTTTCGAGCTTGACGGTAATGATTGCCCGCGGAGGGGAAGCGGGGGTCTCACTCTAAGAAATTATCCTATTTATTCAAGTAAATTGAAAAATTAAACACTTTTCTATTTAACGATGTTTGATTTCTTCGAAGAGAACGAGAGGTGGGAAAACAAAAGAATGACTCCATGCTTCTATGGGTCCGCATGCAACTGCTCAAACAAAGCAAGAAGCTTTGGAATGAAAAGAGATTCTTCGCTTCCTCTGCTGGTCTATACGAGTATAATTACTACTAAATGAAGAATATTTCATACGGTGAAGACAAATCTTACAATCTCTTGTTGGACTGCGTGATAAAGACGTGATGAAGTTATCTTGCAGAAGAAGACATTGCCGCCGTCGCGCTCATAATTGCATTGTTTGAACAACCTTTTTCCTCCCAGTCCCAACGGCGTTTAATTACACGAAAAAACGGCCACTGACTAGAATTTGTTTCCGTGTTCCATAATGAAGCCATTTTGCAATTAATCAACGCTCCATGCCATCAATTAGCCGCTCCTGGGAACGCTGTTTGACAGTTCGGTCAGGGTTGCCACTTCTGCATGGCAGTGCATAGAACCGAACCATCGCAACCGTTGCCATGGTGACAAATAAATAATGAAATTATCAAACCACATTTTCTCACCACTTGTTTCGACTGCTCACCTTGCTCACCTCCGCAGATGGCTGTACGATGACGAACGAAACCTCCGGCTCGTCGGCGATGACCCCGTGCAGCGGTCGTGGGAAATGCGAATCCAGTGCACTGGGCTCGAGCTGCGTCTGTCAGACCGGTTTCACGGGGCCCTTCTGTCAGCACAGTAAGTGTTTGCTTTAGGATTTCGGGGAAGGACGGCCGTTCTAACTCATGTTTTGTCTCTCCTGTGCCACCATTACAGATGTCAACGAGTGCTTTTCGAATCCGTGCAAAAACAGTGGGATTTGCATCGACGGGGATGCGGATTACACGTGCGAGTGTCCCCCAGGCTGGACGGGGAAGAACTGCGCAGACCGTGCGGTGCAGTGCCTTCCCGGACAATGCCTGAATGGTGGGTCCTGCATCTTGTCGCCAATTTCCAGCATATCGCAGTGTAGATGTTCGCTCGGATGGGGTGGCCCGTTCTGTAGCGAGCCGGTCGACCAGTGCCAAGGTCAGCCGTGCCACAATGGTGGAACGTGCGAGTCCGGCCCCGGGTGGTTCCGATGCCTTTGCGCGCGGGGTTTCTCCGGTCCGGATTGTCGAATCAACGTGAACGAGTGTTCCCCACAGCCTTGTCTTGGGGGAGCCACCTGCAAGGACGGAATCGGAGGATTCACGTGCCTTTGCCCCGTTGGACGAAGAGGCGTTCGTTGCGAAATTTGTAAGTATTTAGCACCTAATTCTATTGGGCAATGTTAACTGAAGTATTCTGTCATCTACAGTGCTTTCGGATCCCTCGTCAGTGTGTTCAAACACGACAACCAACTCGCCGTACGACCCCTTGGTGACAAGTGACTCGCCAACTCCTGCTACGATTATCGATGAGGGCAACTGCAACTCATGTGTCTGTGTCAACGGAAAGCCTCGCTGTTCGAACATGTGGTGCGGGCTGCGGAACTGCTTGAACAAGAACCTTTCGAACAGTGCCTGTGAAAGTCATCAAGTTTGTGTGCCTGCTGCGCAGGAGAGTTGCTTGGCGCCACCATGCACACCTCGTGGAGACTGTCGGACATTCGAGCCATCACGGAGGGTTGCTCCTCCACGAATTCCAGCGCCCATTGATTGCTGGCCAAATCAGGTAAGATCAAGTAACTCAGGCATTCAAACTCGACAAAAATTAACACAAAACTAACTTTCTTAATTAGGCCACCCTCGGAACGCACTGTGCTCGAATTTCAATCCTACTGGAGCTGAATCGACTGTCACGAGGCACTTCCGTCGATGGAATGTGCCACCTTCTGCGACTGCAGCTAGGCGAAAAACTGATCAAGAGTCCCTCAATCGACGTTACGGTGTTTGTCGTGGTGATGTGCGATCTCAAAACCGGCACCAACGATACAATCGAAGTAACTCTGGTAAGTTCCGTTGCTCGCGTTATAATCAGTACTTGTTCTAACCATACCCTCTCTTCCGTTTTTTCTTCCTTCTACAGTCAACTCCTACAGATACCAGCAACAGTGCCTCCAGCCCTCTTACGGAAGCGGTCCGGCTTCTGGCGGAGATCCTTTCGCGCCAACAGGGCGTCCAGAACGACTCCTTCCAGCTGGACGTGGCCGAAGCTGCCCCACTAACATCTATCCTGGAAGTCAAGGTAGAAACCGCTCTGATCAACGAAACTACCGCCGGATCGAACTACCTGATTGCCGTCGGGTTCGGCATTGCCATAGTGGCGCTGTGCGTGGGGGCATTCGTAGCGCTTGTCTGGCGGCAGAAACTCCAGAGCCACAGCGGTTCCGGAACGAATCTGACTCCTCACATGGACCTGTCGCGGAGTCACGAGGAGGAGAAGAGCAACAATCTTCAGAACGAGGAAAACTTCCGGAGGTACGCCAACCCCCTGAAGGGCAGTGCCAGCTCGTTACGAGGTGCCATGGAGTTAAGTCTCAACCCGGCGCCGGAGATCAACCAAATTGCCGGCCCGAGTGTCGTCCATCGCTCACAGCAGCTTTATCCCAGCTGTGGCAACGATTCCGAGTTCGAGAAAGACTCCGACAAGCAGAAAACGGCTAACCGGAACTCGCACATTCTGCTGCACAAAACGCAAAATTCCGACATCACCAAGAACATCGTCAGCTCCATCGAGAGCCAACACAAAGACTTTGGCAAGCGAAGCATCAACGAGCACACGGCGCCTAGCAGCATCGTGGTTCCGCCTTCCACGCCCAGCAGTGCCTCAGTAGTGCCCGCGAACGGTGGCGCAGTAGTGGTAAGTAGCGTAGCAACGGCACCCAGCAGTACGGCGCCGATTGCTACGATCGATTCCGATGTTCTCACTGTACATGTGTAAGTGTGGCGCCCAGTGCCTGCTAGATAAGGTCGATTTATTTTTCGAAACGCTCTTAATTCTCTCATTAGTTGAGCAATACGGAAAAGTGAGATTCTCATTTTTTTATAAATAGGACTTATTTTATTCTGTAGAATTTTTAAAGTATTTATTTGTCTTCCCCCTCACTCATACACTTTCACAACACGAACCGTAGACTTGATTGTTGACATTATAGTGCTTGCATTGTGTAAATATAGGAAATACGAAGTTGACGATACGCGAACTGTAGGCCGAGTGCATTTTCCGTACTTTGAAAAGCAGAAGAATGCGACATTTGAAGTCGCAGAACGTGTACAGTTTTATGTAATGTGATATTAAATAAGAAGAAGCAATATAATTCTTTAGGTTGAACGAAGGGAATGACTGTGAATAAGCGAAATCCAGAAATAACAATATTTATAGCACAAGCAACTTATACTTAAAATGGAAACAAACTCGATTAGTTGGGCGCCAACTGTATCCATCGAAATGATTTTAAAGCAACGCATAAACGATCAGCGCATTCACAACCACAAACACTAATTTAACTCGAAACACATAGTCGCTAAGAATCTCAGAACGAATAGAAAATGTGAAGTTTATACTAAATAAAATAGTTCCTTGTTTAGTTACGATCGTTTTAGTCTAAATATTCTTGAAAAGTTTAAAAACGAAAGGAAAACGCAGAACATTCTTGTACAGAGTTTAATGATTAAGTTTTCTTCAGTAGCCAGAGATTTTCTATTTTGAGCACCTAAGTAGCAGATAAACGATAGCCAGAACGTACTCAAGCCCATTAGCGAAGCGAATTGTAGATAGCGAAAGGAAGCAACGTGAGCCCTATTGACAGATCACATGCGGCGGACGCAATCTGACTGTGATTGAGATCAATATTTTCATTTTAACACTTTGAACGACGTTCGACCGAATCGAACGCCGTCGCAAACAATAGCTGAACGAATTCCGATCAAAGGGTGGCGTATTGTGCCACCGCATGTAAATAACACACTGTAAAAAGATGCATTTTTAAGAGTTAGAATATTTTTTTATTTGTTTACACATCCAAGCCACGCTAGAAAAAAGATCGAAGCAGAAGAATAAAAAAATCATCGGATCTGAATGTCAGATACTATTTAGGGAGCAGATTATTTTCTCTCATTCCAGTACATGGTACTTAATAAAAGGAAGCTCATTCCACAATATTACAGCAGCAGAGTGCTGAAGAAAAATCCCGTGAATTGTGAAAAGAAAAGGAGAGCAATAAAAATTATATTTCTTGAAAATGAAGAAGACTGTTTTTATTTTAGCTCTAAATTCCTTCAATCGCTAAACGCTTGCTGGTAAGTAGTGTGGCGATGGTGTGGTCGTTTAGCTGATTGCGGTTGCCGTTTTTTCTCAGCCTTCGCCTTGTCTCAATCTTTCTTTTCCCATCTGGCTTCCCGTTCGTGATTGTTGGTTGGTGAGTATTTTTTTCCCTCGTGCGTCCTGCTGCAGTCTTTCTCCGAGTTGGAAATTTCTCGGAATTGGCAACCTGTTTGGCGCTACAAGCTGGTGGTTCGTCGGACGGTTGTTGACTTGGCGGTTAGTTGGAGGCAGTGCGATTTACCCGTCGTGCAATGCTTGAATGTTGGTTTGGGTTGAGTTAAAGATTGTGTCTGTACCAAGGTCTTCAACATTATCACTCCTATTACAATATTGTTCAAATGTAAAAAAAAAACAATTATAAACTTTTAAATTGGATTTCTAAACGATTCTGTTCCCAATACCATTTCGATTTTTGTCCTAGATGGGGATCTTCACGGGGTAAGAATCGACGCACGTGGCATAGTATATCAATGAGCAACATACAACGTGCACATTTATGGAATAACTTTACAAGAATTGTGTAAGCTTCAAGCAATACCATTTAAAATGTGATGTAATAAAACTCAATCAGTTGTTGTTTTTGACGTAGGACTACGTCTGTCTTTTCTATGTTGGGTACACTTTGCAATTACGAAAATCGGAGACGGTCACAGCCTTTTCTAGAAGGAATGCCAATATTTTTGGACCATTCGATCAAGGATGAGTCAACGCTTCATTGTATTGTTCTAAAAATACAGATTTTTAACTATTTCTTATTGAAAATAGTCAAATAATTTAGAAATAGTAAAACAAGCATCGCAAGTACAGACATCAAAATCAAACATCTTGCGGGTTTGGAGCGGAGTGGAAACAGAAGCACGATGGCACTGACAGCATTTTCAACGGAAAACCATCGCATTGATGGTGGTCGTCGGCGTCGGTGGTCATCGTACTGAAAAGTCATCGAATTGGGTTTCAGTTAGTTATTGGAAAGGCACAAGGGGAAAGAAAATTGGTTCTTCTCAGGACCAGTATTTTCTGGAAAGAAAACGTTGATTGCAAAATGGACTGTTTCGGTGGCATCGGCGTTTGGCGTGGTAGCTTGATTGCTGTGAGTGATTCCATCCGTTCAAATGAATTTTTTGCATCATATCCCTTCCGTTGAGCGCTTGTGATTCTGCTACCGAAGGGTAACTTGTGCCGTCGCCAAACGTTTAACCTTCTTCGGATATGTAAGTGTTTGGTTTTGTTAATTGTGTGTATCGAAGAAATTTTGTATTTCAATAATCGTAAATGTGTATGACAGGATGTTTTTGAGTGAGTTTGAATGTTTTTCCCCAGCAGAGGCCCACTTGGCATACAAGAAGATAGCCACTAAGAGCAACCACCTTAACTGCTACCAACCACACACCAAGCTTCTTCAACCCACCACCAGGAGCCGCAGGATACGGAGTTGGGAGCGGCCATGATGGGTTGCACAATTGGGTGGCACGAAAAAGGGATGGAAACTTTGGAAAGTCGATGACCGGAGATGGGGTCATGAACCTTGGGGCTGATTGGTCTGGGACAAGTCGTTCACTTACCCGGCAGTTGTGAACAAGACTAGATGTGCGAAGCGCTAATTAGAAGTCTAAATACAAACAGTTTTAAGTTACCAGATTGTGAGCAGAAGGAGGAAAATCAGGTAACCGCCCAACCCCATCTCCAGGCAACTTGCGGAATGCCTGTATTGTGATCGTTTTTGTGATACGTGATTTCCGTTTCAATCAAATTAGGACCCCGTTGTTCCACCGTGGTGTCGCTATTCCGACCGCTGTATCTACGATACGGCCCCAGTTCCCGGGGAGTCCTTGTGTCGTCCTAGAACCCCTTCGCCGGGTAGATTCCGGCACCGTTAATCGCCGAAGACCGATCCGTCAACATATCGGTAGTCTAGGACGCGCAGCTGGATCGTCAACTATCCGCCGACGAACCCTTGGTGCCACCCACGACGCGGAACGTGACCAGACGTGGTCGAAGCCATCCGTAGTGACAGAGAGAGCAGAAACGCGGAGAAGGAGAGGAAGTGGTTGTGGAGTGAAGGAAGGGGCCCGCCTTGTAAGGTTAGCTAGTGGATAAGGAAGTGGGAGGAAAGTTAGAAGGAGTGTAGCCAATAAAAGCGTGAAAATAGTTGAAAAGTGCTGGTAGGTTTTGCTTTATTCAAGTGCGAAGATTCCCTGTCCCGCGGTAATCTTACGAGAGTGTGCCGACCCTGGGCAGTTGATTCGGGGAGTCTCGGAAGTGCTCCCGGTTGGCTAGACCGGCAATTACAGATATTAGAAAAAACTTACGAATAAGATGTTAGGGTCATATTGACCCAGAAATGTAAATGCTTATAAAACAGTCAAATTATAATCGAACTACAAAGTTTATATACCGTTCGAAAGATAAACTCATCAATTTTGTGGCTAGGTGGTGATATGCTGGTTCTGGAGACAATGGCCACCGGGAAACGACTTTAACGGGGACCTTGTCGGTCATATAAGGGGAGCATAAAAATCGCTCCATATATGCCTTTCGTTGGCTAATTCTTCATAGATTCTCTTAAAACGGTAATGTATGGTCCTTGAGAGGGCTTCCGACGGAAGTGGCCACTCCTCTCCTGGTACATGCTAGGAGCCCCTGGGATCCCGTAGGAGGGACATTTCCGTATTAGCAATAAAATATGCCGGGCAGCGACTCTTTCGCCATGATTTTTCACAGAATAGATGATTATGCGCTTGAAATCGATAAGTGACCACATTGGCCACTCTTGGAACCAATGAAATGCCCACAGGGAACCCGTAGATGGTGACATTTCCATTTTTATACCGAAATGAATAAAAGACCACATTTTCCATTTTGGAAACTATGAAGTACCACCGTGGAGCTCATAGGAGAGGACATTTCCGTCCTTACTCTCACTCACTTAAAATCGATTAGCGACCATATTGGCCACTGTTGAAACCTATGAGGTCCTTCCGATATTTTTATCTTTCCAAGACATGCCGTGTAGCGGCTCTTTCACTTTTCCATCAAATAGTTGGTTATGCTCTTGAAATCTAATATCAACCCGGTGGAACCCCAGGCCCAGTTTCGGTAATTGTGGAGTGCCGCGAAGAATCCATTGAAAGTGTCTCTGCACACAAAATCTCACTCACTTTTTAGGAACTTTTCTTCAACCGATTTGCTCGCATTAAATAGCATTCGATGCAAAATCCTGCCCTATTGTTTCCTATCGGTCCAGATCGGACTATGGGCTCCGAAGTTATGGCCAAAATACTAATTTCAGCACCTGCATGGGAAAATCACTTTTCTGGCACTTATGCTCATCCGATTGGCTTGCAATAAGTTGCGTTCAGCAGGAAATTTTAGAATGCAAATAAACAAATATGAAAAATAAGTGCTATCTACCTATTAGTGTTATATTAGACTTTTCTTATATATTTCTCAACCCTTTTGAACGAACGATAAAGACACCATCACCACTAAGTAGATTAATCTTGTTTTTTTTCTATCAAATAGGTCATTCATTCTAAGCTTAATATCTACAACCTACAAGGTACCCGCAGGAGTCTCACAGAAGGAGAGATTTTCTTTTTTTATATCAAAATGCGATCGGTGAAAACCTCAAACTTCTATGAGTCGATATTTAAGGGACCATCGACTAATGGTAATATCGAGATGTGGAATAGAAAATCCTTGGAGAGCTGTTCGAAGGAACCATCACAGTAGCCCAGAAACTATTTTTTAATTTGACTCAGTACTCAATTTCAAATGAAGAACAATTTCAAGCGCATAACTAACTTTTTGAAGACTTGTGGCCAGGGTAGACAATGTGATCTAGATCGATTTCAAACGCATAACCCAAGATGAATACACAGCTAGGTGTTTCAATGTGCTCAATTTATGGACGAGAAAAAGGCGGCGGTGAAAAATTCATTTTCGGTGCAAAACATAAACAAACCGGCTGGCTCTCCCATACTAAAATCCAAGATGGCTGAATCGTGAATTTGGCAGATTTTAACACCTAGTGGTGTATTCATCTTGGCATAACCATCTATATGTTGGAAAACAAGGTGATAGAGCTGCCGCAAGCGGCACAGTACATTTGATAATCATGAAAATGTCCTCTCCTACGGGTTCGCAGGTCACCTCAAAGGTTCCAAGCAAGAGTAGACAATATCACTAATCAACTCCAAGCACATGACCATCTGTTTGGTAGAAAATAACAAAGAAAGAGCCACCGCACGGCATATTTTGGTTTTAAAATGGAAATGTACTCTTCTACGGGCTCCCGGGGCACCTCATAGGTTCTAAGGGTGGACAATATGTCAATAATCGATTTCGAGGGCACCTATTTGGAGAAAAATCACGACGAAAGAGCCGTCGCATGACATATGTTGGTGTAAAAATGGAAATGTCTTATTCTACGTGTTCTCCGAGGGAACCTCATAGGTTCCAAATGTAGCCAATGTGGTCACTTATCGATTTCGAGCGCACGACCATCTGTTTGGTGGGTGCACCTCATAGGTTGCAGGAGTGGAAAGAGCCGCCGCACGGCATATTTTGGTGATAAAACGGAAATGTCCTCTTTTACGGGTTTCTCGAGGGCACCTCATAGGCTCCAAGAGTGGCCAATGTGGTCAATTATCGATTTCAAGCGCATAATCATCTATTTTATGGAAAATCATGACGAAAGAGCCGCCGCACGGCATATTTTGGCGTTAAAATGGAAATGTACTCTTCTACGGGATCCCGGGGGGCACCTCATAGGTTCTAAGGGTGGAAAATATGTCAATAATCAATTTCGAGGGCACCTATTTGGAGGAAAACCACGACGAAAGAGCCGCCGCATAACATATGTTGGTGTAAAAATGGAAATGTCTTATTCTACCGTCGTGCGGGGCTTCTTTTTGACTCAGGGGCTACTTTGGATTTTTGGTTTTTGGAAAACCAAATGAAAAAATATCAAATTTGAAACAAAAGTTGCCATTCAACTGTCAACAAGACATCCGAATGTTGATAATGACATTTTGATAGTAACTCACGTTGTTATTCTGGTTTCAAAATGTCCAAAGTAGCCCCCGATTTGTCAAAAGAAGCCCCGCACGACGGTACGTGTTCTCCGAGGGAACCTCATAGGTTCCAAATGTAGCCAATGTGGTCACTTATCGATTTCGAGCGCACGACAATCCATTTTGTGGAAAATCATGACGAAAGAGCCACCGCACGGCATATTTTGGTGCTAAAACGGAGATGTCCTCTTTTACGGGTTCCCCGAGGGCACCTCATAGGCTCCAAGTGTCGCCAATTTGGTCAATTATCGATTTCAAGCGCATAATTATCTATTTTGTAGAAAATCATGACGAAAGTGCCGCCGCACGGCAAATTGTGGTGCTAAAACGGAAATGTCCCCTCCTGCGGGTTCCCCGGGAGCACCTTGCATGTAGCAGGAGTGGCCACTTTCGTCGGAAGCCCTCTCATGGACCATACATTACCGTTTTAAGAGAATCTATGTAGAGTTAGCCTTCGAAAGGCATATATGGAGCGATTGACCTTCTTTTGTATAAAGACTGTATCAAAAATTAGTTATCCCATTGTTTTATTCGAATAAAATTGTATGAATTTTGAAAATTTATTAAAAAAATTCTAGCAATACATGTTAACTCTGTTACTTTTACGAGAAAATATAATTTAGAATAATTATTGCACTTATTCCAACATTTTTCCAAGCCTTTTTCCCACAGTCTCAAATCGGAATAAAATTGCTTCGATTTATCCAGTTTTTCACGCTACCCATAAATCAACTATGGTAATTATATTTTGACATATGATGTATACAGAATTTATAGCTCAATCATAGTAGCCTTGAATTTATTACAAACGAATGTCAAAAAATTTCACTTTATTACGAGGCCCAAAACGAATCTAAACAATACCCGAGATCGTCGAGAAAACTACTTTTCATGTATATGTTTATACATTCAAAATCTTTCCATGATTTTAGACGATTTATTCATTCGATGTTTTACCCAGTTATTGCTGACGGTTTTTTTTAGTGGAAACTAATGCCAGAAATTCTTTCAAAATATAGATAATTCTTTGAAATGTGTATGTCCAAGAATCCTTTGAGGTTTCCAGTACTCGTTTACAAACTTACGGTATAATTTATGTAATCACGCAATTTGGCAAATTTAAGGATTCCTAAAAGCTTACTAGTTTGCAGGCGGGCGGACACACTAAGTTCGCTCTATCCTTCATTCATTCATTTCATTTATTTAGTTAACATCTAAACAGATAACACTGAATCAACAATTTGACGCCACAATGCACGGTTCGAGGCCGCATCTCTCCATCCTCGGATACGCCCCACGCTCGCCAAGTCGTTCTGCACCTGGTCTGCCCATCTCGCTCGCTACGTTCCACGCCGTTTCGTACCTGCCGGATGGGAAGCGAACACCATCTTTGCAAGGTTGCTGTCCGGCATTCTTGCAACATGTCCTGCCCATCGTACCCTTCCGGCTTTAGCTACCTTCTGGATACTGGGTTCGCCGTAGAGTTGGGCGAGCTCATGGTTCATTCTTCGCCGCCACACACCGTCTTCTTGCACACCGCCAAAGGTGGTCCTAAGCACCCGTCTCTCGAATACTCCGAGTGCTTGCAAGTCCTCCTCGAGCATTGTCCATGTTTCATGTCCGTAGAGGACAACCGGTCTTATAAGCGTCTTGTACATGACACATTTGGTGCGGTGGCGAATCTTTTTTGACCGTAGTTTCTTCTGGAGCCCGTAGTAGGCCCGACTTCCACAGATGATGCGCCTTCGTATTTCACGACTAACGTTGTTGTCAGCCGTTAGCAAGGATCCGAGGTAGACGAATTCCTCGACCACCTCGAAGGTATCCCCGTCTATCGTAACACTGCTTCCCAGGCGGGCCCTGTCGCGCTCGGTTCCGCCCACAAGCATGTACTTTGTCTTTGACGCATTCACCACCAGTCCAACTTTTGTTGCTTCACGTTTCAGGCGGGTGTACAGTTCTGCCACCTTTGCAAATGTTCGGCCGACAATGTCCATATCATCCGCGAAGCAAATAAATTGACTGGATCTGTTGAAAATCGTACCCCGGCTGTTACACCCGGCTCTCCGCATGACACCTTCTAGCGCAATGTTGAACAACAGGCACGAAAGTCCATCACCTTGTCTTAGTCCCCGGCGCGATTCGAACGAATTGGAGTGTTCGCCCGAAATCTTCACACAGTTTTGCACACCATCCACCGTTGCTTTGATCAGTCTGGTAAGCTTCCCAGGGAAGCTGTTCTCGTCCATAATTTTCCATAGCTCTACGCGGTCTATACTGTCGTATGCCGCCTTAAAATCAACGAACAGATGGTGCGTTGGGACCTGGTATTCACGGCATTTTTGAAGGATTTGCCGTACAGTAAAGATCTGGTCCGTTATCGAGCGGCCGTCAACGAAGCCGGCTTGATAACTTCCCACGAACTCATTCACTAATGGTGACAGACGACGGAAGATGATCTGGGATATCACTTTGTAGGCGGCATTAAGGATGGTGATCGCTCGAAAGTTCTCACACTCCAGTTTGTCGCCTTTCTTGTAGATGGGGCATATAACCCCTTCCTTCCACTCCTCCGGTAGCTGTTCGGTTTCCCAGATTCTGACTATCAGTTTGTGCAGGCAAGTGGCCAGCTTTTCCGGGCCCATCTTGATGAGCTCAGCTCCGATACCATCCTTACCAGCTGCTTTATTGCTCTTTAGCTGTTGAATGGCATCCTTAACTTCCCTCAAGGTGGGGACTGGTTGGCTTCCATCGTCCGCTGAACTGACGTAGTCATCTCCTCCGCTGCCTTGACTTTCACTGCCTGTACTCTCAGCGCCATTCAGATGTTCCTCGTAGTGCTGCTTCCACCTTTCGATCACCACACGTTCGTCCGTCAAGATGCTCCCATCCTTATCCCGGCACATTTCGGCTCGCGGCACGAAGCCTTTGCGGGATGCGTTGAGCTTCTGATAGAACTTGCGTGTAGCTTGAGAACGGCACAGCTGTTCCATCTCCTCGCACTCCGCTTTTTCCAGGCGGCGTTTCTTCTCCTGAAAAAGACGGGTCTGCTGTCTCCGCTTCCGTCTATAACGTTCCACGTTCTGCCGGGTACCTTGCTGCAGCGCGACCGCCCGCGCTGCGTCCTTCTCCTCCAGAATCTGTCTGCACTCTTCGTCGAACCAATCGTTCCGTCGACTTCGACCCATATACCCGACGTTGTTCTCCGCTGCGTCGTTAATGGCTGCTTTGACTGTATTCCAGCAGTCCTCAAGAGGGGCACCATCGAGCTCACCCTCTTCCGGCAACGCTGCCTCGAGATGCTGCGCGTATGCAGTTGAGACATCAGGTTGGTTCAGTCGCTCTAGGTCGTACCGCGGCGGTCGTCGGTACCGAACATTGTTGATGACGGATAGTTTTGGGCGCAGTTTAACCATCACCAGATAGTGGTCAGAGTCGATGTTAGCGCCACGATAGATTCTGACGTCGATTATTTTAGAGAAGGGTTGTCCATGAATCAGTACTTGGTCGATTTAAGATTCTGTCTGCAGTGGTGATCTCCAGGTGAACCGATACTGAAGGTTTTGTTGGAAGTACTCAGGTGATTCGAATGGCCATATTATTGGAGGCGGCGTAATCAATTAGTCGTAGGCCGTTTTCGTTCGTCAGCCGGTGAGCGCTGAACTTTCCAATAGTCGGTCTAAACTCCTCCTCTTGGCCAACCTGAGCGTTCAAATCTCCTATGATGATTTTGACGTCGTGGCTTGGGCAGCTGTCGTACTCACGTTCTAGCTGCGCGTAGAATGCGTCCTTATCATCATCAGTGCTTCCGGAGTGTGGGCTATGGACGTTGATTATGCTGAAGTTGAAGAACCGGCCTTTGATCCTCAACCTGCACATTCTCTCGTTGATCGGCCACCACTCGATCACGCGCCTTTGCATGTCGCCCATCACTATGAAAGCTGTTCCCAGCTCGTGTGTGTTGCCGCAGCTCTGGTAGATGGTATGATTACCTCTAAACGTTCGCACCATTGATCCCTTCCAACAAACCTCCTGCAGCGCTACGATGCCGACTCCACGGTCCTTGAGCACATCGGCGAGTATGCGTGTGCTCCCGATGAAGCTGAGAGATTTGCAGTTCCACGAACCGAGTTTCCAATCGCTAGTCCCTTTTCGTCGCAGTGGTCTTCGCCGATGGTTCCGGTCCGTACTCTCTTGTTGATTGTTCGTTGCTTATGATTTTTTAAAGGCTAGCTTGCAGGGCCTGACACCAAACCCCCTAAATTTCCGGTGGACCATGGTGCACAGTTTCACTTAGAGTCCCTCGCTGGCACTCGGACGATGATCGGCCGCCCCTAACATGGAGAACAGACGCTGTTGTGAGCCGATCCTGACATGGAGAACAGACGCTCAATAAGATTTGCACCTCCGGAGAGGAGCAAACCCTTCTTCCCTGTCAGCATACGACCATAGTTCCCACCGGGGTTGGTTACCCGATCTTCCCTAAGGTTGCTCGTATCCCGGCCAGCACCGCGGGGAGGTAGGAATAGGAGTTGCTGGGTAAGAGGCTAAGGACCGCGAGATGGGGTCTATTTTATTCCTTCAGGTACGCGAAGTACCAATGGTACGCTTTACCCAGCATTTGCCGCTTTATCCTTACAAGCTTCTAATAAACTTTTTACTTCCCGGATTCCACAAGACATATCAGTGGATTCACGGAAAATAATTATTCATTAGGACATCCAGAAATCTCCTCGATCAGCAATTTGACATCTGATTAATTTTGAAATCCTATTTCTCTGATATACAGTTTTTTGTTAGCTAATGAAAGTTTAGTGTTCGATAGCCGTGCCCTTTGCTCTTGACGAATTGTATTTTCGCTCAGCTTTTATGCATTAAATCACAGACAAAATTAAATAATATTCAGATTAATAAAATTTATCTAAAAGGTATCTAAAAGTCCCCGAGAAGGTGCTGTATTTATCTAGAAGTGGAAAGAATAACGTTCGATAATCATTAGTTTGTATCTTGTATAGCAAATACAATGGATACACAATGCCCAGAGTTTCGAGAATGTTTCCCACCCGAAAACATTCTAGATCGGTTCGAGAATCGATCTTGCCATCTCCGGATTCTGCGCCTTTGTTAGCAAGGCTAACATGAGACCTGAAGCCAGCATAGGCGTCAAATTAATGCAACTTACAGGGCTTTAGCTGGTGCAGTTCGTTTCTGCTAACTTACACGCGCGTTTTCTCTCGAAAGCTTGGAGGCGTTAGACGGCAGTTTCTCGCTTACATCTATTGATGCTAGTAGAGGGAATCTTTTCCGCTGCTGCAGTGCATGCGTTCTGGGAAAATTTCTTCAGCTGATTCCTATTCCAACTAACTCGAAGGAATAATATTTATTACTTGAATTATTATCAATAAACTGTCAAACTTCTTTGTCACGTCTACTCGGGGGCAGAGCTTTAAATATTCGATTATTTTTTATGAAACCCATCGGCCTTCTTTGTCACTTCACTTCTAAACATATTCATATTCGGCTCTGCACCGTCAATTTTCAGAATGAATATGGGTCAGTGAGTATTTATTTGAATATCACAAATTATTAAATAATCGTAAAACTGAACACATGTTTGATGATTTGAATAAATACACGCATAGATCTAATCCCGACGCTCAATTGAGGGGCATTTTTAGCGCCAAATGTCAATGTAATCTAGGCTAATTTTGTTTTTTTCGCGCGCAGTTACCATACTCAGTGGTAATCAATTGAATGAATTTATGAAAAAGTAAACTGAGTAAGTCATTCTATGTTTTGAATAATCAAAACACGAATGTCAAAAGTCGGAGTGAATGTGCTTCATGAAAGTGAATATTTTATGCTCTGCTCGGGGAACTCGAATAGCCACCCATAGACCCACCAAACGCCGTTGACAGCCCAGCTTTCACGATAGGCTTTGCTGTAATGAGCCACAGGGGGCTTAGACTGACATATTGGCGGTTGATCACAAAATTATTACATATGGTGTGTCGCAAGCCATATTTGGAACTTTCGCAATATTGGTCCACCGGAACCGGACTCCGGGTGTCTTAGGACCATGTCAATGTTGCCAGGTTAGACCATTTCAATTACTGGAGGTCACTCTCGAGCTCCTAATCGCAAAATGATGACATATGATGTGTTACAAGCCATATTTTAAACTTTCGCAAAATTGGTTCACCGGGTCAGGATTACGGATGCCCAAGGACCATGTCATTGTGACCAGGGTAGGCCATATCAATTCCTGGAGGTCACTCTCGAGCTCCTGATCGCAAAATTATGACATGTGTCGCAAGCCATATTTGGAATTTTCCGGCTTCCGGATGCCCAAGGACCATGTCACTGTGGCCAGGTTAGGCCATATCAATTCTTGGAGGTCAC
The DNA here is from genome assembly GCF_024139115.2 of Armigeres subalbatus. Taxonomy (NCBI): domain Eukaryota; kingdom Metazoa; phylum Arthropoda; class Insecta; order Diptera; family Culicidae; genus Armigeres; species Armigeres subalbatus. The sequence goes on along the minus strand of NC_085139.1, from coordinate 12,260,515 downwards.
TCTCGAGCTCCTGATCGCAAAATTATGACATATGATGTATCGCAAGTCATATTTGAAACTTTCGCAAAATTGGTCCACCGGGACCGGATTCCGGATGCCCTAGGACCATGACAATATGGCCAGGTTAGACCATATCAATTACTGGAGGTCACTCTTAAGCTCCTGATCGCAAAATTATGACATATGATGTGTCGCAATATTTGGAATTTTCGCAAAAGTGGTCCACCGGGTCAGGATTACGGATGCCCAAGGACCATGTCACTGTGACCAGGGTAGGCCATATCAATTCCTGGAGGTCACTCTCGAGCTCCTGATCGCAAAATTATGACATACTAGTCGACCCGGCAGACGTTGTCCTGCATAGTAGGCGAAAATGCTCATGCAAAATTCCCATGCGTCCCGCGAAACGTCCCGCATTTTACAAAATTTCTAGATAATGTCCCACGAAATCATATTTCTTAGTATTTTCAAAGAAATTATATGCTTTTTAAAATATATAATTTTGACTAAAGCAAACGTTTTGTAAGACAATCGTATGGATCATTAAAGTCAAGATTAAAATGTGCTTCTGTGACTCAGAAAAATATCTCTATACAATGAGTCCAAAAAGTATTCGTCTAGCTGTGTGTAATCTATCGTCGTGTAGCAGATTAATCAATTCATCTTTATTATTAAAAATCGATTAGAAAAAGAAAATAATTACAAAAACAAGTGTAACAAAACATAACAATTTATTAAATATTGGCTCAAAAAGTATTCGTCTACTCAGGTTTGGCGCACTTCTCAAATGGAAACAAGAGTTTTAGAATGGATTTCAATATTTAGTTGGATTCTCCGGTGTATCTATGATGGCTTGTAGTCTTTGTGACATGGAACTGACCAAATTATCCGTAACGGGGGACCGGATTTTCTCCCATGCTTCCTTCAATGCTAATTTAAATTCGATGTTTTTGATAATGCGACTTTTACGCATTTTGTAGCCCAGAAATTTTAATGGTGCTCAATTAGTTTCATATCTAGGCTCTGTGGAGGCGTTTTGAGTTGATTGGAGTGTTATAGAGTAGCTACAGTTTAGTATTTGGCCTGTGTGCTTGGGGTAGGGGAACTGGGGGTAGGACGCCCACGTTAAGGAAAATGCCATTTTATCAATGAAACCACCATTTCAGCCATTTTTCATCAGCGCATACTAAAGAACAGCATATCTGCGACTGACTACCGATGACAGATATCTAATTGTACATTTTATTGCACAGAAATTTGATTTTTAAAAAGCACCCGAAAAATATTGATTTTGAAACCATGCGGGGTGAGATGCGCCAGTGGATGGGTTAAAACGCGCATGTGTTTATCGTACTGATTTTCATTTTAATTGCCTACATTAAGGCAATTAACCGAATGTTTCAGCTGTTTCGGTCATACGAAAAGGGCATGGGCGTACTGCCCCACACCGACCTCAGAAGTTTGAAGGCCCATCAAATCGTTTTAGGACCAATTTTGACGACGATTTCGTGTGGAACATAAAGAACACGAGTAAGCAGCATGGCTCATGGCTCAATTTTCAATTTACCAATGAATAACAGCGATAGAAAGACTAAATTTCACCGAGCTAGAATTGCATCAAAACACGCAAAAATCATTTTTTCGAGTTTTTCATGTGTAACTAGAGAAAAATCATGAAATATATGTAGGGGAAGTGGGGGTAGCACGCCCATAGGGGTTAAAACGCGCCACCCCTGAACAAGGTTAAATATCCCCATTTTGAGAGACAAATATCCCCAAGAGAAGACAATGTGAGCCACCCACCGCGAGTTTGCATCGGTGGTGACGAAATCGAGGTGGTAGAAGAATTTGTGTACTTGGGCTCACTGGTGACTGCCGAAAATGACACCAGCAGAGAAATTCGGAGACGCATAGTGGCTGGAAATCGTACGTACTTTGGACTCCGCAAGACGCTCCGATCGAATAGAGTTCGCCGCCGTACCAAACTGACAATCTACAAAACGCTAATTAGACCGGTAGTCCTCTACGGACACGAGACCTGGACGATGCTCGTGGAGGACCAACGCGCACTTGGAGTTTTCGAAAGGAAAGTGCTGCGTACCATCTATGGTGGGGTGCAGATGGCGGACGGTACGTGGAGGAGGCGAATGAACCACGAATTGCATCAGCTGTTGGGAGAACCATCCATCGTTCACACCGCGAAAATCGGACGACTGCGATGGGCCGGGCACGTAGCCAGAATGTCGGACAGTAACCCGGTGAAAATGGTTCTCGACAACGATCCGACGGGCACAAGAAGGCGAGGTGCGCAGCGGGCAAGGTGGATCGATCAGGTGGAAGATGACTTGCAGGACCCTCCGTAGACTGCGTTGTTGGCGACGTGTAGCTATGGCCCGAGCCGAATGGAGAAGACTCTATATACCGCACAGGCCACTTCGGCCTTACTCTGATTAAATAATAATAATCCCCATTTTGATTATTTTCAATCGTCTATACGATAAAGCAATGAAAAATATTGCCATTGGATACATATATTTCATGATTTTTCTCTAGTTATACATGAAAAACTCGAAAAAACGATTTTTGCGTGTTTTGATGCAATTCTAGCTCGGTGGAATTTTGTCTTTCTGTCGCTGTTATACATTGATAAATTAATAATATATAAAAATACTCGTGTTCTTTATGTTCCACATGAAATCGTCGTCAAAAATGGTTTTAAAACGATTTTATGGGCCTTCAAACTTCTGAGGTCGGTGTGGGGCATTACGCCCATGCTCATTTCGTATGACCGAAACAGCTGAAACATTCGGTTAATTGCCTTAATGTAGGCAATTAAAATGAAAATCAGTACGATAAGCACATGCACGTTTTAACCCATCCACTGGCGCATCTCACCCCGCATGGTTTCAAAATCATTTTTTATCGGGTGCTTTTTAAAAATCAAATTTCTGTGCAATAAAATGGACAATTAGATATCTGTTATCGGTAGTCAGTCGCAGATATGCTGTTCTTCAGTATGCGCTGATGAAAACTGGCTGAAATGGTGGTTTTCATTGATAAAAATGGCATTTTCCTTAACGTGGGCGTCCTACCCCCAGTTCCCCTACTCCTTCTTCTCGTGATATTTTTTGGTGAAATCGAGCCGTTTTTAATATTTTAATTTCGTCCGTGATACTCGCCCATTATACCCATACCTTTTACAGGTATTTTTGTTTGTATTAATTCATATCTTAGCACATCTTCTCTCCAACTCACCTGCCTACATGGGTGCACTCGTTTTAAGATTTTTTTTTACTTTCCGCATAATAAATCGCTCATCGTGATCAGTTAACACTCGCGGACGACCACTCCGTTATTTGTTTTGAAAGGTTTTTGTGGCGCTGTTGCGATCAATCGCCGATTGAATGGTCGAAGGGGGTCTACCCACAATTCTTGCAAACTCGTAAGTCAACTTGCACTAATTATGAAGACTTAGGATGAGTTTTCTTTCATTGGTACTAATCTCTTCCCCTTCAAACCCATGTTACCTCTATTTTTCGCGCCAAGATCAATCAGAACAATAACTATGTTTAATTTGTCATTGAGTATTGAAAAAAATGTTGCTAGACATCACTAGAATGTGCTACTATCACTACAAGCGAATAAAACTATTATACTCGTGTTTCTCGCGACTACTTTTTAAATAGACGAATACTTTTTGAGCGAGCAAAATTGAGGGAATTTAGATGTTTTCTACATGACAACAAAAGTAATTGAAATATCTATTTGTTTTTGAATAATAATCATGTACTGATAAGTTTTCATCAAATTTAGAAGAAAGTTTTATATACCGCTTCTATGAAGCCTATTTTTTATATTTTAGTAAAAAATATGCAGCTAGACGAATACTTTTTGGAGCCACTGTAGTTTGTTTTACTCAAGCCTTATAGCAGTGTCAAATTCTCAAATCTCATTCAGGATTCAAATCAAGCGCGACTCAAACCCCACCCGACTCATGGCCCAGAAAATCGTTCAAAGCAGATCGAAAGCGAGCTAGATCGCGCATGAGGCTTCGATGATTGAGATTTGAACATGACTCTACCAACACTGGCCTTATACCCTGGGAATCTTGTAAGTAGATTTTGCTTCCATGTATTTCCTGCTAGGTGATTGCTTGGATTTCAAGACAGAACGTCCAAAATCCCACTCCATATAAATTTTATGCGGACCAAAATCTTGCGGAAAACTTACCCCAGTTGGAAGACGACCATTAGATTGTTAATATTGGATGTCGGTAGTAATAGATCCGACAGTTACGTTGAATAACTTGATGCAAAAAGTGCTCCAAAAAATGAATAAGGTAACCTCACATATCGGGAAAATTTTCTATTCCTGAAAGTGGAAGCTTCATCCAGAATAGACTTCAGAAAATATGATCTAATTAGTTCCTAATCACAATACTTTTGTTAGATAATTTAGAAAAAATTATTTAGGTTATTCAGAAAATAATTTTTGAGATACGATACCATTGCTTATAAAAAATAATATTCTAACAAATTTCTATACACTAGACGTTCAACAGCTGAAAGTTATTTAACTGCAATACTTTCTAACTGCAATTCGGTAGTTGCAACAGTTTTGCAGTTATCAGACAGAGGACCGCCAAACTTCAAAACGATGTGAAACTCAATAACAGCTACTATAGTTCAACGTTTGAAGAAAGCTTTGACTTCTAAAATGTGTAACCGTTTATCGAACAGTTAACAAACTAAACCTTAGTAATAAATAAGTTCTGAAAAAATGATAGATTTGCTTTGAGTGCATTTCTAAAACATATTAAACTATGAACTTTGTTTGTGTCCCGCGCTCACACAAAATTTATCTGGTCACTTTATATATACCCGTCGGAAACTATAACGAACGTTTCTGCTGAAGGAATGAAAATAATCCATCCCGCCGTTTTTGAGTTATGCGGATACGAACACAGACCATTTCATTTTTATTATATAGATAGAAGATAGATAGAATATGATGTGTCGCAAGTCATATTTGGAATTTCCTTTCCAAATTGGCCATCACGGGATATAGATTCCTTATAGCCGGTTCCGGAACGGGGGAATAATTCCTAGACTTTAGACCGCATCGTGCTTTCGTGCTGTGCGGTTCTTTCTCTCTTTGCGGAAGGAAGTTTTTAATACTACCCGAAGCTATTTTAATTTCAACGGTGCTTCTTAGCGCTATTTGTACCCACTGATCCCGTTACGATCTTCGCAAGGACCCGTGCCTTCGTTTTACGTTGGACCCGTTTGCGGAAGTAAAATTCCGACAAGCGGTGGTAATCCTGCAGGGACACCGTTCTGGGAAAAAACCTCTTAGAAGGTCACGTCTCCACGCTCAGCCATGAGCATTAATAAAAACAAGAGGAAGGGGGAGTCTCTGAATTCTCCACTTCCTTCAAAGAAACAAGGTTTCAAGACCGTCCTGCCTAAGCGCGGAAAAAATAGAAGGAAGCTGGAGAATTCAGATATTCCTTCTAACTCTAATATCGGAAATAATTCTTCTCCAATCGAACTGAGCAATCAGTTCGATTTGATTAATGATGAAATTGAGCAAATCGAATATACATCTAGCCCAGGTGATTCGATTCATGCGAAAAAGCAAAGGATTCCGCCAATTGTGGTATCTGTTGCCGAGTTTTCTGGCTTCCGGAATGAGATTTTGAGTAACCTTCAGGGGATCAAGGTTTCATTTCAGATTGCTAGGACTGCCGCGTTTTGCCTGGATCCTTTGACGATCGCAAACGTCTTCTTCAGTATTTAACTGAGAAGCGCCATAAATTCTTCACATACGACGACAAAACTGAGCGATTGTTCAAAGTCGTCTTGAAAGGTCTCCCCAGTGATGATAAATCACTGGATGAGATTAAAATTGAAATTTCTCAATTACTTGGATTTTCACCAGTCCAAGTAATTAAGATGAAAAAGAAATCCCACTCTGGTACTTCCCAGAGGGGCATTTCTCAAGAATTTTATTTAGTTCATTTTAACAAAAGTGAACTAAATAATATGAAAAGTTTGGAACCTCTCACGCCAAGGACGCATGTCCTGTGAGAGAAGATTCCAATAAATTTAAATGTGCAAATTGTGGGGCAATCATAAATCCAATTTCTGGGAATGCCCTTCACGCAAAAAGTTTTGAATTCCCGTGCAAAATTGATGACGGAAATTCCAATCGGATCCCAGACTCGGCGAGTAGAAATGTTTCAAACGCTCAAATTTCGAAACCAGTTACCGGTCGAGCAATTCATACCCACCACAATTCACAAACAAATTTTGCCGCTCGTCAACGGGTAGCAAGCACTTCAGTTAATTCCAATTTTTCCAATGTACCTACGTATGCAAACATCGCTGCTGGTAGACAAAATTTCTCTTCTCAAAATGAGGTTTATACCCATGTCCCAACGGAAAATAATGGTCATGTTGCCGATTCAGGTAGCATGACTGCTTCCGATTTTGATTTTTTAACTGAACAATTGCATCACATGATTGATGCAATGTTCAAAGCAAATACCATTCCAGAAGCTGTTCAGGTTGGTATAAAGTACACACAAAAATTGTTATCGGACTCCGTTTTAATGAATCTAAATAATTGTGTGATAGTTCTAAATTGGAATGCCCGCTCTCTAAAGGGTAAGGAAGATGATTTATTCAACTTCCTAACAGTTCATAATGTGCAATATACATGGCAATACAATGGCAATATATAACAGAAACTTATTTAAAGCCCGAACTCTCCATTAAAAGAGATCCAAATTATTTTATCTACAGAAATGATCGTCTTGACAGCGCCTGTGGTGGGGTCGCCATTGTCATTATACCTCTATTATTTTCTACAACATAAATTATTTTCTTCGTTTGAAACCAAAGTTTTTGAAACCTTGGGAGTTTCTGTTGAAACAAATTTTGGTCAATTTTCCTTCATTGCAGCCTATTTGCCTTTTCAATGCAATGGGCAGCAAAAGAATTTGTTGAAAGCTGATCTTCAAATTCTGACTCGCAACAAATCAAAATTCTTCGTAATTGGTGACTTCAATGCCAAACACCGTTCATGGAATAATGCTCAAAGCAATTCCAACGGCAAAATTTTATTTGAAGATTGTTCTGCGGGATATGATACTATTCAATATCCCAATGGACCAACTTGTTTTTCTTCCAGTCGAAATCCTTCTACAATTGATTTAGTTTTAACGGATTCAAGTCAGCTGTGTGGCCAATTGGTAACTCATGCTGACTTTGACTCTGATCACCTTCCTGTGACATTTGAAATCTCACAAGAAGCCATTTATAATCCAATCAGCTCTACTTTTAATTATCATAGAGCTGATTGGGATTTATATAACACATATATTGATAGGAATTTTGATGTTGATATTCCTCTCGATACCAAAAGTGATATTGACAATGCTCTCGTATCTTTGACAAATTTAATTGTCGAAGCCAGAGGCATTGCAATTCCTAAATGTGAAATTAAATTCAACTCCATTATTATTGACGACGATCTTCAGCTACTGATCCGTCTTAAAAATGTGAGGCGAAGGCAATACCAAAGAACTCGCGATCCCGCGTTGAAAGTTATTTGGCGAGATTTGCAAAATGAAATTAAAAACGTTTCGCTATTCTGAGAAATACCAACTTTGAGAATAATGTCTCGAAGTTGGATCCCAGTTCGAAACCCTTTTGGAAATTAACGAAAATTCTTAAAAAAAACCTCAAAAGCCAATTCCAGCGCTTAAAGAGGGAAATAAAATTTTATTAACAAATGGCGAAAAGGCTCAAAAACTTGCTCAGCAGTTCGAGAGTGCCCATAATTTTAGTCTAGGTCTCACTAGTCCAATTGAGGGTCAGGTTACACGGAGCTTCGAAGACATTCTCAACCAAGATAATGTTTTTGACCCTTCGTTGGGAACTAATTTGGATGAAGTGAGATCTATTACTAGAAAATTTAAAAATATGAAAGCCCCGGGTGATGATGGTATTTTCTACATACTTATCAAAAAACTTCCTGAGAGCTCTTTATCCTTTTTGGTTAATTTATTTAACAAATGTTTTCAATTGGCATACTTTCCAGATAAATGGAAAACGTCAAAGTTGTTCCAATTTTGAAGCCGGACAAAAATCCAGCTGAGGCTTCTAGTTATCGCCCAATCAGTTTGCTTTCTTCAATAAGCAAACTGTTTGAAAAGATTATTTTAAATAGAATGATGGTTCATATTAATGACAATTCTATTTTTGCTGATGAGCAATTTGGTTTTCGCCATGGGCATTCAACCACTCATCAGTTATTAAGAGTTACGAACTTAATTCGGCTCAACAAATCTGAAGGATATTCGACTGGAGTTGCTCTTCTTGATATAGAGAAAGCATTTGACAGTGTTTGGCATGAAGGTTTGATTGTAAAATTGATGAATTTTAATTTTCCTCTGTACATTATTAAACTGATCCAAAATTATTTATCAGATTGCTCACTGCAGGTAAACTATCAGAATTCTAAATCTGATAGATTACCTGTAAGCGCTAGTGTCCCCAAGGCAGCATACTGGGGCCCATTTTGTATAACATTTTACTTCTGACTAACCTGATTTACCACCAGGTGTCAAAAATCTTTGTTTGCAGATGACACAGGTCTCTCAGCCAAAGGGCGTAGCCTTCATGTCATTTGTAGTAGATTGCAAAAAGTTTGGATATTTTCTCCACTTACTTGCAAAATGGAAAATTTCCACGAATGCTTCCAAAACTCAGCTTATAATTTTCCCACATATCCCGTGAGTTTCTTATTTGAAACTTTCTAGCAGACGTATTGTCACTATAAATGAGGTTCCAATTAATTGGTCTAGCGAAGCTAAAAATGTAAGACTTCTTCTAGATCAAAAATTACTTTTAAAATCACATTGAAGGCCTTCAAGCCAAATGTAACAAATATATTAAGTGTCCATATCCACTTATAAACAGAAAATCAAAACATTGTCTCAAGAACAAACTTTTGATTTACAAACAAATTTTTAGACCTGCCATGTTGTATGCTGTGCCAATGTGGACTAGTTGCTGCAATACCAGAAAGAAGGCACTTCAGAGGATTCAAAATAAAATTCTGAAAATGATTCTGAAGTTGCCTCCGTGGTATAGTACCAATGAACTTCATAGAATTTCTAATATTGAGACATTGCACCAAATGTCCAACAAAATAATTTCCAATTTTAGACAAAAATCGTTGCAATCTTCTATTGCAACGAGTAACTCCTTGTACCCTTAGTATAGAATAGGTTAAAATTAGTTTAAGTTGAAAACATTGTAATTCCTACATGGTTCAATTCAACCAGAGAAAAAAATCCTAATTGCCAGAGGCAATTGAAATGATAAATAATAACTAAAATATGACATAGCAAATAAGGATGATAGTGTTAAGAAAACACGGAACACCTAGTCTAAGAGATGAATTCATGTATTAGATAATTAGCAAATAAAATTAGTCAAAAAAAAAAAAATCCTAGACTGGTTAGAAAAAGTTCCATAGCGGGCAGAACATGTCCGATATACATTACCGAGTTAGCCAATCACAATATTAGGTCATTTTAACAGCATAGACTAAAGTTTCAGTCAGCAATACCCACCAGGAAAAAAAACTACCCAACTAAAATCCGGAATAACTCCGGGACCAAGTGGCCAATCCTAATTTTAAATCTCTTCTCATAATCTAGAAACCTATCCGGTTCTTCTGAGAAAAAACTATACAAATTGGTTCAGAAACGCCAGAGATATTCAATTTTAAGGTGAATTTTTACCCCTACCGTCAGACTTATACAGTTTGCAAATTACTGAAAATGACCGTTTCATATGATGTTCCTGAGCTCCCGGAGGACCAGTAGTTGCCCACCAGGGGTCAATGAATGGTTCTTGCATTGAATCTGCTCTGACATTGCGGTCAAAAGTAGAGGTGTGCGCCGTCGTCGTTGACATTTTTGCATCTGCGCGCCGTTTTTTTAAATTTGTCACGCCTCTGATATATAATTTTCCACGCCGATACAAATTTGAAGATGTCCGCAGAATTTTGGAAGTGGAATTTCTGAAGATTCAGTAGAATTTCCATAATTTCCTGATCCATCACGATGAAACTCCAGAGAATTTTTCGCGAAGATACCAATGATATCCATGTAAGTTCCATACATTATTTTGTTAAAATTTCGAAAAGCTTTTCGTAAAAGCTAAGAAAAACTTTGTGTTGAAATTATAAAGGATTTCCCTTTGAAATCCAAAGAATTTCTTTTGAAATTAATTTTTGAATGGAAAAGAGTCGTTCAGTGGAAAGCCATTTGGCCGGGAACACAAGGCTGAAAGTTGTTTCGCCGATCATGTCGTTTAACCCAAGATGAATACACAGCTAGGTGTTTCAATCTTCCCAATTTATGGACGAGAAGAAGGCGGGGGTGAAAAATTCATTTTCGGTGCAAACCATAAACAAACCGGCTGGCTCTCCCATACTAAAATCCAAGATGGCTGAATCGTGAATTTGGAAGATTGGAACACCTAGTGGTGTATTCATCTTGGTTTAACCCGTTTCGGCCCGGGCTACGATTTCAAATTATAAAATTTTTGCATGAAATATGTATATTTTTGTGTAGATGTATTGATTTGGTGATTGAGTCCTTGGGGACGGTTTTATCGAGGGGGTCCCCTGGGTCAAATGGGGCCAAAAATAGATCAATTTCCCGTAGATAACTAGTAGTAAATGCTCTCTATCCAGTATTTTGCGTTCGATAATGGCGGCCAAGTGAGTGCCTTTTTGACGATCAAGAGGTAGAAAATATTTACATAATTCAATCAATGTATGCCATGATTCACTGAAAAAACATTGGCACTCATCCGGTATCAACAATCTAAATGTCAATAATTTCATTCACATTATTCAGCGGTTTGATACTTTTATCATGCTTCTTAATTTTAATCTAATTTTGTTTCTGTCGTGACCCAGACGAGGTTTCTAGACTCGTCCGTTCGTCGCAACAATACTCAGCAACAGCGATGCCAGATTGCTTCAACATCAATTCCGTAGATAAACACAAAATTTTAGCCAGCTTAATTTGGGGGTGGGCCGCAGTTAGGATAACAATACGACCACTAAGCTTCAACATTTATAGTTACTGGTCTTGTCATATCCTAGGGTAAAGTGTCCAATAGTGGACCCCAACCAATAGTGGACCCTCCAGCCGTTTTTGCATTATTACCGCACAATGTAAATACTTTGCTATGAAATTCCATCGGGAGAACTATCCTTACAGTCCTATGATTTAATAACAAGCATTGGAAATGCTATGGAAAGTAAAATTAGATGATTTTTATAATTCCATAAAAAACAAATACGGAAGTGTTCATTATAGGAATATTTTGGGGAGTCCACAATAGGGAAAAAGAATGTCCCGATACGGAACATGAAACTTAAATGGAGTGTCGACAATAGGGAAGCAATTTCCTATTATGGACCCCCAGGGGTTCTACTATAGGGCGAATTCAGTCAGACTTTAAAATTTTAATTTCAACGAATAACGTCGTTTATTTGAGTGTTTTATGTATGTATCGTGAAGAGGAAATGCAGAAGTTGGTATTGGATGTTAAGCAGAATTAATATGTTGAAAATTTCTACTCCTTCAGGAAGAACAAAGTTCCGCTACTAGGGGGTCCACTATTGGGTATTTTAACCTAATTGTCATGAAAATCAAAAAACGAAAGAGATTACTAGGCAAGGTGCCCTATACAGAATTTCCCACTCGTCATAAAGGCAATTGGCAGTTGCTATACATATTTTTTGACAGTAAATGTTTCCAACGCTGAGATTATCATTTTCGCATTTTATTTATAGAACTTTTATTTATTCGACATAGAGTCAGTTTAATATTATGGACTTCCTAATTTTCTGGACAACTCCAATTATAAAGCTGATTACTTGGCTCTTTAGTGCTAATAGGTTTGAGCATTCTTGAATATCCCTACATGGGAACAATCCCGAGAAAAGTTTTCCTATTTTAAAGACGGAAATGCTACGATGACAATTCGTAACTACGAAATAAGCGAGGATAGCGTTGGGCCGAGCCCAACACAATGCTCTGTTTAAAATTGATTGCTTTGCAAAGGTGTATAAGAGTAAGACTGTACAGATAGAAAAAACTGGATCCTTTCTACTGATTACACCTGTTGGAGTGAATCCAGTTGGGCTTATAACTGGTAGTTTAGTTTTCTCAAATTTATGCAGATCTCTCTTCAGTTTAGGCAGATGATGAAGTTTTCATCACTTAGAAGATTATCTTGACCATTGTAAATTAGTACTGGCGGTGTCAGAGTTGTGATAATGTTCGTTCACCAGCAATTTTGACGTAATTAGTTCGTTCATAATTTGACCAGCACAGAAGTTAAACAAAACCCTATTTTGACGCTGAAATAAAGATAGCAACCAAGAAAATCCCCTAAAATATCGACATTATAATCCATATTTGGTGCAAAAATTCCTCGAAAAAAGTCTTGGAATATTCATCCTGGTGTTATTCCATAAATTTATCTAGAAATGCTTCGAAAAATCTTCCAGGAAATATTTAAAATAATAATATATATGCAATACCTCCAGGAATTAATTCGGTAAGCCGTACACATATTTCGAAATTTAGGTATTTCATTAAAAATATTTCATTTTAAAATTCCAACAGGACTTCTTTTAAAAATTCTCCGCAAATGAGTTCAGAAATTATTACCGGAAACTCACTAACTTCCGAAAAATTTCTTCGGAAATTTTTATAGGAAAACTAAATTCCGCAAATAATTCTTCTGGAAATTCGTTAAGAAATTCTAAGGATTTTTAACGAAAATCTTCCCAAAAGTCCTTTTGTAACATTTTAAGAAATTCCTACAGGAATTCCTTAAGAAATAATTTCATTAATTCCCAGAGCAATCGAAACAGCTAAATTATATTTTTTCTGAAATTTATCCAGCTGAATTCCTCCAAATAGAAACGAAATTCTATGAATATCCGAACGAATTACAAAAGGAATTTCTAAAGCATTTTTGCAAAACAATTTTCGAAATTCTTAGCCTTCCGGGACTCGCATGGTCCTGGATCGGTCACGCAGTTCCGCCTCTGTTGTAAACGACACGCAAGCTTTTTTTCGGAGGTGTTGTACTTTTTACAATGATGCGAGTCCTGGAAGGTTAAATTTCTTCAAGAATTCTTTGGATATTCAGCTAAGAGTCCTCCTCCAGAGATTTCTTTGGAGAACCCTCACGAAATTACTCCAGAAATAAATCTTGAGTATTCTTGGGAAATTCCTCCAGATATTTATTTGAAAGTCTAATAAGTAATTTTGAAATTCTCTTAGAACTTTCTTCAGAACTGCCTCCAGCATATTGATTTTAGAAAACCTTAGGGAGTTTTATATGAATTTCTTAGAAAAGGATTTCCCGTAGAATCTTTTGAAGAATCTTCATGAGAAATTCACAAAGGATGTTGAAAGGATGGAAGAATGTTCAATGGAAATTATTTGGAACTCCTGGTGGAGCTCCCGAAAGTATTTCTGTATTATGATTTTTAAAAAGATTTTCCAAAGAAAAACCCGAACGGATTTTCTAAAAGTATTCCTAAAGGTATTTCTAAGAAAATTTTAAAGAAATTTTGGATGAAGTTTTCAAAAGAATTCCTTGTGGAACTTCTGGATGAATTCCTGAAGGATTTTTGGAAGAATTTACGATGGAAGGTCTAATGGAATGCCTAATTTCTCCAGATATTTCTTTGAGAATTACGTCAGGATTTCCTCCAGGAAAATTTCATTTTCTCATATGGTTGGGGTTCAGCCAAAACGCACAAAGCGCCAACAAAAATACCCATTTTTCTGCCCAAACTTTAGGTTAGCAGATTTAATTGATCATAAATAGTATCGGATATCCCTCAATCCAATAAATGAGGAAATCCTATTGCAAATGTACGCTTGAATTGATATGAATCGATTCCCGTTGTCCTTGTATGAACAAATATGTGATATACAAGTCAGTCAAAAAGCCGCTTGGTGCGTTTTGGCTGAACCCCGACCATATGTGTGTTCTATATTTATAGCACTAGGTAGTTAGAATTAAATGAGGGAAAAATCATGAATAAATTGAAAATCACAGATACTCCAATTGAATAAAAGTGCACTTGAAAAGAAAATCCGTAGATTTCCGCAGACATTTTAAAATTTCCGTAGTTTTTACCTACGGATCCGTAGATCCGTAGAAAGCACTTAATTCCGTAAATCTACGGAAATTTCCGTAGATCTGGCATCGCTGCTCAGCAAACTGATTCGCAGTTCGTTTTTTGACACGATCATTCCGAAATGTTTTCGTGGTAGATTGAATCAATATGTCTTAAAACCAAGGTAGCTCGCTACACATTAAAAATAAACACACAACAAGAGAGTATACTATAATAAGAAATTTACTGATTGCGAATATCACAATGCAGTAAAGTGTATCACTTTTTCGATATTTTATAGACCTGATCTTATCTACTACAGTTTCTAGGAATGTAGAATCCACAGTGTTTTTAAGGAAAGGAAATCTGCAACCAGACAACTGGGTGAGGCTATGGCCAGATAGTGTAAGAAAGGATTCAATAACCTAGAGTCACTAAAACAAATTCCCTTTGTATTAGCTAGTTTCCTCCGGCCCGCAATCAAGCAGAACTTCAAGAGGACTTTTGAACATTGTGATCATTGCTTTTCGTGTACATAGACACCTGTTGTATTTCCCAAAAACATTCCGCCAGCACCTGTTTCACAACACTACTCTAACAGCTGCTGGCTAACTGAAGGCACTAACATTTTTCTACCTCATGCAGGCCACTTTTATGTTCGACACTTACTGATCCTCACAAACCATTAATACCTGTAGTATCAAGTCATTTTTAATGATATTTGTAAAGGAATTCATTAAACATTTTCATTTTCGTTGCAAATGAAACCAGCAGAAAACTCTGGAAAGTAATTCCTGGTCTGACTTTGGACTGTTACTATTACTTTGATTCAGTGCGAATTTGGACATAATCCATGTTTATTATTCTGAAACAAAACATGCATGACATAACTTGTATCCAGGCTTGACAAAACTCCTCACCCTCGCTAGAGTCAAATAAAATCATCATCAGCAAAATGCTGCCTTAGCATCCTCGCTATTGAGTGGAAGCGTAAAAAAGCAGAGGTACAAAAACGCAGAGTGAGGAAAAGCAAAATAAAAACACATGTGAGTGAGGCGTCAGGCGAAAGAGCATTCTTTGAGCCTCCTGAGCGACGCTTTGTATGTGAAAAAATCTTGGAGGCTGTTTTGAGTGTGAGTGTAAGTTGTAGCTCTCAGAATCATTCGCCGAACCAACGACCCGCCAACACCAACAAAGTCACCGCTACGATTGGCTCAATAATTCACAGTTTAACCGTGCGTAATTTGCGTTAAGTTAGGTTTCCGTGATCCGAAAGCTTCCTATAGCGTCCAAACGCCTTGAGACCTGGAATCTCAAAAAAGGTTTTGAGCACCCATCCCAAAGACAGCCGTTGGCTCTTGCAGCCTCTTTCTCTCCGAAACGTAGCTTTGCGGTTCTGGGTTTAAAAGTAGGTCTCACAAAGCAAATTATAACAGAAAATGGATAACAAAATCACCAAATTCTAGAACGACATGATGGAAAATATTTAACATTTGTTTTTTCTTTTCTTTGTTGATACCAAATGAGTGCCAATGTTTTCCAATGAATCAAGGCCTCCATTGATTAAAAAATGTAAATATTTTCTACCTTTTGAATGTCAAAAAGGCACTCACTTGGTCGCCATTACCGAACGCAAAATACTGGATAATGATGCAATAGTGTTTATTCGGTTTATTCATAATTTTTCAATAGTGGGAATGTAAACTGCACGTTTGGACCTCCAAAATCCGGTATTTGAGTAGTTCTGAAACCCAGCTTGCGACACATCGAACTTCATGATTTTACGACACAAATACAATAGAAGACATTTGCTGAGCATCTGTACACATTAGCCACTTCCGGATGTTCCCAGGGAACCTCGCGCCGTCAGGGAAGTGGTCACTTTCTAAGTGGTTCTGAAACCCAGCTTGTGACACATCAAACTGCATGATTATGCAACACAAAAAATAGAAAACATTTGCTGAGTATCTGAGTGCATTGCCCATTTCCAGAGTTTCCCTGGAAACCAGATGGCTAAAGAGAATGGTCGCTTTTTGAGTGATTTTGAAACCCAGTTTGCGACACAGCAAACTTCATGATTCTCCACCACAAATCAAGACAAAATTTTCAAAACGACTTATCTGCTTTTGTAAACAAAGATTCAAACGACGATTTGACGAATCTGATAGCTCTCCCACGCAAACCAACACCACCAATAGGTAGGTGAAGGTTTCCGCTACCTGTTGATGGTATTAGTTTGCGTGGGAGAGCCATCAGATTCGTCAAATCGTCGTTTGAATCTTTGTTTACAAAAGCAGATAAGTCGTTTTGAAAATTTTGTCTTGAAATATAATACCGTTTTGATACAAATTCCAACCTTGACTCATATTCCGAACACTTGCTTCTAAACGGCCATTTTGACTTTATTCGTGTAATTTTCTCCACAGGAGCTTGTATTCGTTTGTAATCTTGATCCTTAGTGCGGAAAACCAATGAAAGTTTTAGTTTTAGGGCGCTAAAACGCCTGTGTTCGGAATATGAGTCATGTTCGGGATTTGAGTTAAAACGGTAGAAGACATTTATAGAGCATCTGAGCACATTGGCCGCTTCCTGAGGTTCCCTGGGAACCTGGTGCCCTAAGGGAAGTGGTAACTTTTTGAGTGGTTTTGAAACCCAGCTTGCGACACATCAAACTTCATGGCTTTCCATCACAAATATAATAGAAGACATTTACAGAGCATCTGAGTACATTGGCCATATCTTGAGCTTCCTTGGGAACCTGGAGCCCTAAGGAAAATAGTAACTTTTTTGGTGATTCTGAAACCCAGCTTGCAATGCGCTCAGATGTTCTGCAAATGTCTTCTATTGTATTTACGTTGTAAAATCATGAAGTTCGATGTGTCGCAAGCTGGGTTTCAGAACCACTTACAAAGTGACCACTTTCCTGTGGGCACCAGGTTCTCAGGGAACCTCTGGGAGAGGCCAATGCGCTCAGATGTTCTGCAATTGTCTTCTATTGTACTTGCGTTGCAATATCATGAAGTTCGATGTATCGCAAGCTGGGTTTCAGAACCACTCAAAAAGTGACCACCATTTGACCCAGGGGACCCCCTCGATGAAACCGTTTCCAATACCCAATTACCAAATCAATACATATACACAAAAATATAGGGTTTAATGCATCTTTCCTCCAAATTTCATGCAAATCGGTCGAAAAACAAAAGAACGGTGGAATTCATAATTTGAGATCGTAACCCGGGCCGAAACGGGTTATCCGAAAAGACTATTTGGTAGAGGCCTACCCTAGCAAAGCTTGAGAGCACATCGATAACTGATGTTGTGAAATCATCGATTATGATTACTTAATTTAATATCTATTTGGTCGTTTTAACGGTTCAAGTAACCAAGCGTAAAGCAGAAAAGTCTTACTGTGACATCAAATCGAAAGATATTCCTGCTGTCGATAAGAGCAAATCGAAAACTAATTTTAATATTAGTTTCCGATAACAAAATAAGTACACAGTTTGATGTCATATCATTCAATTTAGTAATATACAGCAAATTGATTATTTGGTTATTCATATTTGTAAACGAATTACGAATCAATTTGATGTCAAAATCAAAATATGTTTTCTATATGCTCTCATTACGTTTTCAGACTTTCTATCCTAAACAGATCTAAGCCTAAAGTTATTTGACCGAGAATGTCATTGGGTCGGGCTGTTTCTTTGGCTAAAAAAACCGTTTGGCCGAATAGCTCAATTGGCTGAAATAGCCGTTTGGTCGAAATGGTTTTTTGACAGAATGAGCCATTTGGCCCAATGAACAACATTTCGTAGCCTCTCTACTTTTAAGTCGATACTGGCATTTAGGCCAAAACTCATCTAGCCAAGTACCATTTAGCAGAACTAAGCGTTTAACGGTAACTGTTTTCAGGTCGAATCAGATGTGACCACAATAGTAGTTTAGTCGTGAGCCACGTACAGCCGAAAGGAACATTTGGCCGGATTGGTAATTTGACCGAAAAAGTTGTTTGCCCTAACATGCCGAAAAAGTCGTTTGACCGAATACCTAACAAACAATTAGGGTTTTTTTTTTCTTAATTTTTATTTTTTTATAATTATAAATTTATTATTGTGTTTTTGCCTTTCTCGTACACCAAGGTCTAACGAAAAGGCTATGTCGTATATGTTCACTTCCAAGACGATTTTGTAATAGAAGGTTCAGAGTCCCATAGTGCTATATACCAATCGACTCTGCTCGACGAATTGAGATTATGTCTGTCTGTGTGTATGTGTGTGCGGTGCGTGTGTATATGTATGTGCGCAAAATAAAACTCACTCATCCTTTAGGCACTTATCTTTAACCGATTTGTTTTCATTCGAAAATGCCGGTTGGTAATGATTTTCATTGGGGAGAAAGAGCTATTTGGCCCAAAAATGTCCGTTTTGCAAAACAACCTTCTTCGAAAAGTGTCGTTCGGCTGAATAAAAAAACATTAATTTAAAAACGGAATATGGTCGGAATTGTTGTGTTGTAGAAAGGATTTTTCCGGGCCAAATGACATTTTCGGTCTAATGATTTATTCGGTTAAATAATTTTTCGACCAATTTACCAGTTCGGTCGAATGTCCCTTTTGGCTGTATGTTGCTTTCGGTCAAACTACATTTTTGGTCAAACCATTTTCGACCTGATAATAGTTTCTGATAAACGTTCAACTCGGCTTAATGGGATTTGGTCAGATGACTTTTGGCTTAAAAACCAATATCGACTTGAAAAGTAGAGAAGTTGCGAAATTTCGTTCAACAGTCGTTTGACAAAAGGCCTTTTTGCCGTCAAAATTGCCCGTTTAGTAGGGATTGTCTAAATACTCAGAGCGGTGCGAAAAATGTTCGTACAGCACCCTCCTTCGGGAGTGCGTCTCTCAAATTTTGAGAGTTATAGAGCCGAAGGTGCGTGGGCTTTCGCTGCTGCGTGCGAACTGCGAGTCAAAGGCTGCAGTATCCTTTCGGCTTGCACGGGTAGTGCACATTGTGCATTTGGAATTCATCGAGAAACTTGAAATCATATTAAATGCCCTCCAAATAATGGAAAACAAATATTTTTATTTTACAATGTTATGAAAACTCATATGTGAGTATGTACGTTATGTGGAAGATATTGATTTGGAAAATGTATTGGAGGTAACCACTTTCCCTTCGATGGGACTCGAACCCATGACCCTACAGTACGCTAGACTGGTGCTTTAACCAACTAAGCTACGAAGGACCTCCGTCGGCCTTCGCAACTTAGCGGCTACTGCTACTACTTGTTTTTTGTTTGTTTGCTTTACAACCATAAAAAGGAGCTCATTTATGCAGTTTCTTCTTTTTCCATAAATTATAGATGACTGCAATTAAAAATTCATTTAAGCGATCATAGATAAATGTAATTCAGGAATTTCTTTTCCTGGAATGATGATGTATAATTGCAGATTGATTGCTACAGCTATTGTTGTTTGTAGACATTATTTTCCATTCTACATAAACAAGCCACGCGTTTGAAAAAAAAAAATTTTGACCATTGATAAAATGAGCATGTTTGAAATTCTTAAAAATCTCATTCATACATTGGGGTTGCTTTACAAGCAATTTTTTATACGCGATTTTTGGAATTAAAGTGTCCACAACGTGGTTTTTTTAAAAGCACGAGCAATGAAGAACTTTACGGAAAATGATTTTCGTTGAAGTAATTTTCATGTCGGTTTTTGGGGTTTAGGTAAAAATGGACTTCAGCGTCAAAATGTTGATTTATTTCCATTATTATTCACATTTCCGTTGGAATATTTTGAAATATTTGTAAGGTAAAATAAATATTTAAAATCAATTCACATATATCCATAGATATAAGAATTGAAAAGTGATTGAATTGAAATGCATTTAAAGAAACCATATGAACAAACTATTCTTTTTTTAACTTTTACATATTTCCCATAATAGGGGAACTGTTCCGTTTCCATGTTACTGAGCATATATTCATCTTATCGCAAAACAAAGAAATACAACACCAATCTCGTCGCTTATTTTAGCTAACACGCGTGTTCACTCTTGAAAAAAATCACAAATATAAGAAACAAACCAAATTTCTTTTCATTGCTTTGTTTTTGGTGGGATGGATATACGAACCGTTCCCCTAGATAAATTTTCCTTATCTTATTTATTATTATTGCGAAATATCGAACAATAAATACGTCGATCAACCATCTTTCTATAGAACATAAAAGCGTGTTATAATCACCGTTTTGATCTCGAAAATCATGCTGAAGCAGAACCGAAAAAGTGCAGTTAGAGTGCTGCTCTGTGCATGACTCTTTGATAGCCCCGTACATGATCCGCACTAACTCGCCTCTCGATCTGAACGGGCTTGCTCCTAACAACGCGTGCTGCACGCAAGGAGTTTCGTGCCGCATCATATCCCTGCTTTTAGTAATTGACATTTTCGGCCAAATGGTCAAACAGCATTTTTGGGC
This sequence comes from Armigeres subalbatus, assembly GCF_024139115.2. Taxonomy (NCBI): domain Eukaryota; kingdom Metazoa; phylum Arthropoda; class Insecta; order Diptera; family Culicidae; genus Armigeres; species Armigeres subalbatus. The sequence goes on along the minus strand of NC_085139.1, from coordinate 12,239,787 downwards.
TGAACACCTATTCGGCCGAACGACCTGTTAGGGCCAATGACCTTTCGGCCAAATTATCAGTTCAGCCGTATGTTGCTTTCGGCCTATGGAATTACCATAGAATTTCTTATGGACAATACACTTTTTTTATTCTTTTCTTTATTTGTGTGTTACTTAATCACTACTGTGCCGAGATGTACTGTGGTATTCTGCAGCCAGAATCTATTTTTATATTTTTACAATATTCATTGTTGTTGTCGTTGCTGGGCATCCGACGACTGACGAGAGTTTGGGGGACGGGCTGGGAATAGACCCTATGACCATTCACTTGTAAGCCAACTACGCTACGGAACCCCCCAACAATACACTTGCCGTTCGATAACTGCAACATATTTACGTTCCAGTTAGCGAATGCCGTTCTAAACATTCTAAACGTCAAACGATTATCACATCAGGCAAGTTCAGACGCAATAGAAGTGTAAGTGATTGTGCAGCTATCATCGATTTTGACATCGTTTTGAAAAGAAAACTATTTTGAGCTTTTTCTTCAAGTCAAGCCAAGTACGAGACACTGAAGACGACTTTACTGTTGAGGTTGAAATACGTATCTGTCAATGTACAATTAAGTGGTGGAATTAAATGGGATTGTACAAACTCGTCTTATGACAAGTGATCGTTTCGAAGTTAAGTGGAATTTGAAATGCAAAGATTTTTTCATAGTTGAATTTACATTTTGAACAATCCTCCGCGGAAATTCTATAAAAGTTTCTGTTAAAATTCCAGAGATTTTTTTTTTTTTAAACTCTTTATAGTCTCCCGCAGGAATTATTAAGAATTTACTGTTTTAACGTTGGCCATACCAAACTAGCCGCGTTCATTATTTTAGACTGAAAAAGCCAACGTTAAAATATACATTTTACCAGCCGCACTCTCCTACAATTATGAAGAGAAAAAATTCTTTGTAAATTTCGAAGAATACCCTACAGAAACTCAACAGGAAATTTCCGTGCATTTTCCGAAGGTTTCCGGTAGGAATTTAGAACAATTTCTCGTAAAAATCCTGAAGAGTGTTTCTTGAGGAATTTTCTGCTGAAATTCCAAACAATTTTGTTTGGGAATCCCAAAGAGCTTCTCTTGGTAATTTAATAGATTTGTCGAAACTTCAAAGTTGCTCCCAAGGAAAATCCGCAAATAATTTACAAATGGATATTTCGGAAAAAGGCAAAAACATTTTTTAAAGGAACGTGATAATAAAATCGCCACGCCGATTCACGCTACCGGCTAAAATGGCTATCGGCGTGACGCCGAAAACGCCGCCGCCGACCAACATTCTGACAAACGCCGTCACCGTCGAATGTTGGACCGACGCACACCTCTACTCAAGCGATTTAGAAAAAGTCGCAGCTTTTTTGGGATGAATAACTGAAAGTAACAAACTCACCGGATGATCCGGCACCAGGACCAGTAGGTGGCCATCAGGTATCAAGCAAGCGCCACTCAACATTGATGTTTCTGAATTCTTGAATTTCTTGAATAACCGCGAACATCTTTCATACACATAATCTGGTATATGTATCACAATGGGCACATAACACGTTCGAAGCAGGCCTGTAGATCATTGGTTACGCGTATGGATCTGAAAGTCTTCACTTAAGAGATTTCTTTGATAACCGCGAACACCTTCCATACAGATATTCTATAGTTTTAACCACAATGGACACATACACTATTTAAAAATAGGCCAAAGATCTTTGATTACGCGTGAAGATCTGAAGACCTTTATTTCTGGAATTTCTTGGATAACCAAGAACATCGTCCATACACATTTTCCAATCTATGTTCTACAATGAGCACAAAACATATTCAGAACTGGCCAATATTATATGAATTTATGTCATTTTGATTTAACACAGTGCATATATACCGCATAAAAAAATAATGGTGTGTCTTGTTGAAATCGCACACTAATACGAAAAGGTTTATTTCACATAAAACCATTGGAATGGACGAATGAAAGCTTTCATGGACGAAAACAGATTTTCGTAATGGTTTGTTTTGTCCATTGCCCTAATAGTACGCAATGGAAAGTTGGAACACAAAAATATATGTTACATACAACTTAGGGGTCGTACGTATTAATCCTTATTGTCTAGTTCTATTCTAAATACTGCGGTCCCGTACAAGTTATACTACATAAAGCAAACATAATTCACATCACGACAGGTAAAAGGTATACATTTAGTAAGAACGAAAAACTGAACTTAACCGCCTTATTGTATTTGTAGCATTTCGATCCCAGATTCTAAAACTAAATACGAAGGAACATACAAAAGGGACACGTAAGTCTGCTTATATCTATGCTTATATTGCTAAAAACTAGAAATGAAACTATAGTAGATTACACATATATACAACTAGAAACATATTATGTACAATGAATGCTAATCTACCGTATTGGACCCCTTTTCTGGTAGGAAATTTTTAACGTCGTCAACAGTATATGCAATAAATACACGTCGTTCAAATATTTGGAAATTCATCTCTATTTCTGTTGCCTTCTGCAACAATTTAAAAATTTCGTTTACGATCAGGGGTCTGGTATGTCAAAAAGAGGTGACGGTCAAAGCAAGCGGGGAACTTCTCCAGCGAATAAAGATAATCTGCCAGAAGTTAGCTGCGAAATATGCAGGAAGCCGGATGACTGCCGTATGGTGGCGATGTGATTACTGTGGACAGTGGTATAACTGCTCGTGTGTTAGTGTAAGTCAAAGTGTACAGGACGAAGATTGGAGCTGCATGAAATGTCTTGAGGCAGAAAAACAACTTCCAGCCGGCACGTCTACACCTATCACCGATTGCGGAACTATACCAAAGTCTGGAACCAAGAAGCCAACGGGTCTGAACGTGGAGAAATATCTGCAGGAGCAATTAGCAATGATGCAAAAGAAGTTCGAGAAGATGATCAAGGAGAAGGATGACCAGCGTGTGAAGGATCTCAAAGATCAACGGGAGCAGTATATTCAGAAACTGAATGCAACAGAGCAACGCTTACAGCAATTGGAGCAGCAGCATCAAACCGCTAGCTTGAACGTGGGTGGTCCGACGGCGAGTTCGTCAAGCAAGCAGCCCACAAGCTATTGCTGGAGTGACAGTAAATTCGGCTGACCATAGTCTCCGAATGACGTTCGGCGAAGGATTACGCGGGAGTTTAGGTAATAAACAACTACTAGATGTGGCCAGTGGTAGGTAGCGATGGATAGTACTGCGAACCATCCACTATATTGGCCTCTTGGAGCAGGAACAACTGATAGTTCTACCAGCATTCCGTTACCTCAAGTGCAGGTTCACGATGCAAGCCAGGGCGATAATTATTTAGCGCAGGAGTTGAAGTTGATGGAAGAGAAACATGCATTAGAGAGACGACAATTGGAAGAACGAAAACAGCTTCTACAGCGGCACACAGCGATTGACAGAGGTGTAACCATAGGGATGAATCCTCAAGCGACCGTGTTCCAGCCAGATGTGAGCAGTGTCTTTGGTGTTCCTTTGCTGAGTCAAAGCCAAGTATCAGCGCGTCAAGCGGTCAACAAAGAACTCCCAACATTTTCCGGAAACCCAGAGGAGTGGCCACTCTTCCTAGCAAGTTACGAGCACTCAACTAGAATTTGTGGATACAGTGAGGAAGAGAACATGCTAAGACTACAACGAAGCCTTAAAGGAAAGGCCTTGGAGCGGTACGTTGTCGGCTGCTACTGCCTGCTAGTCTGCCTGGAGTACTAGCGACACTCAAGACCTTTTGGAAGACCAGAGATCATCGTTCATTCGCTAGTGAACAAAATTCGTGAGATGCCGCCACCGAAAGCAGATAATCTGCAAACGCTGATCGACTTCGGAGTTGCGGTACAAAACGTTTGTGCCACTATCACCGCTTCAGGCCTAAATGAGTACATGTGCAACGTGGCTCTACTGCAGGAATTGACGGAAGATTGCCGCCGGCTATCAGGTTGAATTGGGCGTACCACCGGCAGGGCTAAACAGGGTAACGTTAACAGAATTTGGAGATTGGTTGGGGAAGTTGGTTGAAGCTGCGAGCATCGTCACTATTCCATCCATTAGCGCCCCAAAACCAGAGAGACATGGACAGAAGGAACAATTACATCAACATCCATACAGAAGGCGATCTTAGTATCGACGTCCCTTCGTATGATCGACCGGCTGCTGATCCTAGGAGGTGTCTTATTTGCGGAATGAATGCAGCGGTCCTGAAAAGTGCCCAAGGTTTCTCGATATGGATGTTGGGTCGCTGGACAAATTGTTAAGGAGCAGAAATTGTGCAAAATGTTTGCGGAAGCACTTTGGTGCTTGTCAAGTTAAAACGCCTTTGCGGAAGAAACGATTGTACGTTCATGCACAACAAGCTGTTGCACGACGACAAGCGGTATAGCAAGCCTTCCACAATGGAATAAGCGAAACCATTGGTCGAGAATTTGTCGACGCAAAACTGTAACACGCATTCGAAAATGGCGAGGAGAATTTTATTCCGCTACGTGCCCGTGACGATATACGGTAAAGGGAGACAAGTAACAACCTATGCGTTTCTCGACGACGGTTCTTCAGCAACCCTGATGGAGGACAGTCTGTTGAGAATTGGGACTTAAGGGGAAGCTTTACCCATTGTGCCTCGACTGGACCGGCGGCCACCAGCGAGAGGAAAACGAATCCAGTAGTGCTGGCTCTGAAGATATCTGGCACGGGTGGGACTAGTGAAATATTTGAGCTCCCAGAAGTCCACACAGTCCGAGATCTTTCTCTGCCTAAAGCAATCAGTATCGGTGTCAAAATTAGCTTAGCAAACACAGCTTCCTCAATGGATTGCCACTGGAACCGTACGACAATATCTCTCCCAGAATCCTTATTGGAATGGACAACTGTCGACTGGGCCATGCTTTGAAAAGCATAGAAGGAGGCGAACATGAACCAGTGGTGTCAAGAACTCGTCTTGGATGGATGATTTACGGTCCGTGTGCTATGGAATCTGGAGCGATCAACTCTAACTACAGTGGTCATCATAGTTTTCATATATGCCCGTGCATGAAGAAGAAGAAGGAATGGACGTAGCCCTAAAGGAGTGCTTTTCAATAGAATCCTTGGGAATCAGCGGCACGTATAACACAATGCCATCAAAAAAGAACGAAGAGAGGGCATTTAAGATTCTGGCAACTGAAACACGTCTAATTGGAAACCGCTTCGAGACCGGCCTACTGTGGCGTTTTGATCAGGTCCAGCTGCCTAACAACAAACGAATGGCTTTGAAGCGTTTTGCCTGCCTCCAGAAGCGGATGATGCGGGAACCGGAACTAGCGGCAGCGATGTAAGGGTATGCGATAACACACTTTTTCCTAACGAAACGAAACGAAACGAAATTTAAAATGTCTATGTTGATTCGGATCGAAACGAAACGAAATATAAATTTACTTTCGAGACTTCGAAACGATACGAAATCAAGGTTCATTTAATTCGAAATTTTTCGAATCGACACGAAATTTAAATTTTTTTCCTCAGAATTTTTATTAAATTGTTTAACATTACGTTCGCAATTCTGATTTCACTTTTCGAGGTCAAATAACTGTTATAACCAATAGAGTTATAATAACAGAAGAGCCAGTCTGGGATAAATCACTGCATTTTCGCCACATATACCATTGACGATAAGGCAATATCCCAAAATTTGTGCCGCTTCAAACGAATTCATCGTGGAGCGTGTGCTCCCGAATATGATCAATTTTACATCAGTTTTATACAAGTAAGTATAAAAAATACAGAAAATGGGGGATTTTTCATATACGGATTCAAATTTCGTTTAAAACTTTAGTTGACTTAAGAATATTGTAATTATGCTGAAACATTTTTATAGTTTTATAGTATTGAGCTAAGTCAAAATTAGAAAATTAATGCTTAGAAAAATCCTGTGTCCTGTGCACAAAGATATGTATTTCAGATTGAATTTCACAGCCCCATAGTCTTACATACTGTCTTATAGCTGTTATAGTCAGTATAAGCTGAAAACAATCATAAGTAAAGAACTTTCAGCAATTTTAATGATCTTTCAACCCGTTCTGGATTCTTTTTTGCAAAAGACATGCGAAGATCTTAGAAATGCTTACAAATCCTTCAATGTTCCTTACATTTTTTGTGCAAAATAGTTGCAAAGAAGAGCTTAGCTGGACTAATCTGTACACATTAGGGTGGTTCAAAAATCAGTTTTGCTCCACCGGTGCTCATCTGATTCTTTATCATGTTCTGAGTGTCCTCTGAAAATTTGAGCTCATTTGGTTCAACTGATTTAGCACAAAGCGATTTCAAGTTTGCATGCAAAAGTAGTATGGGGAAATTTATTTTTTTCATTATACTGTTGATGACGCTTCCCCATTAAGCGCAGGTTAAAAGAAAACCTACATAGCTAAAAGGAATACTCAACATCTTTCACTCAATGAAAACCGCATCTTAATTGATCGTTCCAATAATTAGTAATCGAAATTAATCTATACCATGGTTTTCTGGAGCGAATTGCATAACTCCTCAACAGGCAACATTGCTGCTCGTGGCGCGAAAGATAGCACACACAAATTCAGGCTACTATGTTGGACTGCACATTTCAGTGATGCCCTCAAAGAAGTTTAACGATCATGACTAAAGATTCGCAACCTGTATTTAAATCGATTACTAATTACTGGGGTGATCAATCAACATGCGGTTTTCGTTGGGTGAAAGCTGTTGATTATTCCTTTTAACTATGTAGGTTTTCTTTTAACCTGCGCTTAACGGGGAAGCGTCATCAACAGTATAATGAAAAAATAAATTTCCCCATACTAATTTGCATGCAAATTTGAAATCGCTTGTGCTAAATCAGTTTTAATCCAAATGAGCTCAAATTTTCAGAGGACACTCAGAATCAGTGTACTTCGTTCAGTTACGTGTTAACTAGAGAAGGTCATTCTGAATAGATTGTCGGAAAACAGCTGGTTGGCTATGGTGGCTTATCTAGCAAGCCAGTAGGCAAAAACTCGTAAGGCGTTCTACCATCAAGGCAATTCGAGCGGTAACGATACGAGTAGTCTTGTGAGAGGTTTGAAAACAGAAGGGTGTGTCTGGCGTTGGTAGCACTCGTGCCAAAAAGGCGCGTTCAACAATGCTAAGCTGGGCGAGCAAGCTATCGCCTGCACTCGTGTGGGTTCGAGTTACCTGTGCACGGATAGCTGAAAGCTTTCTGAAATGAGTGCTGTTTAACGACACTGTGCGGTCAAGAGTCGATCGTAGTGTCCGGGTGTTCCACGAATCGATACTCGGACAGGTTCTGTGGAATATTATGTCGATATTTCTTAACAGTCTTCGCCGGAGTAAGAATGAGAAGACCGCGGACTGACGTAATGCTAAATGGATGGTGACACTCTGAAACGAAAGTTACGATTAGAAGGCTTCATAGCGATTGAGAGTGGAGAGGCATACAAACTCAGAGACGGTTACTACAAGACAGGTAAGTCGTGGTAGTGCCGAACCAATCATGAGTTGCAACTAAACTGATAAAATAGGGATCCACGAATGCTCCGTGAGGTTTCTCAACAGCATCTGAGCGTGATGATCGATGATAGCTCAATTTTACGGCGTCGATTATGCATCGCCATTGAGCTTCGTGGCGCGATAAAATCTATCACGAATGATGTGTCACAGTGATCGGCAGTGCATAGATCAAGTGCGTAGGCTGATAGCTGGCACATGTCTATCATCCGTTTGGCGTGCGGCATGGGCCGTACACTAAAGACCGAGGTAATGTAAAGAAATTGATCAAGTATACCGCGCTGGTGTCTACCGCGTCGCGAGCGCATATCGCACCATACTCTATGAGGGCGTTTGCGTTATGCGGAATGACGCCGATCGAGCACTCTTGAGGAGGATGTGAGTACACCACAACGAAAGGACTCGGTGCAAGTGCGACGTCAAAGAAAGCAGACTCGTTCATCAATGGCAAGAGCATGGGACAGCCGCAGGTCAAAGGTCGTTGGACCCGAACTGATTCAGATGTGCGCCCAGACAGGGTTGATGGAAGCATGGTCGATCAGCTTCTACCTAACACAGGGCTTGATACAGCAAGCCTTTAAAATTCCACACAGGTTTGACTGAATTCTGCGGGTATCACTGTGTAGTGGGTAGGGAATCAGCGGGCATGTGATGTTCGCATGCCCGCGATTCGAATAGAACGCATGCCATGCCTAATGAGTGGTATGTCGTTAACCCGGTCAGCCTCGTCGGAAGGATGTGCCGGGAGATATATGGAATGCGGTGAACAGCATCTCAACAGATTATGTCGAAACCAAAGATGCCACCACTAGGTGTTCCAATCTGCAAATTCACGATTCAGCCATCTTGGATTTTAGTATGGGAGACCAGCCGGTTTGTTTATGTTTTGCACCGAAATGAATTTTCACCCCGCCTTCTTCTCGTCCATAAATTGAGAATTGAAACACCTAGCTGTGTATTCATCTTGATCGAAACTGCAGCGTGTGGTGGCGTCTTAGCGAACAAAACCAAGTGTGCAATGGGGCCCTGTGATGCGTGAACCTTTGCTCACCCGACAACCAACATGTCACGGGTCAGCGTTCTCGTATGTGAGATATAGAGCATGTGTTGCGGTTCAGCGCTCCAGTTGTTGTGGTGTCGTCTCCAACGTGGTTATGATACGGACGTTAGTAACTATCGCAACGCGATCGACAGGTGGTAGGTGCCACCTTGGAAGTCGATTTGTGTGTATTGACGCGTCAAGTCTGCGTTAGCATAGGCGTGAAGCGTTCTCAATAATTCCCCCCTGATGTATTTGCTAATTGCTGCGGCCGAGTACGGGACTGGCGAAAGGGTTTGTTTTGATGGGTCAGGGTAAAGTTACGCTGAGCATGCCCATCCTACACTACTGAAGACCTCCTCAGATTTGAGTTGCAAGTTTCCGTTTCCCTCTGCTCGAAGAAAAAAAAGAGGATGCCATCATGCTTTACTTTGCACGAGAGATATCGAAAGCACACCTGAAGACACCCAAATGGTGCACAACTACGTAGATAGACCATATTCTAGCTGGTGGAGGCCATTTCTCGAGATGTTATCGATGTACCGCAGGACATTAGAGGGTCCGGTGGCTGATCACTACCTCATTGTCAGTAAAGATTCGATCTCGGTTGTCACTGTAGCACGAAAGATCCATGCAACGACGCGATACAACATCAGCGGACTGTCAGCGGAAGAGGGTATCGACTGGTACGCCAAAGCTCGACGATTGGATAAATTCGCAATCAATCGTCAGGCGACAACTATCAGCGATTTTGAGGATCGTCCATGAGCGAGTGGAACAACCTTTACGAAGCGAAGTAGGCACTGCCAATGAGGCGACCCAGGTTAGGTTGGTTCGATGTGGAAGTCAGAGGTGACGACGAGAAAAGAACGTTACCAGAGCCAGATGTTGGTGGCGGTCGCCGATCGAATAAGAGATCGGTCAAGCAAGCAAGAGCAGCCGAAAAATGAACCCCTACAGGAAGAAGAAGAATATGAAGAACGGAAGTGATTGGAGGCGCGAAAGAAAAGCAGGAAGATATGCGGGGTTTTGGAGACTATCAATGGCGTGCGGAAAAGACACGGCATGCTCCCGTCATTCAACGACCAAGAAGAATTGCTGGCAATAAACCGAATGGAAGTGGAAGAACGCTTCAGACTTTGATTGAAGAGAATTCGTGGTGCATCGGCGAGAATGTCCTAATCTCAGATGTGGTGAAAGAACATTCAATAGCACTCACCACCGTTGCACATTTGAATAGAGGCACACTTACATTGAATTCACAGCTTTCGAGAGTGTGTGATAAAGAGTCGAAAAAAGTGACGCAAACACAATCAGACAATGTCCAGTGCAGTGTGGAAAGTGCCCTAAAACGCACTGACAGTGAGCGCTGATAAATACGCGCCGCACTTTTGCTGCCAATATATATGCAGTCAGTGAGCATTCTATTAATGAATCGTGTGAATTCTCGAATCTCAGTGACAGTGAAATTTGTTGGATATTGATGCCATATCATCTTCACACTCACTTCAAATGAGTGGCTGAAAATGATGAGGCAGGCAACAATCAAGATGGAAGTAACAAAGTACTCCTTCTCTGTACACGATGCCGCAGTATAGTCCATTCAGTTCGGTCAGTTTGCTGCAGGAGAATTTTTGAAATGATAATGAAAGTTCTTAAGTTTTTGTTCTTCAACTTAATCCATTGTGGCAAGGATATGAATCATTTGGTTTGGTTATTTCATTTCAACTAATTTAATAAGGTATACCCTATACAAGCTTCAAATCGTGTTTCTTGCTCTGTGCAACTCAATGTGATACGTGCAAATGTGAGTGCATAAAGAGAAATGAGAGGAGATCGAAGTCGATGCTGTAAAGGCATCTGGATGACGTTGAAAACAGTCAGTTTTGAGTTGATGTCAGTGAATAAGGTGAATAAGTACGCCGTAGTGATGTACCGTATGAAAAAATGAAAATAAAAATGGAGTATGAAGAAAATGTGAAATGGTTTGTCCTTTTGCATCTTTATACGCTCCGACAATGGCGAGCAATCCGTAAAGTCAGATTATAGCCTCCCTATCGCCTTTTGCCGCAGAGATGAGTTAGCTTCTCAGTGTTTGGTAAGTGTTGTTTTGTTTTTGGTTGGAAGGAGCGCTTATGTTTGTCAACATTAAGAGAGCGACGGATGGTTGAGAGGAAAACCATGATGACAGCTCCATGCTGCCGACCAAAGTATTTTCATTGTCTTCACAATTCTAAATTCATGTTTTTTCGACTGCACATGGACATTTGAAGCCTCGATTAAGTGGTGACCAATGGCTTTAAGAATATAGTTTATGATTCTTATATTATTTGTTATAGACTCGACATTAAAGAGTGGGTTGAAGTTAATCGTAATATGAAAATGTAATAATGTAATAAAAAAATGGATTTTCGAATTCGAACGAGAATTGGTTTCTTCACGAAAACATTATGGGGGAAGTATCTTCTGATGATGTGACGACTTTTTGGGATAATTTTTTGCATCAGCTGCAAAACAAATCAAATGGTTTATCTGTATCTCTTTTCGTAGTGATTATCGCTACTAAGTCTATGCGAAGAATTGGTTGATTTTCATTTTGTCTTACATAAATATATTCCATCTTATATGCGTTAAATTCAAGTTTTGGAGTTTAATGCGGTAAAACAAAAAAATTGAGTTATTTAAGCAAGGGTTTTTTATTTTGATGTTTGCCGAGACAGTGTTTCGAACCTACAACTAAATTAAAGATGACATTTTACAATATTATATCAGCTTTTAAATTAGGTGTAAAATCAAGTAACTAAATTAGTTAGTGTAGTAGTATAGAGAACTTAAGCTGAGATGAACTGAGAATATTATGGAATTTTCTGGTTTGATGCAAGATTGATTTTTCTAGGCCTGGTATGCTCTACAATGACTGCATGAACAAGATCAGTTGATACTATGTGTTAGTGTTAGAAAGTGTAAACTGAGATGAACTGAAATATTATTGGAATTTTTCTGGTTTTGATGCAGATTGATTTTCCTAGAGCCTGGTAAGCTCTACCAATGACTGCACGATCAAAATCAGTTGATACTAATGTGTTGGTAGAAAGTGTAAACTGAGATGACTAGAATATTGTGGAATTTTTCTGGTTTGATGCAAGATTGATTCTTCTAGAGCCTGTGGCTCTACTCTATAATTGATACTCATGTGTGTGTGTAAAAAAGTGTAAATAGGCTGAACTGAGAATATTATTTGGTATTTTTCTGGTTTTGATACAAGATTGATTTTCTAGAGCCTGGTAAGCTCTACCAATGACTATGAACAAGATCAGTTGGTCTCTGTGTGTAGTGTTAGAAAGTGTAAACTGAGATGAACTGAGAATATTTTGGAATTTTTTCTGGTTTTAGTGCAAGATTGATTATCCT